>NC_140087.1:103257656-104457656 GCF_964237585.1 Gallinula chloropus
ACACCTATACTGAATCTTAAACTTTAACCCACCCACAGGGAATATCCTACATCATGGGTTCACACCCCATCTGGCTTCTCAGCTCCTAAGATTTGATAAGTATTTGAAGCTTTTCAAGTTGCCATACCACAGCACAGAACAGCAGCTCTGGTATATAAAAATTGCGCACTGGAGGATGATGTTATTTACATTTTACTGATAAGAAAACTGTACATTTAGCTATTCTGTAACTCTTGCAATGTGTAAGGACTCGACAGGAGACCAGAAGTTGAGTTACTTGATCTTCAGCCTAATACGTTTTTTTTCAAGTTTGAAAAACACCACCTCACATCATTTGTCACTGTCTGGTGAAAGAACTGCTATGATCTCAACCTGGAAATACTGCCCCAGCTGTTAGGATAATCTGTGTAAATTTAGAAGAGGAAAATTACAAAACAGATTTGCCTTTTTCTAAACCAAAGCAAGCATTTCAAGAATGCTCTGAGTACACTTTGAACTACACTGACAGTCAAAGAAGTCACTAAGGTGGAAAAGCCCCTATAGAATCCACACGATCCATATGCTGGTCAAAGAAGTGAAGAAAGGTTTTAAAAGCTGCAGGCATGCAGTTACTTAAAATTTTGTTGAGTGTTGAGTGTGCTACATAGTCTGCTGTCTTTCCAAAAAGGCAGAGATCTACCTTTGTCTGTGACCTAGATGCCCTGTCCTATATCCAACGTGTGTCTTGGATGCTCTATGACACATCAGACGATAGTAGGTGTCTATGTCTAGCCAATGGAATCTTGCATTGACTTTATTTATATGCTCTACCACAGCTCTTCAAAACTTTGTCTATGTCAAACCACCAGTCTTTATCCTACCATGGGATGGTCCCCTGCCAGCCTACCATAGCAGGTAGGACTGACAGAGACCCCTGTCAGGTCCATGCCCAGGAACAGAATTCTGCTCCAGATGCTATTAATGTTACACAAACATGGACTTCCTCACAATTTTCACATCCAGGAAAAGGAAATGTGGACAGACCTTAGTGACTCACAAGGAGTTCACATCGGTATTCCTACTTTATGACCTTTACATTACAGTTCTGCAGAATATGGAATGTCTGGGCATTGAGGTCAGGCTGGGTAGGATTAGTTTTAGCCTGGCATCTAAAAGGAGACCCCTAAAAGATTATGTATGAAAGCATAGAGCAAGGCATCAGGAGCTGGTAGAGAAGAAATTCTTAACCCAACTACAAAGAGAGGCTCTAGATCTGAAATTGGAGAGGTCTTATTCTTAATTCTGAAAAGTAAAAGAAAAAAAGTCCTGGTAGAAATTAAAATTAATCAAATTATTGGATACACCTTACCTAGGGCAGAGGGAGTTAGAGCTAACAATTTTTCTACATGTAACAATCTCCGTTATGTGTGGAAAAAAAAAAATCAGTGCTGCAGAGAAGGATTCTAATGGGGTGGCAAACGAATGCTATAAACATGAGAGTATCCTGGACATTTCTAAAAATTATATCTGATAAATTTCTCATGTGAGAAACTATTTAACCAGCTGAAAGAAACTCTACACTAGATCTCACTTTTCCAAGTAAAAATGGAAAAATGGCCTGTGGGGTCACCTGCATGCAAGCAATTAAGACTTGTCATGTTTTAACATACAGAATCTGATCTCAAGAAACACTCACACACAAATACAAGGTGCTTTAAAAGTGTCAGTATATGAAAGCTGGAAATAAGCGTAAGTAAAACTGAGTGGAAGAATATCTTTTAAGCTAAAATGAATATAATTAAGATCAGTTGAAAAATACTTCATGAACTTTTTTTTAAAAAACTATTGATAAGGAGAACTAAAAATATCACTGAAAAACAAGCGTTGAACTTAAATATACTGAAATATATTTGGAATTTTAAAAAGATAATGAACAGCTAGCATTAATAACTACAAAGAAATTTTTTAAAAAGTAAAAATAAAACCCCCGTGTATTTCTAATTTTTTAACCAAAGTCCAGGACACCATTTACCCCCCCAAAATTAGAGTCATAGAATCATCAAGGTTGGAAAAGACCTTATAGAACATCAAGTCCAACCATTCAATCCTATACCACTAAACCACTAAACCATCTCCCGAAGTGCCTTATCTACCCATTTTTTAAACAACCCCAGGGACAGTGACTCCAACACCTCCATGGGCCATCCATTCCAATATTTCACCACTCTTTGGTGAATAAATTTTTCCTACTATCCAGTCTGAACCTCCCCTAGCACAACCTGAACCTATTCCCTCTTGTCCTGTCACTAGTTATTAGGGAGAAAAGGCCAACCCCCACCTCAGTACAAACTCCTTTCAGGTAGCTGTAGAGAGCGATACCGTCTCCTCTCAGCCTCCTCTTCTCCAGACTGAACAGCCCCAGCTCCCTTAGCGTCTCCTCATAAGACCTGTTCTCCAGACCAGTTGTGCTTCTCCACACCCTCTCCAGCACCTCGATGTCCTTCCTATACTGTGATGCTCAAAAGTGCACACAGTACTCGAGGTGTGGCCTCTCCAGGACTAAGGGGTAAGATCACCTCCCTGGCACTGCTGGTCACACTCTTCCAGGATGTTGTTGGCCTTCTTGGTCACACTGCTGGCTCATGTTCAGCCGGGTGTCAATCAACACCACCAGGAACCTCTCTTCTGGGCAGTTTTATTAATTAACATAGCCTGATAGTTCTCCAAGACACTGCTGTTGATTTTAACAACCGTGGGACACTCCCAAAATGCTACAGAACTAAAAAAAAAAAAAAAAAATCTGAAAAATTTTCATTTGCAACTGTTTAAATTGATTTAAATTAATCTTTACTAAGGGCTGAGAGGATGGAATGGCTCACTAAGTTAATCTTCCTGACAATAACCTGTAGCAACACCATGCAAAAGCTGACATGGGATACAAGACAATGATGCAATTAGCACCGGTCAACACTTTATCATGGAACATCTGTAGTCAAAAACCACTTGAAACTGCTCTGGTAGCTATGTTAGGATATTGTATACTTAGACACTTCTCAAACATTTTACTTTCTCTTACTGAACATTCAGACAATAAAAGAACTTCAGAAAAACAGCACATTTATAATACTTAACAAATATTTCTCCAGGAAAAATTGTGTAAAAATATTTCTTTACAAAAATATTTTTTAAAATTAAAAAAATATGGATTTAATAAAAGCCTTTCTAGTATAATCCCACAGGTGAATGTTTTAGCCTTAGAATCACAGAATCACAGAAAACTAGGAGTTGGAAGGGACCTTGAAAGATCATCTAGTCCAACCCCCCTGTCAGAGCAGGATCACCTAGACTCAATCACACAGGAATGCATCCAGGCAGGTTTTGAATGTCTCCAGAGAAGGAGACCACAACCTCTCTGGGCAGTCTGTTCCAGTGCTCTGTCACCCTCACTGTGAAAAAGCTGCTCCTTATATTCACATGGAACGTCCTATACTCCAGCTTGCACCCATTTCCCCTTGTCCTATCACTGTCCATCACTGAAAGGAGCCTGATTCCATCCACCTGACACTCACCCTTTACATGTTTATTAACATTAATAAGGTCACCCCTCAGTCTCCTCTTCTCCAAGCTAAAGAGGCCCAGACTCCTCAGCCTGTCCACATAAGGAAGGTGTTCCACTCCCTTCATCATCTTGGTGCCTTCACTGGACTCTTTCAAGGAGTTCTATGTCCTTCTTGAACTGAGGGGCCCAGAACTGGACACAATATTTCAGGTGTGGTCTCACCAAGCAGAGTAGAAGGGGAGAATGACCTCTCTTGACCTACTAATCACAACCCTTCTAATGCATCCCAGGATGCCATTAGCCTCTTAGCCATGAGGACACTTTGATGACTCATGGTCATCCTGTCCACCAGGACCCCCAGGTCCCTCCCACCTATGCTCCTCTCCAACAGGCCAGTCCCCAATCTATACTGGTATCTAGGGTTGTTCTTCCCCAGGAGCGAGACCCTACACCTGCCCTTGTTAAATCTCATTAAACTTCTCCTTGCCCAACTCTCCAGCCTGTCTAGGTCTCGCTGAACGGTAGCACAGACCTTTGGTGTGTCAGCCACTCCTCCCAGTTTTGTGTCATCAGCAAACTTGCTGACTGTGCACTCCATTCCCTCATCCTGATCATCAATGAATATATTGAATAGTACAGGTCCCAGTACAAGACCCCTGAGGGACTCTGCCAGATAGCATTTTCACCAGCACTCTGGAAGATTATACACTACTGAAATCTGAATATAACACAGAAATTAATGGAGTGATAAACTACCTTGGAGAAAGGCCAGTCATATATACTGGCCTGAGTTGCCTGGCAGATTTGACTCATCTATAGAACATGCCAATTCCAAGGTCCTGTACCTATGAACAAAGAACGTGGACCATGCTTGAAAGACCAAAGATCATAATCTGTATAGCAAAAACCGTGAAGAGGATCTGGACAGATGAGCATGAGCAATTTCTGCACTGCTGTGGCTGTAGGGCAGAATGTGACCCATAGCTGCACAACCTTTAAGGTTTTAATGATCCAGAAAAGCACTGAGGTATTCAGATATAGTCAACAGTTCCTAACAATAGAGATCAAGTTTTCACCAGGACCTTTCTGATTTTTTCCTGGTAGCTTGCCCTGTTGGAGACTTCAGGTTTTTAAGATATAGACTTAAGGCTAATAGTGTCATCATAGACTTAGCTGAGAGTAAGCTCCCAAAAGTTACATGACCAGCACTGCTCTCCTTATCGCTATATACGCTTACATGTCTTCTATATGGCCTTCCTCGGGGCTGCCAACTGTGAGGGTTTCAGAGCTTTAGACTCCTTTCCAGGACAAATGACAATTTTTGCTTCCTCATGGGAAGGTAGTTCAGCATTTTCTTCCCTTGCAGGCAGGTAGTCTTGAAAACTATCATTCTTGTGGAAATTGTCAGGCTATCTGAATTTCTTGCTAGAGGTGTGGAGACTGCAAGGTTCAATCCCAAGTTCCAAAACTTGCAGTTCAGCTAACACTTATTTAGTGAATTATTCTTGTTCCCCTCTAGCCATGATTTAACTGAAATTTAGAAAGTCATGAATGAGCCAAGAGCCTTAGATTGGGAACTCCAGAATTTTTCCTTCCCAATTTTTTCCTTACTTGTATTTCTTCAAATCCAAAAACTGTATTCTCTCATACTCTCAAAATGTGTCCAGTGGTTACTCAGGCAGAGTATTCCCTGTCTGTACTACAAAAGGGTAGATTATGATTATTTATGACCATAAAAATCTATGGTAAGAACTAGTGAATACAGAATTCCTATATGATTGTTATTGTTGGTGAATTATGTTGCTACAATTATTCAAAATCTCATTTGTTTAGAGTAAAAATTTCTGGTTTCTTGAAACTGGAATGAGTTGATTATATAAAAAGTTTGCAGTTTTGTGACCATAAAGTCACACAGTAAAGACAGGTAAGATTCCACCGGTGAGATTCCTGTACTTCTTTTACAGACAAGGTTTGTTCAGCGTTTATTTTTATACCTGCAAAAATGTTCTTTCTTACGTGGAAGTTAAACTGAAAGAATTTAAAGGGAAAATATTTGTATTATCTCAGAAAACGTAACAAAATATGTCAAACGTAATTCTCACAGTTAAAAAAGTTCTATAGTCTCATAAGCAAAGTGATAAATAGCTTATGTGAGCAGCTTATCTTATGCTATATTAGTAGTTTGTGGAGTCTTTCAAAAAAAATGTGAGCAGACCTTCTACTGTTCTCCTCAGAAAATAACAGCCAAATCCAAATTCTAGCATTCCTTTTCCAGCATGTCTCTTTTCCAAAAGCAATTAATTTTCTAATTGTGGATATGTTTGTGAAATACTATTCTACCTATTAGATAAACGGGACATTTACCAATTACTTCAATGGGTCCCCAAATATCTCTGTGCTTTACTACGTACTTTTCATTATATAACAGTCAATAACTATACTCTTTCAGCATCCTGACCTCCAGTCACAATTGGAAACAACACTGTGTAAAACAAATAGGAAAATAATAACCTAGATTTAAACTGAAAGTACAGGACATATTTTTTTACAATCTATCTATTAATTTACTTTAAAGAGCTACTGCTGTTTTGGGCAATTCTCATGAATTTCTGTGTTAAGTTCAACTCATGCAAAATGACACAGAAGAAAGAAAAGGCAATTCTAAAGATTAAGAAGAATACATGTGAATACAAGTTCACTGGAAATCTGGACTAAATTAAATTAAATTTATTTTGGTCAACTGAAAATATCAACACTTAGCATGTGATCTCTACTATGGCAACAAACTTGTGGAGCTATTCCAGAGGTACATTAAGATAATGCTGTACGTGTTCTTGCATTGCTCCTGAGCCTAGAATGACACAGGGTTTAGGCACTATGTTTTTATTTTATTTTTAGTAAGTTTATATTTTAAACTATTTGACCAAAACATAGCCACAGAAGTATATGTTCATTTGGAAATGAAGCAGAAGGGTAAAAAAAGGTGAAGATTATGGGGAATTGAAATGTGCAGATCAAGTTAACATAAACCCACGTACAATGCGTATGAAGGAAACCTTAACTTTTCATATGACACTAGAGCTTATTTCTATAAGACTGATCCCTGAAGTCAGTGTAGAGCTTTACTTAAGCTACCAAGGTTGCAGTTGGACTTGGTGATGCAACTTTTATGACAATGCGCTCCAGCAGACCTTATTCCCCATCTAAGTGTCAGCAGGGTAACAACCTGAATCGGTAACAATATTGGACCCTTAATTAATGCCTTACTAATCAGTCTTATAAATTAATTGCATTCTAGGATAAAATAACCACATTTGTGGATGGAGAACAGTGGATGCTATTTACCTCAACTTTAACAAGACTTTTGACACTGTATTCTTGTATTACATTATGATTGCCTGTGAATAGTCAGTTTCTGAATATCAGTTCTTAATAGTTCAATCCTCTTAATTAAATATGGCCTGTTACTGCTCTTAACAGAGCAGAGTTGACATTTAGGATCTTGGTTTGGCTGAAAACCTGTATGACTCTCCCAAATATATGTAATTCACTTATTTCTGATTATAGAATCTATAAGACAAAAGAGAAAAAAAGCTCTAGGACAGAAAGTTACTTTAAGAAGTGACTGGTGTGCTTAAAGAAAGGTCAGGCAGAAGGGAAAACGATTTCCCTGTCCTTTCAGACACTTTCCCCCACAAACCCAGGAGTCTTCTTAGCATGGACATCTGAAAGTATTTAGTTCAGATATTTTATAGCACCCTCTTCAGTAAGATGGCAAACTTTATAACAGAATTATCATATTTGAATCTTCCCCTCAGGAAAACACCAGCATACAGCCAGGCTCTCTTTTAGATAAAAGTCAGGAGTTGAGGGTGTATATTACAAAGCGACCGAACAGGGACGTGGGCAAATTAATGACTAGAATATAAATTACTCCTTTGTCCTCTTCCACCTGTGATGAACACACAAAGCTTTTATTAATATCAAGGAGAGTCCTTCTTACAGAAAAATAGGAGAATATATCCTCAGGACTTGTTCTCAAACTTTGAGTAGGAGTCATTCTCCTACTATAATACACAGAAGGAATCCAGTCCTCCCATTTTCAGATGAACAGTGCAGGCTGCAGCCAAATCTGTAAACGCAGGCCAGAATAAGTAGAATTTTGGTTAAACTCACAAATTCACCATGTATTATTTTTTTTGTGAGGAAATTCATTTGGGATTCATTGAATTATTGTGGATGGAAGACAGAAAACAGTTTCAAGTATTTCTCATTGGCTTCATGCTACTTTTTTACATTCTCAGATATGAAGAATAAAAGAGTAGTGGAAATCAAAGATAAGAAGAAATTGCACTGAACGTGTATAAATTCTTTTTTTTGGAGAGAAAATATCCTTTCATTGGTCTGTGGTTCCATAAAGATACTTTGGATGTGCTCAGCGACTAGGTTTGGGACATGAGCTGTACCAGAACTAGAACTTCCATCTGAAAGAAGTGATCCAGGATATGTCCACTCAACTAAGCAACTCAAATCCCTCTAAATTCCCATTGTTTCATGGGAATTGTCTTCGAACTCTTGTACACAATCACAGTATTTGATACCAGGTACTAGTATCTAATTTTCAATCTCTTGATCTATGCCCCAGCCCACGCCTTCTCATGCAGTTAAGATGAGAGGCCAGTATAACTGTAAAGTTGGAGTGAAATCACATTGTCCATCTTTAACGAGCCCTCAAGTGTGGTCCTGCACCAGGCTGCTTGCTCTATGAATGGTCAGGATGGTTTGCACCTGTGTGTGCTAACAGGACCATGTAATACTGAAGTCTTAAGAATTTCAGTCATGTTGATTCCTGCTTCCACCCCTCCCCCCCTTCATTTATATGCATTTACAACTGGAGAGATATTTATTTTTCTCATGAGAAGAATAAAAAAATGTTTTAGAAGTTTTACTGTTCCTATTACAATTCTTATTTTCATCATATAGACAAGCTCAAACAAGGATTCATGCTTCCTTGCATTAGATGCAGACATTTAAAGAAAGCAATCCCTGTTCCAAAGGCCTTATATTAAGAAGTGAAATAAAACAGAAGAGACAATAGGTTTATACATGTCTATATACCAGTCAGCAAGGGAGTCAGAAGCAGTACAGATTAAAGGTGAATGTAAAATGTATGGTAGGAATTAGAAATACAGAAAAATATTTTGAACTTAAGAGAACTATAATTTTCTTGCTTTCATGAATAGGAGCATATCATGCTACTTTCAAGTGAGGGTAAAAGCAACTAATACTTTAGGAAGTCAAATAATATTTCAAGATTAAGTTCTATATTGGTTTCGATTTGGAACCAAATTTGTACCACATTCTCTAAATTTCTTCTAGAAATTATGGTGGCATGGGGCTACAACCATAAAACTCAAGACATGATATTTTTAATCCAATAGTCCAGCACTTGTTACTTACACTTAACATGATATAAAAGACATGGCTTCCCAGACCTTCCATCTTCTGAAACCAGTCAAACCCATTTGAAGAATTTATCATCCACCATAATTTAAAACAGTTTGGGGTGAACCATCACCAGCCTCAATGGATAATGATGCTCTCTTTCACAGAATAAGGATTAAATTTTCATCTACTTGCTTGGCTTTACAAATCACCTAGCTACTGAATTATTGAGTCAATCTCCTTATCTCAGTGAATATTTAAATACTTCAGATTAGCATTTTGGAAGTGAGATAAGCCCCAAAACATCTTGTAGACTGGTGGCTACAGTACTGTTCTAAGGAACAAGCGGCCTGGGTCAGAGACTTGGCTTTAAAACTGGATCATCCTTTTCACTTCTACTTGAGATACAAGCATTGCAGCTTTCTTTTACTTTCATTATAGATGTTTGAACATGCAACGTTCTAGTTTCAACTTAAAGAAAAACCTTTCAAAATTTTTACTTTGGTCAAAACCAAACTTTCTTTTTTTTTTTTTTTTTGGCTACTGAAGTGAAGAAAACAATCATTTGTTGATATACGAATATCAAAGGCACAACCGTTTTATTTCCATCACCTCAAAGTTGACCCAAACTTGGGTATGAGGATGAAAAAGGTTATGCAGAAAAGGAGGAAGAAGAAGGCCTGACAGGGACAGATTGTGGGATCTATTGTCTGAAATCAGAGAGACAAGGGGATAAAAGAACCAGTTGAATGTAAATGGTTGGCTGGTCAGTACGCTTGTCTGGCCGTGCCCTGTGCCTGACCAGCACAGTCTATCCTATCTTCATATTAAATTCCTTTCTAGCTCTTCCCTGGGTGAGGGTTCTCCATTCTCTGTGTGTGTGTGCACATACGCTTGTAAGCTTGTGTGTGCAATGGGGGCCAGGCTCAGAGGGTCTGTGTGCGTGGTGCCAGCAACTGGAGCGAGCACTGGTGTGAGAGTGAGCATGATCACTTGTGGAGATGGAGTGACGGCTGGATGAACCAGTGAGCAGATGATGTGTCCTGCGACCACGCAGTGAGTGGGTTCCCAAGGGTGGTGGCAAGAGTGCCCATGTATGGGTGACAGCCATGGGCTCAGTGGAGCTCCAGCCACCTCAGGGGTTGGGGGTGACAGTCTGCACCAGCAAGTGGAGCAGGGCTGCAGCCCGGGGGTGATATTCCTGAATACCAGTAACTGGGGAGACTGGGATCCAGGAGCAACCGACTGTATTTACACCCAGATGCTGGAGGGATACACCATTTACATGCGTGTGTACGTTCTCACCAGTGGCCTTCCAACCTGCTCTGCCAGACAGAGGAATAGGATGAGGCTGTTGGTGATGTCTGTGTTTGAGTGCTCTGAATGTCTGTCCAGGATATGTAGATGTATTTATGTATACATCACATATGCATCATGCATACATGTGCTTTGTGTACATGTGCTGCTAGGAATTCATCTTCAGCCCTACTACTGGTTGGACTTGGGGACACAGAGCAGCAGGAGCCTCATCTCTCTTCAAGCTGTATTATCCAGCATGTTTTATTCCCAAGAAACTTCCCCAAATACAGTGTGTTGAAAAATGACAGGTGTATGGCATCAGAATGTTTCTTTTCTCATTCTGAAGTGTGGCAATTAATTCTGGTTTATACATGAACAAAGACACAAACATAATTTAGTTCATGTCAGATCTAAATTTATCTATTATGGAAGGGAACCTGTGAGAAGAGCACTTTAAAAGAGAAAATGCATTAGAAAATTTTTATTTTTAGAAAGTAAAAACCTACTAACCGTGAAATGTAAAGAGTTAAAAATGAATTTCACAAAAGATTGTTTATATCATTTCCATTGATCCCACCTGCTACATACCAGTGTTCAATGTCCAGAGTCTAAAAATGCAGCATGATGCTGTGGGAAACAGCCTTGGCAAATGGGAATTAAGCTAAATTTGAGTTCAAGTTACAGAGCAGTGCAAGGGCATTCACTTAAAAACCTAAAAAAACTCATGGGTTTTTTTCTTCTGTACTACTGAGCAGTCATAGAAGGCAAATAAATGTGCAACTTCAAGTCCATTTTAGAATGGATCAAGATAAATTCATATAAACTAGATCTGATAACAGTTTAGCTGTGTTTACCTTTCCAGTGACAGTAAAACTACTTGCACTGGGTCTGACATTTTTCTTCTGGATTGATGAATATGGAAATTAAACATTTTGCAAGATGGAAATAAAGTTGAGGTGTTCTGAGGTATCTCTCAGTGGGTAGAGTGACCTCGTTCCTTTCCAGATCCCCAGGGAACTTTATCTTGGTTTGTACTCATCAATGAGTGGTGAATCAAAGAAGCAGGATCATGTCACATAAAATAGTTAAAGTTTGTAATACTCCACCCAAAAAACCCAACTAATATTGGTTATCACAGGGCTCACAAGTAATGCAAAATGTTCTATAGTTTCATTGCTAGACTTAAAACCCACTAACTTAGGGAAGGCATGCAAGGTAGGTATACAGTCCCCATAAGGACCATCTAGTTCCACCCTTGATATGCATGTGTAACCTGCACTAACACAAACTGCCTATGTGCACATCCCGAGGTGTAATATACTGCAAAAGACAGATGTACATTTAATTCACAGGATTTCACAGTAAAGTCTAATGAAGTCTGTATTCTAAAGAAGCACCAATACCTAAATACTCCTTTATATAAATCTTACGTATATATAATGGTCTTTTGGGTAATGCATGCCTAATGAAAGTTCCCATATTTCTATTTATCTAATATTTTGTGTGTATATGTTTCTATAAGAATGTATTTTATTAGCTGAAGTGTAACTACATTCAAAGGGCCATAAGGCAGTCTTTTCTGTAACTCTCATACAATATATTAGCACTGCACATTTTTAAATTATCATTAAAATCCTAGGAGAATAAAGAACAAGCCAAATGTGGGACACTTTAATAACCTGCATCAATATTGAGGAACATGCAGTATAGTACCTACCATCGCACGCAGAAATAAGACCACACAATAAAAAGCCAAAGCACAATCATGGAAATTCAGGTCAAAGTGGTCATAACTTGAGTTCTAGCTTTAACTTTGAGTCTCCTAATGACTGCAATCACAATCACGCTGTGTTTCAACCTCTTTGTTAGCTTGAATCACCCACATTCAAGTCAGGCCTAGAGGCCCTTTGATGAGGGAAAACCTCCCAGAGCTGTGCCAGGCCAACTGCTCAGAAGAGCATGTAGCTCTGCAGAGACATAAACTCACTGACTTGTTCCCACAGTTCAGCCAGAAGCAGAGTTGTAAGAGTTACAGCTCTTAAGAGCTATAAGCCAAAAGATCATTATGGAAAATGAGGAGGGGTGGATATACGACTTCAACTGTCCCACTTCACTTTACTTGGAAAAATTTACTGCCAGTTCTGACACAGTAAGTGCCAGGATCACCCTGTCCTCTGTTTGAAGAAGGAATAGGATTTCTGTAGTAAGAATACAACATCTGTTTGCATACCTTGAACATGTTTTTTTTAATTGCACTGGGGTTTACTCTCCCAAACTGATCTACGTTTTTGAGCCTGTAATTAAACTGATGAGTCAGTTGGTTTACCTTGGACTGATTCACCATTTAAATGGAGAATGTATAAAGCCACATATTTTTCTAAATCCCAGGAGGAAACAGATCAGCTTTGAACAAGCAATTTAAACATATTTAGCACTGTTGTATAATTCATGGGTTTTGTGTGTTTCATGTTTTCTCATTGAGAAGCATATACAGATATGTATGATCTGAGATGCCTACAACAGGCTTTAGTACAAGCCAAGTCACTGCATCCGCAACCAAGTAGTAGTGAGTGTAAGCATGACACAGTATACACACATGCAATTTGTGTGCTTACAAAAAACTATAATACTGGATTTCAAAATCTGGTTTCTAGCACACAAAACTCAAAAATATACCACAACTAATTCACATGCTGAAGCTTGCTGATCCAGTATAGCATCCTCTGTAGATAACAGCAATATCCTCACTGGCACTAATCAGACTGACAACTACCAAAGACAACTATAAGCATTTCAGAAAAAACAGACCAAGGTACCATATGAAATGAAAACATTACTAAAAAGATGGAACTTATGTTTAAGGTTTTGAATAAGCAAGACTGAACATACACTAAGTCTAGTTACTATATTGTTGTGATTTTGAATGGTGGGGTTCTGGTAAAGAAGGGAGGCTGCCGGGGTGGCTTCTGCAAGAATCATCCGGAAGCTCTCTGCAGGCCCCACAGAGCAAACGCCAGCTGGCTCAAGGCCAGAGTCATTGCTGACCAAGGCCAAGCCCATCAGCGATGGTCACAGCACCTCTGTGAGTCACATTTAGGACAAAAAAACCCCACCTGCAAGCAGCTGCTTTTTGCCACCAGAGAAGGGAGTGAGAAGGTGCAAAAAACTGTGCAGGCACCAAGGCCAGGGAAGAGGGGAGAGGAGGCACCCCAGGTGCCAGAGAGAAAGATGCCCCTGCAGCCTGTGGAGAAACCCATGGTGGAGTGGGTGCCCCCCCACAGCCCATGGAAAAGGATGAGACCCCACCTGCAGCCCTTGGAGAGGACCCACACTGGAGCAGGTGGAAACATATGGAAGACGCTGTGACCCACATTGGAGCAAGCCTCTGCCAGCACTGTGCAGCCTGTGGAGAGAGACATAGGGCCATGCCGGAGCAGGTTTGCTGGGGGAGGAGTTTTCCGGAGCAGTCTGGGCTTGAAAGACTGCGAGACATTCCATGCTTCTATGACTACACACTATAGAAGTGACCCACGCTGGGGCAGGTGGTGAAGAGCTGAAGCCCTGTGGGAAAGGACTCACATTGGAGAAGTTTGTGGAGGACTGTCTCCCATGGGTGGGAGCCAACACTGAAGCAGGGGAGGTGTGTGAGGAATGAACACACACCCACACAAAAAGAAAGGAAACAACTCATGAGGAACTGAGCAAAACCCTTTCCCCACAACAGCCCCCTGCCATCCTAGGGAAGGAAGAAGGAAAAGAAATCATGAATCATGAATAATGTAAAGTCTGCAAAGAAAGGAGGGGCAGGGGGAGGTGTTTTAAGATCTGGTTGTACTTCTCATTATCTGACTCTGTTTTTTACGTGTGTAGTGTAATAAACTAGATAGTTTTTTGTTCTGTGTTGAGTCTCTTTTTTCCCCGATGCTAATTGCAGAATGATCTCTCCCTGTCCTTATCTTAACTCCTAAGGCTCTCAATATATATTTTCTCCCCTGTCCAAATGAAAAGGGGAGTGATAGAGCGGCTTTGGTGGGCATCTGCCCTCCACCCAGGTTCAAACCATCACACATATCAAAGAGCATTTCAGGTAAAGAAAGACGAAACATTTATTAATTGTGTCTTCTCTTTAATTCTAAAAAACCCCCCACAAATGTGTAGGCCTTGCGGTTTAGTAAAGTATCAGTCTTCACATTGAAAGAAGGATAGTAAAGAAAATCTCTTAGTCCATTAAAATTAGCTAATTGCTGTTGCTATTGAGCAAACAGACTAGCATCCCTTCTTTCCCATTCACCACTAGACAATAACGAAAGATCATTTCTGGTTTTAGGTTTTGCTAATTGCAGAGATGGCAAAGGTACTATTTCAGGACTACATGGTATCAGAATGTTTGTTGCTATTAGTGTGCAGACCATTATGCTTATCAAAGAGTATGTTATAAATAGCTTATAGCTATTAGAAATGCAACAATTAGCTGATAAATTAATAAGACAGACAAGCAAAATATCAATCATGCCACTGCTAACATAATTAGCATAAATTAAACAGGATCACAGATTACTGCAGCTGTTGCATAAAACAAGAGCACCTACTTCAGTTGTTCAATAACTTGCATACTTTTAACAGTAAAACTATACTACACAAATCTCAAAAGATAAAAAGGAGACCAAAGAAAAAAAATAATGAATATTTATTAATAGTTCTCTGCCCAAGAGTTGTTTATAGCAATTCCAAAGCCTAGATGGATAGACATTTGTAGCTTAACATGTGCAGCAAAACCCCACGTATCTTCCTAGGACAGAGAAGACAGCAAATGTCATGATAGCTACTGTAGAGCGACCTAGTGGCCTACCCAAGGCCTGTACAAGTGCCATGTTAAAGCAGGTCCATTATTACCAGCATAGTTAGCAATAGTTAGCAAACAGTACCCCGTTAACTCCTAGAATGAAAGGACAGCCTGGAAGTTATTTTATTTTCTGTTGGTTTATTATATATGTATTGTATTTTTCCATTTTCTTTCATTTCTTGCCATTGCTATGACATTGGAGCACCTATGAATTCTACTAGTATAAACAAGGGGTATTTTTAATACAGATTGAAAAACCCATTTATTCTTAGCAAGGCACAAAAGAGACTTCCTGCTTCTGAAGCTTATGCTCTCTGAAGCAGTTTTAAGATCTCGAATGAATTTTGCTGATGTTGCTAAGTAATTCAGAGTGGTCAAACAAGACCAAATTGGTAGAACTGCCCATATTCTGCCCTTAGCTGAAATTCTGCCTTCTGACTTAATTTAATACAGTTAACTCAGACAACTGTGAGAAAGAATCTGATTAATTCTGTTCATGTTTGTACAATATCAGGATAATAGAATGAAAACTGAGACTTTTAAAATTATGTCTCTGCATCCTTAATGTCAGCGTTGTGACATACTCTACTATTATACCACCAGCCATAAAGGACCAATGGTGTAAAGATTTTATCTCCTCGATTCATGTTGTAAAGATGGGAAACTGCATCATTAGGTTTTGTTTTGACAACTAGGTGAAAGGACTGAAGTGAATTCTGCATAAAAAGAGCCCACTTTTCATCCCTGAGTAACAGAGATAAACCTAAGAAGATTTATAGAAGTATGTAAGTGCATTATTTCACACACACTCTGAAAAAGTTGACCTCATGCAGGACAAAGTTAGTGTTGGAGAGTGCAGGTGCTTCCCTGTTTTCTCGGTTTCTTTTCTTCCCAAATTCCATGTTAAAATCTTAACATGAAATTTAGGATCTCAGGCAGCATTTCCAAGGAGACAATAACTTTTAATACAGTTATTATGCTGTCTGGGTGAGAGAATGTTTCTTGGCAAATGCAAAGAAAGGTTTTTATGAAGAAAAGGCATACTGGCTCCTAAAGACATTGAGACAGGATGTCCAAAGTTCTGTCTGTTCTTTCCACCTATGGGAAAGGAACAGTGCCAGCAACAGGAGTTTGTAACAGCAAAAAGGCTTAGTGCTCCTAATTTTTGTGCTTTTATGAAGTTGTGACAACCTTTTGCATAAACCAGTGGCTAGCAAGTCTACAGAAGGCCTTCAGAACAAAAAAAGTCAAGTACTGCTCAAAGATTTATCAAATTAAACTAACACCACATATTACAAAGACATAACATGAAAAATATTATTTATACTGAGGTGTACCTCCCTAAGAATTGATACATCATGCAGCTATCATATTTCCATATTATATACACAGAAAACTAAAATTAAACTTGCATGCAAAGTTAGATGGTTTAAGTATGTGTATGTTTGGACCAGTGCTACTTAATATCTTTATTAATGATATTGACAGTGGGATTGAGTGCAACCTCAGCAAGTTTGCTGATGACATCAAGTTGAGTGGTGAGGTTAATGTGCCAGAGGGACGGGATGCCATCCAGAGGAACTTGGAGAGACTGGAGAAGTGGGCCCAGGTGAACTTCATGAGGTTCAACAAAGTCCAGTTCATGGTGCTGCTCCTGGGTTGGGACAATCCCCATTATCCATACAGGCTAAGACATGATGTGCTGGAAAGAAGCCGTGAGGAAAAGGACTTGGGGGTACTCGTGGATGAGAAGCTGGACATGAGCCACCAAGGTGCATCTGCATTCCAGAAGGCCAACCACATCCTGAGCTGTATCAAAGTAATGTGGCCATCAGATCGAGAGAGGTGATTCTGCCCCTCTACTCTGCTCTGGTGAGACTTCACCTGGAATAATGTGTCCAGCTTTGGAGCTCTCAACACAAGAAGGACATGGACATATTGGAAAGTGTCCAGAGGAGAGCCACAAAAATGATCAAAGGACTGGAACACCTCTCCTATTAAGACAGACTCAGAGAGTTGGAGTTGTTCAGCTTGAAGAAGAGAAGTGGGAGGGGACCTTATAGCGGCCTTCTAGTACTTGAAAGATGCCTATAAGAAAACTGAGGAAGAACTGTTCGTGAGGACATGTAGCAATAGGACAAGGGGCAATGGTCTTGAACCAGAAAAGGGGAGATTTAGGTTGGATATTAGGAAAAAGTTCTTCACTATGAGGGTAGTAGATCACTGGAACAGGTTGCCCAGAGACATAGTGGAGGCCCCATCTCTGGAGATACTCAAGGTCAGGCTTGATAGGGCTCTGAGCAACCTGATCTAGTGAAGATGTCCCCGCTTACTGCAGGGGATTTGGACTAGATGACCTTTAAAGATCCCTTCCAACCTAACACATTCTATGATTCTATTCTATATATAAATGTAGATGTAAAAAGGAATCTATTTAAATTATCTGATAATACATGTCACCTACCTAATAGATTACAAAGACAGGCTGCATCAATGTGCTGAAGGTCACACATGGCCATGCTCTATTATATTACATCATACTGGCCTATAGTTCAATCTAATATGCAGATCCTTGAACTCATCTCATATCCCACTGACGTAAAAATTGAAACATATTTATTTGTTTAGACTGTAAGTCTTCTGGGGCAGGCATATGTTTGTACAGCATTTGGCAAAATAGAGTTCTGGATTGTGATTGCAGCCCATATGCACTATAGTACTACAAGTAATACAAGAAATAGCATGCACACGTACACTCACATTTTCAAAGCTGAGACAAGTACTTAGCCCAACAGCTCCCTAACACTAACAAAAAAAGGTAGGTAATGTATAGCCCAGAAGTACTTTACATTGAAAACATCCCACTGTTTTCATGCAATCAGAGAAGAAAACCACAAGAAGCAAAAATCTATCTCAAGGTTGGCTAAATACAAACACTAGAGCGTGATAGCATAAGTGCCTGAAGATATGACAAAAACAGGGCTGTGAAAGACACAGCAATACAAACAGATTTCTCAAAAATGGAGTCTTTCTGTTTAGCTGAAGGTAGTATACAAACTGGAGGGAGAAAATATTAGTGGAAACAAAGGCAGGAATTGTATCTTCATAACAAGTCATGAAATGACATAGATTTCTCTTTTTCTTTACTAACTGTGTATTCTCAGCAGAACAGGCACTGCAGATCAGAAACACACTGCAAAATTTTGACAGTCGCTCAGTTTAGTAGAGCTATCCTGGAGGTTAAAACAGAGCCTTACCAGAACATAGCATTTCCACTTGTGTTGAAAATTTACCTTGTGCATTGCCTATCACTTTATATTTTTGAAAGCCACAAATTTGACACTCAGATCAGAGAACTGTCACATGAGAATGATAGAACCCAGGCTAAATAAACACACTAGACAGAGAATCCAGCAACAGGAGAGGCACCTAAGAGCATAATACTTTTCAGTTACTTTCTTATTCTCTTTGTTACTCTTCCCTGAAATACTAAAATAAACCAGAAACTAGTAGAACAGTCAAAAATTAAAGCATCAGGATGTTTTCGCTGGATGTTGTTTCTAATCCCCATTTCAGGAGAACTGTTAGGCTGTTCCAGGCTTTCCTCATACACACGAATTACATGCAGAGATCCATACAGATCTAAGCACTCTATCCAGAGATGTCAGCAGCTTGTTTTCTAAAAAAAAACATTATTGGCCCCATGTCCATGAAAATTTTGGGAAGTGGCTAGTGAAATTAATAGAATGAGGACCCAGCCTCAAACACAGGCATTGGATTATCACACCTGTAGATGTTTTACTGTGATTTTGGCCCATGTCAAAGCAGGACTCTTTAAGTACAGATTGAGTTGCCCTGCATCCAGGATGGCAGAGAAGTGAGCTGTCCTGATCCAGGTGGTCTCACAGACAGAGAATAATCCCTTCTCCCTCTTATTTACAAATAAAGCTCTATTGTAGTAACTCTAGAAACTGAGTCAGCAGGGGAGCCTTTGTTGTTATATCTTCATCCTGTAATATGTCTAACCCAGAACTTTCTCTCTTTTGCTCAGTTTTTTATTCCCCTGTTTAGGGATATAATGAAACAGGGCCATAAGCGACCAACATTCATAAAGATCAAGTTGAGGAAAACTCCATTGCTGCACTGGACTGGGATCTGAAAGCACAAAGCGATGTCCTCTGAAGGCAAGTGAAAACCCACTGACTTCTGTGAGGCCAAGATTTTGTCCTCAATATCTAACCCAGGGATTCCAAGTACTACCTTGTGCATACCAGTATGTGTAACTAGGTTACCAGATATTCCTTGAAATCATAGGTAATTATAAATTTCACAATGAAGCACCGTGTTGGATATAGGTATCTCATAGTGTGGTATATAAAAGCATTTGAGAAGCTACCAAAGATTGTGAAATGCTCGCAGTCAGGATTCCTGAACTATAAAAAGCATTGAGATCCACTAGTGAATATCTCTAGAACCTCACATGTATGTCCAGCATCAGCAGTGTGGCTCCCAAACCTTCAGGAAGCATACTTCAGCCTCCTGCAATGAATGGGCTGGCTTCAGCATGACAAGATTTTAAACACATAAAATTTTTATTCCTCTCTCTTGCTTTCTGGCTATGAGCACTTTATACTAAAATACTCCAGCTTTTCTTCACAACCACAAAAGACCTACCAAAGATTATTGTTTTAACTGGAAGCTTAGATTTTTGTGTAACTGATGCTACAAATAATATCTTTTAGAGAAAATCATCTAATATTATTAACTACCATTTTTCTGTCAGGCTTTTTTCACACTTAAGCCACCAATGATGATTCTTCTAAAAATCTCTGCTCCTCTCTTTCAAAGTTCTCCAAAATCAGCCCACAATAGTATGCTTATAGGATTAGTTGACATTGCCTACCTACAGGATGCAGTCACAAATCTTAAATTCCACATAAGTCCTAGAACCTTGTGTTTGTTACTGGGGAGGCAGCTCATGAAGCTGAAAGCCAGACAGTAGGAAATTAAAGGTACAGGAATTTAGATGTAGCTTAAACTCGTAAACTTTAATCCATATTTTCTGAAGTTTTACTCATACTTACTTGAAATCACTGAGGACATCTATAGATAGATTTTATAATAGCACTCTTTCAACTATTAGCTTTGTTGCTTTTCCTTCTTTCTTGAGCTCATGCATCATACCCTCTTGTGAATTGGAGCATAACCAATCTGAAGGGAGAACTAGTTTTTAATCACACTGGGTATCTCCAAATTAAATTTTCACATTCCTTCAGTCATAGTGTCTTTGTGGTTGAAAAAAATTACAGAGTACAGGTCATGTCAAAAAGCAGACACACATTCCTCCTACAACATAAAAGGAAGGAGTAAATACTAGTCCAGTTTGGAGAAAGCCATAGAATCAATGCATTATCATTGTATGCTACTGAAGGTTATAAGTGGGATTTGAAAAGTAGCACAAGGAATGCACAGAGAAAGAAATACTCAAAATGGTTGCCCTGATTATTTCTGTTTTCTTCTGGATTTTTCATCTTCATTACTTTTCTAAATTATTTTTCACCTACAATTTCATTATCTCTGCTGGATGTCTCTGTACTCACTCCCAGCATTTGTTGTGCACCAGCTGTTCGGGAGGAAAATTAAACAGTTAATTTCCTGACTTTTTCTGGAGGAGATATACATATTTTAGGTTATTTAGCTAAAAAGTATATTGAGTTATATTCATAGATATTTCATTATCAATGCAGGCACCCACTACAGTGCTGTGGGGTTTTGTTTGCTTTTGATTAAGAAAAGCTTTTAAAGTGACTACCATTGAAA
Source organism: Gallinula chloropus (assembly GCF_964237585.1). Classification (NCBI taxonomy): domain Eukaryota; kingdom Metazoa; phylum Chordata; class Aves; order Gruiformes; family Rallidae; genus Gallinula; species Gallinula chloropus. Next base: position 103,278,602 of record NC_140087.1, read on the forward strand.
TGACTGGGTTCTTACAGTTACATGCTTCTTACAGGCTGGAATAGCTTCATTTTTTAATGTGTTTTTGTGTGAGACATATGTGCATGTGTGTCCATGTATGTATGTGTGTGTATGTATGCACATGTATCTATATGCTTATGCACTGATGTGCCCCCTCAATTAGTGTTAGTAAATTTGTGTATCTAAGAAGATGTGTTTAGAACATTTCTCTTCACAAGGAAAATAAAACCAGGTTCAAACAAGGAAAACATCCTAAAATTAAACCCCTTAAAATATAGGTTTTAGAGTGAAAACCCAGACAGACCTACAACTATACTGGCATTCACAGGCACCATGGTGATTGCTTTTTCAAGCTGCATGGTACTGTAATACAGCAATAGCTTCAGCGCTTTATTCCTCCAGGTTTTCAGGTTTCCATGGAAATGAGTGGGAATCCCAACACAAGGGAAAAATAACAGGCTATCCATCTCACACCACGGTGCTGGATGTCTGAACAGCTGATCCATGAGGCGGTCACAAGAATAAAAATATACATGGTATAATACTACACATAACGCCAGAGCCAAAGAAAACAGTTACGACTGCGCCTCAAAGGAACACACGTAAACTACTGACTTCGTAGATACATAAAACTCTGCAAGAATAAGACTTTGCATAGTTTTGAAGCTGCCCAGGGTACAAATACAGGTACTGTGTGATGTTCAGAAACTAATTAATTGAGCAAGTTATAGCTAATTAAAGCAGAGCCTAATTTTCCTATTATTGACTTCACTACACAGATGGTGAATTAAAAAGCCTCTACCTTTCAAATTGCAATTTTAATTATGCGTGGTATTAAAATTCTACTAATATTAATGCCCAAAGACCCATCCACTGCTGCGCAAGCCTGGTTTCAAGAACGGATAGACCATTTACAAAAGCTCCCACTGTAGCAACACAGCACTTCTGTTTGGGTTTTGAGGATTCATGCCAGTCCTTATCCCTTTTTGCAGAGAAGTTGCACGGCCATATGACTTCTCCCTATTTGCTATTCATATCCAAGAATCACAGAATTGTGGTATGGGTACAGAAGTGCTTTTAGTGTAAATGAACTGTTGAAACACAGAACCAGCATGGTCCTTAAATTTCTTAGACCAGAAAAAAAAAAGTTTTAACCTGTTTGAGAAAATTTTGTCTCCTATCTGGCAACAGGTTTGTGCTATTACTTTTGTTGATTTCTCAGGAATTGCTTCAGATTCATTGCTGGACACAGCACAGCGGTTTTTTCTGATCAGATGTGCACAATGTTTGGCATGTTTGCAAACTATTTGGGATACTTTTTAGGAGAAACTCTTGAAGCATACAGAACAATATGCTAAGCCTAGCAGAGAGTCTGTCAGACCTTGCAATCCTATCTCTTTATTAGTTTTGTTGTCCACATGGTAGGAAACAGCAAATCAAGAGTGGGTCCCTTCCAACTGAAATGATCTATTCATGAGGTAGAGGAGATTTTTCAGACTGAGAAGAGAAAAACAGATGGAGATTATGGAATTGCTAGAGAGGGGACAAACCCCTTCTGTGACATCCTCCATGAGGAAAAGTTTAACGTATGATATATTGAATGTCAACAGTGATTGACCATAGGGCCTAGGCAAGTATTTAACTTCCCTATCAAAACACGAACAAACATTAGCCCAAGCTGTAAGCAGACTCATCAGGCTTTATGAGGTGCATCTTCCCCAGGGGAACAAATCAGCACTGTGCCCCCATACCACTCTGCATTTGTACAAAGCCCTCCTTCATCCAAGTCTAGATTTCCTTCCCTTACCATAGGTCATGTCAGGAAGAACATTTCCAAGTATTTACTGTCAATAGCATCTCTTACAGACATGGTCAACAGGCTACATGTATTTTCATCTTTAAGTGATACAGTTACTGTAATGCCATTCTCAAAGAAGGAACAAGAAGTAGTAACTTGTTATCTCAGTTGTGCCTGTTGGAAATTGGGTTACCAATTTGCACATTTAAATTAAATACATCGTCCGATGTGTCAAAAACATCCTACCGAGCTTTGGGTGTTTTCAGAGCAAATAGTGGTGCTTTACTAGTGTTTTACCTGGCAATGGATTAATGATTCATTAATGGTTTGGCCAAGCCCGTCAACCCTATTGAACTTTATTTACCTTTGAAGCAGGTGACAATTGCATCTGAACAAGCTCAGGAGACTAGAGAAGACTGGGACAGAAAGGTCAAAACCTTTTTCTGATTGAGATAACTTACTAGTGAAACAAATTAAGGAACTTCTTACAAATTTCCTGATCTAACCCCTCATTTCTATGCCTATATGGCATTTTGACAAGTAACTGTTTGTGGTGTTGTGCTGTAAATCCTGTCACTGAAATTATACCTCAATTGATGGATTATTTTCATTTTCAAGTAAGCACCACTTAGCTGTATTACCATAACTAAGGGCATATCAACCTGCAGCACAGGGGCAGGAGCAAGTAGCCAGGAATGGCTATTGGCAGATATTCCTCAAAATGGCTTTAGCACTGAAATAACGTAATGTCCCAGCTTACCTGCGAGGCGCAAGTACACTTCAAAGGTGGGGAACATTTGTTCATATAAATAGAGGCTGACACAAATATAAAGTTCCTGGATGTCCTTGTTTGAGATAATTTTCTTTCTAGCAGCTGGCATAGTGCTGTGACTTGGATTTAGGATGAGAATAATGTTGATAACATGCTGATGTTTTTAATAGTTGCAAGTTAATTGTAGTGTCTACACAAAGTCAAGGGCTTTTCAGCTTCTCATGCTCTGCCAGGTGCAGCAGAAGCTGGGAGAGCTCAGCCAGGACAGCTGAGCCAACTGGCCAAAGGGATGTTCCCCAACATAGAACATCATGCTCCATTTATAATTGGGGAAGCAAGCTGGAAGGGAAGATCACTGCTCACAAACAGACTGGGCATCAGATTGTTTTATTTTGCTTCAGAATGTGGTGAACAATTGCATTTGTGCATCATTTGTATTATTAACATTAGTATTATCGTTATTCTTATCCTTTGTTACCCTATTAAATTGTCTTTACCTCAATCTATGAGATTTTTTTCCATTCTCCTCCTCATCCCATTGGGTGTGTGAGTGGCTGCTTGGTACTCAGTTACCAGATGTGGTTAAACCACAACACAGAATTAGAGTTGATTCATCTTGAAGTTGCCATTGAGAAGGGACAAACTGAACTTGAGTGAGTTTCTCAGCAATCATACACATAGGTGCTCTAGGAAATAGTTACATACCTACAGGTAAATGCTACTAAAAAGAGCATCTGCTATTCCCACTAAATTTCAGCAAAACCACTATTGACTGTTTTGTCACATTCTGACTCTTCTTTATCCAAAACCTCCAAGACTAAATGCTTTCCAGTGCTCTTTATTATCTGAATTAAAGTCTAAACGTGGTCTGATTCTATCTCAAAATGATCAAAGGGCTGGAATACCTCTCCTATGATGAAAGAGTGAGAGAGTTGGGGTGGTTCAGGCTGGAGAAAAGAAGGCTCTGAAGAGACCTTTGTGTGGCCTTTAAATCTATAAAGAAAGTTAGTAAGAAAGATAGAGACATGAATGAGAGGCATGGGAGAAAACAAAACAACTAGCTTGCTCTGTAGTTAAAGCAAGTAGCATAAGATCGAGTCACTTCAGAGCTGAGTTGAGACTGGAAGGAGTGGAAGGGGTGATGCCCTGTTTCTTGGGTGGTAGCAGGTGACATCACTGCTGTCACTATTCTGGTCCTTTGTGCCACTGCCATTTGTCCTTAGTTCACTCGCACACAATATTTATTCACTGTGCAATGCACCTGGGCAGTCACAGGCCAAGGGTGGTGTGGAATCTCCCTGGCAGAAAAAGCAATGAACCATGCAGAACAGACACATTTTCATTGCATCTCCAGCTTTCTGGGAAATACACTTCTGAAAATCTCTTTCAATATTCAAACTGTGCTTTCAGTTCTAGTTCTGTTTTGATGAAAAGAAAAGCTAAACATGCTTTTGTTTTCTCAGTGTATAAAATATTTGATTGTTAATATGCTTCTATATCTGTCTTCACCAATCATGTGCCCATAACCTTTCTATGTTACAATAAATGGTGATAATAAAGAACAGCAAATGGCAACTACAACAGTAATCATCTATGATTATTTAGACACCAGTGGCTGAAGTATTAATTACTGTATTCAACATTTTTGTACATTTCTTTGTAGAATCCACACAAAAAAATCTCTACTTGTTAGTCAAAATATGCTCCATGAATAGTTTCTGCCCCATTCTAAAACCTGGGGGGTTTTATGTGTTGCTTCATTCTTGAGTACTGTGTCCAGTTCTGGGCTCCTTACCATATGAAGGATATTGAGGTCCTCGAGCAAGTCCAGAGAAGGGCAACCAGGCTGCTGAAGGGGCTGGAGGGCAAATCATATGAGGAAGAGCTGAGGGAGCTGGGGATGTTTAGTCAGGAGAAGAGGAGGCTGAGGGGAGACCTTGTCACCGTCTACAATTATCTGAAAGGGGGTTGTAAAGAGGTGGTTGATGGTCTCTTCAGTCAAGTAACAGGAGATAGGACAAGGGGAAATGGCACAAAGCTGAGCCAGGGCAGGTTCAGATTAGATGTCAGGAAAAAAATTTTCACTGAAAGAGTTCTCAGGGCATGGAACAGGCTGCCCAGGGAGCCGGTTGAGTCACCATCCTTGGATGTGTTTAAAAAAAGATCAGGTACTTAGGGATATGGTTTAGCATAGGATGCAAAAGGTTGGACTTTTCCAACCTTGTGATTCTGTGATTCTATGATTCTGTGATTCTGATTTAGTAAAAAATCCCTTTTCTTTCTGCTGACTGAGTAAGGGATGACCATACAGTAATTTTGACCTCATTTCCAGTACCCAGGGCAGTGAAACAGGAGACAGAAAGTTTTTAGGTGCAAGAAAGCAGGAGAGGGGACAGAGAGAACGGAGGAACTACAGTGGTTTTATCACATGATGAGGGTAATCATTCAGTACATGCAAATATACAGTCATTTAATGTTAATTTGATTTGGGTTTTGATGAGTCCATATAAGAAGGTTTGACAGGAGCCCAGGCCTGCCTAACCTCCAGCATTTGGCCTTAGGCTCTGGCTTTCTGCCCTGCTTTCTGGCTCTCTAGTAATGCAGCTGGCATCGCCTGCTTTTGTTGGCCAACAGCCCAAATTATATTCTCTCTTCATTTTCACCTTTCCCATGGCTGTGGAACAGGTGGGAGGTCAGCACTGTGACTCTTACCCTCACTGCTTATCACTTTTCCTCTTGTGCCTTTAGCTAGAGAAATGGAACATAAACCGGTGAGAAGACAAAGCTGATGGGTATGTGGCAGGCAACAAGAAGTAGAATGGACTGTTAATATACTAAGAAGCCAACTTCTCCAGAGGCATACAAGCATTATGAAGAAAAGCCAGAGCCTTCAGTGACGTACCTGAAGAAGGCGGGCAATACCAGCTCAGTAACTCCGCAAGAAGAAACAAGCAGAAGCAGGATGAAACGCCTCTGAGGCAGGTGAGCAGCACTGGGTAGCGGGAGGCTGATAGATAAAGGGAGGCAGATACCGCTGAGAAGTAAGAATACGAAGGGAAAGTTTGAAACATTTTTAGGGACACCTTTGCCCTTAGCAGAAGAGAGCAAACTGCATGTGGAGACTTCAAGCATATGCCTACACTGTGCAAGACATTGATGCAAGAAGTCCCCGACTCCCTCCTCCCAGATAACACCAGATGAGCTAGTTCTGGCACCAAAGGCAGTATTCTAATAGCGGGCTCTGTAGGGCACTCAGGCTACTTACAGTAATCAAAGGAAGGGATAATTAGCCTTTGCTCAGTCATGCTAACACGGTTATGATTTTTCTGGGTCACGAGCCTGCACAGCATCACAGTATCATACCAAATAAGCACACCACATAAGGTCTAGGGTCTGTCCTACAAGAAATGCAAATGACTATTTCCTTCTAGTGTACAATATAAACAGTTATAGGAAAATTGCACATTCTGTGCAAATGAAAACCAAGGCACAAGGGAAGAAACAGACGTGAATTCAACTATCAATAAGAGGTAGAAATACAAATCTCTTGCATTCATTTTGTTCCAGCTGTCCCTGCTGATGATGAGTAGATACATGGTAGCCCAGCTAAGACAGGCCTTTGCAGACTATCAGGCATTTTGTGTGACAAACAGCAAAGAAAACATGTGGTATAGACTGCAGAGGCAGAGACAGCTGCCTAGCTCACCTCATAGCAGGGTCAGTCTGAAGGCCATTCACTGAAATTATTTCTTCATGAGCTTGAGCCTGTCTAAGCAACAAAGAGACTCCCCCCCCCCCGCCCCCCAAAGCCCTCAAGGATTTTTCAGTGACTGTGTGATAGGGAAAGGAAAATCTCACACAGCAGCAGTGCTGTGGCTCTGCTCAAGCCAAAGCAACACGGTGTCCTGTGAGCCAGCAGCAGTGAAAAAACAGTAATGGCCTACCCCACTACAAAGTGTACAGCGGGACTGTAAGAGCCCAAAGCTGACCTGAATCACTACTAGACCCCTTGTCTGCAAGGTTACAGTTGCTCCGAGCACAGGCTCCCAGCAGAATTCCACTGCAATTCAATACAATTGTATGTATTTAAGGTTCGATTACAGCAGAATTTCCATGCAGCTGCACAGCATTTTAAAATCAAGGAGAGCTCATTGTGTCAGTGTTATAATGAATAGAGGAGATTTACCAGCAAGTAATTTTTGTTTTAATAAAATGCTTATAATTAAAATTAATGTGTTATGCAAGAAGGATATCTTATTGGACTAAAGTGTAAGGTTACCTTTCCCTGTGTGTTTGACTGTGCCTTATTGGATAACATCTAAAATGGAATTTAATAATGGTCGATTTCACATGAAACTAATTTCACATGAAAAATATGATGGATGAAGTGAGGATATATGGCTGCATATATGAAATGTAGAATATACAAATTTGAATACCAGGGAGATAGTTCTTATTTTCCTTATTCGATACACACTGCTGGGACAGACCATTGGTCCATCTAAAAGAGTACTGTTCTCTGCCTTACATCAGATGCTTCAGAGAAAAGAAATCTTTTGCCACAAACATTACTTCCAAGCATGCAAACATTTCTGCTGGCTACACCTGATCATGATTAAACCAGGCCTGCAGTATAGCTTCTAACTCCTACAACTTTTAACTTTGGCTCTGTACCTACTAATGAAAAAATTATTCATACAAGAATGTCTAAAAAGTCTTTCCACAGCACCCATCCTTCCACACTACCCATCTTAACACTGTAACAATGAAACATGGGATTCAAACATCACTTTTTTCCACATCTGCTTTTCCTGTGTAATTAGTGCAATATCTGTACCATACTGTATAGACCAACAATAAAACTGAGTTCTGTCATACAGTTAAATGAATAAAAGGATAATTAAATATAACTGAGACACTAAAAGAATACCTATATCAGCTCCTGTGTACTGTAATGTGTTGCAAACGTATGATACCACTGACATTTTACGTTCTAATAAGCTTCTCTTGCAAACACAGCATGTCTAGGCTCTTTTACAGACCATTCTTTTATTGGCTTAAAAAGAAGAAAGGTGTCAATCCAGACACAGACTCTCTTTCTTTCAAAGCATTGGTCAGCAGATGGTAGAAAAAGCTATTCAGATCCTCAAAAGGACCTGATGTTCTTGTTTTCTCTCTATTTTAGGATGCAAGTCCTGTTATCACTGAACAGAATGACACTTGCAGCAGGTACAGCTGACACATGGAAATATGTTGGATCAGTCTCACTAATAGGATCTATGCATTTGCTAGAGAAATCAAACAAATATGGACCATTTGGACAGGCAGGTTCAGAACCTTACTCACAGTCAATTTTCTGTGTGAACATTTGCAAGGGAAGATACCAGATGGCTGAGGCACGTATTACACTGACATGTACATAAATGTGTATGGGTATATATGAAACAGGAAGAGTTGTGACCAGATTAGGGCACTACATTACATCTGTATAGGACAGGGCAGTGACACAGAAGAGGAACCCTGAAAGATGGGGGAAAAGGATGCTAATACAGAAAAAAGAATAGATATTATATACTAGCTTTTCTTCCAGGCAGGCAGGCTCCCCACATAGATATACCGTGTTGAAGATTTACATGAGAAGATCACTTTAACACCATGAAAATTATGTGTTAAAATCCTCCATACACTGATTGGAAGACTGGCTTCATCGATCACAGGTGCTGATATTAAAATTTCTGGTGGGAGTGTCGTAACTGATGTATTGCTTCACTGGGACTCACTTTGCCTGCCCAGCCAAAGCAAAAGTGCTATAGCAGCAGTCACCAGCACAGAAGGCTGGTTAGAAAGAAAAGTGACAGCCTCAGAATTGAGAAATGAGCAGCACCCATGCATGGCTGTAGGAAGGTAGGGGGAGAAGGAAAGAGCACTTACTGATAGAACAAAATGTAAAAAGTCATCCTAAAATATGCATCTAAACTGACAGACAGATCCCAGCCTTCCTCCCACAAGAATACTGAGGTCTCTGTATCCACCAAAGTCTTAACGGAATCCTTAAAATGAAGATTATTTTTTCCTTTAAGAATGGGAATAGGGTATCTTCTAAGAACACTTCACCAAGAAAGGTCAGAGTATATACTTAAAAGCACACCTGCTTGGTACTAAGAATCTTCTATAGAAATGTGCTGGCTAGAATAGATTTAATCTTCTTTATAGAAGCTCACACGTGGCTGATTTAGATTTTTGACCAAAACAATACTGACAACACACTAGCTTTTATTTCTAGCTTTTGCTGAACAGTGTTTGCACAGTGTCAAGGCCTTCTCGGTCTCTCAATCTGCCCCTCTTCAGTGAAGAGACTGCGGAGTGTGCAATAGGTTGCGAGGGGACATATCCAGGCAGAGGACCCGAATTAACCAAAGACATTTTCCATAGCATAATAGCACATCACATCATGCTCAGCAATGAAAGGGAAAAGAGAAGGTTTAGGAAATCAGACATCTTTTGCTTGGGAACTGGCTGAACATCAGTCTACCTGTGGGAGGTGGTGAGTGATTGCCTTTGCATCACTTTTGTTTACTTTCTCTCTTCTTCCACTTTTTCTTCACTAGTTAAACTTTTATTTTAAAAAAAAAAACAAAACAACCAAACCTTGATCCCCAAGTTTTCTTGCTTTGACTCTTCCTTTCCTCTTTCCCCATCCCTCTGTGGGTATCAAGGAGGGAGTGGTTCAGCATTAGTGTCATGTTTAGCTGTCCAAAGGGGTTAACTGACAACAATAAGAAAATGGCCAAGGACAGGTATTCTGCATTTTGAAGGGGTTCTGTTTGTTTCATGCAGTTTAACCTAACCCTGTTTCAAAAGAGACCAGATTACATTATTTTAAAAATCAACACACAAGGTGGAACAAGGACAGCCACAGGAATGGCTGTGGAGCCTTATGTTCACTTAGCTTATTTCCCAGTTTCTACAGATGATGTCTAAACAGACTTTGTTGTGCAATTGGTGTTAGTTACTGGAAATTATGTAAAGTATAAGTCCAATACTTTCATACGTCACCTTGTGTTCTCATTTCACTAACTGGAGTTATATTTCTCTGATAGTTTTGCATGGCAACTTATTTGTTCTCTCTCTTGAGTTCATTGGTGTGCCTTTCTTGAAACTGCCTGCCTTGTGGTTTACTTCACTTCTCCTGCAAATAGGTTTATTGCTTTTGAGACATGACCTGTTAGTTCAGTTTAACTACTGATTGGGTAGCCTCTGCTACACTTACTATGGCTGCAACTACTTGTAAGATCTACTGAACCTTTTCTAACAAGTCAGAACTCTGTTGTAGCTTCTTAGAGTCATTCTGAATTACAGCAGGAATTAAGTCGATTCAGCCTAATTTTCCAAACCTATTGCCCTCCTGGCATGCTGACGAGCCAGTGGGCATCTGTGTGAGTTCTACATGACTTTTTACCTCATAGGTATAGGCTTCTTTCCTTCACTGACTAACCAGTTTTCACAACCAACGTGTATGACCAACTTCTAAGTTCCAGACTTTTTTTCTACTGTTTAATGGATGTGGGATTTCAAGAGTTAGTGCTGGGGAGGGGAGTGAAACAGAGCAAGTGAGATTTCATGGACCTCATTTCCTTATGAAACCAGCTTAAAATATTAAGTACTGGAAATTATAAGTTAGACAGAGACGGAGAAGAGGGCAAGTTTAATATTGCATCCTACTTAAACTGCATGTTGTTCCAGCCACTTGGGTTGTATAACCTTTAATTTCTATCCTTTCCTCCACAAATCCTCCTTTTTTTCAATGATCCCATTTTATAGGATTTGAATGAACTCAAATCAAAGAAAAAATGCTTCTACTGAGATGTTTCAATAATGGCTCAAGCTTAAGATCTAGGGTTTTGTATTGCCTTTACCTATTTTTTTCCAGTCCTCAAGCTCTTATAACGTCCAGTGTATAAGTTATAAGACAGAAACCTCTGAATTGATTGTAACTCTGTAACGTTTATTATTTACAAACATCCTGGGCTATATCATTTCAGAGGTGTGATGAATTTATATAAGGGGTTTTTTTTCACAAAATACAAAATGTAAGAGTATCAGAAACTATCACATGACTTATCCAAAATCATACACACTGGAAAGACCACTAGCTTGAGTGAGCTTTGGGTTATCTCCTGCATGGGAAAGGGTCGATGAAGGACATAATAATCAAAATTAATTGACACAGTACTTCTGCTGAAGCATGGGGATTCAGATGGTGGATATTCTAGCCTTAATTTTTGCAGGTGGGTTCTTGGGTCACTTTTCACAATTGACCTTACCTTTATATGCCTCAGTTTCCCCAAATATACAATAGGAATAGCAATGTTCACATATTTTTAAGTGTTTTGATATATTTCAACAAATAATTTTGTTTATAAAAGATCAGTTGGCACTGCTTTTGTTTAGTAAAGAAAAAAAATGTGGTCAGAAAACTACAAGAATTTCTCACTTCCCACAATAAAGCAAATGCAAAGGCAGCAAGAGATGAGCAAGAGCAATGTTACCCACAGCATAGTATGAGATCGATGTCATAGAATCATAGAATCACAGAACAGTTTGAATTGGAAGGGACTATCAGGACTCTTGGGGTGGGTTTTTTGTGTTCTTTGACCCTATTGTGAGTCAACTGGATTTTTTATCTACTGTAAACTTAAAGCATGACACAAAGGGGGAGGGTCGTATTAAACCTAATTTCAAAGCAGGAACAAGATTTTATAGCCATTAAACCCCTAAGATCGAGCTTTACTATTTGCCTAAAAGACACTAATGTGTTTATGGGCTGCTGACAGATAACTGACAAGTTATAAGTTGCTGACCATTACTGACAAGTTTTGTAAAACATCCTTTCTCAGCAGATCTCTGGAGCTCTCAGACAAGCTTTGCAAAGCGATTATTCATAGGTCATCACAGTATGGACAGATAAACTTCATGTTATTATGTTGAAAGCTTGTATCTTGCCTACAACCCAAACACTATTTCACCTGCAAAAAAAAAAAGAAATCCTGTAGGAAGCTCTCCTACATACTTTTTTCCAGATATTTTTCATTGCTTTTCTCTGGAGATGACAGGCACTTTGTGTTGAGTAAATCTGTATGACTCCTCATGGTTTTTTAGACTCTAAAATGCTTACCATGCTAATTTTTAGGTATCTTACCCTCTCACAAAAGTTTCTACCTAGTACCATTGTAGCAAATCAGATCAAAGCAATTTTTTAAATTTATTTGTGGCCACTGTAGCACATTGTCAAGCATAATGCACCTGATTGAACTGTGCCCAGCAGGAACTTGGAAAGCCCAGGAACTAGCAGAAAGTTTCCCACTGACGCTCATACTTCACTAAACACAGAATATAATAGTAGAAGAACCTCCCCAAGCTGAACTGCTGAACTTAGTATGCAAAGTCATACTGCATACCCTTCCATTCAGAGGCCATCACTACAATTTAGGATAAACTGTCTTAAATGGACACTAGAGACCTGCATGACAACTACTGTCCCTTGAGATACATGCTTAGGATGACAGCTTACTGGATAGAACACTAAAAAACGAGAAACAGTTAAAAGACTGTATGTGTTTAAAGAACAGAAGTACTATTTAAGGCAACAGTGCTATAGATCAGTAAAGAAATCAGTGTGACAAAGGGTCAGTAATGACATTTTAGAAGTACAATGGATGCATTTATGTACCCTAAACCAAATAATTATACAGCCTAATAAGGGTCATGACTTAACAGTGCTGAATATTTATCACTGTCCCTCAAGTTCACCTGGCCTGTATGTTAGTACCAATTCAAACAATGTTACTCATTCAATGATCTGGAAATCCCATAGACAGTGTTGGTCCAGAAAGGCAGTATTAAATTAAAGTGAGCTGGCTCACTTTGGTCAGCCAGCTACTGAAGAGATGACAAGCTGAAGATGCAATAAGAAATGTACCAGTTAGCAACACAGGTAATTTAACTTGTTAACAGGTATTAGTCCCAGACTTCAGGAAATTTGTGACAGTAATATTAAGTCTATATGTGAGCAAGCCATATTTTAAGTCAAAGAGTACTGCAACCAAAGGCAGCATTTTTATTTTTTTTTTAAAAAGGGGTCAGATGGGGAAAGTCCAATTGCCATCTGCTAACAGAATATCTGACTTGCCAAGCAGACATTTTAAGAAAATTAATTCTTTCCTTCTGCTGTTTTGTGTTTTTTTCCTACTTTCCCCTTCATTACAATTATCAGCTTTCAAATGCATTGGCTGTCCCCTTGTACTTGTCCTCTGAGAAAGGTATAAAGATGACAATCCACAGGACCGTTAATGAATATTTTGGGTTTTTTCATGTTAGAGTCAGACGCACTTTGTTTCAAAAGCCCAAGCTCCAAACTACTTTGATTTAGGAAACAAAAGAACTAGAATCAGTATGTATAGAGAAGTCAGATCTATACCCAGATTTTCTTGGCTTTACTGGTTTTGTCTGAGATGGTGTTATTTTTTTTTCATAGCAGTTCCTACAGTGATGTGTTTTGGGTTTGTGACCAGAGCACTGTTAATAACACAGGGGTGGTTTAGTTACTGTTGAGCAATGCTTATGCAGCATCAAGACCTTTTCTGTTCTCATCAGCAAGTAGACTGGGAATGGGCAAAAGGCTGTGAGGTAACAGAGCCAGGACAGCTGATCCCAACCGATCAAAGGGATATTCCATAACATGTAATGTCAGGTTCCGCCTATAAAGGAGGAAGGGGGGCATTTGGAGTGATAGTATTTGTCTTCCCAAGTAACTGGTACGTGCAGCAATGGAGGCCTGCTTTCCTGGAGACAGCTGAACACTTACCTGCTGATGGGAAGTGGGGAATGAATTTCTTGGTTTGCTTTGCTAGTATGCATGGCTTTTGCACTACCTGTTAAACTGTCTTTATCTCAACCCAGAAGTTTACTCACTCTCACCCTTCTGACTCTCTCCCCACATCCCATTATGGGAGGAGTGAGCAGGTGGCTGTGTGCCTATGGGGGTTAACCCACGACTCTGGTTTACCTTCCTCTGTCTCTCCTACAGTACCCACATGTGACCACGGTTAAATATCATCTTAAAGGGGTGACTCATATTCAAAGTAGGACATCAGGACTGTCTGTAGCTAACACACGGGCCTTGCCTAGAACTGAACTGGGATGAAAAACTCCAATCTATGGTCTATCTATACGGTCTATCTTGTTTGATTATTTGCCAAAATTTTATGGTTAACAAAAAATATTACAATTATCAATTTTAAAAGCTATTTGCCACTACAAATTTATATGCAAATAATGTTGCAAACCCTTATGTATACAATGACCCAAAAAAGTCATTCACTGAGACCATTGAGAGAATGTAATATTGAATAAGGCAATCAAGCAATCATATATTATACCTCTAAATACCTGTACTACTGAAGCCTAAGTGTGCACACTGAATTAGAAACTCCCATCTTACATCTTTATACTGATATATATTGTGCAGATCAAATATTAGCACAATGAATGAGGAAGTATTGATACTAGCAGGTTGCTGTTGATGTTATAACACCTAATTAATGTCTTTAACTTCCAGAAAATTATAGCACTGTTTATTGTATTCCCATTAGAAACTTTCATAATCTATATATTACATTTCACACAACTACTCACCAAGGCTTCTACCAGGTCACATTTACTAAGAAAACCAACTTGCCACTTAATTATCCTCATGTAGTCCATACTTACTCAGGACTTTTATGTAGTTCACAGAATCACAGAATTGTTAAGGTTGGAAAAGACCTCCAAGATCATCTGGTACAACTGTCCCCCTACCACCTATATTACTAACTAAACCATGTCCCTAAGTACCTCATCCAACCTTCCCTAGAACACCCCGAGGGGCGGTGGCTCCACCATCTCCCTGGGCAATCCGCTCCAATGCCTAACCAAAAGTTCTTTTGCCTTTAAAGTATATTATAACTATGTTTGCATATACAGCCCAAGAGCACTGGTGAACAATGAACAAATGCATTGTATACATAATTATTATCAGAACATTTAATTAATCATTCAAATAATTAAAGCCTAAGAAACTGCAGACACTCCAACGCGGCCTCTAGTGATTTTGACTGGCCTACAACCTGGCCTCCCAAAGTGTGGCCTCAGTCTTACTGAGGACAGTTTAATATAGATTAAAAAATACACCTAGAAATGGAGTATGTCCAAGTGCCTAGATATCTGCAGTTTTTTATATTTATCTTCAATCCTTTGTTTCATAGATTAAGTATGTGCATAAATCCCATGAGCTGAACTTGAAACTGCCAGATCAACAGCCCCAGAGAAAACATCCTCAGATGGTGACAGTTTAGACACAAAGAAAACAGATGACACTGAGTAGACTTGATGTAGAGGCTTAATATTTTTAGGCAATGAAAGTAGCCTTTTCAGTCTATTAATACCTACTTTGTTGTTTTCCATTAATAGCAATTGTTGTCTCAAAATTAGGATGGAAATACCAGTTTTATTTAAAGCCAGGGACTACAAGTTAGTAAGAACTGTTATTTCCAACAAAACTTCATTTTCATCATCCTAGAGATTAAAAAAATGCTTATTTCATCATTAAACTTTTAAGCAACTCCAGATACTCTCTCCCGAGTATGCAAATTGAAATTGCTTCACAGTGTCTTGCAATGTCTGACTAACAGAAAATATATATGGATACTGTGATGATTTAACTCAACACTCAGTCTAGCCTAGAAATTTTTTTGGAAACACTTACGACCTTTTTTTTTTATTACAAAATTCAACAGCATTTGAAAGTTTCTTGAGCAGTTTATTGAGAAAATAGGCTATTTGCTAGTATGATTTTTAACCAATACACAATGCTGATGTCTTGCAATTGCAATGTTAAAATGCTTATAATAACCACAGATTAAAGTATTATACAAATATCAACATCTATTTGTTCAAAGGGTGATATTTTTTTCAGATAGATTTTGATATTTCAAATTTACATCCACCTTCAGTGGAATACAATCCAAATTCTTTCACAAAACAAAATTTGTCATACTGGAAGTAATCAGTACTTCTCAGGAAGATATGTTTGAGGCAGCCTGACATCATGCCCCACTGATGTTATCCTAACTGACCTGGCACAGCCGTATTGATGCTCTCCCATCAGCCCCAGTGTGGAAAGAGGTCAGATTTTAGTAAGACAGATCAAGGTAAAAATGGCATTAGTTTCATACAGTCTACTTAGCCATAATGAAAAGGCAAACAGTAGTTCTTGCTGTCAAGTTCATCTATCTTGCTGAGGTGTATAATTAGAGTCTGGAGTTTCTGACTATGAACCAAGGACAGAAGCTGTTCCCTCCATGCACTTTGTAAGTGCCCAGCAGAGCTGTAAAGTGTCCAATCCAAAGCACAGCTGGAAGCGTGTTTTCTCCACCCTATCCCACTGGGGAAGGGTTTGCATGGGCCTCATTAGTGCCAGGTCTAAGATAGGATCACATCACATAATTAGTATAAGCAGTGATTACCGGATGCTCTGAACAAAGGGAGAACAAAATGGGAGACTCCCTATGCTGTGTGCTACAGAGAGCTTCCAGTAAGGTTTTGAAATGTCCCAAATGTGAATGGATCCCACAGGGATACATGTTCACTGTAAGTGTTTCATCATCTCAGAAGCAATCAAGTCTTTCCAGTGGTTTTAGTAGTAAACCATGTGGAGTACAATAAAGCCTTATCTTCCAGGCAAATACGGCTATGAAATAGCAGAGCAGCTAGTAAAACAAGATTTAGGCTTAGTCTGTTCTTCTCAAGAACAAGAGATTGCTTATCTTCTTCCAAACTTCTGGGACAAATTCTAGAGCAACCGGAAACGGTGAGATTCTTATTGCTTAGAACTTGCAGTACTTTTTTCCAACCAACATTTCAGACATACTCTATAAAATCTTAATGATTTATTATGATAAAGTACATCTAAGACTTTGGCATATGTATTTTTACCACTAACACTGTCCCAAGCTAGTCATTCGTACTACTTGAGTACTTGACATATATTCTTCTGCACGAATTAATCTCAGAGTGACATTTTTTTACAGTCTTTCACAAGTATCATTGGTTAGACCTGCTAAAAAGATTCAAGCTTACTGCATTCAAGCAAATGTTTTATTTTATATGGTTGCATTTGAAAACACTACCTCTTCTGTCAGGTGGAGGAAATTTCACGTGCTCAAGAAAATATCAATGATAGAATTACATGTTTCAGTGCTTGGGTCCCTCCTTGTGTCAGAAGTGAAAATTCCATTTGTATTTGTGAGATTTTAGGTGTATTTAAAGTATACATATAAATATTTATCACTGGATATGTTTAGATTCATTTAATTATTTTTATTCATTATATATTTTAATACATTCTATGAAAATAGTATGTCTCTGACCAAATTTTTCAAACTGTATATTTTTGTATACACAGCTAAAATACAAAATTTCATATCTGTATAAAGACAGCATGAAATGCACCACCTTATATAGTCAGAAGCCACTATTAAAAAACAGCCCCTACATTAAAATAGGTTCTCATACAGGGTAGCCAGGGTGTAATAATTCTAGAAAATTGCTGTCTGAAGCGGCCAGGACTTTTGATTCTCAGGTAACATCCATAAATATAGTTTAGGAATTGACAATTTAGTGATTTAAAATTACAAAGATACTTCTCTCTTTCTGTTGGCCTTGACTGTTATGATTATAAACACTCCTCTCAACTAAGTAACTGATAATAAACATATCTTTCACCATTGTGTACTCTTTTTATCAAGGCGAGTCTTCTTTACCATACTGACATAGCTACAGTTGGGGATTTACACTCATACAGATAGGATTGTGTGATGATCGTCTACGTTACAAACTTCTGCTCTGGAATGAGTGTAATTCTCTGTACATGAGGCTTTGCTGTCACTTCTGGCAAGTCTATTTTTTCACAGATAGGTATAATAGGCCTTGTAGACACGTGTTCTGATTATCACTCTTTTTTGGGTTTTTTTGTTTGTTTGTTTTTTGCATTTCCTGTTTCAATTAGATCAATTTCATTAAAGTTTTCAGCTATGTTTTTCCTCTCCTGTATTCACATACCTAAAGCTTTTGGTTTTATGAAGATCCTGATATACAATGTTTGCAGATTTACCAGAAGTCCTCTCTGCTTTCTTTTCGCATTCTTTCTCTAATTCATGTGTATTTATGCTTTAATAGATAGACTGAAACTGTTATTTTATTGACATACTTAAGCGTTGGTTTTTTGCATTTTTGCTCTTCAACCATCACTTCTTCCTCAACTGCTAGACTAAGCTGAAACCTTGTTACAATGACATGCTAAAAATATAGTTACACTTTAATTACAATAAAATTATATTTTTGTAAGATTTTTCTTTTCCAAAGAACCTCTATATCTTATTTATGCCTTCTTCTTTAACCATCACCTTCTGAACTGCACTTTGAGAGCTTGAGTTTCTCCTTGTTTGGTTGAATCAGGAGACCAGTCAGGAGACTGAGCGGATGAGGCTCACTATAAAAACAGATAGGAACAGCCTCATGTTCACTTCAGCCACCCCTCTATTTCCTGGAGAGTCAACACAGCAGACATACACAATCCAGGAGGATCCTGGAATCCATTGATAACAACTTCCTCCTCCAAGAGGTAGAGGAGCTAAGGTGCCATGCTGGACCTTTTTCTAACCAACAAGGAGGGTTTGGTGGGTCACATGGAGATCCAGGGTAGTCTTGGCTGCAGTAGCCATGAAGTGGTAAAGTTCAAGATCCTCAGGGCAGTGAAGCACAGGAAGCTTGCTACCCTGGACCTCAGGAGACCAGATTCTGTCCTCTTCCAGGACCTTCTTGATAGAGTATCATCAGCAGAGGGGCCCAAAATAGCTAGCTAATATTTAAGGATCATCTCCTCCAAGCTCAGGAGTGATGCATCCTGAAAAAAAGCAAAGCAATAATGCTGGGAGTCCTGATTGGATGAACAAGGAGCTCCTGGGCAAACTCAAACACAAAAATGAAGCCTACAGAAGGTGGAAGCAAGGGCAGGTAGCCTGGGAGGATTACAGAGAAACTCTCTGAGCAGCCAAGAATCAGATTAGGAAAGCTAAAGCCTTAGCAGAAATAAACCTAGCCAGGAATATCAAGGGCAACAAAGAAATAGTTGCTCTCTTTCCTTAACTGCAGCCCCTTCCATGGGTTAGAATTTAAGATAATTAACTGCTTTTCCTGACTTTGCCACCAAACCACTATCTGATTTTAAAAGGCAAGATATTTAGCAGAATGCAGTCTCAGTAGCAGATAAGCTCTTTGTTAGGCACACGTGCTTCCCATGCAAAACAGTGGGGAGAGATAAAGCCTCCAAAAAAAAAAGGGTCAAAAAGAAGCAAAGATGATTTCCCAGCCTGGTCTTTTGTGATCTTCCAGTTTCCCTTCCCTTTCTTGGGAAAGAGAAGACAAGGGAAAATATGTGCCCCCTCTGGAACAAAACAGGAGACCTGGTTACTCAAGATATGGAGAAGGCTGAGGTTCTCAACAAAATTTTTGCTGCAGTCTTCACCAGCAAGGGCTCTAGTCACACTGCCCAAGTCACAGAAGGCAAAGGCAGGGACTGAGAGAATGAAGAACAGCTCAGTGTAGAGGAAGATCAGGTTTGACACCATCTGTGAAACCTGAAGGTTCAAAAGTCTATGAGACCTGGTGAGTTGCATCCGTGAGTCCTGAGAGAACAAGCAAATTAAGTGGTTAAGCTACTCTCCATCATATTTGAGAAGTTGTGGCAGGCTGGTGAAGTTCCTGCTGCCCGGCAAAGGGGAAACAGACCCCTCATTTTTAAAAACAGGCAAAGAAATAAAGAAGACTCAGGGAACTGCAGTCCAGTCAGTCTCACCTCTGTACCTGACAAGATCATGGAGCAGTTCCTCCTGGGAACTCTGATCAGGCACATGGAAAATAACATGGCTTCACCAAGGCCTGACAAATCATGCCTAACAAAACTGGTAGCATTAATGGGGTTATAGCACAGGTGGATAAAGGAAGAATGACAGAATGGAGAATAATATAACACTGATAATTCATATTATATAAATTTACATAATTTTTCTGAAAAAAATTTATTCTGATTCAAAGTTATTTCCATAAAGACAGAAATCTTTTTCCATTAGATTTACTTATCAGCCAACTTCTACTCAAGCTTGAGTTTTTCTGACCAATTTTATCATGCCCACAAAAGGCACATCATGTTAGTATCAGGTTTTGGTGAAGTTAATGAGACTGGATAAGCCTCATAACTACTTGCCTATTCTGCGCAGTGGTATCTGAATATGATAACACAGATTTTGAATAGATGTCCGAACTTTACTATGAGAAAACCTGAGAACAGAGACAAACAACTCTCCGGAGTTCTTTGCTACAGATGTGGACTTTAAAGACAAAGTTGGAAAGTTTGTATTGTATTTCAAATACATAGTTAAGACACATTAAAACAGCCAAGAGTTAATCAGGTCCCAGCATTCAGATTATAGGAGGCAGTCAAAACTGGCCCCATGATTAAGACTTTTTCAAGGGAATCAATTGTTAGGAGGTTTTTAACCATCCTGTCATTGTCATTTATATATTGAAACTAAATTCAGCAATTTGTTCTGCTGCTTTCACCTCACATCACTCATGTGCATCTTGTGCAATCTGAAAAAGTGGTGCCATTCAGAGCTAATGCTCTGAACTGGAGCTAGTTAGCAGTTCCCAGGACAACTCTTACTATCTGGTTCACCATTAATTTCTCCTGGGGGTGGTTGAGGTGTCAGTGCTACCTCCTAGCTTCTTTTAATTAACATTGCCAAATCTTTCCTCTTTTTTCAATAGCTATGAAACTTGAAATAATGCACTGAAGAATTTAGATTTGATTTAACTTAATCCTTAAATTGTCCACAAGTCTTGAGACAGATTTCAGTGCTTACAGAAACAAATAGGGAATATGACCAATGAGGACTGTAGTGTCAACAAGTTCTAGTAGCACAGCATAGGTAATAATGTCAGGAAAAAACGAATTTCACACTGAATGCCTGAGTTAAGAATACCCAGGGAAAATTGTCTCTGGTAGTACTCATTGTAGCTACACCAAGGATAAATTTTGGCTTTTGTGTCAGCAGTAGTTAGCACTCTTTGTTCATAGGCACACAGAGATGTCATGTATAGTGCCTTGAAGAGTTAGTGGAGTTGAAAGTAAGGTTGAATATCAGGAAGTTAGCCTACAGAGTGCTTCTGGTCAACATTCTCTTCAGTTTTTTAACAAGATGAGCAATAGGAGATCCCAAATGAGCGCATGATTTTTGCTAGTTTGTCAGAATAAAAGTAAAAATTTTACACATTTAAAAATATACCAACAGTCATCTTCTGGTACTATATGAAATCTTCTTTTGAACTTCCACCCTTCCTCCACAATCTACATGTCCCTGATTTCCTCTCCTATCTTTTCTGAGGTGATTTGTTTATCCCTTGCCAAAGTTTGTGATCTCACTCATCTGCACTGGATATCAAGGTTCCCAAAGTGCCACTACTGGCAGGAAAGGACATTATCATTGCAGGTTTTCAACTTTCTACAGTCCTTTGTTTCATCCCTATAGCCATCTCCCTTCCGACTTTTAACCATCCTTTTACTTCTCTCTCTTCACTGTGCTTTTCAATGTTTTGTCCCAGTAAGCTCTTAACTCCTTTTCCTTCTTCCATCTCAGTACACCTTCCTTTCCTTTAAAGTACACTTTTTCTTCTAAGTCCCTCCATTTCTCCTTACTTTATCCGATTAACCACTGATTCTTATTTAATAAGACTACTGTTGGAATTCCCGTTCTTACACGGAAGATGCCTCACTCTTCATGAATGCTCCATAAAAATGAGTTTGCCACAGCTAATGCATGCTCATTCCCATGATCCAGTTCTCACCAAAGTTGGAAGGAAATTCCACTGATTTTTAAAGGGTGCTAGACTGCAGTCTTACGTTTTTTAGCTGAAAATTCTAAATATTCACTCTCTTTTTAGTTTGTTTTTTAGTTCTATAGTTCAGTTGGTGATGACAATAAAGGTGACTATCATTACACATCTTTTTTTTTTTTTTTTAAATATGACTGACATTAAAAGGACAACTAAATTTAAAATCAGCCTGGTTTCCTACCAGCTATAATGTTACACATTTTATATAATTTTAAACTTCATCTCAAACATGTACCAGATATAGTAAAAAAATCACTTCCATTTACTGTTTGTCAATATATATTTTTAAATGCATCAGTTCACCTTAACATGTTATAGAGCAATATTAGATTGTGTGTTAGCAAAAACTCGAACAAGGGTGATTAAATTTTCAGTAATCATAATTCTTTTGAGGCAATATTAAATTATTTTATTTCATAATTGGGGGCTAACCATATGCCAGGTTTTCTTCTTATAAAAAAGTTGTGACAAAATATTAATTACTTTGCCTTTTTAATGGTTTGGATCTCTGTTTGTCTCTGATAATGCATTCTGGCCACATTGACAAAAATGAGGAAAACAGTGAGAAAATGCCATGAATTTAATCCATTACTTGTGACATGTATTGTAACAAGAACCAGAAATAGCAATTATCATGACACTTTGTACAATATGGTGGACTCAGTCCTCTACCATTCTGCAGAGACAAAGTACACTCTAAAGTTCCAGTTTGCAGTTACCTGCAGATCAACTTCAATTTGACTGCTCAAGAAAAATGCTTATGGTAGTAAATTAAGCATGTGTACATTTGCCAAAAATTAAAAAATAGTAAACAGGGTTAAAAACACAATAAAAAAGAATTGATTTGCATAGATTTATATTTGGTTTTGAGTCTTGTACCTATCACAAGACAATAGCCCTTATTCAGCGCCTATTAGTCCCATTGATTTCAGTGGAAGTTATACATGTCAGGCTGTTCCAGCATTGGACCACAAGACCTTTGCTGTTGAGTTTCTGGGTTCAGCTGTGCATGAATACCTATCCCTGCATGGAAACTTAATCTGCTCAAACCCCCTCTCATCTCAAACCCTATTATAGGGCAAGACTTGCATAATTTAACAGGAGATGTGATTAACTAAGATTAATCATTCTAACCTGATCTTTCAAATGCTAAACATCCCCAACTTTTCAGAAAACCGAGTTTTAAGATATAATCTAAAGACCCAGCTACAAGTTTCTGAAAGGCTAATACTGACAAGCTTACCAATACTACAAAAGCAAGTGCTCTAAGCAGAAGTGAAGTATAAAGTATGTATTGGGGTAATCTGTACCATTTTCCATTTACAAATCAGTTGCTCATAACCTTGGAGGATCAAGGAGGAAGAAATTAGCTGTCATTATGTTATATCTGTTGCATTGTTCTAAATTTGTGTGCTTCAAGGACATTTTAGCATAGTGTGCTAACATTAACAGGCATACAGCTTTTGTCACAGATAAAGTCTCTTATAAATAGTGTGTAGACAATATGCATTCAAGTAAGAAAGACTGTAGTTTATTATTTTTCCTATTTTTCTCACTTTATTCACCTGAACTTCCTTCCTGCTCATGTCTTAATGAGACTAGCATCCCTCAGGTCCAGCAGCAATGGTGATTTTTTTAAAGTTAACATCAAAACTTTTGGAAATTATTTTTGCATAGAGAACTTCCAAAGAGAGCTTCCAAGTATATCTTTCAGAAGAGACAAAATCCGTGAGCAAAATTGCTTTTCTCTATGTATTTCTATCTAGAATGCTTACTATCATGGTATTCAAGGGTATAAAATAAACCAGTTTTACTCAGTAAAAGCAGGTAATCCATATCAGAGAGATAGTATGCATTATAAATTATTCCTGTGGGTTAGATCTCAGTGCTTCACTTGGGAATCAAACAGTTAACATCACCAGAGCTAGATCTAAAGAGGAGACACAGCACGGCAAAGGTGAAGGCTGCTAGGCTACATCTTTGAACTCTCTTAAGGACTCTGCAGTATTGGCATAATTCCAGAGCTTAATTTGGCTATGTTCTGAAAGTCTAATCATCTTCTTCAGGGAATAAACCCCTGACCATCACACTGTTAAATTCTAATGCTCTTGCTTTGCCTTTCTGATGCTTTTGTTTTCTTTGAGGGAGATGTGGGTTGTTTAATTGGTCCAGTATAGTGTATATAAGGAATCATACAGTGCCGCATTATTTGAGGTCTTTGTACTCATTTCATATGAGCCATTTCCTTTAGTATTATCACTAATGCAACTGTAGCCTGCATCTTGCTGTTTGTAACATTTATATGAATAGTGTCACCGTACATAGTGTTGTTATTAAATGCTGCCAACATGCCAAATATAAATGGAGCACTAAACAAAAATCCAAATAGCCCAGCGTGTCTGTCAGTACTTCCAAAGGACGATGTAAATTGTGTCCCTAAGTCATAAAGCATGTACAGGTTTTACTCTGTGGACTAGTTTATTAAACACAGTATATTAGGAGCATTTAACTATAAATACATGAGTAACACAAACTTTCACTGCTGATCAGCACCAAGGAAGAAGAACATTTGAGAAATTAAGTAAGCTAGTGGACTCTATACATACTTTAGGAAAATAATGTTTCATTAACATTTAGTGGAGACTAAGAATCAAAATACCTGAAATGCATTTTTAGTAGTCCACTAATGCAAGGTCTAATGATGAGAACATATTTAAGGTTATGTTTTCCTTGTGACAGTAAGATGCTGATACTGTCACTTGCTTCACAAGTATGAGTTTCCTTCCACAATGTTTTAAGCAGCAACGTGTCATAGAGAGACACAGGACAGAACAGAAGGCGTTACTGCCCTTACTACATTGTTTTGGTGTCACTGTGCAAACACATCCTTTTGTTCTCACTGTCTACAGAAACAAACATATGTATCATTATACAGCTAAGAAGTTAAATTTAAAACAGAAATCTTAATTTGGGCAACAATACAAACTTATCTTGAATCACTAGGAAGTATGTAAGCACACTGCCATACTGAAATAAAGTGCACATGTAATTAATCCTAGGTTTAGGACAGGGGTATTTTCTTCTTTTCTATATTACACACACACAAAGCAAGCAAACAATCAAACAAAATAACCCAACCCCAACATTATAATATGCCAAAGAACATTTTTAAAAGCCAGGATAACTATGGTATTTTATAACAGTGATCAATACACTTCACAGAATAGCAGCTCTCAGTAAGACCTAGTGTGGGAAAATATATTATATTTTTATATTATATATATAATTTATATATGAAGCCTTATAAGAAAAAAAGACAATGTGTGCTTCTGTGCTTCTCAAACATCTTGACCTATGTGTAAAACTGATCTGGTACCAGAGACACCTGTGCATCTCAGCACAAGTGAGGAATGCACCTGCTGCTTTACAACTTCTTGGATTCCCTTCTCACTTAGTTCCATTCAACTGGAAATCCTTGTGTGGAGGCAGACTAGATAAGTTCCCTTACCTTCTGTACTAGCATTTTGGTAAGGCTTTCTTTTTCAAGGTACAAGAGCTAAAAAACTTTGTGATATGCCAATTACAAGAACTTTTCTTGTTTCTGGCTCATATATTCAGCTGGGAGACCTCCTTGGTTACATCAGCATAAAGACAGCTTCCCAGATGGGAATATCCCATATGTGTCTATGTGGCAGGCACTTTTAGGGCACCTGAGGACTAGGAATGAGGCAACACCAGCAATGGTATCTCTGCCATAAGCTCCTCTGTATCCTTTTAGAAAGGCTTTTGCAGCACTTGGTGCATCTTCCCCTACATTTTGCACATCCAAAGCCCTGAACCACCAATGAACCCTACATAAAGAGCCCTGTCAGCTCCTCTCCTTCAGCTGCCTGTGACTTTTCTTGTGTGAATGGTAGATATTTGTGATGTGAAGAGGTAGAAGCCCCACAGAAGCTGCGGCAGGACAGACTTACCACCACCAAAGTTAGGTTCACTGCGTCACACAGTGGAAATGGACAGATTCACAGCCCATGCAACTGCTAAAAAGTAAGTTTTATAAAATGCTATTTAGCTGTAGCCTCAGCTCCTCTGTATGAAGGCTTATGCCATCTCCACCATCTATATTCACACACATCTTTCCCTACCCATCTGTTCCTGTTTGGCCTTCCTCCAATAGTCATGCTAAAAGTATTGCTCTGAACCTGTGAAAGCAGTGAGTAGGCACCACTGCTGAGCTCTCCACCTAGCATGGAGCAAGAGACAGTTGCCCCAAGCACCTGCCAACTCTGAGTGCCTCACTGGAGGATGTCACCCAGCCACAATCCAGCATTTCTCCTCCCTCCACATGCTTCCCAGCTATGATGCCAGATGCCTCTGCTCTATGTTGCAAATATACTCTTGGGCCAATCGGTCTTTCAGTGCCATCTGAGGGTGCTTTTTTTCACATGTTAGAAGCTAAGAGCTTGACCTGGAATAAAGGTATACAGTGATGTCATTTGTCTTTCAGGGAGAGAGAAGGAAAGGATAGATTTAAAGCCTAAATGTCATTAAGTCCAGAAAATCACTGTACAGATTATTTTTTTTAAGTATTTTTAAGAAAACAAACTTTACTTACTGCCAGATACACACAGTAATACTGTTAACAAGGATTAATATTTTTAAATGCACAATTTAGACAATAATTGCTTATCCAAGGGCCCTTGTGGTAACTGCAACAATGTGAAGTTGGGAAAAGGCTTATCTGCGGTAGTATACGCCATCTTTGCCCCATTTTACTATTGTGGAACTGACACCTAAAACCTGTATTTCTCTTTTTCCTTTGCCCTGTATAACCTTGCCTCCAGTGCCTCAAACTGAAAAGACACAAAAAGACCCACCAATGTTCTAATGCTTCTCATTGTTCAACATACGCCAGCACTTTCCCAAATGTCTGTGTCTTCTCCCACATCAACCAGTGCTGCTGGAGTATCTTTATATCTGAAAATCTTGCTGTGATCTACTGATGGTAGTCTCATGTTGGGAGGAGCAGGTAGTCTGGTGTCCAGGCAGACCATAGTGGAGGTGGATGATACAAACCCTGGATAGATAGCAGCGTTAACTGCTGGTCCAGGTCTGTAATTTATCTGATGCTGGAGAGAGGTGTCTTACTGCTTCTAGGTGGTGTCCCAAGTTAAGTTCATGATGTGGTACTAGTACTAGACGTTCTCTGTTGTCTGCACAAAGCAAGAGGACTTTCTGCCTTACAAGCTTTCAATGAAGTATGTGGTTATCCAGAGAAAAATCTCTCCCAGGACGGCATTTTTCCACTTAAAGGGTAAATGTCAGCCTGCTGAGGACTGCCTGGAGTACAGAAAGCTTCCCTGTCCCAAGCAAAAGTTCTCCTGCTGACCTTGTGTGTTTCAATTAATTTTCTGTTTTCAAATTAGTTGATTCTCAACCACAAGTTCTACTGGGACAAGCTTCATACAGGAACTTGTTCAGCAGGAGACAGACAAAGTTGCGGTACCCACTGTTCTCCAACCATAGAAGAAGCGTATGTCCTCCAGTCACCATATGCTCTGGGCTACCAGCTGCTGCTGTAGCAGGCCTGACACAGCAGTATCACATTGCTATAAAGGGCAGGACTAAATTTTCTGCCCAGAACGTGGGATTTTTGAAGGATATCATGCATGAAAACCTTAAGTGTCATATGATAACATGGTAGTGTATCTCATTCCAAATAGTCTTGTGCTGGGAAACTCAAGGGGCTCTTAAGTCCTTTGGAAGGTACAGAAGGGTACAGAAGGGCTGGTGCAAAATATATTTTGTGGAAAATCAACAACAAAGACAGAATGTGTAAGAGCACAACACCAAGAGCTAGACAGTGAGAACCATCAAGGTATTTATCTTAAGGAACACTGTCAGGAAGGAGTATGTGCAACCTTATTCTTTTCTTACTCTTCCATAAATACAGATATGGGTTAAGATTGCAGACTTTTTAGCTGGAATTATGAATTAAAAAAACCCAAACATTTTCCCATTGTTAAATAATACAACCCAAACCCAAAATAATTTGAGGTAAGAAACTAAATCTCATCGCTGAATCTAATTCACATGTGACAAGTCTTCAAAAAGTACACAGTGTAAAATCCTAAACTCTGGATTTTGTATGTGAAACGGGAATCTCAGGAAGGGAAAGTAAGAGACTTAAACTATAGAAATTAAGTTAGCAAATGACTAAGCAGGAACTGGTAACCTGGGAAATGCAAAATCCTGCACCTAGGCATCAGAAAAGTCAGGGAACTCACTGGCTGGACTGCTGGACAAGCTGACCATGGGTCAGCAATGTACACTTGTGGCAGAGAAGGTCAACAACATTGTCAGCAGGTTATCGAAGGTGATCCTTCTTCTCTATGCAGCACTGGTGAGGCCACATCTGGAGCGCTATATCCAGTTTGGGTCTCCTCAGTACAAGAGACACATGGATATACTAATGTCCTACAAAGGTCCACAAAGATGATGAAGGGACTGAAGCATCTTTCATATGAGGTAGACAATAGGTATTTGTCTACATCTTTGTCCAAAAGACAAAACTGAGATATGACTGAGGCAGTAAAAATAACAAAAATTATAATATTTATTAAACAGCCAGAGGTAACTAATTTAATATTAAAGGTTGTCTCCCCTGGAAGTGGTCAGCTCCAGGGTTCTTTACAGAGAAGACAATGCTAACTCTCAGAAGGGCTGCCGAAGCCCTTTCATGTGACTCACGAGAACCTATTGAAAATAAATGCTACACTTTTAGTATCACACCGACGATATACACATTAATCCTAAATTGCTCATCCATTACACACACCTGCCCTGTCCCTTGCATCCAGGCGCTGCATGGTACACTACATCAGACCGCAGTAGCAGAACTGAGCTGGCTGATATTAAATAAGGTTTTGAACTGAAATCCGTTGGTGTATTTGGTCTCTTCATCTGAAATTTAAAAATTATTCATGTTCAAGAGAGTATTTGACGCTCTTGCAGAGGAAGGCAATTTAACATAAGTGGCCACTGTTCACAGTCAGGATACATTCAGACCATCTCTTTCTTTTTTCATCTTTAGTAGCTAACATTCACAGTCGGGAATCTGAGCTTCATTCAACTCTCTGTTCACATAAGGCAACATTTTTTGTTTCATTGGTTGCGTAAAAAATCATGGCAAACAATAAGCTCACCTGATGAAAGCCAGTGGAGGCTGTTTAAATCGTGATCTTTAGTGCAGCCAAGGCAATTGAGAGTGGCTGAGCTTCTGTCCCTGCCATTGCAGTGAACTGTGCATTATGTATACCCCGGCTCCTTTGTTTAAAACAAGGCAAGATTCCTGCTACTGCAGAAAAGTCAATGAATGTTTTGTGGAAAACCTACAGGAGGATATCATCCTAAAGCATTGTGCAACTGTTAGCTATGTGTTTTCTTTTTCCTCCCAAGATCGAGCTTACAAACAGTAGTCAAATACTATTATTGCTGTAATTGAGACATCTGTTAAAACAGTAAAAGGAAAAAGCACCACAGTAGAAAGGAAAATTTAAAAACTGTTCTAGTCAATGGTAGAAGGACAAACAAAAGGTTTTACAAATAGATAAGGATCAGGAGGATTTTGAGAGAGACTCTAGTCTCTTGGTGTGATGGATGGAGGCGAGTTGATGACAGATGAGGCACAGAGTGCTGCAAAGCTAAAAGATTTCTTTGTCTCAAGTATGTTCACTAGGGAGAAAGAGGGAAACATGCCAGAATCAGAGAGAAGTTTCCTGGAGGCAGAAAATGAAAAATTAATGAAATGAAGAGTGACACCAGAATAAGTAAAAAGGAATCAGTCAGTGAAAAGGAATGTACAATTCCAGTATTGGATGGCTTGTATCCCAGCAGTCAGAAAGATACTGTATTTATACATTTTAACTAAGTTCGGAACGAAATTTATTGCCATTAATCGAAAAGGCAGATGACTTGCCACACTTATCAGAGTTCATTAGGGGTTGAAGGATGGGTAAAAGGAGATTTTGGGGTAAAAGTCATTAGAATGGTGTGGATTGGGGTACACAGAGAAGGCAGCTCTGAAATAAGACAGGCTCTGGGCACTGGCATGCAATATTTTCACACTGCATGTTTAAATGAGGTAAAACTTTGTATATTAAAAGTTTATATACACAGAAATGTGAATAAAGGTTCCAACTCTTTGATTTAAGAGAAGTCTTAGATAACAAAATCATCCTATTTATAAATTATCACCTGGTTCTTTAAAATCTTTACTTAGAAATGTATTGCACACATATATATGTATGCATTATATTTAATTATTTTGGAGGGTAATTACAATTAAGTTGATGCACTGGTAAGTTTCTAAATCAGGTTTCCCACAGCACAAACTGAAGAAAGGTATGGACATACATATCTAAAGATATGGACAGTTATACCAGACTCAGAATCTTCTGAAGAAAAGAGAAACCCGTATTTAAATGTGTGACTTATATGAGTAAAGGCAGAAGGACTGGGCTGAAAATGTACTGTAGTTAGACATAATGGGCTAGGGACTGAAGTCATTATGTTGACCTCAGCAAATTACAAAAAAAACACACAGGTATCTAAGGAGAGGAGATCATTAATGACATATGAGCCAAGAAGAAAAAGATCCAATTAGGGATCACAGCATTTTGCATTGCATTGTAACCAGGGTTTTAAAAATAAAAACAAATGTCTATAACTATGAAATGCTAAATGAAAAGGTTTGCTATTAAAATATTAAAAACAGATGTGCAGCGAAACAGAATTGAATAGTCCACAGGTAACACTCAGGAGTTGTGAGCATTTATCAATGTGCATATTTTAAAGTACAAACAGAAGTCACAGTGACATCATAGAACCACAGAATATCTGAGTTGGGAGGGACCCATAAGGATCAAGTCCAACTCCTGGCCCCACACAGGGACAGCCAAATCAGAGCATGGGACTGGGTGCATCGTCCAGAAGTTTCTTGAACTCAATCATGCTCATTGCTGTGACCACTTCCCTGGGGATCCTGTTCCAGTGCCCGACCAACCTAAACCCCCCCTGTCGCAGCTTCATGTCATTCCCTCAGGTTCTACCACTGGCTGCCAAAGAGGGGAGATTGGTCCCTACCCCTTCACTCCTCAACAGGAAGCTATAGACTTCGTGTGAACCAACTGGCATCCACTGAACAAATCTGCATTTTGCTGAACTCAGTTCAGCAATTTGTGTAAATTTGTACTCACTACTAAATACAAGTCATTACAAATTCAGTGTAGCACCTTGCTTCTCAGATGGTACTGTTGATTTCACAGCGTTGTATAACTCAATACTAGCTGCTCCCTGAGTGAAGTGAAGACACAACAAGTGCAGTTGAGATACAGAAGAAAAGGGATAAAGGGAGATAAAATACACTTAGATAGGAATAGGATTATAGAAATTAATCATGTGCATTTCATTGGTGCTAATTAATTCAACATTGATGATGTTTTTTTAAAACCACATCAAAGCAATAAAGTAATATTGATCTTCTCAATTTATACAGACCAAAACTGATAATATTAAAACAGAAATTATGGAAGATAAAATGAAAATAATCAATAACAGTCTGCATATTGCCACATCGTGCACAAAAAAATGCTCTGCTGACTGCAATTACAATGCATAGTAATTCATGAATATTAACTAAGTTTTTTTTTTTTTTCTTGTGGGAAAAGTCATTCTCAGCAGTGAAACAAACTTCTTCACTACCACATCTCATGGTGCATCCCCACCACCAGCTGTTCATTACCATGACCAATATACATTTTATGCTCATTTCGTCTTCACCCAAAAAGCAGACAATGCCTTTGGCTTTTGGAAGTGCAGTGGGCTGTTAGTTCTTTTCTCTTTACTCATACAGGTTGGTGTGTATGCATTTCAGTGAGTATGGCCAGAGAAATAGGCCCTACATTAGAAGAAGAATTACAAAGCTTTGTGACAGTCTTTATTAGGAGTCCTGTTCACAGTATGGGGTTAGCCCTGGAGAAGGCTCTCTCTCTCTCCTACCAACAAGCAACCGCATCGCTTGTAGAGTTCCTTTGTGCCAGAACTGCTCAGCGTAACAGCAGAGTCAAAGTGTAAGATGAGAATGTGTGGCACTCAGCCCTGCGTTTAAATTCACCAGGCAATCCCTCCTATTCGACAGCCAAGAGAGAAGCTAGTAGTAACCGCTAAAACATGCCAGCTGTTTATTTGGCTTTCTTCCCTCACAGATTACTAAACAGCACAGACTGAAACAAAGGATTAGGAATGCTCATGATTTCATTTTTCTAGAAATGCTACAACTAGAAGGAGATATCCTGTATTATAAATTACTTTAAGTACGACATTGTATTTTTTCTACTGTTTTCAACTATAACAAAGCAAAATCAGTTAAATAAAATTAATGCAAATAAATGAAAATGCCTGGGATTTTCCACCACAGAGAAAGCATTTACTATCTGATTTTTAGCAATCACCATATCGCTCTTTGCCACACTAACTGCAACAGGAATTCGATATTTGAGTTCTTGGTACTTGTTTTCAAGATGCAATTGGACAGGATACTAGAAAATTTAATCAAGGCTCCCTTTCCCACAAAAAAGTTGGTCCAGATGATCCTTTCTAGCCTGGGCAGTTCTATGAGGATTAAAATATATTTTTCCATTGCTTTCTATCTGGGTTATTTTAGTACCTTTTTTGCTTCTTAACAAGTTTAAAAGCAGTACACTGGAATTATATGATAGCTATCAGTGCAGCCTGAATTTCTTCATCAAGTAGTGGGGAGTGTATAATCTTGTGCATTGGACTGATCATGCAACTCGCTGCTGCTTTAGGCAGGCAGTTAAGGTAATTGCCCATCATAGAGACTCTTACACTGATTGCACTCTAGAAAGGGGAGGCAACTGGTTTCCCATTCTCTCATTTGCTGATATTAGCTTTATGCTGCTACCATCAGTACCCTGTGTAATGCACAACTCTTTACAACTTTGTTTACATGGCACAAAAGAGAATTTGTTTACTACAGAAACCTTAACCAAGCTTTAAATGTTCACTGAAAACCAAAATGATCAAAAAAACCCTTAAACCCCATTTCCTAATAAACTAATAGTGTTGGAAGTCAATTTAAGCAACAGAACAAGTAGTTTACAAGCTATTTTAAAAGGCATGTTTCCTTCCCTGAGTAGCTCTTGGTGTCCTAAATGAGAAAAATCTACAGATCTCAATAGAAACAATTATGAGCAGAAGCTTAGAAGCTTTTGCTTTCTAATTGAAGCAGAGATGCCACTGGAACACAACTTTTCTTTGTCATGTTGTAATTAAAGCTCATCCTTACTCACTTATGCATGTAAAAGAGTGGTCCAACTACCTACATTTATGTGATGAGAAGATGGATGTGATTTTTAGCCTTCTAATGTACATAAAAATGGTGAGGTAGTAAGTCATCAATCCACAAGTCTCTAGCCACAGAACAGATAAAGCAAAGACCATGTCAAAAAACATATTCTCACTTAACCTTGAATGATATAACCTCTAAATTATATTGCCACTGCTTTCAATTCTCAGTCTTTTTCCTGGTATTGCCAAAAGCAATGCCCATTATAGCCACTGATGCTTCATGAAAATGGTTCCTCTAAGTACAAAAATGTAGCAGTAGCTTTAAAAAGCTTGAAGAGAATGTTTTATAAACTGTACCACTGACATATAATGCCAAGTGCTCAACAGCCTACTACACCAACCATTACACCTCTCAAGATTTTAAGACTGCTAACATTCATTGACCAAATGAAGGTATCTATAATACAGATGACTCTATCCAAGCTCATCATTCTAAATGCCTCTGAGGCCTAAGGCACTGAGCTCCAATGTAGATACCTAAATTGTAGAAGGTAATCGACCCATATGTGCCTTTTAGTACCCGTCTCAAAGGAATGCTATGGCAAATTCCACTTTTTACACTGCTGAGACTTTGCATGTCATATCGACACACAAGCACAGCAAAGATTATGATACCAAAATGAATTCTGGTCTAGCAGATTCTTATATCAAAGTGCTTAAAATTCTGTCTTGTCTACACGTATCATTTGACAGGGTTCAGGACAGCTGTTCCACCACATTCCTTGGGCTGTTTCCCCTATAGTTAAACACAGCAAATATAAATTAAATACGTTCTCTAACATAGTAAAGTGCTTAGGTGTTAACAAGTCTGTAATGCATGTGGAAAGTCTACAATTTCAGTATGTTCTACTAACCAAAAGAATATAGAAAATGAAGCACTTACAATGCAGTAGATCATACTTTGTGTGTCATTATATTGAACTCTTACATCACAATTGCAGGGGTTTACCTCATAGCCAAGCAAATCTGCAGACACAATAAAATTTTCTTGCAGATAAGTACTTAGGTTCCCAGCTGGACAATATTGACAGTAGTCCACAAGTAAGAAACATGAAGGAAGAAGCTTGCAGGTAAGATGTGGCCCATAGCAGGTGAGAGAAGAGTCTAACAAACTTTGCTTTGCCAGAGAAAAATGAGAGGCATGGCAGATCACTGTGGCAGAGGCTGAAGTGTCAGTGATGTGAGAGAACAAAGAAAATACTCTGAAGTATAGTAAGGCCTTGGTTTTATTCCCTTGCCTTTGAGGTTGAGTTTTTTTGCCAGTGATGAAGATTCCTTTGGCTGAAATGATCACTTACCATGGTATAAACTACTGTTGGTACAGACAACACACAAATCCACCATTCTCGTTTTGTTTCTAGTACTTTGTGCCTACAACTTAGCAAAATGCTGTTCAGACCCAAACTCAGAAACTTCCTAGCATCAGTGCAAAACCTGTTGTTTCACATCTAGTGATAAAAAGGATTTCCAGCTTGTTTTGAGATACCAAATGGACAGCACTAGAGAATGAATCCGGGTTTCCTCAGAAAAATTCTCACAGGCAACATAAAGAAGTGTTTCCAAAATTATGCCAGCAGTGGTCTAAGTTACTGAAGAACATCCTATTGATTTGAGGACGTAATACTGTCTTGAACCCTACCTGAAGCCTTGTTAAAGGTTAAAAAATATGATAAATCAAATACCGAAACATTGTGAGTGTATTATGGCTTTTCAGTGACTTATCTCCTATTTCATGTCAGCTTCCTATGCAAAAAAAAAAAAAAAAAAAAAAAGCCAGTCTGAATTAGTTTTAATCCTGGCCTGATCAAGTCTTCTAGGGGAAAAAAAACCAACCAAAAATGAAACATTTATAAACCTGGGGGTGAGGTATCTCTATTAGATTTACCCCAAAAAACACAAAACATGCCATGCTTTGGAGAGGAGCAGTAGAACATCTCAGCTCCATCTGCAAGCCCAGCTTCTACTCAAAATGCCACAAGATGGCTCTGGTGGGTTTGGAAGTGTCCCCTGATCACTGCTTAGACCTGTGGATGACATTGGGCTGTTAGGTTTAGCTGGAACAGAGGGCTGGCACACTGAGAGCAGGCAGTGCCAAATAGGCAGCCATTCTCTGCAGTCCTTGCCTGGCTTGTGTCTGTTCAGTAATTGTGATATGTAGTAGATTAATGTATTAGTTTAGTGCAAAATAGGTTGACATAAAATAAGGACAGAGAGGATGAGAGGCACATTTGGTACACTGGGGACATCAGAAAAGGCTGAGAGATCAGCTTTCTTGGAGCTGTGAAACTCATAGAAAATTATACAGATACTTAAAGGATATTTATTTCTCCCTGCGCAGGACCATTAGGCTCCTCCTCCAGTTCACTCCAATTTCTGACAAGGCTTTTGGACTAGATTCAACCGGCCTCCTTGGACCTTACAGAGAGATGTCTCTCACAGTAGACTGTCATGATCTCCACAGCATGCCACGTTTTTCTAATGAACAGTAATCAGCTTTGTAAACAGCTAACGGTAGTGAAATGGAAATCATGCTTATTTGAGCTTAGCTGAATATTATATAACCTACTATGG
Source organism: Gallinula chloropus (assembly GCF_964237585.1). Classification (NCBI taxonomy): domain Eukaryota; kingdom Metazoa; phylum Chordata; class Aves; order Gruiformes; family Rallidae; genus Gallinula; species Gallinula chloropus. The sequence continues at coordinate 103,314,220 of NC_140087.1, forward strand.
AGCTAGTGTTGAAAGCTTCCCCCCCAAAATTCAGCCATCACTGCTTCAGTCACACCTGGTTAGTAGTTGAAAGTTACTTTTGTAAGCACTTCTGGAAGAGAAAATTTAGTTTCTGCCACCCATGGACAGATTTGAGAGATGAGAGTACACAGCACCTCTTTTACCAGCTCAATCTTCATTTAACAGTTTCACACTCCAAGAAAAGTTCAGCAACAAATGCATAAATTGCTGTCATTGATCAACATTGGTCACCAAGCTGAAGTAATGGGTGCACTAGAAATAAATACATAAAATACAAAATAAGGCATAGAAGACCTTGCTCTTTCCTACTGCGGTCCATGTTTTACACCTGTTCAAAACTGCTGTGGCTGGTATGTGGCGGGGCATGCACGGTGTGACAAGGAAGAGTGACAGAGGAGGAGCTGGAGTTCCAGCTCACTGTGGCCCAGTACAGTAGGAGGTGTGAAGTGGTAGGGCCAGCAGGCAGACCTCATGACACAGGATTCCTCATTTCATCTGCCTTTTTAGCAAGGGAATAATAATACTTCCCTTATCCTGGTTTTTCTCCTATCTTGTCTCTTCAAATAGTAATTTATTTGTACAGGTACCATTTTTCACTCTGTGTCCATACAGCACAATAGGATACCAATCTCAGTTAGGACATCAATGTGTTAATACTGTACATCTAATAAAGAGTTGAATATATATTCTCTCTATTTTGAAGAGTAGTAATTATACTTTTTTCATAAAGCTGTACTTTTTCCTCTTTCCTTTAATAAAAATCCTCAATATTCAGCTGAGAAAGCAGGAAGTTATTTATGTCTCCCTGACATGGGAGCACAGCTTGGTCTCAGACGTCGTTTAAAGCAGCCTCAAAGCTATTCAAAACTGTATCAGGCTGGCTGCAGCCCCAGATCAATTGCAGTATAACTTCAGCCTTCTTTTCCCTGTCCTGGCAGCTTCAGGGACTGCTGGATGACCTGACTAGACTTCTTTCAGCTTGCACTCTGAGGAATCTCAAGCTACAGGAATCTGTGAAATTTCTGGTTCCTTTATAACACAGGAGCTCTTCAGAGTTAGCAACAGAGTTTTCAGAGTATTTAGATAAGTGATAGAGCAGATACTGAAAACCAAGTTTAATTTTTCTGGTGTCACAAATTTAAACTAAGATTTTGAAATCTTTCTATTGGTTATAAAGAATGCAAGTAATGATTCTTCTGAGGTACCAACAGGCTGACTCCTGCCCTTAGCTGTGCTGTCAGAGTGGTTCCAAAGAATGTTTATCAATACGGCAATAGGCGCTTTATATATATAAATATATATATTAATAAAATGAAAACACACAACAAAGTTATAAGTGGTTATACCTGTATTTTTAACTTACTACCTATTCTTCCTCAAAAAACACACAACTATCGAACAAAAATTGTTCTCATTGGATGGGAACTCTTATCTCCTCTTGCCATGAAATGAAAATGGAAAGAGCCTCCTCCCAACCATGAAAAATTAACAGTCTGGCAGCATAGATTAATTATGAATTAATATACATGGCTATAGCAACCCTTAGCTCCCAATAGTTTGAGTACACAGTGTTTGTATGAACATGGGCTACCACCTTAGAGAGCAGGTTTTCTTCCTAAGAATTGTACATATAGAAACATGCTTTAGAAATTTGCATTATCCCTTCAGTCAGTTGGGGTCAGCTGTCCTGGCTGTGTCCCCTTCCAACTCCTTGTGGACCCCCAGTCTGCTCGCTGGGGAAGTGTGACAAACAGAAAAATTGTGATGCTGTGCAAGCACTGCTCAGCAACACCTAAAACATCACTGTGTCATCAACAATATTTTAGGTCACAAATTTAAAACACAGCACCATGCAAGTCACTATGAAGAAAATCAACCCCATCCCAGCCAAAACCAGTACAGTATGCCTGTACAGTAGACCCCCTTCAGGTACTGGAAGGCTGGAATAAGGTCTCTCCAGAACCTTCTCTTCTCAAGACTAGACAAGCCCAAGTCTCTCAGCCTATCTCCATAGAACAGGTATTCCAGCCCTCAGATCATCTCTGTAGCCCTCCTCTGGACTTGCTGTCCCCAACAGCTCAATGTCTTTCTTGTACTGAGGACTCCAGAGCTGAACACAGTACATGTGAGGGTGTCACCATAGCAGAGTAGAGGGGCACAATCACCTCTCTTGACCTGCTGATCACAGTTCTGTTGATGCAGCCCAGGGCATAGTTAACTTTCTGCATTGCAGGTGCACATTTCTGGCTCACATTGAGCTTTACATTAGCCAACATCCCCAAGTCCTTCTTCTCAGGGCTGCTCTCAGTCCATTCTCCACACAGCCTGTAGTTCTGCTTGGGATTGCCCCGATCCATATGCAGGACCTTGCACTTGGCCTTGCCGAACTTCATGCAGGTCACACAGGCCCATCTCTCAAGCTTGTCAAGGTCCCTCTGGATGGCATCCCTTGCCTCCAGCACATCAACTGCATCCCACAGATTGGTGGTGTTGGCAAACCGTCTGACAGTGCACTCAACTCCACTGTCCACAAAGATGTTAAACAGTGTCAGTCCCAACAGCAAGCCCTGTAGAACGTCACTCATCACTGGTCTCGATTTGGATGTAGAGCCATTGATTGCAACACCTTGAGTGAGACCATCCAACCAATTATTTATCCAGCAAGTGATCAAGTGATCCTTGATTGAATCTATGTCTCTCCAATTCAGAGACAAGGTTATCATGTGGTACAGTGTCAAATGCTTTGCACAGTTCCAGGTAGATGATGTCTGTTACTCTTTCCTTATCCACCAGCACTGTAACCCCATCACAGAAGGCCACCAAATTTGTTAGGTACGATTTACCCTTAATAATGCCATGTTGGCTGTCACCATCATATCCTCATTTCCCATGTGCTTTAGCACAGTTTCCAAGAGGGTCTGCTCTATGACCTTGCCAGGTCCTGTCTTATGGCCTTATCCCTGCTGCATCAGCTAATAAGTAAGGGTAGGGAATCAATCCCTGTGTAGTACTCTTCTTTCTTTCATGTGCTAAATAACATTCATGCTTCATTACACATATGGATCTGCACAGAGCATCCTGAAGAGGCAGTAGAACATGTCCATTACCACTGCATGTTCATGTAAGGCTGAAGCACACAAAATCAGTGAGAGTGTTCACCTCAAACATGATCCACAATACCTAATCCTAGAAACAGAACTCCAGTGCAATAAGGTGTTAAGGGATGTAGGTGAGCCCCAAAAGAGAAAGGTTAATCTTGAGGTTTTGCATCTTTTTGGAACACAGTATCTGCCACTCATCCTTGCCTCATATTAGACTCAGACCTGTCTGGTGACTTAAACCCACATAATACTGTTATAAGACAATATCTACAGACATCATTGTTATATCCATGCTATGACCCCCCTCTGGAGGCTGGCCATAGTGTCTCATGGGGCTTGGACGATTACTCTGGAGTTGTGGAGGGCTCCTGAGGCAAGGTCCATTGTTGTGGAAAGGTCACATTCCACGGCAGCCACCACAGGGATCAGGTCCTGCACTGCACCAGGGGGTCAGGCTCGACATTGTTGGGCCTATGGGCAGGGTGGGGGAAGCCTTCAGGGATGCCAGGCAGGGCTGGCAGGGCTGCTGGGGCACCTTGGGGTCTGGAAGAGAGCTTAATAGTACCCTTCATCAAAGACTAAGCTTATTCAAACAAGTGTTTATCAATTCATCAAGCAAAGCTTCTTTTCCTCTGATAATTCAAAATGGTAAAAATCTCCTGAAGACACTGGCGATCAGAACCTGATATTTGTTGACAGCTGAATTTGTTTACTGCCTATTTAGGATCTGCTAATGGCAAATTGCTACAGAGAGAAGTCAGAAAGCGTGAGGATGAATAAGTGTTTTCCACATCATAAGCTGCTGTTACCAGCATTATGGCATCTGAGAATTGCCATGAATAACATCTTCAGGCTACCACAAGAACCGCTGTGATTTACTCCTTTTTTGCTTGTTACCCACAGTTTTGTCACACAAACAGATATGGTTTGCACCTCTGCTTCCCACTGCCAACTCTGTTGTAGACTGAAGCTATCAGCATCTTTCAACTCTGATGTGCTCTTATTCTTGAATTATTTTCAAGACAGTAGAAAATCTCAAAGAATCATGATCTGGAGTGTGGGGTAGGAAGGTAAGTCCTGGGATTCCTCTTTTCCAAGCTCACAAGGCTTCATATACCATAAGTCACTTTCACGCCATACTTTATACTTGCAGAATGCACAGATATTGTAAGGTAATTGTTAAAGTCGTCTGTTTGGTCTAAATATACAATCCCTTTAGCAAATGGCATGGACTGGAAATGGGTTTTATAAGCCAGTCTCCCGTATTATATTTTGCAAATGCCACCCCCTGTATTTTAATATTGGGCTAGTATGCTGAATAATAATAATAGTTTACATTTATATTGCAGCTTTCATCCTGATAGACTGCAGAATACTTCCAATTACATGCATACCACAGCACACAGACGTAGCCATCTCTGTGGCAGGCATAAAGTGGGCAATAACAGGAGATAGAGGAACTTTAGGACTTAGGACAGTATTAAGCCACCAGCACAGTATCCTTGAGTCCACACAGAGCAGAGTAACTGAGTTTTAAAATAACATCGGATGTCCTGAAGCCTACAAACTTAATATCTTTTTAAAAAATGGATGACAGAAATCAGTCCTGCATGGAGATGAACCAGCACTTCCATTAAAAGTAACGCCACTGAGGTACTTCGAAAGTTTAAAAAAAAAAAAAGTAGGTTACAAATAACCTCTTTTGGATGCCTAAAAGCATAATGAAATAAGCAATTCAATTATTGCTCTTTTTCAGGAGGATGAGGATTGGAGGGGATAGACGGAGAACAGAGAAACTTGATTTTAGTCCAAAATAAAATTGGAACAGGTCCCAATCAAGTGATCGGTCTGATTTCTATTCAGTTTTGCCAGCCCGAGTGGGTCCCAGTATCACTATTATGCTTGGCATCATGTGATTAGTCTCATTGAGAGAATACACTTTACATGCTGAAAGCTGATGTTAGGAAGCCTTTTGCGTACACCTGCGTTTTTTGGAAATACTTCAAAGATGCTTCTTTTGGTGTGGGGGATCCAGTAAAGTGAAGCCCTGTTTAAAAGAAACACCTTTTTTTGAGAAATGTTGTTCTTGTGACAGGAAAGGGTAAATCAACAATTTCACATGTTGCTCTTTCAAATTATATTAGTTTTGATTTCTTCAGCAGGAATTCCTCTTCAAATTCCCAGCTTTCTGTCCTCTGATAGAGAAGTCAGTCCCATGCACCACCAGATAACCCTTGAAGGCAGAAAGTAGAGATCCTTACGCAATTGTGACTTTGGATTTATTTTTTATAAAATCTTATTATAATCTTTACACCAGATTTTCAAGAGAGCTGAGCTCCCATCTAATAAGTAAATTAAGAGTTCAAAAGCCACCAGCCACAGTTTTTGTTTGGTTTTGTTGTGTTTTGGTTTTTTTTTAATCAAAGATGATGAGAGTAGCAGCTGCTCAGCTCTTTTAAAAAATTGGCCAAAATCTATGAGAAAGAGCCTGGGGTAAAATGTTTTTCCTATGGGGATAAATTATCTCCATCTGACTTGAGTTCACAATGAGTTGTAGAGAATTGTAAAATGGCTGTGATTATTGTTTGCTGTTGAGTTCTCCAGCTGTTAATGCAGGTGTATTCCTGCCTTCATCCAAGAAAACTGTATAGTACATGTTTTTACTGTTAGTTGGTACTGGGAGAGCAAGAGAAGGTAATGGTGATCAAAGCAATAGAAAGCTAGAAGTAAGTATCAATAAAGAAAGGTAAAGAATCAAAGTGTACCAAAAAAAAAAGTTAAGGAACACTTCTCTCCCCCCAGTTATTTTTATCTTCATTTCTTATTTTGAAACTAATATTTTGTGGCCTCTCTCTTTCCCACTCATCTTCTCCCATCAAATGTGATAGAGAAGCTATTTTAAAAATATTTCCGCCAGTAGCCACACAGGCAGGTATTTTTTACAAGACTGGAGACCAGCATACGTAAGAGGGAGTACTTCCATGCAAGAACTCTTCATCTCCCCATCATCTCAGAAACTAGCAGTAATGAAAGTGTTTGTCTCTAACTCTTGTGCAAGTATGGTCTTCTAAAACACAGCAACCTGCTATCTCAACAGGTTGGCTTGCCAAGCAGGGCAGATCAATGTACTTCCACCACTTCATGTGATCTTTTTACATCAATCCCTCCAGGTTAGATCATTCAGTAACTACTTCATAGGACTGGCAAAAATTAAGAACAATCAAACCTTGAGAGATACTTGATTTATAATTTTAATAGACATGTAAATAATAAGAATCTGTAAAGACCTGATAGACAACGTAAAATTCCAGGGAACGTATTGGAGTCTTTTATTGTAGTATTTTTAGGAACTTTCAGTGGTGCAATTGAAAAATGTAGAGCTTTTTCAGGCAGATAATCTGCCAGAAGAGTGCAGTAAGGTCAGAAAGCCACAAGTATGGTAACAGAAAAGCCACCATGCTTATCTATTTTCTATATAAAATGAGGATCTACTCTCACCTCAGACAATGAATACAGTCTCAAGGAGCAGCCCCTAATTTCTTGAAGGTGTCATTCAAATGACCAAACACCCAACAGATTTTTAAGTAGAACCTACACAGGAACAGTGTAACCACTTTCATTTAAACTTAAAATAACTTCCTTAGAGAGAGGAAGAACAGCTCAAACCCATTTTGTAGATAATATTTAACAAACATGAGCACAAATAGATTTAGAAGTAAACCACAGTTTATTGAAATCCATCTATTACTAAAAAGGTTTTTGCAGCAAAATTATCCATTATTTCTTATTCCTGTTATAAAGGTGTTCAGGGACCAGTTTCCACTATCAGAAGACATATTATAACATTGATTAAGAGTCCTTCTTGCATCTTTCAACTTTCAGCAAAGGTCCTTCTGTCCTATAAAAGGCAGGTGTTTGATCTGAGAACATATTACTTGAGAAGTCTTTCTTTTTAAGAATTTCAAGCTGGAAACTAAAGTGGCAGGTTTTAAAACTCTGTTCTAAATATATTGTTCCTAATCACTAATATATTTCTAATGAGCTTGCTCAGGACAGATATCCAGAGGGAACAGAGTCCTGGAGACTTTTTGCTTATTATTTAGGACCAGCAATTAATCTAATTTTCCTCTTACTAAATAACTGAGATTTGATTCCATACAGGTCAAGTTGAGAACCTACAAGGATGACCATTTTGCAGACAAATTAATATAAACTTCATTTTCAAAGCTTAATTATTAAAAATCATGCAGTGAAAAGAATAACAACACTAAATTTTCTTACGCACTATCCATGGGGTATCACAGTCTTCATGTCTTGCTTTTTAAGTTTTCCCATAAGTTTTCTATTAGCAGCAATAGATTCCAACAAATAATTTCCAAATATTATCTTGGGTTTTCACAAAGTCTAAAACTATGTGCTCAAGTTCCCAACCATTTTTTCTAAATCATAATGCTACGGGAAGCTACTATCTTCAGCTGTTACAATAGGTAGCTTGTAGAAGCCATATAAAACATCCTTCTTAGCACCTGTGGCACATAAACCTTCAATCTGACATAGCTGTGACTGTGGTATATAACACAAAAATATATGCTTCATTGGTATCAGAATCCAGAGAAATTTGCCCTCACCTCAGTGAATGCAGAACCAGTGTAAGTAATTAGCTTGCTTATTAAGAGTTTAAAAAAAGAAGATGTAATAATCCATTTGTATCCCCCCACCCCCCCACCCCTACCTCAACACATCCCAAAGTAATCTGCATTCATCTTCCAAAACAAAAATCAGAATAAAAAAACATGCTGCCTTCCAGGACCTGCTTTGGTCATACCCTTGTTTCTTGGGATACAGGTGTCTGTGCTGCTTTAGACCCTCATTTAATCTCGTACCTACAAGTCCTCTGTATCTGTCTGTTGCAGTGGCGTAGACCATATGTAAATATGCCTTGCTATACTAAAATATACTAATTCTCAGAGACATAATAAAGGTATTGGATATTTAAGCTGGAAAATTTTCTTCTGAACCATGAGGTCACAAATTCCAACTGCCTTTTTTTCTGCTGAAGAACATATTTGAATCATTTGGTCATTACAACTTCATTTCATTGAATGGAATGCTGAAGTGGAAAGCTTATACTTAGTTAGAGCTGCCAAGTGTGTCAGACTTTGAAGGAAGATAAAAGTAGTTGAAAAGTCCGTCTTATGTACGTTTGCAATGTAAACCCAGAGATCTCTGTCCTGAAAGCAAGAAAGGACTAATAGAATAAAAAAGAGCTACTGAGCAGGCATTGTATTGTTTCTGGAGAAACTAGTTATTTCTTACATCTATGGAAAATACTGGCTAATAAGCAGTAGTCACAGTTCTATGGAAGAGAACTGGCCACAGAAAGTGAGGGAGTCAGAATAATAAAGGTGAAACTGCCATTGAGTATCTACTTTTCTAATTCACTTCGGGAATATGGGATAGTTGAATATTACAGTATTTGAGGTATAGTATTATTCTGGAACACTATTATTATTATGACATTTATATTGAAAAGATTACCGTCAATTCCCTTCACTCTACAGTTGGTCCTATAAAGATCTAGCTAATTGATATCCAAACTGCTTAACAGTTACCGCTCTTACTGGTTTTATTGTGCCAGCAGTTTCCTTTGCAGACATCATCTAGTAAACTACTATGCTAGTAAACTAAATAGGGCCAGGGCACTATAGCATGCAACTGTCCATATTATTTAATTGCTAGCACATTCCTTCGTATAGATTTGACTCTTGGGAGCTAGCACTTTTCCAGGCAACACCTGGGAACAGTTTGGTGGGTAAGGCAAGCCGGGGATGGTTCCCAATATGCAATACAGACAAGGATGACATGTTTTAGTGAAGAAGAAAGTTTAGCCATATGGATGTAAGCCATGCTCTGTCATTTGCCCCCAGGGCCAGACAGGGAGCCAGGATGCTTTTTATTTACTTTGTATAGACATAGACATCAAGAACAATTCTCTTCTGACATCATCATGACTCACTCTATTGAAGCCAAAGATTTATAGTAGATGTGTAAAAGTCAGAGAATCACTGTACCCCTTTCATGTGCATTCTGGGAAGTGAGGATCCATATAGGAGATGTACCAATTATCTTCCTTTAAAGGCAACTTAAACAGGGTTAAACCTACTTTATATTTGCCCACTAACAATAGCATCTTCTGTATTCTGAGTTATTGTTTCTTCTTTTTTCAGCACCTGTAAGTAAACTGATGCAGTTTAGAATGTAAAGTTTCAGTTTTAGGACCATGATTCTGATTGCTTAGCTCTAACATCACAAAACAGGTTGTCAGAAGCTCACAGCTGCCCTTGCCTTGCGCTTCAGGATATCAAGGGGGTTTGTACTAATTTCATTCATATCTATTATCTTTGGTCATTAGCAGCATGGCACAATCCAGTATTACAGTCTGCTTATGGACAACTGTACCTAGTAGCCTGCTTGCTTTATACGCACCATATTGGGGCATCATTTATTTGTCTGTCGTATTCTGCTCAGATTACTTAAGAGTAAAGAGTACCTGTTTGTTTGGCATTCCCACACTGAAATTGGAAGCAAACACCTCACAGCCCCAGAATGTACAGTAGGTAGCCTTATGCTGAACCTGAGTTTTTTAGTATCTTTGATGTTTCCTCTCTGGAAAAAAATATGTTGCTATGAGGGACAATTAGGCCAGCCTTAGGGGTAGCTCCACTGGTAAGCAAAGTTACATTTTAAGATAAGAAAAATAAAAATCAAATTTTAAAACACTCCACCTTTCTGTAATGTAAAGACAAAATCAAAACTGAACAGATACAGTGGAATAAAAATTAGCATTATGCCTTTACTGTTGCTAGTCAGTCATGTATCATTATTTTTTTTAACCCAGCAAAAACAAAAAAATACCTCCTGTGTAAAGGATCTTTCCCTCTGTTTACATGCACGAGTTATATGTCACTCATTTCGGCTTTCTGAGATTTTCTTCTCAGTGCTATTGTTATGTAGCTGTGATGCTCTCATCCCGATTTGTACATTTTTACGCTTTGATGGTTTATTTGGCTTTCCATTCATATGGTTTGAACTACCTGGCTCCTTTTCAGACTCAGAAGCCCTGCTGCTAACATGATACAGCAAGTTTACAATGCCCCGAATAAACATTATGGAGCCGGGAATTACATACTCACTTCCTCACACAAAATCCCACCCCGAAATGACCTTTCTTTCACTCTCCATCGCAGGCACATACACACAACTGCACACAGCTAATGCTCCTTACATAAACTCAACCAACTAAATAATTCGATCCTTCAAGCACAAAGAAATTCTGCAGCTGTATCAGCTTCTCTTTGCTGATTCCAGCAAGCACCCAGACTTTCTGAGTGCTTTGTGCTACCCTTTTGCAGTGCTGCTCCACAGCCCTGACCTGTTCCCAACACTCTTTTTGGTCACAGACACACATGTGCAAAATCTCAGGAGGTCATTGCTTCCTCTCCCTGCCTGGCTTGGCTCTTCCTAGTACAGGCCACAAGAGCATAACATGTCTTCACAGCTACACAGAGTCTCCAGAACTATCCCACGCTGACTCACCATGACCATCATGTGATTCTCCCAGACACAGCAGATATTTAAAGGCAGAAGGAAGCTCCCACACATCTAGCCTATTTCTTCACCTTTCTGTTCTGCAGTTATAGTTGACAGTCTAAGGTCTAAGGGTGGCATTCACTCTTTGCTTCATTTTCACCACTGATACCGGACAATAAAAAGTAAGCATTGAATCACAGAATCATGCAGGTTAGAAAAGACCTCCAAGATCATACAGTCCAATCGTCCCCTTACCACCCACATCACTGGGAAATGACAGAGTTAAAATAATTCTTTTATAAGTTTGGGGAGTTTTTGTATTTAAATATTTTCTGGTTTTCCAAGCAAACAAAAATCTCTAGAATTCGATCATACGGCCTCACGCAGCCAAGACCTGCTACCTGTCAAACTGGAATCATTTGTTCCACTGCACTAATTACTACCATGCAAGCACATGATGCACCTGATGACAGCAGGAGGTTATGGTTCTCTACGTATATCAGAACTAGAGCAGAATGGGGCAAAACAGAAAAGTTCAGGTAGCCACATCCTGCCTGAAGACTCTGCAGCTCTTCCTGGCTCTGCCATGGTGATAAAACATCACAGCAGTCGGGTTGTTTCAACCAGACATTGACCAGTGGTGCTAGCTGTGTTCCATACCTTCAGTTCCAAGCCTGGCACTGCATGGCCCAATTGCCAGAACCAGCAGGATCAGACACTCCTAATAACAGCAAGAGAAACTCTGTTGTCAACATAGCAAGTTCCACATAACACTAAATGTTCTGAAAGATTTGGAATTACAAACTAATAGGACAAAATTAGTAAATATTATCCTTTCTGTGCCTCAGTTTTCCATCAGAAATGCCACATTTTATCTTACCCAGCCTCAGTAGGTGTTCAGCTTTAACAGGAGAAAGCAAGAGACAGAAACTGGTAGGAAAATTAGTTATTTTGTCTTCAGTAGAAGCCTGGAGGAACTGTAGTTCCCTGGATCTTTCTCCTTGCCCTTCTTGAAGATAGAGGTGACAGTGGCTTTTCTCCAGTCTTCAGGAGTCTCTCACAGTGGCTGTGACCCAGCTGTCGGGACTGGCTCCACAATGGCATCAGCCATTCCCCTGAGCACTCCTGGGAGCATCCTGTCAGGCCCCATGGACTTAGATACATCCACTTTGATTAAGCGCTCCCTGACTCTGTTCTCCACCGAGGATGAGTCCTCCTTGTTCCAGATGTTTAGGTTGTAAACTGATGAAAGAACCGCTTCCTGATAATCATGTCTTGTGCTAATGCTGAATAAATAATACAGAATAATATACATCGTTAAAGCTAAAATCAACTTGAGTTTGGAATGTTCTCACTGCTGCAGCTACAAAGACCTGCCCTAGGGAGCCAGCCATTTAGCTCAGAAGACAAATGTCTGTGACAAAGTTTGCCAGATTTCATGGTTGTATTTCACAAACAGGAAAAAGAAAAGAATGCTACAGTTCCTAGGTCTTATTTATTATATTGCTGCTGTTGCAGCTGCAACGTCTATGAATTTTATTAAGGATGAGAATCCCACTGCTCTAAGCATATATAACACTATGGATTATCAGAAGTCTTTAGCATATGTCATATATTCAGTGAAAAGAATACCTGTGCCAAAGAACTCGCAATTCACAGGTTTGAGGAGGAATAACGAAATGTATTCAACAAAAACCAAGCGAAAGGAAGTCACATGAAAATTACAATATTCATTTGCTCACAGGTATACAAACAAACAAGCAGGTATTAAACTACCAAAAATTCTGACAGAATAAGAAGTTCAGGAAAAATGAGAGAGATATGCAGTCAAAAAAATGCCTTAGAAGCATATCGGCTAAGAGGCAAATAAGAGAGAAAAGGAAGGTTTGGCACATTAGATAAAGAAAATATTTGGTGTATATTAGACAGCAATACAAACTTACTTCTACCTCACATAGACCTTTCCTCTAATAGCCATGATAAATAAACGACATGAAAAAAGCTCATCAGAGAAAGTATTTCACATAAGCTTCATGCCCAGAAAACATTCAGTCTAACATTTCCTCTGCAATTCATTATTCTTTTTTCTCTTCCATTTAGTTTCTTGGCCACATATTTCAAAGGCCATTGTCACAACCATGTTGGTATTGGCAGCTTTACAGCTATGAAACCAGAAATGCCCTGGCAGCCAGGCCTGCAGTCCCAGGAGCAAAGGGAACAAGGGGCCACTCGCCAACTGCAGCACTCCCTCTCACCCCTGATACAGAGGTCATTCAAGCCTTAGGGATGACCAGCATCTTGGAAGGGGGGTTGGTGTGACACTGGGAATTGCAGAAGTTGTGAAGATAAGAACATTAGACATTTTAGTACGAAGAAAAGGCTACTAGGCCGAACACACCTGTCTTTTTTGGTTTCTCTTGATTCTGTCATTTTCTTTTTTCCAGCATCTGTCTTGATATTCCCTTTCTTCAGAAACAAACACACTGCTCTGCATACGTTACAGTATTTGCTTACTTGCTAAAGCTGTTCTGCCTGTGTATTCCCACTTGTAAACAAGAATCTGCTCAGAATTCTTCAGCCTTTTTTAGCGTTCTCCCCTGTTTCCTGTGCTCCTTCCCAGTACCCAGGTGTATTTTAACAATTCCTTTCATATTTTAGGAGTTATTGGCTCAAATATTCATCCTGCCCCAGCTTAAATAGAAATCATGTGAACTATGTATTCTTGGAGAAACACCTGCCCGCTGCACAGAAAAGCAAAGAAAAATTCAAACAGGATATTGAACAGCATTAAAAATAGACTGCAAATATGCAATGCTAATTGATGTAGGCTGCATACTTGAACACTGTGCTTAATTCTGCCCTTCTCATCTGAAGAAGAGTACATGGAGAAACATATAGCCCCAGAAAGGGCAATATATTATGAGAAGCCTGTTAATATTCCTATTAGATTGTGGGAATAATAGATGCATTCATTTCAGAGAGGAGATGGAAAAGACAGGCTGTAAGGGGTGCATTATTAAAAGTGGTGAACAACGTCAATAAATTAAAAAACATTTGTGTATCTTCACACTCAGCTCAAGGACAAGAGTATATTCCATAATGTTGAAATAGCTTTACAGTGAATTAATAGAAACTTTGAAAATAATATGCCCATAATTGTCTCATTAATTAGCGCAGACCAATGGAGCAGTCAAGACAGTGACATTATTGTGGGTGTACTACAGAAGTGGAGAGCACTGGACAGCACGTGCCAGGAAAATTGAGAGTTGGGAGAGACAAAGCAGACAAAAGACAAAGGGAGTGAGTGCACACACAGACCAAGTGCAATTACCATCTGGGTTCATGCCAGGGTGTTTTTTCCCTAAGTGGGAAAAGGGGTAGCAAGAATGGACACTCAAAGAGATGAAAGGGAGGGAAGGAAGGCAAGGGAGGAAAAAAGTAAGCACAGGCATGGAGCAAAGCTGCTGCAAAGAATCTGTGCAGAAGGGAAGGAGGGAATGGGCACAACAGTCACTGAGCTCCAGGCAGCGAATACCCAGCGATAGCTACGTGAAGGTCACTGCTTTGGCTGCTCTGCAGCTGCTTCTACTGCCGGCAGTTGCTGCCTCTTCTCAGCCCTCCCCACAGCCAGTTTAGGGAGGGCATTGGTTTGGAGGGCACCAGCTGGGTCCCAGCATCCCCACGGTAAAACATCCTCCCAGGCAGGCTGCTGGGCACAGGCAGTGGCAGGGCAGAGGTGTCTGTCCCACATGTGTTCAGTTTTACATGTAAAACCTTATACTCCCCCAGTTAACCATCAGAGTTTACTGCACCTAGATGAAAGGATTTTAACAGGTAATAAGTAAACTATAGTTTAACATGAGAATGAAAAATGTCAAGTGATAGTAACTGACAATAACAAGTGTCCCTGTGTTATTTATTAATAATTCAAAAATGTTGCAGGAAAAACTGTGAGGGAGATAGCTTGATTTACTTTAAAAATACAGGCTTTTTTAGGCATGAGAGTACTTTATTCCCTAAGATTAAATGGCAAGAGGCCAGTGTTCAAGAGTGGTTACCGAAGTAGTCTGCACATTTATAATGACTCCTACAAGTTGGGGTTTGTTTTGCATAGTCAAACCAAAGTTTTACAAATGACCAGGGAATTGGCAAAGCCCACCCCATGTCTTGCAGATGTTATATGCAGTCCTTTATTTAGCCAATACCATCTCCACTTTCCAAGATGAGTCATTAAAGATTCTCTTCTATTTGTATTCCAACAGTATTTCGATAACTGCATATAGTAAAATACCATACAATTTTTTCATCAGTGTCTTAGAATCTAAGCAAACTGCTTAAGCACTAAGGGAATTTGCATTCGGTAACTAATATCCTGAGTTCCTGTGGGTAGTATTTTAAGTCATAAAGGTATTTTGATTTCCTTCATAGTAGCCTCAGTAGTAAGGCCTACTTTACCTACTTAAATGTTATTTAAATTGCATGCAGGTTGAACAATGAAACAGCAAACAAGCCCAGTTGGTGATTCCCCCTTCTCTTTGTTGGTCTACTTCCATTAATCTGTGTATAACAGAGAAGTGGAGAAGTTGGGGCAGAAAGCAGCAAAAGGGTCTTCAACTAACATACCTACAGCCATTTTGAGTAGCTATTAACCCGTTCCCCTAAGACTAATGACAAGTTATGAAGACCTGTTAGCCTTTGTACTGAGTGGTTCAGGTCCAGTGGAAAACAGCATGGTGAGAAAGCATCTTGGGAATGCCCTCTGACACATTACAGCCAAGTTAATGCATCAGCTGGGCTGCTCATCTGAAACACATACCGTGGAGCTGATGGAGGGGTTTAGGACCAGAGAAGAAATGAGCACATCAGAGCAAACTGACAGCTAAACAGTTTCTAATACTTGTAATCACAGCCAGGGAAGGGGAAGTAGTTCAAAATATTTAAGAAAGAAATGTAAGACATAACACTAAAAATAAGCAGATCAACATTAATTTACATGTTGTTTGACCTGCTGGATGAATCTCTGTCCCTTTAGAACCTAACAAGAAAACCTGACTTTTTATGGAATACATAGCAGTGATCTGTGTGCAACAAGCCATGCAACAGGACCCCATCTGAAATGTCACATCACACAGATGGACAAAAGGCTGTGGTTTTGTCCTATGGACATTGCTGGGAGGGAAGTGGGGTAAAACTTAGCAGTACTCGTTCACATGAGGAGCCCAGTGCGATCCAGAGACCTGCTCCATATCTTACACCACTGCAGACTGCAAGCTGCTCTCAAACCACTCATGAAAAATGGAAACAACTTGTTCATCTGTATGGTTTGGTACAGCTCCTTCAAATCTAGCCAACTATCTTTACTTTTTGTGGTGGTCTTCCAATGGCAAAAGCAATAGTTAAAGAAATTTAAAAAAAAATCTTTGTTTTTTGGAAACAAACACTTGACATGAAAGAATAAAAAAAAATAAAAAGAAAACTCCTGAAAAACTTGTGTTCAAACTCATTACATTTCCTGTAGCAGTTCTCCTTGGTACTTTGGAATTAAACTATAACAACCACAAGGCAGATTTGTATTATACAAAACAAAGTAAACCAATGATAATTCAAAGACTAGAAGGCCAAAAAAGTTTGTGCTTTCTGAATCTATTGTAGCAACATAAGTTTGGCAAATGTTCTGTAAAAATAACAAGACATGTCTAACAACAGGAATTGTGTATTTTAACAAGCACTACAATTGCTTAAATAGCTCCTGTTCTCCATTGCTATGAACCCAAGGCCATAGCCACCTATTCCTTGCCTGTGTCCAGCTTTGGAGCCCCCAGCACAAGAAGGACATGGACATGTCGGAGCACATCCAGACGAGGGCCACAGAAATGATCAAAGGGCTGGAGCACCTCTCCTATGAAGACAGGCTGAGAGAGTTGGGCTTGTTCAGCTTGGAGAAGAGAAGACTCTGTGGGGACCTTATAGTGGCCTTCCAGTACCTGAGGGCGTGTAGCAATAGGACAAGAGGAAAAGGTTTTAAACTAGAAAAGGGCAGATTTAGGTTGGATATTAGGACAAAATTCTTCTACTATGAGGGTGGTAGATCACTGGAACAGGTTGCCCAGAGACATAGTGGAGGCCCCATCCCTGGAAATATTCAAGGTCAGGTTTCATGGGGCGAGCAACCTGATCTAGTGAAGATGTCCCTACGTACTGCAAGGGGGTTGGTCTAGATGACTTCCAAAGGTCCCTTCCAACCTTACACATTCTGTGATTCTACGAGTCTATGACAATAATCAATGCCATTAGAAAATGAGGGACATATTAGACTTTATGAACTATGTGTAATGTATTAAGTGAAAAGTAAACATACTCCAGGTTGGTACAACAGCTCTCCGTAACTCTGATCAAGACTGAATGCCACGCTCAGGGAATTCCCTAGGTGACTTCCCTGACTGCCAGATGAATCAGTTTCTGATCTCATTCAAGACTAATATAAGGAACAGGGATGTGCCTCTTCCCTCTGGGGCTTACAGCTAAGACAAATATATGGCGTTGGTCATCCAGGGCAGCATTTTTAAGAGGGAAGTCCAAAATGCTTTCAAGCTTAGAAAGCAGAAAATCAACATAGGTGAACACTGGAAGTATTGCCCTAATTACTTTTGGAATGAAACTCACTTTATTTTTTAATAACCAGCGGCTAAGTCTCTGAAAATTACTTCTTTTTAAATAACCTATACCTAACCTATTTTTTAACATGGATTATGAAAATCAAAAGATAGATCAGAGAAATCAAAGCTGCAGCCAAAAGCCATGAAGTGGCACCAGACTTTTCATAGCTCTGTGCAACTTCCAGATCTTTTCTTGTGCTTCTTCTCGTTTCTTGTATTCAAGTAACACAACCACCCTGCTCAGAATCCAACTCAGACCTGACAGCAAATCCCACATCTGAGTGGCTCTAGAAACCATCCCCAGTTCCCCGTGTCCCCTGGCAGCAGCGGCTTCCTGTCTGGCTGGCTGCAGCACTATTCTCACTTTGATACAGGTCATTAGGCTGGGTCTCCTGTTGGAACTATCACTGAAATGGCAGCCCCCAGGGATTACGCTGCTGCCAAATTCAGATCAGGGGAGTGAAAAAAACCACACATTTTCAGATCTTTTTAAAAGCTTCTTTTAAAATCCTTGTTCAAATATAGGTTCTCATTATGGTCCTGATCCTGTACCCTGATTGTGTCGAGACAGAATACAGTGACAGGATAGCAGCTTAAATTCATTTTCCTGCAGGCACTCAATACTCCCTCTGAATATCCCTGCGATAATGACACTTTGCATGCATATTCCACGTTTCGTCTGAGGAATTCAAAAGGGTGTTACAAACATCCAGGGACACATCCTGTTCTCTCTGCAGTAGTTAGCGAGCATCCTCAGCTGCACATCTCCTAACACACAGAGTATAGAGGACACTAATCTGTGGAGTGAGGCACTCAGCGTGACCCTGCACAATGAGGTGGAAAACAGAAACCTCTGCCAGTAAAACAGAAGCTGTGGGAGTTCATGCAATTTTGGATCCATGGAATAAGAGCTGCCAACCTGTTCTTATAATTTATTTTTTTATTATTATTATTGGTTTGGGGGAATTTTTTTTGCCACACATCCCTCCTTCTGGGCCTGTCTGTACACATCCAGGACTGTAACAGACCCCAGCTCTTCTGCCCATGCTCCAACCTGGCCAGACAGAAAGCAAATGTGGTCAGGGATTAATTAGCTCAGGCAGAAGATTGTGCTAGCACAGCTCTGAGTAGTGGGCCAGACCTGGCTGACACCCAGTCAGCCTGGACAGCAAGCAGAATGAGCCTGACCACACAGGCTGGCACTTGTGCTCGACGTGCAAGATGTAATTCATCATCAAAGAACTACGTGTAAATCACATGCTCATTATGTAGGTTTAAAACACAAGATCGCAGATGTTAAAAGAAAAGCCAGTGCCGGCAGCAACAGATCTGAGCACAGAACCCAATATGTGAATACTGCTCTGAGGCTGGATACTTGCTAATAACAATCACCACAGTCCGGTGATTAATAACCACCTGAACCCAGGCCCATTTTTTTATCCTTATGGAGAGCTCCCTTCCGAAAAGAGGCTGTTTTTTTTTACTGTTACATGCGACTTCTAAGTAGCAAGGTGGGAACACCAGGTAGATTCACATTTCTGAAAACTGGTGTGTGCCAGTAGAAAAAGGGTTCATTTGTGTAGCCTGGACCACTCCTGGTTGGCTAAGTCAATGCCTACAGCTTAGTGCTGCATAAAAGTTTTGCTGCTAATTGCCTTCCCATTTCAGCTAATTCTTTGCTGCATGAGCTAACCGGGTGTGGAGCCAATTTTCGCAGCTTCCAGGGTTTTACATGGCTTTCCACGCTGCAGAGCTACAAACTATCCTTTAATTGAATTAAACACTTAATTGTGCTCATAAATGTGGAAAGAATACACCCTCCCCGCTAAGAAACAGGAATAGATATTGATCTGTAAGCTTGAAACCTCCTTATTCCCAGGTCAGTAATAATACTTATCATATGGATTTTTTTTTCTTATTATTGTCTGGGTTTTTGAGTAGCAGCTATTGTCTGGGGTTTAGAAAGATACAAATAACTAGCTGGTTTTCTATAATTCACATTCAATAAGTATTTAAAGGGTAATATGCAGATTTTAAGAGATGTCATGTGGGTTTTATAACAGTTACTGTATAACAGTGCCAGTGCTGTTATAAAAAATGATACTGGTAATTACATATCGATTATGCACATGTTCTTATGCTGTTACCTAAAAATTACACTAAAGCAAGTTAGTCCTTCCTTTCAGTGCTGCTGTATAGTTTCTAATGCATCCTAGAGCTTTATCCCAAGCAGAGATAATGATGTGGGGTCAGACACACACAAGCATGCACTCACACACACAAGCAGGGATAACGTGAATGAAAGAGCCGCAGTGGGAATAATGTCATTTTTCTTCCAATTGTTATTTGCTTTATTATTCTTTGTTAGGAAAAAAAAAGTGTGACAAATTAAAAATTCTACAGAAGTTCTCATAAATTTCACATCAGTGCAGAAAATATTACAAAGTAAAGAAAAAGAGGTGGGGGTATAAGGACAAAACTAATGGAGCTTTTAAGGACTAAATGTATAACAAGTCTAGTTTATGTGTTGCATTACAGTCAGTTGGAATTATTAAGAGAAACTTATCTTGTGTCCCCAGTTGCTTTACAATATCTGTGCTGTCCATACCAAAAATTCTGGATGTTTTGTGCTAGAATCACTTTTGTTGATGAAGCACAAATGTAAGAAGACAGGCAAAGAGGTCCATGGGACTAGGGACTGATAATGGCCCATAGGGCCTTTCACCTTCATGTTACTAGTTCAAACTCAACCTAGCTAAAGTGATGGCTACAAGTTGTTAAGGTCTGAGAGCTGTTTGGAGACCTATGGGAAATGAATGCAATGATCTCCAACCAGCCCTGTGGGCCTGCAGTCGGATCACAACTCTCCCTCCTCCCTATTTTTTAAGACAACTCTTCACAATTGAACAGAGGGAAAAGAAAAAAAAAAAAAAAAGCACCCTGGGAATAGTATTTTAAGTCTACCTTCTCTGTAAGCAGTAAATACCATAAGCTCAGAGCATTTAAACTTATTACTGAACAGCAATTTAGATTGCATTAGCACCAATGGACCTTGACTGCTATCAGTATTAGCTATAAGCATACAAAAAGAGATAAAAATCTTCAAAAAGATAAATAATATGCATATGAGAAAGGACAGAGGGACAGAATCAACTCTGTGGATGGCATTTATGCTTAGCCACACTCCTCTACCCCAGCCATACCACACTGAAGGCTTTCAGCATCCCACTCTTACCAGCACTACAGTTTCAAAATTACTACCCTATGTTTTGACTAAATAAGTGGTTTTAAAAACATTTATACAAAGCCAGGGCATTTTCCTATCTTTGCTGTAGTAGTGTCTATCATCAGTATGTCATTGGTAGGATTATACTAAATTCTACTGCAGAGATTTAAAATTGTTTCTGAAGACACTCTCAGGTCCTGAAAACAGACCTTGTTCACGGAAAGCTTCAATTCTGTCAGTGGGATTGTGGCTCCACAGCTTTGCAGCATCATACCAGATAATCTGCAGATCAGCACAGCCGTATCTGACTGCCTTTACTCTGAATCAGGTAAAGCTGCAAAATCTCAGTTCCAGATAAGGCAACAACACTCAAATCAGGAAGCAGCCCAGAGAACATTTTTTAAGAAAAATGGGTCCTAAAGGTCACACCCAGTACAGCTAAAAGAAAAAAATCCTATAAAAAGTAAATACCTCTGATGAGTTTTAATTAAAAGTCAGAGGACAAAAATAAAATACAAAAAGTGTAACTTTGAGGCTTATACAACTTAAAACAAAAGAAATGTCCATTTCTTTAATATTCTTGGTTTGCTTTGTGATAGTTTTATAACTCAACCCATATTGCCTTTCTCATTGCTCAAACTTTTTGGGCTTTTTCAACAGAAAAAACCCTGTAGAAGACTTAAAAACTATGTTCAGGGAATTTAATCCTTGTGCAGTCTCCCTATTCTCATGTCTCAAATGCTCAGATTCTTTTTGAAATAAAAAAAACCCCAACAAAACAATTAACACCCCCCTAAAAAAAACCCCACAAAAAACCAAAAAAAAAACCCCAACAGTTTGGAAATTGAATTTATGGCCTTCCTCTTTACCCTTACTCTCTCCTGTCTTTTGCTACAGCCAGCTGTCTGTCCCAGGAATCAATACACATATGCTTAGACCATGATACAGTTAAATCTGTTCTGAACATTTACGTATGTTTCAGCATCTTCGTTGACTTCTGAGCTTGGAAACATTTTACACTTTCTACTATATTACTGGCATAACTGTTGAGTTTCCTAAGCTTATTTTTCAGCCTCAGAAGCATATTTAATCTTGTGATGAAGAGCAAGCACACCAGGTGAACAGCATGCAAATCTTCAGGATCCTGTTTGCCTTACAGAGAGAGTGAATTTTTACTGCAGATTTAATGTGGTAACATAAATCCAGAGTTGCACTATCAATTAATATCTGTCAAAATACAGTAACCCAAAACAAAGGATCCATTCTTAGTTTCCTCTGTTCTACAACTATGTACATTAACACCAAGCTAAATTCAGGGATATCAGAAATGGTGGATAAACAATATAACAATAATGTACATTTTACACGCTGCGTGCAGCAGAAAGACGAAGATGAACTTAAAAAATAAAGATGTACGTGATGGTGAAATTGAAGGCTTATTATGAGGTCGGCTTCCTGAGATCAGCTCACCTACTGCAGTTTTTCCAACTTTTACCCCAAACTCTACATACTTGAAGAGGCACAATTTATTTATTCTTACATGTTATTTTCATATATCAATTATTTATGCCAAAGGTTTCTAGCTAAAAAATGCACAGACATTATGCCAGGTCCTAAGATCACATGCTGTAATACGCTGTGTAGATACACCGTAAGAGAACTCCACAGATTTACTGGTATGGGATTAAAAGCCACCACTCACTGGTAACATCTGTATTACTGGCCTGACAGACAAGATGGTGACTGAGAAAGCAAGCAGCAAGGAGGGTCTAAGAGGGAGGTGCTTTTTTAATCATGCCCATCTTGAGCTGCTTTTGTAATATCTGGAGTACAGATAAAATCTGAGTCAGCAGCACAGAGATATCAGTTGTATTTGTATGTGGATAGGACTGTAGAGGTGATAAGTAAAAGGCAAGAGGAGATGAATCAAAACTAAAACGCCTTAGGATTTTGGCAGAAATCAGATCAGGATGCTTCAAAGGATGAAAAAAAGGAACAATTAAGGATTTAGGAGAAAAACGAGCAAAGAATGGACCCAAAGATACAAGGTATGATGAGATTTAATATGATCAAAACTGACAGTGTGAGAGGAAGATGAGGAATTGGCTAAGAGAGAATTAGGTAATTTGGGGAGAGTGGTTTCAGCTAACAAGAAGGTCAGAAGCCAATTTGAAGGGGTCTATAGTAGCACCAAAGATCAGATGCTTTTTGACACCGCAGAATGTGAATGCATAAACAGCACGAGTGATCTGGGAACAAGAAGGAGAAGCATCAGACAGGAAAATCGGATGGTTTTCTAAGATTTGGGAACATTAATAAAGGCTAATACACTGCTGAATTACAAAAGAAAGGATCAGGAGAGACGTGGTAGAGAGAAAATCAGGAGAAAATGACAGCAAGTGTAAAAGAGGTCAGGAAATACAGCATAAAGGGATCACTGGGGAAAAAGAAGAGTTAACAGAACAGGAACAGATGAGAAGTATCTTCATCTGCATCAGAAGAGCAGCAGAAAAGTAGCCTACCTGTCTAGTTTTATAAAACCAAAACAAACAAAAAAAAATCGCAACTTGACGGTGGAAAAGGGTACAGAAAAATATGGGGTATTGTGACATCTGCAGTTTCTGTCCTTGGAGACAGTCAAAACACCACAAGGCTCCAAGCTACCTGATCTACCTTTGAAGCGGGCTCTGCTTTGAGCAAGAGGGTGGACTAGATGACCTTCAGAGATCTGAATTACTAAGTGGTTCTGTGTAAAAAGAACAGAAGAGGGGGAGATAAGCTGGAGAGATGGAATAATCATGTCACATTTTATCGGTTTGGGGGTGTGTGAAGAAATCATCAGGATTTTAATACAGCTTGATGTACAACATGGACCCATAGGAACAGGTTTTCAAAGGTTCTTTAACATCCAAAAATGCAGTATCTAGTGGTATTTCCAGGGGTGCTTATATCTAAGTCTCAGCAACAGAGATGAGATTTCCTATATAAGCAGCTTAGCAGTCTGGGCCTTTTATAAAATCCCAGTCAGTACTGTACATGTCTTAAAGAATGTCAATCACCTTTGAAATCTGACCTCAAGATATCAAGATAAGTGGATCCAAACTGAGAACTCAAGGAAACTGATGGGAAAATTAAACATAAATGAGAATTTAGTAGTTATATTTCATATCAAAATTTATCCTATTTGTGCTTTAATGGTTAATAATTAGAAAGAGAAATATAAATAGGTTGGAATCCTTTTACCATAGTTGTAAGCAACATATTTCTGGACGTTTCTACTCTTTTAAGTATAATAGAATTTTTTTATGAACAGGAAACATTCTTATGTTAATGATCACACCAAAATTTCAGAGTCCTTTATCTCTCTGAAAAAGAGTAAATATGCTAATAATATGGGACCTAGGGAAATTTTTCATCAAGATTAAATTCACTTAATAGCTGACATCAGAGATGTATGATGGGCCAGGTGAAAAGATCAAAATCCCAGGCTCTATCAGGGTTTTGGAAGATTACAAGGAACTGTAACAGCGGTGCCAGGAGTGTGCTGTAACAGAATGCTAGATTTCCGGGTTCGTTAACACTATTCTTTTTCCAAGGAGAGAACAGATGCAGAAGAAGACCTGAATTTTAAACAGCATTTTTGCTGGTAAATTATACCTTACATATCTGTGCTCCCAACCAAAATACATGTTCTGAAGTTTCAATGTCAGATGGCTCGAAGTATAAAACAGAGGCCCAGATTCCAGAGTATGCAGAAGAAGGGAGTAAGGATCACATCTTTAGTGTAGTATCTTTTCTGCAGCAGCATTCAGACGGTAAAGAGCAGTTTAGGGGTTACTCTGATCTTTTCCAACTGATTGCAGCTGTCACAGGAGTATTGTTACTTCATCATACAATAATGAGTACACTCCCTACTAACACCAGGTAAACGCAGGAGAAATGGTGATCAGAAGTGACTTTGTGCATTCCAATAGGTATCTGATTGCAATATAATCTCTTCTTTTTGTGAAATGAAAAGTCAAGTTCTCCTGAAACACTGAGCTGTTGGATCAAGCCCACAAAGATGATCAAAGGGCTGGAGCACCTCTCCTATGAATACAGGCTGAGAGAGTTGGGCCTATTGAGCTCAGATAAGAAAAGGCTCCGAGGAGATCTTATTGCAACATTTGAGTACCTGAAGGGGCCTACAAGAAAGCTGGACAGGCACTGTTTGTCAGGGAGTGTAGTGACAGGACAAGAGGTAATGGGTTTAAATTGAAAGAGAGGAGATTTAGATTATGTATGAGGAAAAAAGATCTTCACTAAGACTGCTGAGGCCCTGGCACAGGCTGCCCAGAGAGCCTGTGGCAGTGTTCAAGGCCAGGTTGGATGGGACTTTGGGCAACCTGGGCTAGCGGAGGGTGTCCTTGCCCATGTCAGGGGGTGTGAACTACATGGTCTTTGTGGTTCCTTCCAACCCAAACCATTCTACAAGTCTGATTCTACGACTTAAGGAACTAAAAATAAAAGCACCTTTTATAATGTTTAGCAACTATGGGTAGAATATCAGCAAGTTTTCCTGCTGAATATTCAAAAGTATATATTCCTTGGAAGTATCTTGTAAAATAAAAAGACCTCTAAGTAATAATAATACAATGAAAACTAAGTGTCACATGTTCTTAAACAAATGGCATGCACAGGAGCAGTAAAGTGCTCTCTTACACATTCTGCATTAAAAACACAATCAAAGCTGCTTATTTAGGTTACAAAAGGCTGATTTTCTGATGTTAATATATTCTGCTTTTAACAGCTCGAGAATCAGTACATGACTCCAGCTGTACAAGGAACTCCTCCTCACCATATCATGCTAAAAATAAATTTTGCTTTGCAAAAGTTTACCCAAGTACATGTAAAGGAAAGGAGAAAAGCAGGTATTGCATGAAAAATATTTCAGTAGAACACAGGCCTTCTGAGTGAAGACAATACCCCATTTGTATCATTGTATATTTCATTTTACTTTCCCAAATTTTAGCTTGTGTGCTCAAGCACTCATTATGCATCACTCAAATGGCAACAAAACAGATAAGAATGTTACACATCATTAGGGAGTGTAAACTCAGTTACAATGGACAAAGCCCCAAGCATCCGAAAGCTTCACTGAGAATTGGAAATAAATTTCTGTCTTTCGGGTTTCAGGAAATGAAAGGAAAGAGCTTTCTGATCTTAGATATCCTTGGCACTGATAAACAGAGAAGTCACTGTGGGACTACTCACATAAATAAGCCTGTAGAATCAGGCCCATCATTCTTAATTTAAAACCATCGCTTTCTAGAGTCAGACCAAATGAGCAGAAAACATGGTATTTTTTTTAATTAAAAATTTAAAAGTATGAACTAGAACATGCTTGTCAGGACAAGAAAGATTCTGTAAAAGAATAGTTCTATTTGAATGCAAAAAAAAAAAATCTCTTTCTGCAGTAATTAGACTCTATTTCAAGGAATCAGATAATGTCATCTTCACGCCATGTGTGAAATCCAGTAGCCATAAAAGGCCCTTTTAGGCCTCTGCATTTAATACACGAGTTTGTACAAACCTAGTGTGAGGACAGTATTTACTAGCTCCATGAAATTTCATTATATTTCTCTGCTGAACATAATTCCTGGTTCACATCTAATTTTTAAGCCATAATTTGGCAAGAAATACAGCCGCAATGTCCCATTCTCCTGAACTGTATATGTATGTAGTAGACTAATTTTGCATCCCTATGTCTACTTTGTCTTGAGGAAAGTTCAGTCTCGGCTGTTTTTTAATGAGGGCCCGTTTCCTTGACCACCAGCTCACATTGGCTGGGATTTACAAAATTCTTGCCTCCTGGAGAAGGAATGGTTTAATGCTGGTTTTCTTTGTTGTCCAATGTAACTTTGCATGTGCAGCTCCTTAGCTCCACAAAATTTATCTGAGCTACCTCTACTACATACTCTGAGCTATTCATCATGCCATGTTAGTCATCATTTAAGACCAGTGTGAACTGGAAACTCTACAAGGGCTCAAAGTGGAGTGAGCTGGGGGTGGCTGTTGAGGCTGTAATCGATCTACATTTTTGTGCTGGTTTTGGCTGGCATAGATTTAGCAGCTATGGTTTAGATTTGTGCTAGAAAAAGTGTTGCTGACACAGGGATGTTTTCTTACTGCTGAGAATCCTTACAGAGTGAAGGCCTTTTCTGCTTCTCACATTACCCCACCCCAACAGTATGCAGATATAATTCACAATAAAGAGAGAAATTTAGAATAAAATTGAGCCGGGGAAGAAGTGACAGGTGGGGGGAGGCTTTTAAAGATTTGGTTTTATTTCTTATTGTCCTACCCTGTTTTGATTGGGTAATAAATTAGATTCATTTGTTTCCTAGTTCAGTCTGTTTTGCTCATAACGGTAACTGCTGAATGATCTCTCCCTGTACTTATCTCGATGTGCAAGCCTTTCATTACATTTTCTCTCCCTTATCTATCTGAGGAGAACAAGTGATAGAATGGCTTTGGTGGTCACTTGGCCTCCAGCCAGGCCCAACCCACCACAGGGAAGAAGAAGGAAGGTGAGGATATTTGGAGTGATGGTGTTTCTCTTTCCAAGTAACCATTACACATGATGGAGCCCTGCTTTCCTGGAGATGTCTAAACACCTGCCTGGCCATGGGAAGTAGTGAATTTCCTTTGGTTTGCTTTGCTTCCATGCATAGTTTCTGCTTTACCTATTAAGCTGTCTTCATCTCAACCCACAAGTTTTCTCACATTTACTCTTCCAATTCTCAGCCCATCCTACTGGGGAGTGTGAGTGAACAGCTACGTGCTGCTTAGCTGCTAGCTGAGGTTAAACCACAACAGCTTTGCACACTTCTAGTCTTAACTCTTCATAGGAAAATCTGTGAACTTTGACAGCACATACATCTATGCCACTATCTTTTGTGTGAGCTAGAATCTGGCCATCCTTTTATGCAGGTCTTGCAGCAAGAAAAAAGACCCGACTCGATTCCACAGAGGTTGGATTCTGCTGCTTGAACAATTTGTCCCCAGAAGACAGATAGGTCTTCCCATAATAGAACTAACTTTTAGAACATCTCAGCATAGACAACTATGGAATAGGTCCCTAAATACACCTGAGTGATGAAGCAATGATGACACAGTAGTATTAACAGAGCTCACATCCACCGTGGCCTACTCCAATTATGAAGACAAACAGGACAAAATAATCACAGTGAATAAAGCCATGGTCAGTCCATGGCACACTTCCTCTCTGATATTTTAAATTCAAAATGCAATAATCATTAGGCCATCTTCAACTATTGAACAATGCAGCAGTATGCAGATATAATTATTCTGTCTGTGTTAAGCAAGATACGATACTAGATGAACAAGTGTGCAATAAGTAAACTGAACTAAGAGTATATGGCACGGTACAATTTCCATAGACTAGTATCGCAGCATTTTTCTGCATGGGCTCTGTCCAAGCTATTATTTTACATTAACAGTCTGTTAGGAGATTAAGAGATTAACCTGCTAGCTGTTACTGGGATCTGTGGACAGATGCATCTGTAACTCAAATAACTAGTAGGTCTCACTTCAGTCCTGAATTCTGGGGTTGCATCCATGCAACATCCCAAAAGCCTGGTTTCATCCAGAAGGTTCTGTCTGTAGTCAAGACTGATGATCACAGATAAACTGTGATCAGCAATTGAAGAAAAAAGCAGAAATGCCTAAGTAGGAGCAAGCCTGGTAAGTATCTAGCAGGACTAGAAAAGTTTGCCTGGAATAGGGTCAGGTCTTGAGTACCAGCCGTAAGTGCATCACTGCTGTTTCCTGAATTTGGATTTAAATCCAAATTTTGAGCAAGGAAAATGAAACTCGTAAAGTTGTCCTAGAGTGAACAGAGGCTCTGGTCTCAAATTTACAATGACATTTACACAAAGAGAGATCTGATCAATTCCCTACTGTCCAAGAGAAAATGAAGTGACAGAGAGGAAAGAGAGATGAAGAGCCAACATTTAATGATAATATTTTGAATAAAAGTGCAAAGAGTTGAGTGATGGATGGTCGGAGGCACAGGATAAAAAAAATCAGTGGGAATGAGGGTGTATAACAGCATGTGAATCCAGTCCTAGAGGAACAAGGGGTGAAGATGTACAGATAATGACTGTAGAAAGGCACTGAAGAGAAGAAGGTAAAGAACAAGTACTTTGGGGGGTTAAAAAAAAGAACAACACAGAACAAAAAGCCAGTGAGGCAGTGAGAACAATAAGTGTTCTGCTAACAACATAGGATTGGTTTATACTCAGAATTACAACAGATGGAGGGAAAAGGGGTAGAAAAGGTCATTGGGAATTGAGTAGATAATCAATAATAACTAAAAAAACCCTTTTGGGACTTCTGGGAACCAAACTTCCGTTTCTCACAATTCGTCTGTCATCAGCTAATATCTGTGGAGTCTGATGGTACTGAAAAAAATTCTTATATCTTATTCTCCAGCAGTAGTTTTCACATAATATTAATCCATGGGTCTCCTTTAATAGAACAGTACAACATGTTGTAGGGGATTCTAAGGTTCCATGCATCTCATAATTCAGATGAGGGTTAAGATATTCTTATGGATTTCTATTTTTAAAATGGTGTGTACTTTGTATCTTTACCTCTGTCTCTCTGTCTCTATCTCTCTCACAGAGACACATTTTAAAAATAACTTTTTTAACACAACCAAATCAAGGACAAAGATGTCAGAAAGTGCTAGGTTGCCTGTATAACCTAATTTTTCCTCATCTTGTGAATGGGCTTCATGAAGGAAACTAAAGGTATGACTCATACAGCATTTTTCCCAGAATACATCTGCCTCATACAGTACACAAGATGGCCTTGCTGGAAGAATGAATCAGAACTGTGTACGGAGGAAGGTACATTTGGTGAAGAGTTTTGAAGAAATGCACTAAGAAATGGGACAGCATTGCAAGACGAAAAAGAATGGTCAAGGTAATTGGATGTTGGCCTAGAATTAGTATTCTATCTTTTCTTGCCATAAAGTTCCCATCATAGTAATTCAAACTATGTTCTTTACAGGTGATCACTAAACGTATATTCTTAATTTTATATGTGACTCACTGAGATGAGGCATTTGAATTTGCAAGAGAGATGAATGTTCAGATACACAGCTGGAAACAGGGCAACGTGGGTTGGAAAAGTTCTGTGTAACAGCAAGGAGTTGAGACTTTTGGACCTAAGCACCTCAGGCTGCTCTTGTAGATTGGTGGCACTTGAACACAGTTTCTCTGGATCATGGTTCCCCAGCCATAAAACAAATCACATTGTCTTCTAATCTCAGAGGCCTGCAGTAAAGCTAATTTAATGTTTTTTCATCAATTAAACACTACAGTGATGATCACTAGGAAAATCCCAAAAGGAAATTAATAATAATAATTCTGTTTTCAGAACAGGGCTTAAATACTCTGTAGTAAGCAAGGTGTGGAGCCACACACTGAACAATGTCAAGAAAACACAACACTGAACAGCTGTTCATTAAGTGACTATCATGCATTCTGTGAATTGAATGAGGAGAAGGTCTTGCAAGAAAATATATGATCATGTAATTAAAGAAGTCTCCATAATGCATATGCATGGGGGAAATTAAATTAACTCGCCCTAACAAAGTTAATTCTGGCATGTATTAGCTTTTCAGTGTTTGGGCTATTTAATGTGGTTTTTCAACATATAATATGAAAAAGCTGAAGATACTGCTGCGATCTGATTAAAAGACATATATTAACCATCTGCATTTTATTCATCTAGTTCAAAACAGAATTTACTTCTGACAATTGGAAATGCAGTATAGGAATAATTTATAACAACTGGAATATTGGAACGACTGTTTCATGACCGATTATTCCTATTTTGTACAAAAAGTTTGGATCCAGATTTTAGCCAAATTATTTCTTTTGGAACATAAACAACAAAAGAGGCAAGTTGAACATCCTCTGTGGATGTTCCTGCTGCCTACCATTATCCCTTGAATTAATTAAAATACATGAGTTCAACAACAAATTCATGACTGATTCTAGGAAGTACAGAGTATATTCAGCTTCCATTAACTTCAGTGTGTTTCCCAGGACCCTAGGAAATCAAGTTGCTAATAAATGTATAAAAAGACAAGGGTCAGTTTCAGTGCATGCTCATCATCACAGACTAAGAGAGTTCCTCTGATGGGGTCTGTATAGGAAACCATTCTAAGTGAGACATTTGTCCCTTTCTACAAGTTCTCCAAGCCTTCACACCAAAGGCTACTTCTCTGGGTCTTTATTATTGTGCTTACAATTTAAAGAGACTGGAGCTTTTTAAGACTGTAAATACGAATAGGGAAAAAAAAAAGCACTGTCCTGTTAAACAAGCCAGTATTTTGTTGTTGTTGTTTGAAACCAAATGCGGACTCTTCTGGTGGCCAATCCTTTATTATACAACCTTCTTGTCTATATAGAGCATAAGTTATATTCCACAAAAATAATCAGCTGTTAAAGAATTTAACAAAATCAGGTGGACTCCACCTGACCCTGAAGGTTTTTCCCATAATAATTAATCACTGATTTTTTGCAACTCATCAACTACTCTTGAAGAAAGCATGACATCTTTTAACTTAGTAAAATGGATTTAAATATTAGGATATTTATAAAAAAGTGTGGAGGTAGAAGGAAATGCCCAGAAACACAAAGTCACATTTAACAGATTTCATGAAACATTTCAACAAATTATTCGGTTAACCTATTTTGATTTTGAGACAGGTTGGACACATTATTTCAATGGCAACTTCTGTGCATATCCTTAGATGTCCAACTTTACATAAAATCTCCTAAAATCTGAACTTTAATTCAAATATTTTTGAAGTTCAATATTGTATCCAGTCTAGAAGTCCTCTCTAAGGAAAGAAACTATTAAAATAAAATAAAAAAAAAGGATAGGACAGAATGGATTGTTTGCATAATTTTAGCTTACACCACTCCAGACACTCCACCACTGCAGGGATTGCATTTTACAAGCGGGAAACTGAAGATTAAATTTAGACTTGCATTATAAAAGCTTCCAATGTAGTCAGTGGATAGCTAGTGAAATCAGTGCAGCCTTGAAAGAGATTGAGTAGACCAAGTCACCTTTATTGTTCCAACTCCACTGACTAAGAAGAGAACACAACACCTGCATGTTGACAACTAGAAATACTACATTTAACTTTGAAACCAAGACATTGCTTTTAGGTTTTGTTACACAAACTACCAGGAAAAGATGCTGAGACAAATAACCAGGAAGACCCTAAAAGATCAGTGAGATTGAGTGCACCCTCAGCAAGTTTGCTGACAACACCAAGCTGTGTGGTATGGTTGATATGCTGGAGGAAGGGGCTGTAGTTGTGCTTGGAATTGCCCCAACCCATGTGTAGGACCTTGTACTTGCCCTTGTTGAATTTCATGAGCTTTGCACAGATCTACCTCAGGCCTGTCAGGGTTGTCCAGAGAAGCTTTGGATGCTCCTCCCTGGCAGTGTTCAAGGTCAGGCTGGACTGGGCTTTGGGCAATCTGATTAAGTGGAGTGTCTCCCTGCCCATGGCAGGGGCGTGGAATTATATGACCTTTAAGGGCCCTGTCAGTCCAAACCATTCTGTGATTCTAAGATGTGGAGGCAAAACTTACATATTTTTATCAGCCCTGTTCAAATATAGGCAAGATTAAGCAAAATCAAATTTTCACCTCCTCTTTCTCATATGGACATGAGTTTTTGTGATAACCATAGGCTCCTTCTGAATGTATGGGTAGATGTATCCATATATCTGATTAATTAGGCATATATCTGATTAATTAGGCATTCATTAGGAACCTCCCATTTGAAAGATTCTATCATTTAAGAACAACTACGACATACCAACATACTGTATCAGAAATCATATCTTATTCTATGAGTTCATTCCTTGCTTGCATCGGCACTGAGAGATACGACCCATCAAATCTGTAATACACTGCTACACATTTAACGTAAAATCTCAGTTTTAAAATATGCTTTTTTTTTCAGTGGGCACTGCCTGGCTTATCACAGTTCAGTGTGCCTTGCTGATGAATAGACAGACTAAATACATGATTTTCCTTTTCTAATCCCATATATGAAGAACACCATAATTTTGCACAGAGACAGCTGAGTGGGTACTTCAGAACATGCACCGTATACTCATGTCCATAAACGTCAAAAGGTTATGTTCCTTTCTCTCCTGCATCATTTGCTACACATCACCTCTTCAACTTTGGATACCTTGCCTTGCACTCATAATCAAATTTTAAGATAAAGCGCTTGTTACCATGGAAATACTTTTTCACCCTGAAAATTTTATCACATGGGCATTTCTCTGGGCATCTACAAGCTGTAGCAATCATTATTCCTCTGTCATAATTGCTATCTATTTCTTAGCAACTTTTATATATCTTATACCATATATGTGCAGCAGCAGATTTGACACAGGGCTATGGTGGCAGAAGGATTTCAAATTTAAATACAATTCTTTAAGTGCAAATAAAATTTAACATGTGCTTTTTAACTCTTTTTCACCCCTGCATTTGTATTTCAATTTCAGCCATAGATTTTATTGAATTGTTCTTATTTTATATACTAAACCCCCAGTATTGACTATTTCAAGGATTCTGATCATTTCACAGTGCATTTTGTAAGTTCAAGTTCACTTGGCACAGTCCTGGTATAGTTGTCTTTAAAGTCAATTTAATTGCTTAACACAACCATTTGGATCTTACTTCATCTTTTGCAAATTGTTTTCAGGTGGATCAAACAAACACATTCTATAGCTACGAATTTACTTTTACCTTAATAGTAAGATAAACTAATTTTACAACACTGGTTCTTACCAAGCAACTTTTACTGCTTACACATTTGAAACTAGTATAAAGGAAGACAGCTAAATACAATAGCTCTGAAAGACAGGGAAAATGAGGTAAAGCTATTCAGTCAACATTTGCATGTGATTCAACTTAATTTCATGTTTTCATCTGTGGAAGTCATCATAGTTCTGCTTTCAGTTGTTACTTTTGAAAACTATGTGAGCTATTTAAACTGCAAAATACAGATTTTGGCTGAAAGGCATCACAACCTGAACACAGCTAATCTGTTGCAGAGCAGAAATTAGAACACTGGTCTTACTAACTTTAAGTTTCATGCTTAACCTCAGACAGTTCTACAGACTGTATTTCTGAAGCCTGAGGGGTTTTTGCATTTATTTACTGAAGTACATTTGAGATTATTTTTGGCATCTTTACACTGGGTCATGAAACAGCATGTTTTGGCACCTGCTAGCCTTGCTAGCAATCTGCTTACTCCAGGCTGTCATCCTTGTGCTACTCCTGGGTATGCATCTGACAAAAGTCTTGCAGGTTTGCTGGGATCTGGAGTTTTGCAAACAATGGGAGAAGAGTGGCATATGAAAAAGCTGTATTGGTGTTCAAGTGTTTTAGTCAGGTCTTTGTTTGCTTGTAAAACTCATTCGTTAACACTTGAAAATATCCTTCATGGGGACTTTCAGGTATATTGCACTAGCCACATCATCTGCTGGGACTTTAGAGAAACTCTGGCACTAACAGTAATGATTTAGATAGGGAAACAATTTAAATTGGTCTAGTGGCCTAAATTAATTGCATATATTCACTTTTCTCCCTACTTGCAGAAATTTTGGACTGAGAAAAATATATCTGGTTCTGAAATGGCTTACAAGGACCAATCATAAGCATGGTCAGATCCTGTACATACAGATTATTATCAGAGATTGTGCCACTGTGGAACCAGTAGAAGAACTGATGAGAGATGTATACAAGTTACCTGTTCACACAATAAAGACTACTCAAATTTCACATCTTAAAAAACTAAGTGGGAGAAGGTGGGGGTGTAATATATGTTTTTTAATTTATCACCTCATGACTATGACTATGAACATGCACCCCACTGCAGTGAAACCGGGAGCTCTGAAGGAAAAGGTTCTTCCTGAAGAGTAGAAAATTTTCCTCTGACTTTGAGCTCTGACTTAGTTCCTATAGAGTTCATTTCAATTAACTTTAGGTGCAATATAGGCATCAACATCTAAGATGATCCCTAGGTTTCCTTTATTCTCACTAGTAAGGAATATGCTATTCTACAGTCTGATTCATCTGACCTATTTAAATGTCTACCTTCCAAAGAGATGAATCATGCCCTAAAAGTGTCTATTTCTCTCCATTGACTATAAAGGCAGCCTAGCCCAAAACCATATAGATATAAAAGACATTGGGGCAGACAAATTTCACCCTAGAAGCCATTGAAAGGAGCAGAACAAGCGTGAATGCTATTTTCAGCAATATTTAACTTCCTTATGATTTTGAAATAGAAATCCATCCACAAGGTCATCTGGGGACAATATCACTGACAGCTTCTGAGCAATGATGCCCTGCTCTGTCCCAAACCACAGTGGAGAAGCTCCCTCTTTAAATGAACAAGGTGACCAAAAAATGGCAGTGTCTACTCTCTCAGCATCTTTTAAAAAATGTGTTTGGAAGAAGAGTGGAAACTTTTAGAATACCCTTCTTTCTTTAATGACGACATACTACAGAGTCATAAACTGTATTTGTATTCATATACAGGAAGACTGCTAAGCTTATAAGAATCTGCAAGTGCTTTTTCTTCCCACTACAGTTCTACAAACATTTTTAAAACTATTTCTCATTATAACTTTGACTAAAAACCACATAAGTTCTGTTGAGTTTAGCTGCTTTATCGGATAAGTTTCTTTATAGTTTTCATCAAGCCTATTTCTGTCCCTGGCATTCCTCAGTGTGCTGAAGATGAATGTGTTGCTGTAGAAATGCACTTCTATACCTCTTCTTTCTCAATGTATGAAAATCTTTTTTTTATATGTAGGCTTTTTAATAAAAGCTTTATTTTTACTGTATAAAAAGCATAGTCCTGACCTAAGTCAGCCCTGATCCCAATCCTATTTGATCAATGAAGTCTTTCTCTTAGCTCCACATGGCTTTCAAATTAGTCTTCTCTGTCTTCCAGGGCTTCAGAAGAAATACTTCAGTTAGATATACCAGCTAAGCAATACATAGTCTGAAGCGGAATACATCTGAAGTGGAAAAAAGCAAAATGTGCATGTGTGCTAAGATTTTTTTTGCCCACCAAAACTTACAACCCAATATTCATAAAGACAAAAGAATCATTTAAAATCACATAATAAAGCTAAAAATTGTAATCTGGTCCAAAAAAAAGCCACATTATAACCCTTTTTTGTAAAATGCCAGAGTAGTAAAGGAGGGATTCTCACTGAAGAAGTTGTAATGATCTAGTAAAATTACTTTTTACCTCTTCCAACCCAACTATTTCACCATTTCCTAAGTGTTTGGTACAAAAGCTATCAGTTCTATCATCATCAGATTCCTCTGAAAAAAAAAAAATTACTTCTGTTTTGTATTCCCCTTGATATGGGATTGGGATTTATACATGTAGCTGCTCATGCAGTGAGGAGAAACCATGCCATTTGACAGTGGGGTTAATTTGATTTTATATCCCAAACAATTTTCAGGATGATTTAGGGATTAGGTATTCTGGCAGCCTGGGCTATATATCCAATTAAAAAAATATTTTTTTTCCCAATTCTTATTGTTGATACGACCCTGCCCATGCTATTTCAGCTTTAATGTAACTGTTCCCTTTAGCATGCTCACATCAGCAGCAGCCTGTGATCAATCCCAGTTGGCTGGCCCATGCAATATGAACAACCAGCCTGTTCACAGAAGCAGAGATGCTGCCTAGAAACTGCAATTTAAAGAGCCTACTGCCTCATTTTTGAAACCACTTATGTCTGGAGAGAGACAAAGAGAAAGCAGCACAATTTAATGTGATGATTTCTACTACTTAAATTTACAGTGGTAATTTATAAACTGTAAATTTAGCAACATGTGACATTTTGATTGATGAACTTTGCTTTTTTAGAAAGTCATATTAGCAAGACTTACACTGCCAAGAGCTAACATGAACTTGTCATCATGACAGTGTATCTGTAATACTCTGTCTGATCTAACATAAGGCATTATTTTGCTTTCTGCACCCCTGCCATTCCATCAATATCCTTACATAAGAGCAACATGATAGAGAAGTATGGAGAATTCATTTCAGCTAATGAGGGAAGCTAAGATTTCTGACTACTCAATTATTTAAGTGAGGCAACTATCACACCGGAAACACCAAATGTCATCTGATTCTGCTCCAGAAGCAGATAAAATACTATCACAATCACCAACCTTAAGTCTAACTGAATTTTGCTTAATACTTAGCTAAGTGCCTTGCAGGAAGTTTGTGGCATAGACAAAACCCAAACTCATCTTTCCCAACTCTAAGCTAATTCTCTAATTAATGGACCAGACTTTTCTCATTCCCTGAGGCACTGTAGAACAAGCAGGAAGAATATATAAAGCTGGCTAAGAAGAATGTTACATACCAGGGATTCCTACACTGCCTAATTAGAGTTACTTTACTATGTCTTTTCACTGTGGTGGCCAGGCAAACTGAATAAAGCAGCAGAGATAAACTGCCTTAAAACCCCTAATTTACGATATGTCCTCTACGGCTCTGTATCCTGTGAGGGATCAGAGCATCCCCTGAAGATGTCAAATAACTATATAAAAAATGCTTAAGATGCTGTTCCTTTCATTGGGGCCATAATATCTATCAAGATGGACCTCAATCCAAGGCCTGGAATGACGTTTTTATCTGTCAGAAGCAGAAGTGAGCAATCCTCAGCAAGACCATTCACATAAAGAATAGAGCTTACATGAGGTTATTGGAGGTTAGTTCCTAAGTTTCAAACTGATTGACTCTTCTAAACTATCTACATCTGTTTGTATGTCAGCCACATCAGGTATCTGGAATGTAACGATAATAATTAACAAAAGGTGTGTCTCTGATATTCATCTGCAGATATAAGATCAAGTTTTAGATATATATAACACAGGCAAAAATCACACCAGCAGAGTTTAGTCTGCTATACTTCTGTCTTACAGAATTGCAAGAATCAGTAAGACTTTAAGAAGTTCTACTTGTAGAACATCAAATATAAAGAAGGTAAATATTTCAATTCAGACTTCGTGGATGTTGGTAACTGCTTATAAGCCACCTCTCTGTGTTGGGGCAGGATTGATTTTAGTGGGTTTTTTCACATAGGCCAGTGCTTCCTTAATTGTCTTGTGTGGAAAACTTTACAACAGAAAGTTCCTCTAGTGAATCCATTTAGTTTTTTCACAAACATTCCCTCACTTCTCAATCTTTAAAATTACTCTCTTTAGCAACCTGCCAGAAAAGACTACACAGATGTCTCAGGATCCTAAGGCACAGCACAAGAAGTTCTATGACCTCAACTTGGCCAGTCAAGAATCCATTTAATCATGCCTTGCTTATTCTCATCCCACCTTCACAGATTATTTTACTGCTTTCTTCTTATTATATTTGCATTTGAAATTACTATTGCTTTCCAATGTGATATGCTGAGTCTTGTCAACTCATTACAGTAGATTGGGGAAAATATAAATCAGAAGTGAGTTTTCTCCTATATTTAATCTGTATTTTCCCTACAATAACATAATTACTATGCAATGGAATTAGCAGATTCATGCTTTATCTTACTTTAAGTATAGGATTCTTGAGTCTAACTACATTTAGAACTGCTATCTACCATCATCAAAGGAACCAAGTCAGTAGACCAATATATAGTATATGTATTTCTTACAAATTATTCAGCTGAACTTTTTCCTGAGTTTCCTTTGAGGAGCAGGACCTATGTCTATTAGCAGAGTTTATCCCCCTAATAAAATATGTATTTTGATGTTCTTTTGGGAAAACATAGAGGATATGCTGGAAAGTAATAGCACAATTGTGTCCTGAAATATCAGTTAACAAGGGTCTGTAAAAAATGGTTCCCCAAGAGCTGCTGGAATTTGACACTAGCCTTTTGAATTCTGGGCAGTGAGTAGGTTTTCAGATAATAATTCAGTAAAAGAAATAAGATGCAAAAAAAAAATCTTTGTGGTGAATGTCAAGGGAATGCCATCTATTTTCTCTATCCTCCACTTACATGAAATACGTATGTACCCAGCATTTTGCACGTTTAAGAAAGTTTAAGAAAAAAAATCTTTAAAACTGAGATGGGGTTTATCTTTACTAGCCTTGGAATTCAGTTCATCCACATTTCGTAATCTTACACACTCTGTTTATAAGCTCCTTTGTTTTTCGTGACAGAACATGATTATTACAGTGATGGCCTGGAGGTAGGGAGACACTAAGGGATATCCATACTTATGGATAAATATATATATATAAGGAAACATATAGCAAGTTTTCCAACCTATCGATCCTGCTCAGCTGTCTCTACTGTTACACTTTAATGAAATAAAAATTCCTATTTATTTACAATTAACTAGTATTACCTTTCTGATTCACAGTGAAAAGAATTCCAGTGCATCCAGACCTAAAAGGATCCAGGCACTCGCTCCTGCTCTATGTAACTTCAGCAGCAAGAATGTATCATCTAATTTACCTGCAAATGACTCTTTTAGCATGAATTGTCTGTTTTAAGATAATGCACAACAGAACTCTTAGCTGCATCCCAGAAGTCACGCAGCACCAGACAGATAAGATCACAGTGGTTACCAGGAGTAGCAAATGGGAAAAGCACTACAGGAAATGAACTCTTGTCAATAATCTCAAGAGAGTGCTATATTTAGGTCAATTGTACCTGAAATCGTTTGGTGGGGTAATTGCTCTTTGGTCCAGACTCTGCTCTCTGAGCCTGTCAGAGTGCTTGTACGTCCACTGGATGGATTCACCAATTTTCTTCCAGATTCATTTTCTAAAAGAAAAAAAAAGAACAGAACAAAGCAAAACTTTAGTAAAGGATAGCAGCTTACTATGTGGTATTTTGGATTTTAAAAACAGACTTTCGATAAATGTATCTAATGCAAAAAATTGTTTCTATATCCAACTGATTTCCTCAGTTTTCTAGAACAGAAATGTATCCCATTATTCAGGACCTGCAAAGGCTGTTAAATATCTAAGGTGATTTAGATCTATGTTTTGTTTTTGCTGATAGGTTAATAATCAATGCAAAATGTGAACTGTTCCAAAATCCTATGATGTGTCCAGGTGCAGCATTAGTTAAGCTTTAATTTGTGTTGAGTCCATGACTGCTAATACAGCTTATTGTTTAATAATTTAAGATGTTTTATACATGTATTCAGAGGAATGTGATAAATTCACTTTTAGGAATCCAGTCTAATGAGCCACATACTGACCCTTTACAGACGGATTCATACAGGTATCAGAAAACAGCACCTAGTCCTTCTGTCTTATGATTTCTTAGAAGAAAATTAATATTCTGCTTTGATAGCACAAAGTCTCCAGCAATACTATTCCTTCTTCACATTAAAGAGATATTTTCACATTAGGATAAAGAGATATATTCACATTAGGTTAAATTTTCAAGTAAGGAAAACCCTTCTCTAGCAGCTATTCAGCATGCATTTACCTTCTACACAGACACAGTATCGTATTTGTAGTCATTACTCAGTGATTATGATTAGTGTCTACCATAATTAAAGAAAATGTCATGATGTAACCACAGAAATGTATGTTTTATTTTTAAAAAATTACAAAGCGAATAGGATACTCTTCTGAAAGATGCAGTAGGTGCATCAGTTATTTTAGCTATTGTTTCTTGTGTAGAACTTCAAATTCAAAGACACTCATTAAACTGAGTAGATGGCAATAACAGACGAAGTGTTAATGGGGCAGCAGTGGAGTGTGTCAGGAAAATGAAGAGACCCTGAGGGGCTCACCATGCTGTTTATGCTCAGCTAAATTCAGCAGCATTACCATAAATCCTCTAAAAGATACTGTACTCAATTTTTTACGTGCTACTTTTCAGGCAAGGAAATATTCTACAAGATTAGAAAATGGGAGCAAAAATAAGTCTAAAAACTATATTCAATTAAACAAAATGTTTGCACATGAACACAGTAGTATTCTTTTTGGGAGTTTTTTTTGCAATTTTATAAAAATAAAGAGAGTGTCTTTTAATCTTCAAAATAATATGCAAATCTAAGTGAAAAATTCTGAAATTCTACACAGGTACATGGCCTTTTAACAAAAGAATCATCATTTCTTACATAAAATTATTTTCTAATTTAAGCATCAGGTTTCAATATCAATTCCTCATATACATAATTCAGCTGGCTAAAACACAATTATACCTAAATCAAATAACTTCTCACAAGACTCCAAAATTCTTGATTTCTAGTTCATTTTTAGGGTTGGTTTCCATTGTTTTGATTTTTTGTTTGGTTTTGTTTGGGTTTTTTTTGGGGGGGGTGGGGGGATTAATTCATGGACTCATAGAATCACTAAGGTTGGAAAAGACCTCCAAGATCTAGTCCAACAATCCCCTTACCACCTGTATTACAGATGGTGTTCTGAGGGAGTAAATTAATCTTAGGAAATATATACAAACCATTAATTCCAGTAATTCACAGCTTAAAGAGAAATATCTTATATATAGCTCTGCATGCTTCTTCACAGTGACCTTAATGTGCCTCTTCTCTTTGATCTTAGAAAAAAAAAACTTTCCCTACGTAAGGATAGATGAATTTATTGTTAAGGAGAAAATGGCCGTAACACACTGTGTAACTTCAATTATAAACTCAGCTGCGGGCAAGAAATAATTATTTACACAATAAAGGTACCAACAAAAGTGTGAAATGCTTCATATAGCCTATTTTTCTACTTTGGCTTGCACGGTGTATCGGCATTTACCAGCTCGAAGTTTGGGATGCCTGCAGCACCCGGGTTCCAGCACCACGGCTATAGCCCATGAATGGCCCAGCCATCTGCAAGCAGCCACCAACTCTTTCTGATCACCATAAACTCTTTCTAACCACCATAAACTTCCATTTCTCAAAATGTAAAGATTTTTCTTCCCTCGGGTACTGTGTTCTGTATATCCTAATATGCCACTGAATTAAAAATATGTTTAAAAAATTAAAATGTGGTGGTTTTTTTTCCTTTTTTCTCCCAATGCCATAGTGTTGAGGTCTACTTGTGGCTTTTGATTATTTGAAACAAGGAGAATTAAGAGAGATGAAAATGAATCAGTGCCTGAAGTGTGTGAAGACAGAGCCAAGGGGTTGACAATGCTGGTTGCCACTATGCGCTCCTGACCCTCCATTTGAAATACAAAAAATCTGGTATCAAACAGCACTTTGGTGTTTGTAGGGAATACTGTTTTGCATATACAATCAAGTCTCCACATGTGCAGTACCTGTTCAGAGACCTGCCTCAATATCAGCTTGGCAAACACACATGCAGCCATAGGCAACTTAGCCTGCCCCTGAGAATACTGGAAAAATAAAGTCCCCACAGTTTTCCTTTAAAAAGTCTGCTAATTATAAAAATGCTTCATTTCAGGAACTGAAACAAAAAATTCAATTACCCTTGCAGAAACAGAAATATAGGGTACTTGTAAGAGGCTAATGTGGACTCTCCTTACTGCTTAGCATATTTAAAAGACACTAAATGACATGGTTCTGAGATGCCTTAAGCAACGTGCTTAATATAAGATCAGCAGAAACACCTGGAATAGATACTTTCTCCTAATGAACAGTAGGTACTTTAGTAGCAGTCAAGAAAATTCCCACAAAAAGGTTAGGTACTGAGAACCTGCAATTCCCATAAAGGTCATAAAAAGCTCCAAGATCTTATTATCCCTGAAGATACAGAAGAAAAGCTGAACCAGAAAAAATAAATAATCGGGAAATGTCCAGCTCTACTTCATTCCCATGTAAATTCCTTGCCTTTAAGAGGCTGTGTGCTTCCACTAGTAGTTCAACAGTAGTGGTCACTTGAGTTGCAATATTTTTGGGGTTTTTTTTCTGTTTCCAGTAGTTGAGAGTTTTAAAAAAACTATTTTAAAGAATTTATTTAATATTAATGAGATATTTGAGATTATGGTCAGACTTCAGCAATGACAGTTTATGTAAATTTACAGATATTAAAGATATGTGTCTGA
Organism: Gallinula chloropus; assembly: GCF_964237585.1. NCBI lineage: Eukaryota > Metazoa > Chordata > Aves > Gruiformes > Rallidae > Gallinula > Gallinula chloropus. The sequence goes on from NC_140087.1 coordinate 103,356,943, forward strand.
TGATTCAGAATACACCCTAAAAAAAATACAGAGGGATTAGTTCTGCTTCTGCTGACATTAGACAGACTTTTATCATGCTTTTCAATGGAAACAGTACCATAAGCCAAACCTCAAGAAACAAACATTAAGTCAAAGATCAAGAAATATAAAGAAAAATATTGTAAAAAGCTTTAGCTGAATATATATTTATAAAATAAATATTAAAAATTATAAATAATGTAAAAGTGAAATATTCAGAATATGAGATTCTGAATCCAATTGTGTACATGAAGAACTTAGGATAAGGTGAAAAAATCTTTTCTGTATCATTATGTATGTGGTGTATTACCTTCTTCACCAACAATCCATTTAAAAAACCAAAAATGTGTAATTTCTGAGCCTTTACACTATCTTCCATGTAAATCTACCCATAGACAGTCTTAGTGCCAATCCTGCTCTGAGATGAATGTTTCCTTGACCTATAAAACTCTTTTATCTATAAATAATAAAACATGACTAAGAAAATGTAGTCTAAAATATAAAACTATAGCAGAGTGAATGCCCTTCATCAGAGGAAGAAGATATCCAAAGTTGACGTTTAGGGCTCTCACAGAATTTAAGAATATCAGCACTGAAAGCAGACAGTCCATGAGCATCTCTGTTAATACTGGATGTGATCTTTTCTGATGTCAAGCCTAGCTTAGGTAGGATTAATGATTCAAAGAATCACTTGATGCCAAACAAGGATTTTCAACTAATGAGGAAAATACACAACTGGCACTGAGGGGCATTTTGGGAAAGACTGCATACATTCCTCAAGCAGTGGATAAACTCTTTGCCTCCTGACTGTGAGGCACACTGGAGAACGTGGGAAACAGTCCACTAATACTTGATGTAAAAACCTGTGGACATTCCTGATGGCAGATTTTTCTTGCTGAAACACAAGGAATGTCTTTGCAGCACTACTTTTGGTTCTTATAAAGTGAGCAAGGTGTCCAGTGCCAGGACAATATGGAATCTGAAAACTGCCTTAAGCAGAAGGATGGCACCCCAACAGGACTGGATGCATCAGAATGTCGTCCTGTATCCCGCATCTTAAAATCCTACTACAAAGCACTTGACTTTAGGAGAAAGGTTCTTACATTAAAAACTGTTGATTTGGAGGCATTTCAAAAGTCAGAAAATAGCTTTTTGTGTTCAGATTCACCTCCTCAATACAACATTACCCAAAGAGCCAGAGCAGAAGAAAATCAGGCAGGTAATCAAAGCACCTTGCCAATGATTAAACTAAGTGTTGGGCAGAGGAGTCACTTGCCCTTCCTGCTGTTTTCTTAAGGAAACCAGGGGTATTGATGACAACTTAAGAAAAATAAAAACTAGACAAATGTCAGGACCTGCATTTGGGTCACAGAACCCAGGCAACACTAGAGGCTTGGGGAAGAGTGGAAGAGTGACTGGCAGAAAAGGACTCAGAGGCATTGGTAGACAGCCTGCTGTGCATGAGCCAGCAGTGTGGCCAGGTGGCCAGGAAGGAAAACAGCATCCTAGCCTGTGTCAGAAGTAGTGTGGCCAACAGGACTAGGGAAGTGATTGTTCCCCTGCACATGGTACTTGTGAGGTGGCACCTCAAGTACTACATCCAGTTTTGGGGGTGTCAGTACAACACAGACATTGAGGTGCTGGAGAGCGTCCAGAGAAGGGCAACAGAGCTGGTGAAGGGTCTAAAACACAGGTCTGATGAGGAGCAGCTGAGGGAACTGGGGTTGCTTAGCCTGGAGAAAAGGAGGCTGAGGGGAGGTGTTATTGCTCTCTATAGCTACTTGAAAACGAGGTTGTAACCAGGTAGGTATTGGTCTCTTCTTCCAAATAAGAAGTCATAGGTCAAGACAAAATGGCCTCAAATTGCACCAGGGAATGTTTAGACTGGATATTGGGAAACATTTCTTCTCCAAAAGGGTTGTCAATCATTGGAAAAGGCTGCCCAGTGAAGTGGGTGAGTCATCACCCCTGGAGGTATTTAAAAGACATGTAGATGTGGTGCTTAGGGACACAGCTTAGTGGTTGGACTTGGCAGTGCTAGGTTAGCACCTAGATTTGGTGAATTTAAAGGTCTTTTCCAACCTAATCAATTCTATGATTCTGTGAAATGGAAGTGTAAAATAAATAGCATTAACCTACAGATTATAGGCCTATACACTGCAGTCTGTGGCCTATATACAGCAAGAATTATTACACTGATACTACTGGAGAATTTTATTTTAAGTACATGTGACAAAGCAGCATGTGTTACTAATATGCCTACAACGCCAGGTTTTGGGCAGAGCTATTTACATAGTGTACCATGCACTAAGGTCAGAACTACCTAATGACTACAGGTGAAATTACCGAGCACCCACTGACTCCTCTGTGGACTAAGGCCCAATTCTGCTATCTGTTGTCACAAGTTTGATTTTTTATTCTCTCTTTTTGAATTCTTAACTGAAGTTATTTAACAGCAAGACCATCTTAAAAAAAAAAAAAAAGTGCAAAGTACATGGCCTGTTATAAATAAAGAAACACAGGAATAGCCTTCTCAGTATATAAAAAAAAAGCAAGCCATAGAGGATGTGTCCAGGACGCACACATATATTTGCACATTTCCAGTGTCTGAGTTTGATGGTGACTTAAAAGGTCCTATAGCATATCTGACCTATGTTTTAAAAAATTGACACAAGTATTTAAAGGCTAATGAGCACTTATGTATTTACATTAGAGAGACAGATAGGTAGATAGTTACTGATGAGTATCTTCTGTCCACCATACCACTTAGACATGAACTAGGAGGATGGTCACACAGAAACTTTACTACTATTTTGCCATGCGCAAACAAGCTTGACTGAACATTTAGTTTTTTCCTACATTACTCTGCTGAAATCTGCTTTACTGTTGTCAGAAAAACACAGACACATCTATAGGCTGATCCTCTTTCATTGTCATACCCTGTCACCTCAACAGATATCACTCTGAAGTTGCATGTTCTTATGTCCCTTGACCAAGACTAATAGATATTCCAATAGATTTCTCTTTAAGGTTTTATTTATATGAAGATACTTAATGCTAAGATTCTCAGCTAAACTATGTGAAACTCAATTAAATGCAAGCAAAAGTCTGTATTAGTGGAATAATTATTTCAAAAAATTGAATGTTGAAATAAAAGCATTGATTTTGTTTTGTGGTAAGTCATATCACAAATAAGTATATTAGTAGCAAACACATGAGCAATATACTTTTTGGTATGCATATAGCACATTATACAAGCTAATACTAAACTACTACTCTACACCTGAAAATTACCATTATGTATACTCAGTTGCAGTTATTTACATCACAGAAAGTATTGCTGTGAATGAAACTGTAGATTTGTATGATACTAACAAAGATTTGTTTGAAATGCAAATAATTGATCTTTTAAGTGACAATTGACAACAAAAAAGTGTAAATAATGTTTACAGACTGTTCTGTATTTACAATTATATTTAGAGGAAGACAGATCACAAAGTGAAAACTAATACTCGCTACTAGTTATTCATTGCCCTTCAATCATTTTGTCATTTCAAAGATCACCAAATCAAAAACTAAACCAATACATAATGATTCACACAATAAGAATAAAAATGTGCAAGCACAAACAGGAGGGGTAACTCCACGTCTGCATAACTGGGATATACTTGAGAAGAATGAATACAGTCCTACTGATCGAATTTGTTTGCAAATTATTTGTGAACAGATTAGAGCACTAAATTAATCTCAAATTGCATTTACAAGAAAAATGTAGCCATGGCTGTACTGTCTTACATTAAAGCATTTAATGGTTTCAGACTGTTTCTCAGGTGACTTTAGCTTGGAAACCCACTCTTTTTTCCCTCCCCATGTTACACTAGCACTGTCAGGTAAGAAAACAATAACTGGTATCACTACTTAAAGCAATGCCTCAAATGCAAAGCTGGGGTATACCACAGTTAGCTGAAGTTGGGTAAAACAACTGCTACAGAACAACCCAACACAAAACCTCAAATAGGAAACAAACAGGAAAGCAAAATATGCTTAAGAAATAGGAGTTGGGAGGACAAAGACCTGGTGTCCTCTAAGACAGGTATAGGAGACTTCAGAGGGTCATGGGATATCTGTAAGGAAAGTTACTACAATAGATTTATTTCTAATAGTGTCAAAAATAGAAAACTAAGGTGGGATGATGTATCAGCTACAATGTGAGCTCTATCAAAGAGCTGTATTGACAGATCTATAGAGCAAATTGCATAACACCATTGAATGGAAGAATAATCTGCAAATGCAGATACACAGACAGATGTGTGACTTATCACCAAAGGTACACAAAACATATCATTAGTAAAATGGGATATGGTCAGAAAACACACTATCTAATATACTACAGCATATGTCACCCCCATGCTGTCCAGTTTGTATTAAAAAAGTAAAAATGCTTTACTAGCAGGTAAAACCAAATGTTGAATAAATAACTCATGGATTAACAGATAATACAAAGTAGGACAAGTTGAAGTTCTATCTATATTAAAAAAGATTTGTAACAAACACATAGCAAATAGAGGTGCTGGTTTACAGTGTTGCAAGAATACTCCCATTTATAAATGAAAAGAGGGAACTTCTGTCCTTTCATCATCTCCTTCGAATAACAGAAGAGCTACTCAGATACACTGATGGTAGTGTCCAAGAACTTTGGGTTTCTCGGTGGAAACAAGTAATTGTTGATAACTAACTGCACTGGCTGGAAAATAATAATAGTAACATAACATGCCTGTTGGTGCCAGGGAATATAATAGCCTTTACACTGGGCACAAAAGACAAGACTTAAAAAAGCGAGGGAAAGAGAAAGAAAAATATTTCAAAACAGCCAATGGCCTCATGCAATAGCCTGAGCAGTGTGTGATACATAGTCAGGTCTCTACCACAGAAAGTCATCTCATGACAAGCCTAAAAATGCAGCATGAGACGGGCAACCTCTTTCCCCTGGATGTGAAGGGTTGAAGGGAACATAAAAGACAGGTGAAATTAGGTGCCAGTGCTGAGATGCTGAAGACCACAGGTTTGTATTGTCAAGCAAAAGACAAAAAAACAAGTAAGGACACAAGCATGAGGGAGAAATAAGGGAAGAGTAAAAGACGTCCAAGTGTTGGATCACTGAGGCAAATGGGAGAGGTTTGAGGAAGACAACAGAAAAGCAGGCATGAAAGGGCGCTAGAGAAAACTAAAGCAGATCTTATTAACATTCTTGTTGAGAAATTTAATGAGTGTATAAAAGGTGAAGGTTACAAATAGGGTAAGAGAAGGATTATCAAAGTGAACCAAAGCTTTCAAACGAGTACTAGAGGTAGTGGCACAAAGGTCATAGGAATGCCAGTTGAACATTTTTCATGACTTGCAATATTTTAATTTTTACAATAAAGCATTAAGGTGATTCTCAACATTACAGCTGCTGCATTAGATGTTAATACTATCAAAAAATGGCCTACATAATATTTGACTGTCATGCCCTGTACGTTTCAGACCATCACCATAACTAAAGTAAGAGTATCAGGCAGCTGCTTCTCTTCACCTCAGCAAATTTCAAAAGCTTCTGTACACTGCCACATTTCCCTGTTGTAGTTCAGTGGCTGTTGCTTTCATCCCTTTTCCTACAGTTTACTGTTTTGCAACAGATTTGCAAAATAGTTAAAATTTTTCAGAGTTTTCTCAGCATGATCTGCTTCGATCCAGGTCTCATTCCCACAAAGGAAATAATTTTGCATGTCAAAGATGCTGACTCAGGACACAGAGAATGAAAACCTGCCCTTTTTCTTCTCCAAACCATGGACAGCTATGGGTTGTTTTGTTACTGGGACTGTGAACATTTGAGTTGCCACTCAAATCAAGATGTAAGAGAGGAACTGCTGCAAGAGGAACACACCAAGAGCAGGAATGCACCTCAAAAGGCAACAATAATGCACATGGACCTCTCACGCTTCCGCAAGAGAAGTATTAGCAAGTGCAAAGGGATCCAACTGCACCTCGACTTTCCAGTAATAACTGTAAGAGATTCAATGAAGAACTATAGGCTTTTGTCTACAACTCTTGAGATTTCAGCCATGAGTGTGATTAATTTCATTGCTTCAAAAGACAAGTGACTATTGGAGACACAAATTCTCTAAAGTTTTTAATTGCCTAAGAACTGAGGATCTGAACTCAAATGTTTTAAGTCAGTCCCCCAAGGAACACTTAGGAGCAGAATTTAACACCAGTATTGGAAGTATGTTAGGAGATCTGCTATACATGAGTTAAGATGTATTTACAGCAGGTTCCATCTTGACCTTGACAGGCTTCAGAAGTGGGCCTGTGCGACATGCATGCAGTTGAACAAAGCCAAATGTAAGGTCCCATGCATGGGTCACCACAATGCCAAGCACAACTACAGGCTGGGCAGAAAATGGATTGAGATGCCCTGAGGAGAAGGACTTGGGGGTGTTGACTCATGTAAAACTCAACATGAGCCAGGAATGAAAGCCAACCATGTCCTGGGCTGCATCAAAAACCATGTGGACATCAGGTCAAGACAGGTGATGCCCTGGTGAGACCTCACCTGCAGTGCTGTATCCAGCTCTTGGGTCTCCAGTACAAGACAGATATTGAGCTGCTGGAGCGAACCCAGAGGTGGGCCACAAAGATGATCAGAGTGCTGGAGCACCTCTCCCATGAGGACAAGTTGAGACAGTAGAGCTTGTTCACCCTGGAAAAGAGAAGGCTCCAGGGAGGCCTTATTTCAGTCTCCAAGTACCTAAATAGAGACTACAGGAAAGATGGGAAGGGAGTGTAGTGACAGGACATGGGGTAATGGGTTTAAACTAAAAAGGGGGAGATTTAAATTACACATTAGGAAAAAATTCTTCACTCTGAGAGAGGTGAGGCCCTGGCACAGGCTGCCCAGAGAAGCTGCGGCTGCCCCCTCATTGGCAGCGTTCAGGGCCAGGTTAGATGGAGTTTTGAGCAACTTGGTCTAGTGGAGGGTGGCAGGGGGGTTGGAACTGGATGATCTTTGAAGTCACTTCCAACCCAAACCTGTGATTCTGTGATTCTATCCTCTTCCCATTCAACTTAGCAACAAAAAAATTTCTACTTTTTGCAAATGGTAGTGAAATAACATCCATAAATTTAGATATGACACTTTGAAAGTCTCCCCCTGTGCTACCCAATTACCTGAGGACTATAGCATAAATTAAAACAATTGTCAGCAGTCTAGATTGATTCTCCTCTTGTTGCCATTTATTAGTATTGATATGAGACCTATTACTGAAATGAGGATAAGTTAGGCCCTAACACAACAGGCAGTTTAACATCATCAGCTTAGACCACTTTTTTTTTCTGTGTGTTTTAAATAATCAACATTACTCTGAATCAAGTATTTATTGCAGAAACTCAAAAGACTTCTCAGCTAACTTTTCCTAGGGGTTAATCAATAAGCCTAATTTAAAAAAAAAAAAAAAAAAAGACCACCAAAAAACCCAACCTTCATCATTCAATTGCCCAGGACTTTCAGTAATACCACATTCAAGGAGGAGAGGCTCCCTACTTGCTATGATTAAGAAGCTTCAAGAAAAAAAAAAGCCCTAAGTGCAGATATTTTGGCTTGCTAGACAGACAGCAGTGTAAAAATATGTCTGAGTCACAGCAGCTATGAATCTTCACGTGCAAAGTCGGTGACAGTCTAAACAGTTGTGATTGAAAAAGGTCAGCGGGATTCCATAAATGTTTCTGTTGGTTGAGGTGCTGGGAAAGATACAACCACAGCAACAACCTACAGGTAGTCAACCAGGCACTATTGTGTGACGAGAAAGGAGAGAGGCACCAGGGGCTCAGACAACAACATGGTGAATATGAGACAGGCACAAAGACTGTCAGATGGAGAGGAAAAGAAAGAAGCACTAAGGCGGAGGGAAGGAAAACTTATGCATACCCTGACATATGTTACCTATAAGGCACGATTTTAGTATGCAATTCTTATTTACAACACAGAAAACACCCTTCATTGAAATCTGTGAACTTGTCAATATAAAAGTCATTAAAGTTTCCATTCTAAAGATCAGATTTTTAATTGCTGAAGTATATTTCCATTGTAGAAGCTTTTGTGACAATTTTAAATGTACATTCGTTTTCATTTAAAATAAACAAAATATGTTGTAATGCAAAAAGGTTGACAAAATAAGAGGATTTAAATAAAAATTATACATACGTTTTCATCAATAAGCATCATGAAACAGCTGACAATTTTTAAATAGTTGAAAGGTTATGGAAATGTAAAAATATGAATGGAAATGAGAAAATAAATTTCCATCTACTTTGCTGAGAATGCTATTCAAACAAACAAACAAAAAAAAAAACCCACCCAAGAAAACATGCCAAGAAATCGCGTTAATAAACTTCAATAACTGTACTTAATCACAAAATCTAGTCAGGAATAGGCTGCTACCATAAGGTAAAACAGGTTGCAGACCATAGTCCTTTATGTAAAAGCAAATGTCAAAAGAAAAGCTGTGATATTTGGTTGTGGGCTCCCACTTTTCACATAGGCATTTCCTAAATCCATGTTTGATGAGCTTCTCCAGCTATAAATTCTGCAAATTCCCTCTGGAGCAGTGCAGAGTGTGCTTCATGAAAATGTCATCTGCCAGCGCTGCAATTACTCACACTCCAGCAATCATGTGCACAATGCAGAATGGGTCGAATTCAGGTGAGAACGAGAACCAGCAATCAAGCCTCTGGAATTGAGAACAAAGCCATTTTCTTTCATTTGCCATCAACACAACCATCAAGGCCTTAATTACAAGGCAAGTGTCAAGCCTGGCTGCTGAAAGGCTTATTATTATACAGCTCAGCTTCAAATCAGTTTTGTATTGATGAACTGCAAAAATGAGGAAGCCAGCTTAGCCCCACAAGAAAAGAAACAGGGACTAACTGATTATGTGATTGGCAGGAAAAAACAAGGACGGTTAAAAGTACATTTTTAGACAGTAAAATAATTAGTGAACGGCACACCTAAAACCTTTCTATAAACATATTTTCTCTCTCAATAGCAAATCCGTGTGGTCCAATAATTCATAGGACACTTTCTTCAGTTGAGATCACTGTAGTATCCACAAAAGACACTGCAGAGAGATTCTCTTTAGGTCACTTATTATTTTTTTTTCAGGCAGTGATGCAAGTCTGTAAGTCTTCTCATTTCTGCTTGTATCTAATTGCAGGTCTATACCTTGATCATGGAGACACAAAGTGCACATGTATTCACAGGCCCTTGCCCAATAATTATCTATTCACATTAGATTAGTTGTCTTCATACTGAGCAGCAGATGAGAAATCATCATTTAGTAAGCAACAACATTTATTTACAGGTCTTGTGTGATGGGAGAAATACATGCTTAGCTCATTGGTCTGCCTTTTTACTATCTAAGATGAATAGGCATATGTAGAGCAGGTAGGAAATCATTTGGATCAACAAACATTTTACCATCAATTTTATACATTATCATAGAATCATAGAATGGTCTGGGTTGAAAGGGACCCCAAGGATCACAGAGTTTCAACCCCCCTGCCACAGGCAGGGCCACCAAACTCCAGGCCTGGATCTACACAAGGTTGCCCAGGGCCCCATCCAACCTGGCCTTGAATACCTCCAAAGACGGGGCATCCACCACCTGGGCAGCCTGTTCCAGCACCTAAAACAATGACAGACCACAGCTCCTTCTTCACCCATTGCTGCGTCCAACAGATGTACAACACAACTACATTTTTCCTCTTGCAACACACTGCATCTTGAGAATGTCAATGGCTCGTGCTTCAGCAGGACAAGCAAGAATTTGAAATCACTGGCATGAGAAAATAAACATTAACACAAAAAATATAAGAGGACACAACAGCAACAGTGACATCTCTGTTTTGTCATTCACTTTCATTGGTTATAAATTCGGTTTATTTCCATGGAATATATAAACAATTGGTAGATATGTGAAGGTAAGGTGCCTAAAGACAAACATAAATGGAATTGGTACCAGTGGTTTATCAGAAATTCGATAGAATAATTTGATGTTCTTTATGGAGTTAAATCTTTGGTTGGGTAATGGCAGAAAGAAGACACTTCAGCAAAAAGGCATAAACATTTCTTGTATGGAAAGAGAGTTGTGTCATATTTCTGTATACTCAGAAACCCAGATACCTTAAGGCAGAATTGAATTAAAATTAAATTAAAAATTAAAAGCAAAATGGATACCAGTAACAGATCCTTCTATGGAACCTACATTCAGGTTAACTACAGGAATAAGTTATTATTTTTTCCTAAAGTAAACCCTTTACAAAAGGAAAATAAAATTTTCAGGTGTAGTTAAACAATCTGGGAGCCTACATTTTATTCTGAAAATGAACTTAAGTTCTCACAAAGAGCAGGGCAGAATGCATCCATATACTGAATTGCTGTGGTCTCAGAAATATTCCTGTTTTGCGAGACTGAGAGGGCAGTAAGAAAATAAAGGAGCAATATAAAAAATTATGTAGTAGTGTAACTAACATTCTCATATATTTACTATCACATGCCTTTCTTTTCTCTACGGATGTCTCCCCCCATTTCAAAGCTCCTATTTTTCTCCCTCTTTATCCTCAACAAACAAGAGAAGTGTTTTCTTCAAAAGTAATAGACTTCTGTTCTGTGCATATGTTGAGGGAATTACATGAGACAACTGCTTCCTTCAAGTTTATTTATAAATTTATTTATATGCCATGCAATTTTGGGGATTCTACATAGATTTAGAGTTAAGCACATGCTTAACTCTAAATGTACTTGTTAGACTGACAGAACAAGTGCAAGACCGTAACCACTACCTTCTGAACTCCAGCCAGTACAATACTAGCTGTACAGTTCTGAACTCTGCCAGTACAATCCAACAGACAAGAGATTCTTTCTGATACCATCACCTAAACACTGCCTGGCAAAACTGAATTGCTTCCAGTTGAAAGCAAGTAAACAGAAGTAGCTCTCCAGCTACACACCATAGTGGAAGAACAACAGACAAAACAAAGTGAATCTCAAAAAAATGAAACAAAGATAAATCCTAGCACCTTCCCTATGAATCAACATTTTTTAAACTTAGAAATAACATATTTTTAAACTAAGAAATAACCAGGCATACTTGGGGTGGGAAGGGAAAGGGAAATCTTTTCTATGTAATTTGAGGAAACCACCTACAAAAAATCAAATGGAATACTACTTGCCCACATTAAAATTGCCACTATGGCAGAAAAAAAAATATGTTTACATTGAAAAGGAGAGTTGCTGTTCTAAAAATATTTTTTGTGAAAGTGTTGTTTATAATTATTGCAACAGTGTATTCCTACAGTTAGGACTGCACCAACATTCACTTGGCAGGCAGCAGGAAATCATACCCAATACAGAGGAACTGCAAGCCAAAACCTCTCATGAAGAAACAACTACATAAAACTGATTGAGCTATTAACAATTCTAAATATTTTTATCATGTACCTGATTAAAGAAAAATATTTTTTAAAAAATTTATCCAGCAAGTCACTTGAAAATAAATAAAAAAAAAAAGTATTAACTCCTAATTTGTTTTCAAAGTTCTCAAGAGTCTGTGAGATTTTTGGAGTCCACAAAGAACTCAGGATGAAAGTAGAAAATGCACAAAACTATAAATGTGGTTTGAAGGCCTTAATGAAGATTTAATTCTAAAAGCTCATGATTATTATTTGTGGCTTGTGACTCTTAGTGCCTCGGTTCTGCATGTTCAGCCAGACATTACTGAGTTTCTGAAATGACTATGGGCTGCTACCATTTAAAAGATAGATTCTTCTACGATTTCTTATGGTGGACATCAAAAGCTACCCATCACTTTGGATAGTCTTGGTCATTCTGTACCCTCTAGCGATTCAAAATAAATGGAGAGCAAAGATTCATCTAAATAGGATCTTGAGGATGAGATCCTGATGCCATTACTTAGTGAATGGTATTACTTAGATGGGGCAATGCTGTCACTTCAGAGAAATTTTAAGGTATAAATTCCACAGAGTGACTGAGATACTCAGGTTTCTAAATTATCCACCAGACTCATTCAGTCAAATTTCTTTCATAAATTTTTATAAGGATTTTATGGCCCAATTACAACTTTACATGATAGAGCTCAAAAGGAGTTCTAATTCCAAAGGTCATAATTTCAGTGTGTAATTACTGCATGGACCAGAAAGGTGTCTGTCAGAGAGAGGCTTTTATGTAAGTTTTGGATTGGTGAAGGTTATTTTTTCCCATTTTATAGGCCAATCTTTTATTTTAAAATAGTGTTTACCTCAGTACATACAACTTTGATTTCTCTTTACTTAAAGCCTGAAAATAAAAAGCAAAATACATTTTCACCTTCTCTTCTACTATCACGCTTAAGTGCTGCACCCATCACATCATAAAATAAGATATTTTAGAACATTCTTTGTTTTGAGTATCAGTGTATATCACAGTAAATTAACATGCTCAGAGATTTAAAAACTGATAACAATAATCAATAGCTGCAGAGCAGGATAAGAAAGAAAAACTAATGTAACTTTTGAGCAGGTGGGACTAGATGAACTTTGATAGGTTCAGTGGGATTAAGTAAAACTAAGCAAACTTTTTTTATACCGTCTTACCTCATGCCATCTTTGTTTCAGTTTCAGGCTTTGTTTCTGAAGGGAATGTCTTTGTAAGACTTCCAATTTACATTACTAGAGATAGAATTGCTATTACACTAACCTAATGCACACAATTTCATATTAAAACCAATGATATATATGCATTTTCACCTTTTTATTTCTGGAAAAACGAGAACTTCTTTTGCCATTGGTGTTTTTCATCAATACCCGTTCTTTTATCTTTTTTTTTTTTTTCTATAGGAAGTGATGTTGTTCCTAAGTGTAAAATTGTTTCCAGTCTAAACTACTTCGTACCAACACAGTCCATCAATTGTTCAATCATTTATTCTTCACCCTTTACAAGGTACACAAAGATCTGACTGGAAAAAGTAAGAAAAAGTTAATATTTAGTTTTGACATCATTATGATTATGGCATTATCTCTTGAATAAGAATATCCCACAATCTATATTCAAAACAGTCAAACTTGGGATAAATCCAATGGACTCAAGAACTTCTAGGCCACTTATCTCTGAAAACTTTTTCCTTATCTTTCCTGTTTGATTCCTGGCTCTATCAAATTGCACTATTCCAAAACTGCACCAGTTTTCACAGCACATGACTGGTGACTGGAAACACAACAGAGATCAAATTGCACATCATCAGTAAAGTCAGGAGCTGGCAGCATAGGTGGACTTTCAAAGAGTAGAAAGCAATGGGACACTAGGAAGTGTGCTTATAGTAAGCCTTACCAGAAATGTGCTACTCTCTGTGTACAGTGTAATCTTCCAGTTACTCTTAGCATAATCCTCAAAGTCAGAAAAATTTTATAAACCATGATTAGGATGACACACACAACTGGTCTAACCCCTATCCAAAAAGAAATGGCAAAAAGGTAAACATTTTGTAACCAGCAAGTAGCAGAGAACACATTTTCTTTATTTGTAGACCAAAATTGTGTGAAAACAGAATGCAGCTAGGCTTTTTTGACAGAAAAGCAAGTGTATTCAGTACACAGGAATTACTAGTACCTCTGTATGCACAGAGGAATTCTCGCTTTGAGTTCACCATGGTTAATTTAACTTTGTTGTTCTTCACCCAGCTGCTGAACTCTTGCTAGCAGAACTGACAGAACGATAAAGTGTCCCATAATTTACACTGAGCAGCAAGTTTCCCAAAGACACCCTAGCTCGTACAGGAGTTTGGAATATGATAGTAAGCAAAGACATAAACTACTGAACTATGAATTTCTATGGAACAGCTTGCCAGCTGAGGCAGGTTACCCTCTGAACAATTCTAAGCAAACATTTTGACTTGACAAATCATTTTTTCCTTGCCTTGGTCAACACAAACAGTAATTTTTCTGACATACAATTTAGATAAGAAGCTTCCAGAGCAGTTCTACTTGTAAGTCGTCATAATGGCAATAAGTAACATCTATTCAGAAATGAGACATACATCGTTTTTACAGTGGACATTTGTCCAAGAAGCCTTCTGAAGATACTGGTAGAGAAGGAAAATAAAACAAGGAAAACTGAAGCAGTTGCGGACCCTCTGGAATGACAGCAGTGGATGTTTCAGCTAGGAATATCACCTGTGCACTAAACATTTTTACCTTATGTCAAGAGTTGCCACAGTCACAAATCAAACTGTAGGGGGGAAAAAAAAGTGTTTTTTTCATTTACTTCTTCTGAAATCCCTATTTCATAATTTCATTGACTGTGTTCTACTGGCTTAGTCAGAGGTAGTAACTTAGTACTTCCTTGCCTACTGTGGTATGACATCATTTAGCACCCTAGTAACCTTGGATGGAGTGATGTGTTAGAGTCATCTTTGACGTTGTAATATCATTCCTTAGAGTAGGGGTTTTCAGAGGTTAAACCTCTGGGAACAACCTCAAAACTATTAAGTCTCACTGTAGGGCACAGGTATTTTCATTTCTTTTTTAAGCAGACACATATCGTCACAGAATCACAAAGTTGGAAAAGACCTTTAGGACCACTGAGTCCAACTGTTCCCATCCTATGCTAAACCATATCCCTAAGTACCTCATCTACCCTTTTTTTAAACACATCCAGGGAAGGTGACTCAACCACTTCCCTGGGCAGCCTGTTCCAGGTCCCGACAACTCTTTCAGTAAAAAATTCTTTTCTAATATCTAATCTGAACTTGCCCTGGCACAGCCTCTTGCCATTTCCCCTTGTCCTATAGACGTCATTTAATCTTCATGGAATTCTCTAACCCCAATGCTTCCTTTGATACTTACTTCTTTTTACAAGCTCACTTTTTTACAGGACTAGAAGATTATGGCCATTCAGGCTGACCAGGACCTTCAGAGGTCTCTAGTCCACCCTGCTCTGTAGTGGGACAATACTGAATCCAGACCAAGTTGCTCAGGGGTTTCGTTCAGATGAGTCTTCAAGACCTTCAAGACCTTCAGGGGTTTCGTTCAGATGAGACATCAAGACCTTCAAGAACAGATATCTACAGCTTCTCTGAGCAACCAGTTCCAGTGCTGGTTTTACCACTTTGTTCTTCTAACATTCATGTGCACAAAGCTGAGACATGCAGCAGATTCATTAGCCAGGGATCAAGATTTTGTCTGCCCACTTCAACAAACACTTCAGGCTGAGGTATTTTAATAACTAGAAAATTATCTGAACAATTACCTTTCCATCAGAATCAGAATAGCTATGATACACATAACTGTCACAATATATTACTTCAGTTTGTTGGCGTATTTTGAGGAATACAGGTAACGGGAAATTCTTCAAGCAGTTAACCAACAGGTTCCAGAGCAGGGGAATGAAGTAACTTATTCCTGTTGTACTAAACTTTTTGTTTACTTCTGTCTTGATTTAATAGAAGGAAAGCATACACTAATACTGGAAAAAAAATGAACTGGCTCTAATTACCTGATTATTATTATTATTAGAATTTGAAAAGGTCTCTTGACAGGGTTTAATACTACTTTACTGCCTGCACTATCAAAACTGATTAAATCTATCGTATTATATATTTAGCAATGGAGTCATTTGTTCAGAAATGAAAAAAGGGTCAGCTCATTAGTCTGATTCAGCTTCTTTTACAGTCAATGAAAAGGTATCATGAAAGATGACTCAGAAACTATAGCAGATCAAACATTTCAGACACTAATGTAGGAAAAAATCTTACTCGAGACTGCAAACGGAATGAAGTCCATCAGAGCAGAGCCAGGATTTCACCCAACATACAATTTTCCAGGTGGTGGTTTGGGGGTTTTTTTGTTAATTGCCTGCTAAATAAACACAACTACTTGAGTGCACTATCTCCACCTCAGTCCCTGTCAAATGTTTTAGTGTGCTTTCATGTGTTGTCTCTCGCTAGACAATCTTGCATGAGTAAACCTCAGGTAGGTTTTAGGTTTCACCTGTTATTAGTAAATCTGTAAAGCATAACTTCTACAAACATGGAAAGTGGTTTCTGTGGACCAGTCGTGAACATTTTGGAAAGTCTCTTACACTCCCATTTTGACCATTATATCTCCTGTCTAGAATGTGCTTTAGAATCATTCGCTGGGGCACGGGGCTTCTGGGTTACAGCAAACAGCTGGCCTGAATTTAAAGGCTTTTATAGGCATTCTGGTTGTGTGCATCTCAGGCAGTTTCTCAGTGCATTCTGAAATGCTGTGAAGTGCTGCTCTGACCATTCAGGAGTCAACAAAAATAATCCTTTTCATAGGAAAGAAATTACAAATCCAAATTTAAGAAAAAAATTGATTAATCAAATTGAAAAATATGACCTTTATGTTTGAGGAAACACCTCTCCACATAGTAGTTTGTGATTGCAGGTAGCAAATTCTCTTGCCCAAATTACAGGCTTTCTTGTCCAAATGGCAAGTGCAGGTGAAAATTTTAGGGTTAAACAAGGAACGAGTGATTTACTGGTTATATGCCAATCCTCTGCTCAGGGCTGAACTTCTGTGGAACCCACATTCAGTCAAAATAATGCCACTGACTGCTCACAACAAACATGCTCAATCCTAAGGAAAACCCATCCAATGCAGCTCTTACATGCACCCACAGTCTGACACACTCATAAGGGTAAAAACCTGGTATCTTTCCCTGGACTATGGATTATAGTGACTTCTGAGGAAGCTACATCAGTACATGGATGGCAAGAGCTGTCCTAAACCCACACTCTGTCTTGGTTTATTCTTAATTCATTCTACCAGCTAATGTACTGTGTTGAAAAAAAAAGGGGGGTGGGGGTGGGAGAAGACAGCTGCCCTCAACAGTCTATCCTTGGTTTTTTTTTACATCCAAACCCAACAAAACTAAGTCAAATAATACTTTTTGCTTTCTCTTTAAAGTATGTCTTCAATTTCAGGCCAGGCATTCAGGAGGACATCTGAAGACTTTAACATCTCATATGAATAATGCTTGATGACTATTTTTCTAATTGTTAGAAATAAAAAAAAATACTTTCACTGTTAAAAAGAAACTGAAGGGAAAAAATGAAGTACCTGTTTCTAGTGAGCTTTGCTAATTAACAGACTGGAGAGCTAAAGCTATCCTTCTAGCCCCAACAGCATTAATATCCTTCTAGCCCTAACAGCATTAGAGCATTAACACTATCTCAGTAAAAAAGAGTAGCTTTGACTTGTGATGCACCGGGAACCACTAGCAAGACAAAGTAGATCAGGGGAGTATTTTTTTCATTAGTTTTATTATCGTCAATCCTCAGGGTAGAGAAAGTAAACTTTGTGCCTGGACTGAATATGATACAAGGCTGAACAAATGGATATCATGCATGTAACTTCCTATTTGATGTGGTATTTTTATATGTGTATACTTGTATATTGATACAGTTCCCACTTTCACTCAGTACCACACTGACAGAATCTGGAAATAAACAGCAAGCATGTATAATTTAAATGTGTGCTTTTAAATAAAGCAAAACTTCAGGTTTGCTTTTTGAGGTATTTTTGCTACTTAATAACTGGCAGGTACAACTTGGCTTAAAATCAGTCATGACAATTTAGTTTTAATTACCATTAACATCAGCAAATCTGTTTTCCTTTGTGTCCATCCCCAGCAGCACAGTGAAAGCTCCCACTCTGACGTGACATGCAGGCCATCACAGAGCCCAGATGCCAAGCTGCTGAAAATATTCATCCAGCAGCAGCATCTGGCCCCTTGGTGGGCTCCACAGGCAGTGAAGCTGACAGCTCTGAAGTTGCCTGTGGGTCTGTCATGTAGTTAGGCTGCTAGCTGAGCTGACTTATTCTATTCTGTGCCATTTTTCTTTGACTTACCTTTGATCCTGAAATATTTGCATATCGTTATGTGCTTGAGAAAAAGTTCCTCTGTAAATCTCTTACGAGCCCTCTGTGTTTGTGCATTCTTAAAGTAAGAGGTGATATCACACAAATACAGAGTCATGATGTACATTACTTGTGATGCTGTCACGAGATAACCTCGCTCACCGCTTACATAACACACCCTATGGTTAATACAAATTGATATGCAAAATCCTGAGAAATCACACAAGATCTGCTGGCAGCCCTATAAATGACATGAGACACAACCGTGGGTACCTTTCAAGCTACACATTAATGTATTCATGTGTTAGTCTCTTTAAGAAGGCTGATTTTCTTTTTCCTTTCTACCCTGATTACCATACCCATTAGCAAAGGTCTACAGCACAGCGAATCCCAAGCGGGCAGAGAGCTGGCACTGGGAGGCTGGAAGCAGGGGAGGGACAGAGCAAATAAGAGAAAAGATGCAAACTAGCCAGCACAGTGGGAACAGGCACTGGGGGAAAAAATAGAAAAAAACAAATGATGATGAATCAAGTTCAAGAAGCATTATTGACAAGACTGGCTCTTAAGAATTCATCTAGCCTCCACAAACCATTCATTCCTAGGTAGGGGGCAGCTCCTATTACCTTTAAGGAAAATGTGTATTGCTGTTTTTCGACTCCCTGCTCCTTTGCTGGAAGTTACTTGTCCCTAAGCATCTCCTATTATAATGCATCTTGTTACAATAAAACAATGACCCTCTCTCTGTTCCCTAAATATATCTGTTCATAGCTACCAAATGTTACCAGGCTCTACAGTAATACTGTGAGGATCCCTTTCTTTTTTTAATGCCAGAAGATGTAACATACTAATTCACTCAGAAAATCAAATTTAATTGTTGTTAAATCAGGAAGCGATTACCCCAAAAAGACAAAGGTGTTTTGATTTTTAACTGTTTTGGCGTATAAAATATGATAGGCTCTGTTACAGATTCTAGGACAGGTTCAAAATGAGAACTTTCTAGATTTCTGTATTCAGCGGTAGTCAAGTTAGCCCCAGGACAGACCTAAAAAGAACTTCAGGGACTGCAAACAATTTAATTCTAGATAAGGCTTGTCCAATAACTAATTGCAAGCTACAAAGTGCCTTCCTTCTAGTGACTCTAAAGAAAATGTTGGGCTGATTCGCTGAACCCAGCCCCACAGAGATAATGACAAACTACACCTGTGTCAAAATAAATCCTGTTGTGTATATAAATATACAGATTTTAATTGGAAGACTGACTACAGACCAGAAATTGCAGAGTTCACCTTGCACAAGATGCCAAAACCTTATTTCAACATGTACTCCAGCACTTCTAGATGCCGTATTCTAGCTATTCTGCCACATGAGCCTGAGCCAAAGGAACACAGGAGCCTGTTGTTCCTGCAGCCCTTAGGAGCGTTGCCTATTGTAACAGTCTGGTTGGGATGCTGGAAGGTAACACACAGTAAAAATTCATGCATGTGCATATGGTGTGGGACATGGAATAACAGTGATTGACTTGCTTCCTTATTTGGACTAAATATTAATTGTCCATAATGAAAAATTTGGGTCAAATCTTTGGAGGCACTTTTCATTTTATTATGATTTGGGAGTCATTTTATGGAATGACTCACCTGCTTAGATTTCTGGCTCTAATATATTTGTAATGATTGTTTAGTGCCTGGCAAAATCAGTTCAGGATTGCCTTAACTTCACGTTATAAGGTGCAACTGAAAATTTTCATATGCTGCAGCTAAAACTTGTGGGACTGACAATTTCACACATAGTTGAAAGAATTTATATTTAAAAAAATAAGTTCAGCAATCTGTGAACTTGTTTTTTCTCAAGTATCCCACAGTCAAAAGGATTGCTACCTCTACACAGCACTAAAGTTACAAAAAACTAGTTTTAAAAAAACTCCAACCATTCATGGTCTTTAAATTACACATAGTTTATTATAGCAGGTCTCACTGTAAAATATGTGCCCTTCATAAAAGAGAGTAAAGTATCTTCCTGTAACTTTTATACAATAGCTGAAATTTTACAACTCCTAATACATGTTAAATATCAAGGGCAATTTTCAGAAGGGACGTTCCCTTTTGTTATCTGACTCTGTTTAGCCCAGAAAATGGAACTGCAGGCCTTACTACTGGATCACTTAGCAATATGCTTCCTGATCAGATATGAACTTGTAATCACATTTCTGTTTAATTAACTAACACACACGGTACTTTGTTTGTGTTGGCTTCATGGGCTTTTTTGTTTTTCTGACTTTCTGACAGCTGCAAAGAAATGAATGTAATCTAATCAAGCAAAGTTAGATGAGAATAATCTGATTCACACGGTCTACATCGGTCAAAGTTAACCATTCAAAATTATGTGATCAAACTTGAACCAGTAGAGAAAATGATAATAATTCCCGACTTCTTATCATCTACATGTTTGCTTCATATTTTGGTATTAATTACTCAGAGCTAGATTTACTATGTGGTTAAAAGTAAGCTCTGAACTTTGGGTTTACTGCATAGATAGCATCCAATCCCACTTTGCAAGCAAGTAAACACAGGCTGTGTGTTGAACTGTGAAACTGTTGAGCCTCTTTCAAATATCCAGCCCATAGTGTAAAAAAAAAAAAAGTCAAGCACATCATAAACTATCCAAGCTACAACCTCCCCTGTAAGTGTAAGCAGTATCTGGCGTATTAAGTAAAGAACTTACATCAGCATATATTAGTATTTTCAGGAGCGATTCATTTCCCTGAATACTGAATTAGCCTCACTAATTTAGAAACCACTTAGAAAAATCTTTAGATTAACATTAACAGAATCTAATACAATGGTGTTAACCAAAGATGCAGCATTTCCCATCTTCTGAAATTAGAATTAAGTTTTAAAGGACAGTTATAATCTCTTTCAAGTAATACTCAATTTTTCTATGACCTTCTTGGAAAACCAAGGAAAGCACAAGTCTAGCTTCTAATGCCTTGAGGTCTGATTTGGCATAGTATGCTAAATTTTCAAAAGAGCATATCAATGAATATGCCTAACAGCCATTGAGTCACAAGCTCATCTGAAAATCTGGCCTTGCTTGTGTTATTACCACTTCTGTTCCACAAGAGAAAGCGGGGGGTTCAGTGATGAGACTATTTAGACTGTGAAGTTAATGAACAGCAAGTTGCAACTCTAAGATTTCACATAGGTGAAAAATAATTACAAAATACAACAGATTCCACAGCCACAAGAGGTAACAGAAGTTCTCATCACAAAGTGTCAGGGTCCTAAGGTACGGCATTGCAATCAGTGCTATAAAGCCAATCATAAGAAATACATGAGATCTTTTGCAAGTGTTTGATAGATTTTTTTTTTAACTGTTGTCGAAATAAAGACTGGTGAATAAAGTATCAAATCAATAAAGTCTACTGTGTCATCAAATGAAATGCCTTTCAACCTCTCTTTACCCTACAATACTCTTTCTCCCTAGTTGGCTGCAAAATGTCATCTTCTTTTCTGTAGCTGTTTTTCCCTCCCTCCCAAGCTCTCTCGCTCCTTCCTTCCTTCCTTCCTTCCTTCCTTCCTTCCTTCCTTCCTTCCTTCCTTCCTTCCTTCCTTCCTTCCTTCCTTCCTTCCTTCCTTCCTTCCTTCCTTCCTTCCTTCCTTCCTTCCTTCCTTCCTTCCTTCCTTCCTTCCTTCCTTCCTTCCTCCCTCCTTCCTTCCTTCCTCCCTCCCTTCCTCTCTCCCTCCTTCTCTCCCTCTTTCCTTCCTCTCTCCCTCCCTCCTCTCCCTCTTTCCTTCCTTCTTGCCTCCCTCTTTCTTTCCTCCCTCCATCCTTCTTTTCTCGCCTTTCCTTCCTTCCTTCTGTCTCTTTTAAGCCTTTGCCCTCCCCATCTTCCTTCCAGTAAATTCCCTCACTCTCCGCCTGCCTGTCTCCTCAGGCCCTTTCAGGTACATTTGTCTGATTTAGGTCCTGCATTTGCTCCAAGGAATCTATACAAACTAACACAGGTTTCCCCATCCCCTCCAAGTCCCCCAATCCTTAACCTGCACATTCTTTTGTGTCACCTCTCCATCAGCTCCATCACTGCAGTTTTGTTTCCTGGAGCAAGTTCCCCTTAGCAGCAACTTACTCCTTTGCTTTGTTTTTCCTTTTCCTCTTGCCTGTCGGATCTAGTTAAGACTGGCTGGAACGAATGAGCTTGGTCAGTCAACATCCTTTCACTCATCCTCATCCAAAAAGCACCCTTAAAAAGACAGTATTTCCAAGCAATTCTATCTGTGAATAACTTCCAGCCAAAATTTATGACCCATGGATCCCAGTGACTTGTACATTTTCCATAATGGAGGCTTCCCTATGCCAAAATACAATATATATCTCCTGGTGTAACATAAACAAATCTAAGCTGGAACAGTTCTTTTGCTGTGTGCAGACAGGAAGATTAATCAAGTTCTTTAGAGACAGAATAATTACTCTATTTGTACTGCATTTGAATTTGTGATGCAAATAGACACAGTATATCATCGGAGCTTGGGAAAGCACCTGAATCACTCAGGGAAGCTCTGGTTACCACACAGACATTATTAAGAAATAAGCAAATAAAACCCCCTAAACAGATGTCTCACTTTTAGGGCACTCATTGTCTTAAACTCATGCCAGAGGCAGAAGCTGGTTACCCCATTCTAAATAGCAATCCTCTCAGATGGAGACGTTTCCTCTCTTGCTTCTCCTCTAGCATCACTTGCTGGTTTTGAAAATTCACATCTCATTTACAAGTATCATGATCTGCAATAAGAGAACACATGGCAACACATTTCACAACCTAATTTGTGTTAGTCCTATCCAAAATCCTTTCAGCAGAGACATCTCTAAAATGAATAGAGAGACAAATAATTCTGGCTGACACTTATACCTCAGACCTCCTTACAACTAAGGCTCAAACCTTTAGCACAGGGGTATACAGAAGCGCTGACTGCCAAATGCTAATATTTCAACATCATTGCCTTCTGCAATATGCATCAGCTCTTGCCTGTGCTTTACATTGCTACAGGTAGTTGCTTGTTTTAATGAGTGTTTCTCCACTGCTTCCTTGCAGAAATTCCCAACAGAAGTAGAACAAAGCCTTGACTTCAATAAACAGTTCCTGCAGAAAGTTAGAACACTTGTTTGTTTATGCTGCTTAGCACAAAAGACTATCTCAACATTATCTGCAAGGAGATAGAGAGTTGAAGGCAGAGTACAGAAGCTAAAATATTTGCAATTATTTTTATCTGGAAAGAGTGCACAACTTCACAACCTTGCCACATTTCAACTCTGAACTAGGAGATCTATGTGTTTACTTTCCTAAATACCCATACTGTTAAAGGGAAGGAGCAATGAACAACAAGCAAGTTCTAGACTGACCAAAAGTAACAACAGGCAACAGATAAAGAACATAAGTTATGGTGTTCGGGAGACAGCAGTATTGCAATAATTTCAACAGTCTGAAATTTGGTAACATTCTGTCCATAGCAAAGGATTTTCTGTCAAAACCTAAATAATTTGAGATTTTCTTGTGCGCAGGGCAATGAGGTTTAACTCATGAAGTATGTTCAGCTGACCCACTCCTGATACCCTGAAAAAACACTCCCTAAATAGTTAATGCAAGAGCAGTAGTGAAACAAAGCTGAAAAAAATCATCTATCATAAATGAATTACTATGCTGCACTGACCTCAATTTTGCTTGTATCACGAGCAACGTATTTTCAGCAAAGTTGTGACAAAGTTTGTTTCTGCCAAAAACAACTATCAGCATAAAACAGATCTGTACTTCCAAATCTCTGTAACTCCGTAACAACTTGATTTTCACCTGTCATTGGGTATTAGATGTTACATCTCCATCCATTGCAGGTACAGAAGCCTCTTGAATACCAAGAGTCTGCAGCCATGAAGAGTCAATGCCCTGTCTACACACAAGCTTTTGTTAATTTTTTTGTTCAGGTATCATTATTCAGATGTCCACACAGAACTTAGAACCACAGAATCATAGAGTAAGCTGGAAGAGACCTTTAAGATCACTAAGACTAATCCTAATAGGACCTCAAAAGCTGTTAGGAAGAATATTTTTCTATCAGTATCAAGAGACAGAGCTCAAGTAAAGAAACTATGTAAGTGTCTAACAAACTAAGTGTACTGCTTCACACTCACACTGTGTCGCTTAACCACATAGCATATATGCTTCTGAGGATAAAATTCACAGCCAGGTTTCAATAACACAGGACATGGACACATCCTAAAAAAGATTTTATGTTAGATATGAATAATATCATGCCACCACCCTTTCAAACTGTCATTTACACTGTTCTGACCAGCTTTCCATAAGCAGTGAAAAACATTGGAAAAGCCTATACTACCTGACACCCCTTGTAATCAAGATCTTCGAAGCAGTGGACAGCATCTGAATTTTAGGCCAACCAAAATTAGTTAGTCACTACACTGTAGTTTGCAAGTGCATCACAATGCAGTTGTCAGCTGAAAATACAGGGAGCAGCATCCTAGAATTCAAGTACCAACACTCAAATTTAACCATCATTTACATCTTGTTTCCCAGACAAGCCACTAGAGGGTGAGAAAATTGCAAAATTGATAAGATTTGAACAGGTCTGTCTCACGGTGCGCATCGATGCATATGCACCGCTACGCAAGCAGCCCAGGCAGCCTGAGGAAATGAATTCTCGATAGCTGGTGTGAGCTTACGGATACTTCATTTCACAAGCCGAGACAGAGTCATCACAGACCATCATGCAAGCGGAAGTATGAGTTTGATGGCCACACAGCAGTGATTTTTCTTAATGTACCGGAGCTGAAAATTTACTGTAAGTGCGGCCAAGATTATTTCAGTGGATTGGTAATAGGTCTATCTCCTTCAGGTCACCGATTCAAGCATTGAGCAGGTCACTAATGACTAAATGCTGTTAGCATTTGATGCTAACAGCATACTCAAGGCTTCCTACAAGGAAAATAATTTGATGTTTTCTATCTGTGCATGCAGTGCTAAAAACCTCCACAACAAAGAAACCTTATTAATACCTCTGTTAGCTCTAAATTCACCATACAGGACAACAGTAGCCCAATTCCATAAAGAAATTCCAGCTTGGATACTTGATTATTTTCATCTCCGTAAAATCAAATTCTGACCTGCCACCATCTCACTGAAGTCCTAGCTGACATCAGAGTTGAACTGTGTCTTACAGGTTCCAAATAAAGGATAGAAAAACTTTGATACAGCACCTAGTATTCTGTGTGTAACCACACTACATGCCACCAACTACAGCAAAATATCACACCTAAAGAAGCTACCATTTCTTCTACCAAGTCTAGAAATATGTACACATTAATTGCTATGTAACTCTTCATTGCCAATTGTATACAGATGCTTCACTTCAGAGGGAACACTGGAGAAAATCTTATAACAGTCAGAATCACCCCTGGAAAGTTTCACGTGACTACTGAAGCTTTCTTGAAAGATCTATCCATTTTAGGATGGTGAACTGAAGGAACTGAAGTATTTCTCTTGGAGCTTGACTACCGATTTCTGCCCTTTTTCTTTTCCAAGTTAACCACTGCGAGAGGGGTCATCACTCTGAAACTTCTGTCAAGCAATCTTCCATTTTTATTTACATGGAGCCCACATACTGGCATTTACCAAACTGGGCAAGCCGCAGTCTTTTTAGGTTCAGGTGGATTTAGATATACAAAACCCAAACCCAAACAACCCACCCTCCCAGCTCACACCATTTCTTTTGTTGCACTTGTCCAATTGACAACAAAAGAGTTTTCATTCACGGCTCTACCAACACAGAAACTTTCACAGAAGTGATGACACTCGGAAACAACCTTTTCAAGAAAGTTAACTAATGCATTTATTCTTATGGTATTTCCATTCTTTTCTGCTTGTAGGAGTTTACGACATCTGTGCAATTTCCTCTGGAACTAGTGGGTTTCTTACAGACTATAACATAGATTGTTTAAAGACACTATCTTCCCTTTATGCTTTTATACTAATGAAACCACCACTAATTTACTTATTAAATCATTTATTTTATTTTTCTATTTCACTTTTATTCACGTGTGGTCTCAAACTTGCAAATACCACCCCCCCCCCCCCTTTTAGAAGAGAATATAACATTTTCAAAGTTGTCCCAGACAGAGGTGGTGGGAACAATTATCTGTGATTAGGAGACAGCCTCAAACAAAGACAGGAAGCTACAAAGAGTAGCTTCAGAGTTCAACTCTGAACTTTGCATGATGAAACTGTGAAACAAATTTCAATGACAGCAAAGCAACAGTATGCCAGCCAATAAAAAAATCTGCATGAGAGGTGAAGAATTCCTGCCCGTGTTTCCAGTGGTGGTACCTGAGATGTAGTTTTGCTTACTCATGATTTATGAAAGAAAGATGCATTTGAATGTCTAAATGCACTGAGCTAGCATGACGAAACCGATATGGTAGCTCTTATTACCATGGAGGAGCACAGGAAAAGCATCAACAATGATTGATTAGAATCTTTAAGAAACCACTTGTGCGTGTGTGCGTGCATTTATCTTTCAATGCTTTTCCTTCCTCATGCAGGAGAAACATTTTCCATGTATCTAAGGCAGAATCCTATGATATTATAAACACGCTGGGAAAATCTTAGCACTTTAGCAATTTTTTTGTTGTGTTAATAACTGTCAGGAAGCTCAAGATAAAGGACATAGATAGGCCAGTATGGACTGGTGACATAAAAAGGGACACTGAGTTACTTTCTAAGTAAATAAACTCATGATTTAATGTTGTTGAGGTTCTATGATGTTATTGACTAGGGGCCACCTTCTTTTTGTATACAAGAGCCCGTACTATAGTCGTAAAGAAAAGCATCTATTTGTGTCTACACTTCGTGTAAAATGTGATGCCACATTATCAGCAGAGAGCCCCTGATATCTGTAAATCACATTTTTTCATAAAAAGCAATTTTTTAATTTAAAATGTCTGACCAGGGATCTCGCCCACCCCTCTAAGGATGAAAAACTCCTTCGCAGTTAGAAGTTGCATTTTTACCTCTGCTGCTCTGTGTAACTGTAATTTCTTTCCCTCTGTCTCTCTGAATTAACTGCCTTCCATAAACCCTTCCTTAAAAACACTCCACATATTCATTTTTAATTGATGCTAGTTGTGAAACATTGTGTGGTGCTCTGCATGTGGGACAGAACGTAGGTGCAAATAGCAGTAATACGCCACCAGAAAATCTGTATGCAAGACCACTTTCAAGATAAACCTTGGCTAGGGAGCTTTGCCATAGATATAACCCCACACATATTCTACCAATGCCTCTGTAGATCTCAGAAGGGTATTAATATGAGTTAAGAAATTTCTGTCCGGCAGAGTCAGCATATGAGACTGGGCAGGAGTTACACAGTCAGGAGTCCCACCATTATAGCACTGCCCAGCGTCACCAACTGATCCTGCTGTCAGCAACAGAGCGCTGCAGGGGAAAAGGAACTGCAATTAAAACAGAAGCATTGGGAGTGCAAGTATAAACACAAACACCTACCTCCTATAAATCTGAAGACCACAGGCTTTCAAACGAGTTTCACACAGAATTATAAGGCAGAGGAAATGGTGCAAGGAAGATGCATTAAGCAGGGACTGCAGAGAAATTCAGGTCATACAGATACTGAACTTCAGAAGATGTAGATACATATTTTTATATTCTTCTATATTTATTTATTAATTAACCTTGTTGCTGATAAATACCTTTAGGATTAATTAATCAAAACTATTTTAAAGATTAAATCTATTCTTTAAATACTGTTACTTCAAGACCCTATATACACTCTTTTTAATAAATAAAAATGATAGGAGCTTGACCCTCGAGTCTCTCCACATTTGTTGCAGGGATTTTATCTCCAGTTCTGGACTCTTGTCAAAGAAGACAAACAAAAACAACGGGAAGCCTAATTTCCACTTTAGTTGACTGAAATTAAAAAGAGCAGTCAGACCTTTTTGGCTTACATCAGAGAATACATCCCTGCATAAATGGCCTTTGCATTCTTCCATAAAGACTATCTCTGCCTTCAGTCAAAGGCAAGGAGTAAAACACACCTCTAAAGTTTTGCTTTCCTGACCAGGTAAGAAGGTGACATAAATAGCTGCAGAAATGTGAAATTGCAGTTGAATTCCTATTCTGTGCTAGCAAACATTTTCCTTTATCAGGGGACACACTGCTTGCAATTTAATTCAGCCTGCAGAATGTCTTCTTGTATGTAGTCACCTCCTTCCACTTCTTTTAACCCTCTGCCTCTAAAAAGGCGGAGCAGAGTACATCTTGCTTGCACAAACGAATTTCGTGGGGATTGCTTAGAAACTGGGAAGGACGTAGAGGATGGAAAGTGCCACCACATCTGAGTGTTAATTGGTACGTGATAACGTGCAAAAAGCAGACTTTCTGCAAACACCCGTCTGCAGCTATTTGATTTTCTACTCTGTAAAAATGCAACAAGAGATTAAACCCTACCTCAAGCCAATCTAATATGCATTTGGATTAAATCCAATCAAGACTTTTCATATTTTCAGGGACCCTTAACACGTTTTAATTCTCGGGATAATATTTCCTTTCTCTGCCACTTCTAGTGTAGACTTTGCAGCCCTATTCATGGCTCTAAACAAAACAATGAATGTCTCAAAGTCAGATATTCAGGCTAAACTACTCTAAGTGTAACATAGATCAGCACTTCCACTTCAGATGCAAGGAATGGCTGGAATATTTCTCTACCAATCTGGCCTAATACAAGATAGATCTTCTTCATTGGCTCATTTAAATCCTCAGACACTGCTCATTGCAAAGCCAGCTCTGTGGTAAACTCAGCCAGAGAAGTCATCTAAAAGTCTTCTTTATAATCACTGGAGAGCCATTGCTGAGCTCTTTCATTCCATCCTTAAAACAGAGGTATAAAACTTTATCCAGTTAACACTAAATGAAAACCTGAGTAAGAGTTGCCAATGTGAATCTTTATGAAGAAAGAGGCAATTCACGTGCTAAAGCTAAAGGGATAGCGCCACACTGCACAACCAGCTGGCTAACCCAGCACAGAAACCAAGCCACATTACACATGCCCACATTCACTTGGATATCAAATCCAGTGACAGAACACTTTCACCAAGGTATATATTTAGACATTTTCTCTAAAAATATTTATTAATTTTCATAACTGGCACGTGAACAATACATTGCACTGAAACTGGTCAAAAATCTGGTGTTTTTTTTCTCTTCAGAGCACTCTGAAGAGAAAGAGAAGTGCTTTGCCTTGACTTACAAGTCTACAGAGAAAGAAAAATTAAAGGAATAAAAAGAGCAAAAACTTAAACAGCCAGTGTAAATTATTAACATTTCTTGCATCTGCCTTCAACTTCATCTTCCAACTGCCACAAATCCTAATTGTGCCGAGGGTACTCAAAAGGTCTTTTTTTTTTTTCTGTTTCAACTCAGGTGTATGTTCATGGTTTATTCTACAACCTTGGGTCCCAGCCCTACGCACGTAACTATGGGCATTCACTGCTTTGTTTGTACCTTGCCAATTTGGCATTTTAGACTTTGCATGGTGACTGGATAAATGACTCATATATAAAACCTAGAAGATCTAGATCAAACCCTCAAAGAAAGTCAAAAACTAATAGTTATATGCAATATAGTGTCTCACTTGCACATACACCCTCTGTATCCTACTACACTGATGGCGTTTCATCTCTTTTCACATTCACACAGAATCACAGAATCACAGAACATTAAGAGTTGGAAGGGACCTTGAAAGATCATCTAGTTCAACCCCACTGCCAGAGCAGGATCACCTAGACTAAATCGCACAGCAACACATTCAGGCGAGTTTTGAATGTCTCCAGAGAAGGTGACTCCACAACCTCCTCCTTTGAATCTCTGAAGAAGATTCAAAACTGTTCTTTCTAAGAGTGGCCCAAAGCAAACCATCCGGCTTCAGTATGCCTGAATTTTGCAGTTGGGGTCTACTGTGCTACATTCTTAGAGTGTGGAAATGCTTACAATTTAAAATCCCTTCAGCATATCTTTTGTATGTGCAACATGTTACCAAGGAAGAAGAATCATTGATTTTCCAGTTTGTTGCGTGAGGTATCAGGAAAGCACAAAACCTCCCTTGCCACTGACCTGGGAAGGTGAACTATCAGATGCACTGCTTTTTTCATTTCAATATGCTACCTCTATTTTTCTGTCTTCTGTGTAGCTGGTGACCATCTAGCTGACATTATTAATCTGGGTTTTTTGCACATTTAATTGCTACTTTTAGTCAGGAACTAAATAAGCCCAGCTTTAAATTACACAAACAAGTTAATGCAACACAAATTTTAAACAACAGAATAGAATACAATACCAAATGCTCAAATGAAACCCAAATTGTCCAGAGCTAAGTTACACTGAAGACCACAAAACTAACACTACCTTTCTTACAGAGCATGGCAGATTTCAAAACCTGCAGCAGAATGCCAGGAAATTACAGGATTATTTAAAAAATACAATCAAGTTTTACATGGATGAAAAGCTATCATTAAAGTATCCTGTAACTATCATTAATAGTTCTGCCAATTCTAAGCATCATTCAGACAAAAGTCCACAGTCTAATTGGCGAAAAATAAATGGGAAGATTATATACCTTGACGGGGCTTCATTTGACAGAGACCTTTGGATCTAGTGAAACACAGAGAGGATAATTTGTACAAGTGTCACCTTTCTACTGTAAATCCAGATGATTTGAAGGTAACACTGAGTACCCTCAGGTGCTCCCACCAGTGGTCTGGTGGGATGCAGGGGTGGATGGGGGAAGCGGACAGCTCTGCAGTGACATGCATATTCACACAGCAGGCTTTATCCACATATCCAAGCAGGCTTTCTGTGGCAGGCTTTAATTCAAATTAAAGGATATCACTGTCTCAGCTTGCAAAACTTTTAAGAGAATGGAAAAACCCAAAACAACAAATAAACAAACAAAAAAAAAAGCAAAAGCACAGTTTAAAATACAAAATTGCAAGAGTCTTTGTTGTCATCTATTTAAAACAGCAACCATTTATGAACCTCCAGTAGTGGAGTCTAGGTGCTCACTGCATCCAGCAAGGTTTCTGTTGCTGCACTGTGGAATGAATCCTTGGATGAAAATCCATGATATGGAGAGATTCTTACTAAAAAAAAAATAAATTAGTATTCTAACTAATATTACCTGTGCTTTAAAAGGGGTTGGTAATTTTAAGGTAACGGAACCTGAGTTTCCTAAAATCCATCTGCATTACTGAAATGGGATGTCCATAGTCAGAATCTCTTGGGTGGATAGCCAAAGCTGCCTATTACACTAACATGCATTTAAAACATGACAATTTTACGTTTGTACTAGCGTTGGTCATTCAGCCTGTTTAAATGCATTTCTGGGATTTAAATGATGCACGTTTAGCCTGCTCTCTGTGTGGGGCTGATTTTCACCTCAGAGCATAAACCACTTAATTATAAGCTATGTCAAGTTTCCAAACAAGAATCAGAAGCTCTCCAGAAATACCTTAGGATTGATTTTGAAGCACTGTAGCAAAGAAAACAAAAAGTGAATAGCATCTAGCCTGGGAGGCTGAAATGGGAGAAGAATCTGCAGGCATCGCAGCAAAGGAGAGTTCTTTAAAAGGATTTGTAGAATAGGGGAGAAAAATGAAATCATCTCAAAATGAAGAGAAAGCACAGAAGAAAGTGCCTAGATCCTTCTATGTAGAAGTTAGCCTTACAGTGATTTAGGAGGAAGGAATCATCTCACCAACAAACATGAGATGACAAAGAGTTGGATATCCTATGAAATGCCTTTGAAAGTTCAGTGATGTATGTTGACGGGATAGAGGCAAGGCTAGAGGACAAAAGCAAAGAGGTCACTATTAACTGAAGCTGCAGCAGTCAGAAAAAAGCCTTGCTGCTCATCTGGACCCTCTTATTTCCATTTCTTAGAGTAAGATTAGTAAGAAATCACCTTGGTATGTACAAGGAAAAAGCAGTATAACACAGTAAATATGAGACATTTCCAAATTCAAGTCTGGGAAAGAAGGACTGTAAAAGAGGCTTCCATAGGATGCCTCCATTCTGATGAAAGTGAAAGAAGCAGAAGGCCATTAAGGGAAGTCTTAGCAAATAGGCTGGATAAAATGCTGTTCTGGCAGCCCTAAACTTCAGAAGAAAGATTGAGTAATGGGGAAATAAAGTCCAGAGAGGCTCATTAAAAGGACTACCAAAGAGAAGAGACATCTGCAGCACAGATAACCCTATGGGCTTCAGGATCCTGCTTGGGGAAGAACTATCATAACCCAAGGGTACTTTTCCTCTACAGGAGCACACAGGTCTCTAAGCTTTAACACAATAGGTTTGTTTTAATTGATACTCAGTTGGAACTAATGCTGCTAGGAAAACAAAAGCCAGACTCTTTTCTAAACATCTGAGGGACATACATGTGCACACGCAAAAGGGTGGTCATCATTGAATACTTTGTTTTTTCCCTTTAATTAGATAATTTATTTAAGACATTTCACATATTATCTGTATTTCCTTAGGGAATAAAATGGTAATGATGTGGCTTAGTTACAAAAATGTGTGAGGCATTTGTATACACACAAATTCAAACACCCACATACATCCCTCATTAATGGGATAATTCTCAGGACCTAACGCATTTCTAATTTACTGTACAGTACTGAAACCTTATTGCAATTTCCTGCACGAAGTTTGCTTCTAAGGAAGTAGTAACAAATAAAAAAATAAAAATAAAAATTCTGAGACCATGTGCTTGCCTATCAACCAATGTTCACACTGCCTCTCACTGAGGAGCATGGCATGTAGCCTACATCAAGGTCCTTTCTATCAGTATCTGAATTAGCCTAGCTATAATTTAAAGGTAAAACATCCCTATAATTCACTACAGTGTGTCTCCTCACTGCCTTTGCAACACAGATACACCCCAGTTGTGTCTCTATCTGGCTGTCCCAGTTGTGCTATAAGCTTGTCAACATTTTAGTTGATCTCCTATGAGGGTATTCCCTTCAATTGGTATATGGTGGCTGGCATTTCACAGGTGAGCTACAGGATAAATCTTGCACTCTGGCATTTGGATATTGAAAATTTCTTCTTACACAGATGGGAAAGTGTGATATTAACTAATAAAAGACTACTTGCATTTAGAATAAATCACAGGAGCAGGCATTTTATTATAATAAAAACACAATTCCTCTCCCCTCTCTAGAAGGGAAGTGTGTGTGTATGTGTGCTCATGTCTCCACCCACCCTTCTTCTTTCTCCAACAATTTTTTTCATCTGACACTTGAAGTCTGGAAAGACGTTTGGGGTTTTTTTTGAAGTAGTTACCATTCCTATCTCTCCATGTAGACATGTACATCTTAACCAAACTTCATTTATTTATTGCTCTTTATGAGCAGTGATGTTTCAATAAATACTTCTCTACAATAAATTACATTTCTGTTTCTGGCCATTCAAACTTTCTTTGCTAAAAACCTTCAGAGAGCCACTCAGCTACAGATTTTCCCTGAATTAAGAAGTTAATTCATTACTAAACACTGTTATGATTACAAGAAGCGATGTTATTTAGTAGGATATTATAATTAGGCAGCTTGAATAAGTTTTGCTTTCATTTTTTTGCAGCACTGTGGAAAAAACACTAGTCCAAACACAATAAATATTGTTAGGGACAATATTCAAGGCCAGTAAATAAATATACAAGCAGAATTTACCTTATTTCACACTTTTTACACATGGTTCTATTTAAGAGGAAGTAAATACAATTAAGCCCTGGATTGAGTAACTCCCACAGAATATCATTTAATTTTGTAGCCAGTAATAGATGCCATGTCATGCTAGTACCAAATAACTCTTCAAGAAACCCAATTCAGAAACAATCCACATATGCTGAGTGCAGAGAGAAAACTGCCTAATGCTCCAAAGAAATTTCCATGAGACATTCAAAACAACAAGCTTTTTCAATAACAGGCTATACATAATGCTGCTATTATACCTAGTACTGCATAAGTGCTGAAAATATTTGTAAGACTTACGTAAGTAAACAATGTGTAAAATTAAGTACCTGCATGATTTTTACATTTTGCTTCTAATATAAAAAGCTATGATACCTTTTGTGTATGGGAAGTAAATAATTTATCACATTCTCACTGAAATATCAGGTTTTCAAAATATTATCATCCTAAATGTTGAAGTTACATTTGTAAATAAGGTGCCTCTACAAAGGAGACAAATGCTCAGCCGTAGTACCTGAGGGATACAGATCCTTATCTCCTTATTAATTCTATTCAATACTGTGTGATTCATGTTTTCTAATGATGAATTAGGAATTTTCATACCCAAGACTTGCTTTGATCCCTGATGGTTTTAATTTCAAGACATCCACAAATAAAATTGAAAGTAAAGATACATTAAAAAAAAAACAAAAAACAAACCAGGGAAAAAAAACCCCATTGATTTTTATTTATTTTTCCACATACTGTTTTGAGAATTAATAACATGCTTCAGAGAATCAGCATGAGTGGCAGGCATCAGTGGTTTAGTGAATCTGGTCTTTAATACTGGACCTTTAATGTCCCTGAAAGGTCAATATTTAGCACTAAATTCAGCTACCTATGAGTCATATAATAAGTATGGACAAACCTTACTTTCCTTTGTAAGGAATAAATTATTGGCCAAGAAAAGCCCAGTAGATCCAACATGCTGGATTCCTTTACAGTTAGCTCAGCTCTCCCACTCTGGCTTGTTCTATCCTTAACATTTTCTTTACTCTTTCAGTCAGTATGGAAAAGCAAGCTATAAACAAAGCAAACGTGTTTATGTGCATGGTAACCAAATGGTTCGTGTCATCTCTGCTAGAATGTCAGCATTTACTGGAGTTGTTGATATGTGTATGTGTGTAAGACAGAGAATATCACTGAATGCATTGTTGATATTTGGTAAGTAGGGCAGGCAGTGAAATGGGAACAGACGCTCTGCTCTCATTTTCATTCTGGGCTACACCAGGAGACTTAGGTGGGTTAAGCAATAGTTAAATTAGGGCAAAATTTGACCCCAAGGATGTTAGAAAGCAGAAACTGTAATCAATGTTTCCTTACACATGGCTTTAAAACCTCAGTCCTTATGCAAGACTGCTCAGTGTCAATCCACAAAGTCAATCCCTATATATTCACTTTATATTTAATAGGAACATTGAAAACACACTGTGATAAAACTAGAACACAAGTTTGTCTGCATTTTTTTCCCAGAGTCAAGCAATTCTTTCTACTTTTCATACTGTGCATCACTTAACAACACACAAGGCAAGTGGTGTCAAATTGGCAGAGCCCTGAGCTCTCCTAAAGGAAAAAAACGTGACACCCCTGTTTTATATATGGTGTTTTCACAAAAAGGATCAGGGTAGCTGAGTCCCTCCTGGTATTTACAGAAGTATTCCCACCTCATCTGAAACCCCAGAAGGCTGTAAGAGCAAAAGCTAGGATTTCAGATTTCCTCCTTCTTCTTCTTCTGTCCCTGCAGACTGTTCACAACAACCTGAAACCAGAGAACATAAAGATCCTCTTCTTCAGGGCCTACCACTCGCACCTCCAAACAGGCATGCTGGAATGGATTTTTGCTCCTCCCCTGGCATTGCATTTACCAAAATGCAAGGTTAAACACCTTGTCTGGTGCTGCTGGTTCCTGTGCCAAACACCCAGTTAGCAAGCTTAACAGTATGTTAGCTGAGGTGAATACCTCATCCCAGTTCTTAAACTTCTAAATACATTAATGGGCAAATTTAGGGGAATAGGAATTTTGTCTTTCTGGTTATATACTGTTCTTTACAAGCAGGTATATGTTTGGCATTTCTAACTCTACATAATGTAATATTCACCCTGTTCTTGGGCACATAATTTCCATTTATGTTCTTGTGATCAAATCCTTCATGATACAGTCTAGGAAGCACTTCAACTCATTATCAGTCATGACTGGGCACAGTGAAAAAGCAAGTACATGTTCTGGTAGGTACAGCCCATGAAGGCCTTTAAATCTGCTGGGAGTGAGAGGATGTTGTTCACTGTATGTTCTCTGTAAATTATATACTTCCCCCCGATATGGAGGGAAACAGACCATTAGTGGCACTTCTACCAGTTCATCAAAATGCAGCACTGAAAATGGCAACCGGACATATCAATAGAGAAAATGAGAGCAGCGATACCTGGCAGTTTGTACAACCCCAGGGCATGGTACAGATTTTATTTGGCTTCCTCTGCCTGTAGGCCATGATGTCATACACAGGAACACCTTTCCTCACCCTGAATCACCCAAGATCATTGTGGCATCCCATACAGACACAATATGTGACAGTCACTGTGCTTTCTTGTGAACTCACGCACATCCTGAGTCTTACAAAGCACTGAAAACCTCAGGATTTGACCTGTGTTCCACATTTTGCCTGTCAAAAATAGGATACACATCTTTTTCTTTTCCCCTGGCACAACATACTGAGATCACTTTTTTACGACAAAGAAACCAGCGACTGACAGGGCAGGTTCCACACTCTTTAGCTAAAGTCTCTTGAAACTGAACCATTTCTTCTCACATATTTGTGAACTCTGCTCACCACAAATTGCTTATAGCTGAGCACACAATGTACTTCAAAACTTTGTATCCTGGTTTAGCACATTTCGTAGGGTGCGCTTTGATTCTGAGTGGAACCATATTTATATGGCAAGTGGATTATTTTGGCAGCACCATGCCTCAGTAGACAGTTCAAAAGGTGATGTGCCCATTCACTTCTCAAGGCTTTTTCTAATATTACATTCCTCCCACACATTTTATTAAGTAACAATGCTGATCAAATAATAAAAAAAAGTCTTTGCCATTACTGTTCTTAAAACTGTTTTCTGCTCGTGTGTTCACTCACCTTTTGGGCGTGCTTACTACAAGAACTTTAGTACATGTTGCTTACCATGAACACAAGTCAGCACACAAAACGTATTTTGAATTAATAAACTTGAGTGTTTGCAATTAGGACAGCTATACTTTGCCACATCCATTAAGAGATACACGCCATGCGAATTCTGTATCTACAAGGGATTCCCCAAGCACAGGATGTATTTCATGCCTGATTTTATAAACAGCTCAGAGCAGCTAATACTGAAATAAACCTGCAGGCAGTCAGATACTCCAATGAGTAAGTGGTGTATCTCACTTGCATAAGAGCTACTGGACAAGAATTGTTTACCAGTGCATCAAACAGCAAAAATTTTGAAGGCAGTCAGCTAGCCACAGACAGTTCACAAAAATAACAAGAAACTATTCACTGAATAAATTAGTTATTGTAAATTATTCTCCTGCACAAATAAGTTGTTCTCATCCAATTTTGATCTCTGAAAACATGTTCCACATTGGTTATATGAAGTGACTAACAATTGCAATTTATACTGATAACCCACTTTGAATCACCCCAGTCTGACTTACTCTAATACTGCATTTTGAAAAAAAAAGGTAAAATAAAAGGCAAATAAAGGGTATATAATCTAGCCCCTTTTTGACAGATTTGCCATTGTCACAAATCCAGAGTCCCCAAATACTAAATTTTATATTCAGCTCTCTGAGTTAGCTTGAAGGATATGCAAAATCATGAGTAGGCAGAAGCTCCCTATTGTCTGTGCCCCTGAGAAGGCATATTGTTTATTCCACAAGTGCATGAAACAGTTGCAATCATGAAACGTGGAACAGCTCCAATGGTTTGCAAAAAGCATTTGAATAGCGAACGTACAGGGCTTAGTACTTCCAATTTGAGAGATGCATACACTTAGCACACACCCCCATACTAATAAGCTTTCATATCCCATGGCACTTCCAGACACCGATGTATGCTTGTGAACAGCACACACGTGTCAGGGCTACATGAGCTTGTTGCTTGGTTCTGCAATGTATTTTTTAAACTATTTTTTAAAAAATGTGGGTTGTTACTAGCATGTATGCTGTGGCTGTGATCTAGTTAAGACACACCAATAGCTATAGACAGAAAAACACTCTATTAAAACAAAACCACATAACAAAAATAGCTACTATAAAGGTACCACTAGATTGCCATCAAAACCTTACCAGGAATATTGTTTCTCCAGCACCTCTCTTAAAACCACTCCACCAGTCTTATTCTCCATCACTGTAGTTTCTCATTGTCAAACTTCCTGCAAGGTTCCCCTTAGCAGAATTGAAGTTCTTTAAAATTAACCTCAACTAGATATTTCAGAATTGAAGCTAAGTAATCACACTGGAAGCTGTATATTTCCAATAAATACATTTTAAAAAATATAATTTTGTCAGGAAACTGCAAAATTTTTACTACCATTTCATAATTTAATCAAGGTAGCACACTATATAGATATCAACTGAGCAACAACTCTGTGAAAGATTGGCTTGCTACTCAGGAGCAAAAACCAAACAAAAACAAAAACAAAAAGAGAGCTTGAATTAATTTATCTGTCTGAATAGTCAATATCTATACAATGAATTCACTGGTCCAGTTTGAGATCTAAGTCTTCAGGAAGGATCCTTCCAGTTGTGTGACTTTCAGGGACTCCTAATCTAGCCAGAGTTTCTGTCTGTCAGCACACATCAGCTTTCAGAACCAGGGCTGGAGTGCCTTGAAGGGGAAGGATAACAAGCAGCAAAGTTACCTGCAAAATCTACCCACTGTGTGGGTTTCTGAGACCAAAAACATGTATAATATTTTGAAGAAATTATTCATACACATATATACGCTAGGATAACTTTCTAATACTGGTGTAATAGAAAGGTGAATGACAGCCCCTAGGCTCAGAGCTATTCCATATAAGAAGTGGGCACAGTCCTTGGAAGCTTTGGGGAAAGATGTGACAAGGCAGGTCTCTCCACCCAAATCCCACTCACAGAAATGGTTAGACAACAACACATGAGTTCAGTACCAAATTGTGCAGGTTGGTGTAAAGATCTGGAGTGCATCTTGAGCCCAGAACAAAGATCCTGGAGATAGGTTTGGCAGATAAATGCCAGTGGCAGGAAATGGCTGGGTGCTGGCACTGTAGTGGGAGGCTGTTCTCTTAGCCTTTGTCAGGTGCTGTCTGACCTCAGACTATCAGCAGATGTTTTCAGTGCCCCTTTCCACCTGATGAGGAACTACCTCCTGGAAGGTAGAGGAAGGGCCTCTTTTGCAGTATCTCTAGTATTTCCTCATGTGGGACATGGTATTCTTCTTTTTCATCTAGCTTGCTGCACTCCCAGGAGATGATACAACCAAGGATGTAACTTAGGCAGCCACAGCATAGGATGAAAATATAAGGCTTATTATTACCATCACTATGATGTCTTAGCTCATATGCCAGCACTTTTCTTAGCAGGACACCATAAGATATTCATACCTCTAAACTATGGGGTATAAAATATATTATATATATATATATCTATACACACATTAACACAGCTGGACCTTGCATGGATCAGCCTCATCAGACATAAACTGCATGGACATTAATCTGTAAGATAGCCTCAACATAATCAAAATATAGATGAAATATAGTTATCAACTAATTACTCATTATGTGGGTAATCATCTGAATCATCTGAACTTCCAAAGGATCCAGCTAGTCACTCCAAGCCCTTTGCCCTGAACTACTTCTTTTCACACGCACTATTAAGTATTACTTTTGAATGAAACCAGGGACTAAAGAGTAAAAAGACAAGCCTCTGACTTAACAGTGTGTCCTATTTCTCAGACCAGGGAGCTATGGCATTACAGAGACCTGGTACAAGACTTGCATTACATTTAATTTAGAGAGGTAAAGAGTTCTGAACACTGCACGGAGCCTTAATCCTCATGTGCACCCACAGGCAAAATTCTGTGTGGGTAGATAAAAGCAAACCCATCTTACGTAATTCCTTGCCTACGTGACGTTCTCACAGAACCCTTTATAAGCAAAAGTAACAATTTTTGCTCCTCTGTTTCCCCCATACATCCTAAATTCGCTCCTGCCTATTCTTCCCAGCTGGCATTAACTGACTTGGAGCTCTGAATTTCTATCCACCCAGTGCTGCTCTCAGCTCACCAAGTGTATTTCACCTGTGCTTTTGGCAAGACACAGTTCTAAGCTGGTGTCTGACAGAGCAGATCAGCATATTAACATATGAACCCTGCTCGCACTATGGTGTGATTTCTAGCCTCTGTCTCACAGCCGGTTTGGGGAGTCTGTTGTTCCAGATAAAAGGTGTTGCTCTCCAGAGAGATTATGCTGGGTTGAAGGGAGCAGCTCTCCAAACTAAAATTGCAGAGCTGCACACAAGGTGCTTTTTTAAAGCTGTACAAAGGAGTTATGAACCTAAATCCTGTTACAAGACAAAGACCGCACTGCATTATCAAGTTACACTCTTCTACATATTAGCAACATTCTGATTCTAATTAATTTCACACCTTTAAAAACCACTGCAAATGTTTCAAAGAAACATTTTGTATTCCTTTTGTATATTTTCTTTTTGCTTAGAGCACACATTTTTTCTGTATATTCTGCAGATGAAATATATTGCAGTGTGGCCAAAGGAATCTTTCTGAATGCATTTTATTACAGACTTGTTTATGCCACTTTTATTGGTCTGTGAGGAACCAGATGTCCAATACGAGTAACTGAAACTAATTTCCAAGAATAATATTGTTATTATTTTCAATCTCATGATTATAATACATTTCTCTTATATCAGTTCTAGCCAACAGAAAGTTCCTTTTTGTTTCAAAGAAAGCAGCAGGGAATGTAACAAGACTTCGTATTCTTCAGGTTGTCTTCAAGGGTATTGGCCAGCAGAACTAATGGTGCCTGAGCAAATACATGAGCTTGTAGGGCCAGAAAGTGTATTTTTTTGTTTTGTTGTTTGGTTTTTGGGTTGGGTTCTTTGGTTTTTTTTTGGGGGGGGTTACTTTTCTATATTGCATTAATTAGAAAAATATTGTTTTCTTTCCCACCAATGCAAGTGGCAAGAAGGCAGTTGTTAGAGAAAATAAGGCCTAATGGTAAAGACAAAAGGAATCTGTTAAACAATGAGTGTGGAAAGGTGTAATTACTGCAAGATACCACCTCTTTTCCTATTTTTTCCTATTTTAACTACTTTCTGCTAAATAAATCTTTTCTTTATCTTGATTTTTATCATATCTCTATTTCTCATTTAATTAACCAGTTACTTAGATTTTACATGAGGAGCAGCACTCTTTCTACCAGTCTTTTATTGCATTTCTTTTCTAGTTCAAAGCCAGTAGAACTGCTGATCCAAGCAATATTCAGAGGTGAAGTATGAACATTTCATATGAGCAATATTTGGCTCTTATGAAAGTTAGATAAAGTACATAATGGACAAAACAGAACAAAAAAAAGTGCATGGTATATTAAGAACTCAAATATTCCAATTTTCAGAACAGTGTTATGTGATCTGAACATAGGCATCCGTATGACCGAACATGGCCACCTCAGTGCTGTCTATACCACAGGCCTGCCTTCCTCATCACTATGTTTACAGTCACTGCAAAACAGACCATTGCAATTGTGAACAAAACCCATAAAACTAAGCAGCACAAATGCTGCTCCAGTTTCCTTCAGGGCGAAATCTGACTTTGGGTGGGGAGAATATGAAATGGCCAACACAACTTGCTGCACAGGAGACTGAGTGTGTCCAAACTTTGGGGTTTAGCTTTCAGGGTAGCACCTGTTTGAACTGTAGTTCTTAAGGACACCAAGTAAGGAATCTGCTCATAGTCTTATCACCTGAGTACCAAGCACTTACTGACATAAACATGATGAAAAATACATACACATTTCAAATACATTCCTTGCCATTTCTCTGTGCACATCTATGTGACAAGTTGCTTCGTGCTCGCTCTAAGCAATAGCAGAAATCAGGAGCAGTTCTAAACTGAACCCAGTGTAGATACACAGTGCAGCTCTTACTGGGTCTAAAGCTGAACTGATATAACGTGAGCATTGAGCAAAACACAGCGTCAGTACTCTTCAGTTATTAAGATATGCTGGCAGTAAATGGATTTGTGTAGTTCTTCAATTCCTTAGAACTACATCTTCCTTATTGCTAAACTACTAAATAATCTTTGCACCATTTCCAAAATGTCTCTGGACACAAAAGAGCTCTTATTTATCCTTGTAACTAAGCCCCTAAAACAGACTACCCCCTCCTTTGGAGGATGAAAATTAGGCTGCTTATGCAATTGCCTTATTAGATTTTTATACTTGTGTGATAAGTAATTATGTGAATCCAAATACAGATGAGATTATTAATCTGCCCCAAGGTTCAGTTGATCATGTGAAGGTGTATATCTGCCTATCTACCACATTCTGATTCCTTCAACTGTACATGAAAAAATGATGAAACATATAACACATCTCTCTAATGTATGTAATTCTTGTGCACATGCACCTTATTATCTTTTTCATACAATGTAAAAATAGCAGATCCTTTAGTGACAGTCAAACAGATCCTACATTTAACAGTTCTATGAGGCTAAAAAAGAGAACAGATTTGTGAAATTACAGTAGCTAAAATAAGAAGAAAAAAGCTGAAGTAAAAGGTAGTAGAGCTCTCACTATGGGAGAGCAAAGGGCTGCAATGATGAAGTTAAATGAACAACTTTTGAAGTTCATCATAAGCTAAAATGATAAACAGGAAGGTTTGATGTAGAAATTAGAAGATATATAACTGAAGCTGAGAAAATATTTAGGTATAAAAATGACAGCACCTATGACTTGTCCCTAGCCGACATTAGTAAAGGACAAGGATGATATCCCAGATTAAAAAAAACAAAACAAAACAAAAACCACAACTGTCAGGAAAAAAGATGAAGAGAAGGTCAGAGAAGAACAGAAAAAATAAGCAGAGACAGGCTGTGAAAGAACAGAGACAGATCTGGATTTGTGAGAGATCAGGTGAATTAGCCACTGAAGGTGACACAGGATGCGGTGATACAGTCTTGTCTCCTGGAACAAGACAATAGTCTTGCCATAGCAGTCTGAAAACCTAGACAGTGTTCAAGTAGGCAGCTGAATTAATAATGAAGCTTTTAATCAGATAGAAGTAGCCAAAATATATACATTGTCTTAGAGCTCAATGAAGAAACCTTCAGCCCTTCTCCTGTGTGAGGTTCTTGTGGTGAACTGGGAGACACAGCTCCTCTTTTTCGGCTACTTTTAAGGTTAGATATAAATTAGAGACCCTTCCTATTGTGAAGACAGCTTATAAATACGAAGTCACTCACAAGTAGCCCAAAATACTCCTTCTGGGAAGCTGATTC
Organism: Gallinula chloropus; assembly: GCF_964237585.1. Classification (NCBI taxonomy): domain Eukaryota; kingdom Metazoa; phylum Chordata; class Aves; order Gruiformes; family Rallidae; genus Gallinula; species Gallinula chloropus. The sequence goes on from NC_140087.1 coordinate 103,400,322, forward strand.
AGAGCCCCACAGATCTGCTAGTCTGAAATCCTCTTCTCACATCCAATTAATTCTTATGCCAGTACTGCCCTTTAGCTTAAATAGCTCTTCTCCCTGCTGCATGGGTGTATCTATATTCCAGTGTAGTCAGTGAAGCAAATGCACTGCTGAGTACCAGCTGATGTGCTCACATGGGTCTTCTCAGGTACCAGCTAGGGATGTCACAACCATGCCAACCTTTTTTTTTTTCTTCCAGCTAAGTGTGTGAGTAAGAGGGCCTGTGGCACACAGTTTCAAAGGTGTGAGAAATCAAGGCCTTTGAGACCATGTCTGAAAGCTAATCTGTTCCCCAGGAGCTGATACTCTCAAGTTTCTCTGATGTACAACGTGAGATAGTAGAAGACAGGGCACTTTCAGTGAGAAGGTGTTGTTAATTAAGAATTGCTTTGCTAGCTTAGTTCATTAACCTCCAAGTCATACCACAAAACCCTTTTGTTCCTCCTGACTTTCTCTTGGGTGAAGGATGAATGAATGGGAGATTGAGAGAGAGATCTAAGTTTCAAGGAGCATCTGGACAGACTTTCCTTCTGATTAGTAATTGTATTTTACTGATACTGCTCATACAGTCAGAGCTCAGGAAGGAGACTTCTTAATTAAATGCAAGAAATAAACCTCTCTAATGAGACTAAAAGTCAGCCAGAGGAATGGAACCCCGCACGTGTGCCTCACAAGGGGAACTGCTATGTGGTCCATCAAAAGCACAAGAAAGGCATCCACAAAGCTGCATCCCACAAATATTTAACTGGCAGTACTATTGCTGGAAGAAATGTATTTTCTCCCACTTCGTAATGTATGCGGTTAGCTGATTTTTCAAGCATCTTTTGATGCAGCAAAGAGCTCGCTCATAGCCATTATGGCCATTGAACACAGCATCAATGAAGGATCAAATCCCAGATACTGAAATTCTACAGCTCAAAACCAGTGAAAACCAAAAAACACAGGAAGATCTCAGAAACATCTTAGAGGGCAGGTGCAGTACCAGGAAACACAGCACTAACATTCCTGCATATATTGCAGATGGATCTATTTTACCTTCTTGGTATCTGTCACTTCAGAGTGCATCCACTACTGTATTTTATCATAAACTGGTGCCACAACACAATCTGATAGGGCCGTTTTATAGAAAGCAAAACAAAATTATTAAGGAAAAAGATCAGATGTGAAAAATATACTTTGACTTGTTTTCATGCATCAGAGCCAAAACCAAGCCAAACACTAACACACGTTAAAACCCAGCAGAAGCTAGGGACTAAATAATTTCAGAAAGAATCAAGCAAATGTGTATGTGTGTGTGTGTGTGTGTGTGGACACAACTCCATAGATGGTGGTCATGTACGTAAGTCCTCTTTTAAAAAAAAAGTCTTCCATCTGAGTGGCTATTTGTATTACATGTTTCACTTACTCAGATTAATCCTACAGTTTTATTTCCTTTTTCTGTTGTTTTCTGGGCATTACACCCTCATGCAATTTTTTAATATAACTTAAGGGTTTGAATATTCATCTGTTAATCAAATAATCACTATAGGTTTTTAACTCTATAATCTTTCTAGTCATTTTGTTTTCATAAATAAATGTACTTCCCCTGGAAAGTACAAGATTGGCAGCACTTTTAACTCAACATTCGGCCCACATTCTATTAAGCCTGGGTGCCTCATGTGTGTTCTGGAGGTTACACCTCCAGGAGCGGGAGGCTAATTCATTCTTCATGCTTATTCAGTCCTTGGCCTTTCTACTGATACTTCCAACAAGGATGCCAATTAACGCTAATTAAGGGAGTGGATTTTGTGATATGGAAGCCTTTACTAGAAACTGGACTGATATCATCCGCTCTTTTCACAAAAGACATGAAACAGCTGTCAAATGATATCTGCTAGTGGCACTCACACAGAGAAAGCCTGGATTCGGTTTGGGCACAGACAAGCACCTTCAGAAGGTCTCAAGTTTGGCTTCAGCTTATGAAATGTGATTTTGTAACCAAGATATCTGACTTCATTTTAAAAAATGAAAGCTTTGAAAGAGCTGTCTATGGACGGGTTAGATCACACCCAGAGTTTTGTAAAATTAATTTAATAAAACAGTGGTTATAAAAGCCTACATAAAATATATGAACCTGTACCAATCACATGTATTTTTAAAGCAGTACCTATAGAATTATATTAGTCTTATCCTCACTGACTGAAATAGTTTTCCACATGAATGCAATAGTCAGCAAAATTATGCAGGAAACCAGAAAAGACAAAGTTTTTTCTGTAGTGGTTGGATGACATGTATGCACATGACCAGATTTACATGCTTCATTCACAGAATCACAGAATGTTATGAGTTGGAAGGGACCTTGAAAGATCATCTGCCAGAGCACATCCAGGTGGGTTTTGAATGTCTCCAGAGGAGACACCACAACCTCTCTGTGCAGTCTGTTCCAGTGCTCCATCCCCCTCACAATGAAAAAGTTCCTCCTTATATTCACAAGCTCCAGCTTGCACCCATTGCCCCTTGTCCTATCTCTGGTCATCACTGAGAAGAACCTGGCTCCATCCTCCTGACTCTCACCCTTTACATACTTATTAACATTAATGAGGTCACCCCTCAGCCTCCTCTTCTCCAAGCTAAAGAGGCCCAGCTCCCTCAGCCTTTCCTCATAAGGAAGGTGTTCCACTCCCTTCAGCGTCTTGGTGTCCCTGCGCTGGACTCTTTCAAGGCATTCTATGTCGTTCTTGAACTGAGGGGCACAGAACTAGACACAATATTCCAGGTGTGGCCTCACCAGGGCAGAGTAGAGGGGGAGAAGGACCTCTCTTGACCTACTAACCACATCCCAAATTCATTCCTTTTTCAAATAACAAACATAAATAAAACTTTTCAATATTTTTACATATATGCATGTAGATCGATTGATCTATCCATCTATCTATCTATCTATCTATCTATCTATCTATCCATCCATCTATCAAACCAGCCTCAGAAAAATCTAAGATGCTTGTGAATGTCTTTCAACAGTTGGGTTCTAATTTAATTTATGTGATAATCTCTACTTAACTGCAGTCATCCAGACATGTTAGTTCTTAACTTCATTAAACCCATAAGAACAAGACTTCAATAGTGCCAAAATAAATGGTGACAAAACTAATCCATAAACACAAGACATTTTCAATTTTAATCATGCTTTCTGTGTTATTTTTCTTTCTCCTTTGCTGTCACAATTTTTTTTTTCTATCCAAGCTTGTTTCTTTCTCTCACTCTCTCAAACCAAAGGGCAACATCTCACTTTTCCTCCCAGGCTCAACTTCATTTCCTGCTCCTCTACCTCCTGCCTCCCACATTCTGAGCAACACAGGAGAATGGAGAATGGGGGTTTGGGGTCTGTCCATGAAAGCTCCTCTCCACCACCCCTTCCTTCTCACACATCTTCCCTGTCCCAGCATGTGTTCTTCCATGGGCTGTTGTCCTTCAGGATACACCTGCTCCTCCATGGGCTCTCCATGGACCACAGATCTTTCAGGAAATATCCACCTGCTCTGGCATGCTGCAGTGTGGATATCTGCTCCCCCATAGTCCTCTCCACAGGCTGCAGGGAAATACCTGCTCCACCATTCTGTCTTCCACGGACTGCAGAGCAATATCTGCCCTACTGCTTGGAAGCAACTCCTTACCCCTCCTCCAACTCTACCCTTGGTGTTGTAAGGTTGTTTCTCACACATTTTTACCATCACTTCTCTCTGTCTATGCAGCACTTTTGCCCTTTCTTATGTTATCACAGAGGTGCCACCATCTTTGCCAGTGTGCTCAGCTGTGTCCTGTGGTGGGTCCATTGTGGAGCTACCTGGAACTGGCTGCACAGCAGACCCTGAGTACCTCTCACAGAAGCCACCCCTGCAGCCTCCTCCCAACACCTTGCCACCTACACCCAATACACATTGCTAAAGATGTCTCTTCTACAGGCTTAACTGGGAGATGCATGACATTGCCCCCATTATGCAGCCTTACCTCCAGCATTGAAAGACCTAAGTCATATTTACCTCCCAGTAGAGACCGTAACTTTGCATACTTGGTGACACTTGGTAGAGTCTCCACCATCATCATAATAAACCCTAGCTGAGCAACATTATGATCTTTACTTAAAATATTTGTTCTCTGATACCAAAGACCTCAAAAAATAAAGTTGATAAAGTCTATACAGCATTTGATTTTTCTCCTTATTTGCTGTTTTTTAACAGAGCTTCCTGACTGTCTCTTTTATACAGAGACAACGTTACACCAACATAACTGCTAAAAACTACGTCAGCCTCTGCAATACTCCTACAGTAGCATCTGTGAGCTTAGGGCAAAAAAGATGCAACATTGTATTCTGGCCTTCTTAACAAAATATATTCTGTAAGCAAAAAAAAAAAAAAAAAAAAAGGCATGTTAGAATCACCAAGTCTAATAGTACTCCAGTGGCACTTCTAACATGTTATTTACATTTCTTAAATAATAAAAATTTTGTTTGCTGTGACTGTGAAGTGTTCTACACTGTTGCCAGAAAAATCTGACTCTTGCCTACTGTTATTTTCTTGGAATTAGACAGATGTGTTGAACTTGTTAGTTCACACAGTTGTTTGTTAGTCTTTTAACCATAGATGATAATCACATAAAACTAATAGGGTCCCTATAAAACTATATGGTTCTTTACAGAAATAGTCCATACTATTGTAGTACTCACTGTTACACAGGTTGGGAGGGGTAGGAGAAATTAAAACAAGTGAGGTTTATAATAAGTTTCCAGTAATCAGTACATTTTTTTATTCACTGAATTTTGTAACTTCATCTAGACAGTTTTGAACATCCCAACAAATATTTTCACATTAAAATGCCAACCCAGATGAGGCTACACTCAGGAAACAATCCCTGGGGTGGAAAAGGGGGTCACAGCATAGACTTAACCATCTGCCAAAGTGGATTTACAGTATCTACAGTTAGCTAAGTTATTCACTGCAAATATACTCTGTGTGGAAAAACAGCCCTTTTTTTTCTGCCATGTAAACTGACCTTGACCCTACAAACAGTGTTCAGTATTCCTCAGTTTTATCAGAGAGATTCTTAACAACAATTTTATCCCTGGATTGTTCTTGAAATGTACACTGCAAGGAATAAGCAGCTGAGACTTAGGTCACACACCAGCAGCTCAGTGCCCTGACCAGAGAAGGAACAGAATTGATATGTGTATGGCCAGCAGCCATCTGACACTAGCAGTGAGAACATGGTACAACAAAAGTCCACCAGCGATGCATATGTTAAATCTGTTCACAGGATACATTTGTTGAATAGTTTTGAATAGCTAAAAAATTGAGAAAAATCTGTTCATACACAAATCACAAAGAGGGAACAAGGACAAATTTGCCAAGCAAATTGTTTGCTATGCATAGATATCCCAGCTGTCCTCATTATCTTATTTATCCTGTTTAAATCTCCCTTGCATTCCTACCTTCCTGCCTAGTTTACCCAATGTCATCCATTCCTTTATCATGCCATGGTTTCTCAAAGGCTCGGTCGTGTCTCTGTCTGAAAAACTTTCTCTTCCACTGACAGTTACTGTGTTCTCTTTTTTCCTTTCAGATAGTTTGGAATGAAATCGCAAAACTGTTAAACATACAATAAAAGCTCATTGAGTGTGTGACATTAAGTAACAAGTGCCAGTAAAATGGCTGCTTCCTCTACAGACACAGTGATTTGAATTTTAAAGGCACAGAAATTAAAGGTACCCAAATCTCCCACCACATCAGAACATCACCACTGAAAAGAAGATGGATAGGCAAGTGAGTGCTGCATCAATGCCTATGCCAACTCTGCCAGGGTCTTCTTGAATGACTTTGGGAAAAGCCACATAGGTTCCTCTCTGTAATGTAGGATAAGAAGCCATGCTTGTCTGGAAGGATTGTTGTGAAGATAATCTCATTAAAGACTGCTAGCTTATTAGGAAACATAATAATGGAGATTACACTGAATATAAATAGATCACATATGAGAAAGCATGTGCATGGATGTGCACACACACAAGGTAAATGCTTAGAAAATTGACACTCTGGCACCCTTTACATTTTGGCAAGAGAAGCCTCGTTATGTTGGAAAAGTAGGACATTAGTCCCACTTGCAGGCATCTGTCCCATGGCGTAAACAACAACTGACCAACAGTCAGGTGTACTGTTCACACTTCATATGGATTCATTGCAAGCTCCATGTTACAGGCAACCCTACAGCCTTTCTTCTGCTTCGTCCTAGTATTGACACTGTTCTGGTACAATTACATTTCGAAAAGGGGGAAACGGCAACAGCGCGTGGGAGTCAGCCGATGTTAAAACAAGGAGAGCAGCAGGGGACAGAAGTCAGCAGAGACAGATCATGCAGGCTGTTCACCCCGCTGGGACTGGAATTGCTGCAAACACTAGAGCCAGAATACAGGGCTTCAGTAATTCTCAGTGTATGAATAGTAAATGCTTTCAATTTGAAGCGACATTTACATGCAATTTAGCTGCATCGGTTCCAATCTTGCTCTTTTTTCATAGCCAGTCAGCTTTATTGTTAAGGAAATGTTAGAGCAAGAACATGTAGAGCAAAGAGCATGTGTAACTTGTTTACAAGTCCTCTGGACCACCTCAGAGGGCATCAAACAGCCCTTGGTGATACAGAAGCAAATAGCATTGCCCTAGATTAATAGTACAGGGTTGGAGAAGAAAAGAAATCACCTACTAAATCTTAGCTGCTCGGTTTCTTAAGAGAGGGATAAACATTTTGCACATTAAATGGGTACCAACAGCTTGAAAATGACACTTCTATTAGAAAATTCTGTAATCACTAGATTACAAGGAGTCCATAAAGTTACTGAGACTATATATATGAAAAAAAAAAAAGCTAACTAACTATTTCTTTCACTTTCTTTTTCCAGATTTCTTACTTAAAGCACATGACAGAATTTACTGGACAGCCAGTCTAAAGCAATCAAGGTAAAGACAGTGAGTCTTACATCTTTCAGAAACCAAAACACTCATCTTGAAGATCATTAATACCCTCTCTGTGTTCAGTGGAACTATTAATATTCTTCAGGTTAAGCACAGGATAAAATGCTATAGCAGTTTTTCTTCTTTGACAACTACGTCTTTAAGTCTTTCAAATGTCAAATAATGGCAAACAGAAAAGCAGTAATAAACACATTTTAAAGACCAAATCCCAAATTAATAAAGAAAACCACATTAAATACAAATTAGCTTATATTTTTAATAATATTTAAAGATTTTTTTTCTTCTTTTACTTACATGACAAATCCAATTTCTGTGCTCAACAGATATGTTATATGTGTGGACACTTGTGAAAAAATCAGCTATCAGAGGTTAAACTTTTAGTGTATGTCTTGAAAATTAACTTAATTTGCTGGCATGCTTGTTAATTGATGTAGAGTAGGTTAGCTCACTGCTGCTTTAGACTGCCTCAACCCCAAATTTACAGTTAGTTACTGTTCTCTTTGCAGGGTACCAAGTCAGTCATGGATCACTGATCTTCCCGAATGAGTACTGCTCACTTGTAGTCATGTCCTCTACTGTCTGCCTGCCAGTCTCTAAACTCTCTCCTCCTCCTCAATTTTTTTGCCAAATCTAACCAGGTCACTTATGAAATCGCATAGGATCATTCTCTCTCTCTGGCCTCTCAGGACCAGCGAGTATGAACTTCTGTATCCAAAAACGTCCTCTAGAGGCCACTGTCTGCCCTATCCTCCATATCCAAGAGGTCAAATACTTCTCCCTCGGTGCACTCCACACACGCTCTGAGAATGCTCCTTCCTCCCAATTTCCCTAGAACCCGGCTCTTGCTGTGGTCTCCTAATATGAGGTGACCACCCCGGTCACCTGCTGCCAAACACCAAAATCCGTGTAAACGTTTACATTCACTGCAGATTCTTGTCTTCTACCAATATTGTCTATCTTGAGTAAGTTCAACAGAAACTCTTCTTTTGACAGCAATCTCTTTTGTATAACAATGCCACAAAATAATCAAGTAGCAACATAAATTATGTGTTCATGAGAGGCAGTGTCCACAGGGGCATTTCTGCCTTTACTGACTGCATGTCTGTACTCATGAAGTTCACTGTTCTTCTAAAAAACAACTATAGCTAATTACAAGGTCTTTCCAGTGCTCCCACTGAACCAAACCAAAAAGTACTGGGTCAAGCAAGGAATTGTACATAATTGGTATCCAAGCTGCCAAAAGGTCTCAATAACATTATAAACCAAAATAACTGTTATATCATGCAGTCCAAGCTCAGGCTTATCACTGTGCCCTCAAAGATACCAGTGAGATTGCTATGTCAGTTAGATGATGGCATTTCAATCTTCTAAACTACTTTCTGTCACAGTATAACACAAAGGGTATACTATACCTTTGCCACAACTAAGCCCTGCCTTCGGGAAAGGCAAGAAGCTTTAGCCAGAACACACCTAGTTTATTCAACAAGCAAAACCTGCAACATATTCCAGAGAAATCCTCCAAACCTCCACCACAGCAGATTCTAGTAATGAAACTGGGAAAATACCTCTCTGATGATTTATTTGGCAATTGGTTTGACCTTGAGAGTCTGTGCAAGGTAGAATGGCTTGGCGTCTTAGAAAGAAAAAAATGCTATTGCTTTAGTACATTGCTCTGTCCTGTTCAGCATCTTGTCTTTACCTGTGCCCAATCATGGATATGTTAAGAACATTTCAGGAAACATTTGCCTTAATTAAAAAAAAAACAAACCACCCCTAACAAACAACAATAACATACAAAGGGCTAGGTAACTGCATTACATACTGATGCATGATATTGCAGAGTTACAGTAACTTGGACACGTGGAGTGCAATGCTGACATCCAGGTCTGATCCAAGAAGGACATGAAGAAAAAAATTTAATTTTCTCATTCTACATACTAGTCCATTATTACCTTTCACATATCACACAAGTCACAGCATATATGTATATAAACACAAACCAGAGAACATATTCTGGAATTATTATATAAACACTCCTTTCAATTGCTCATATAGATGGCTTAACCTGCATTTGATTAAAGTGCATTTTGCATTATGGTCACTATGACACCAGGTGATTCTGTTCTTTCTGAAGTAGTAACCCATCCTCTGCATTAATTACTTAATTGCTTTGAACTTTCTATCAAGCAAATGATTGGTTATTACCATGGTTATTTATAGCCATGTAAGAAGCTAGTAAAAATATTAAAACATACCAGATCAAGCAGGTACCCTTTGCCTGGTCCTCTTTTCAAAAACTTTGATTATTGTTCTTGGTATTGTATTTAGTCCATTATAAAGAAATGGACTTGACCAGAAATAATTTGTTACTAATTTCAGATCAGTGTATCTTAAAGGAGATCCAGGAGTGTGATGCACCGTTTTGGCTACAGGTTGTCAAATATCAAGTGTCTCATAATATTTTTTAAATTAAGAATTTTGCCATGTCCAGAAATTGTCCTCCAAATTAAACTGCCATGAAAACATTTTTTTTCTCTAGTCTATAGACAGATATTAAGAAATAATTTTATCAGTACTTTGTCTAGAATCCACCATCTTCAATGTAGGTCTCAGATGCACATCATAGATCATAGAGAATGCTTGAGGAAGTCTTCTTAACCATTACAAGCTCTTGGAAGATTTTGAGTTTAAAATCTACATAGGCACATGGATGAACAAGTTGTTCTGGAATATGAAGTTAAATTGATCTACTGTAATTGCATGAATGTGAAGTTTTATTTTATGACAAATGTAAATTAAGGTAATTAGTTTTCCACTGAAGAGGTCGAGTCATTAGTGAAGTAGCTAAACTACGTGGATTAACCTCACAGTTTCCAGAGGAATTAAGACACATAGAAATAATGCAGTCTAGAAAATAAATCCTGAGAATTTCCTTCAATTGGCAGTTGAACTGTTTGAATACTTTCTTTGAAAATGCTGAGGAATATGGAAGAAGCAGCACCTGTTTCCAATACAAAGTTGTCTTGCTGTTAAAATGATGAAGATCAGGCTCAGGTTCAGATTTACTCAAGAGAGAAGGAAGGAAGAGGAAAAACAAGTGGCCTGTATGTTCCAAATGGTTACAGCCTGGAGTTCTGCACATGCAGTTGACGCACTGTGAGCTAAATGGTTACGTCACTTACCCACTCGCATACATTAGCATTGCATCAGCATTCACACAACCATCTGTCCATTCATGCAACCATTAGACCAGTGGATATCCATCCATTAGATACCGGTTTCATAGCCTCTTGTATCTTCAGTAGAACTTGACTACTTAGGAAAGCCCGCGAAAAGTACCCAGCTGGAGCTTTCCGGCCTCAAAGCATAAAATGTTACATGAGAATCTATGCTCTGTACCCCACAGGAGACCAGACCTAGACCTCACAGTTCCCTTCTTGCCTTAAAACCTCTGAAGTATAACAAATGGCTAAAGACTTGTTGGTAATTTCTATTGCAGGTGTAAAGAATGCAGATGAAGACATGTACTTTGAATTGAACATTTCTGGAAACAAAGTTCAGAGACGGCATAACCTTTGGATAATCAGCCATAGCCCTTCCTCTTCCCTGTGAAAATGGGGAAATTTGTTTTCAGACTTACTTGTCAGATGGGGATCACAAGGGGATAACAGTGAGCAAGGCATAGATTTTACCATCGTAGAAGAATGAAGAATTAATCCATTTGGCTGAATGACCATCTTAGAAATAATTAAGGGAATTCTGTCACCATCAGACAGTACAAAACCACAGCTTTTACACTCAATGAAAGAAAAGAACCAATAAAGACAAGAAGAGACTTCATAAGACCACTGAGGTCAGCAGCCTCTCACTACAAGAGTGCCAAATTCTACCCAATGCAGGATTATACTGAATAAAATATTCATTGAGCTTATTGTGGCCTCTTGCCAAGTCTAATAGCCTTTGCTGGGCCCTTGGTGGAAAACACACAAGAACTAGAACCCTCAGAGACATGCTAGAAAGCTATATTCAAGAAGTCTGGGCTGGGCTACATTCTTACCACCATACCTGAGACTTAGGGGAAGATTTCTGTGACAATACCGGTGTGTGCAAAGATTTAGAGTTTAGTCTTACTACTAGCACTGCTTTTAGATATAAAGTTACTTTGTATTCAGAGCTGCCCTTTGCTACCAGAACTGACTTCTATCTCCCTCTTACCACATTTTTAAAAGCAAGTTTTAGTTTGGCATGATTGAGGACAGAAAACTTTATACTGATCTGGAAGAGCATGTTCTCACAGGTTCTGAAGCACAGTGTTTTAATGGACTGGTGTTTCACCTCCAAGCATTTTGTCCCTGTCCACTTCAGGATAAAAGACATAAATGAATGTAAAGATCTTACTTACAGTCCTTGGCTTTCTCTCTAGAGCAGAAGCACTACCAGCAGCAAAATCATAGCTGCTATTCAACGGTGGCATAGTAGGGGAACTGCCTTGCCAGCACTACAGTGCATGAGCCGTACTGGTTGAGAGATTGCACACTCCCACCTGCACTATACTTAGTTCTAGCCAACACTAATCATTTCCAAGAGACATCTACTGAAGTGCATTTCCTCTCAACATACTGACTAATGGTGAATATCAATACAGCAAACTGGTAGGATAAATGACTTGGATATACCTGCTTCACGTAATGGAAGGATTTAACTTTAAGGAATTTGTGACCTATAAAATGTTCACTGCAAGTAATGATTAATTAATTGCAAAAGTGCAGACATTTGTTCCAATTACAGTTGTTATCCTTATTGTTGTGCTAAAGCAAAAGCACAGGGCTTCCTGGTGTGGGTTTATCTTTTTTTTTGTAATTTTTAAAGGGAGCCAGACAAATAATTCACTGTTCAAAGCTGATTTCTCTTCTGGAGCCCTTTCTCACACATTTTCATTGCCCCTTGACCTCAGGCATCTGTCACAGCAACACCTCTGCTCATAGCAGGGGAGAAGGTGAAGGGCTTCATGGGAAACAGATGCCAAAACTCTCCTTGCGTGGGCTGGGGCAGAGTGATCATCACTCTCAGCTGCAGTACAACCTGACTGCTGTCCTGGAATCTTCTCCAGCCCCAGGAGGTTCAAGGACAACGTTCTGCTCAGAAGATGAAGCCCCAATTCTGCTGATCAGTCTGCCTCCCACACTGTAGAAAGTGCTGATGTGAAGGCAATCACACAAGCTCAAAGGGCCAGATTTTGCCCTCAGTTATCTTTAGGTCAGCTCAGTAACAGCTATTGCATTATACAGGCCAGAGGACCAATTTTTTATAGTTTCAGGTGGTCTTTTATTCAGTTACTTTCGATTTTTAAGCACGAATTATTGCATAACAGAAATACAATTGATAATTTGCTAATGGTAGATTTGAGGAAGGAAAACAGAAATGTGGAAAACAATAACATGCTTCCAACACAACTGTGTGAAAGACCTGATCTATAGGTCTTGGAGATCTTCCCCACAGACACTAGATAAGGCCCAAAGAACCAAAAATGGGATTACAGGCATCTTTAAGCCACCCTGCAAAATGGAAAAAGGCAATGACATCAGGAAAAAAAAGAACAGAAGAATATAGGGAAGGGAGGATATGAATGCATGTGTAGATGAAAGGAAAAGGGCATATGCAAGAAAAATGTCTAACAAAGTTTACAAGCTTGTTTACTATACTGAACAAACTTTCTGAACTGTATGTGTTATTGACTCTTTTGTAATTCATATTGCCAAGATTTATAAAAGATCTCAAGGCATTAATTGAAGTGCTAAAAATCACTTCAGTTCTGTAAACATCTTGGCCCGGTGAGAAAATATCTTTCTAACACCAAAGAATTTATTGGGGCCTCTGTATTTCCTTTACCAAAATTTACAGATGGCAATGGGAGTTCTCCCACTGTCTTCAACATTCTTTGAATCTGGTATCAACGCGGCAGAAGCTGAACAACTTGCTCAGTGACCCTAGCACAAACTGGTGGGCATTTTCTTTTTGAAATGATCATGATAAATTGGTCTTTAAAAGATGCTGGACTCTGGTGGTGAAATCCTGGTAGAATTAAAGTTAATAGCAAAGCTGCCTGTGACTTCCAGATTTCCACCTAGAATTTACCTGCCCAAATCATGCCTGCCACATTGCTAAGGCCAGAAGCAGTTGAAGAGCATGAGAAGCACAGGTGAGCTTTCTGTGTGGCACGGCTTTGGATATAAAGGAACCAGTCACTGGAGTGGGTTTACAACAGCCAGTAAGATACAGAGATTTCTCTAGTTCTAATGTAATTACCTGAAATATTGACACATGAATATGCAAATCCCTGCACTCTGATTGGGATAAAAATGCAACAACTTCCTTTTCCTGCATTGTTACCCAGCAACAGCTGCAGTCTTTAAATGACAATCAGCCTCCTGAAACCAATCAAAATGCAAAAAATTGCACAACTGGGGAAAAGAGTTATGCAGTATTTACATATGCAGCATGACAGCAGTTTGATTATCTGAGGCAACTCAGTTCTGGCACAATTTTGACATAAAATTGCTTATAGGGAGCACAACTACCCTACACAGTGAAGTTTGTGTCACTGATAAAGTACTGTGTTAAATCACCAATGTAAACAGGCACACTTATCTGCTATTGGAGTTGGGCCACGGGATCCACTATCTCATGTAACAGTAACTTCACCTGTCCAGGTCTTCCTGCCTCTTGTAGAAATCCTTCCTTCTTTCACATATTCAACAGAGCCAACTACCAGCTTGTGTTCTGTCTCTCCTCACCAGCTCAAATTATTTCTCTAAAGAATAAAAGGATCAGTCTTTAAATACTGACTGTCATGTAGTGTTCGCCAGTCTCTTCCAACTTGTACAGCAGAGGCACAACCAATAATCAAACCAGAAAAAGAATGATAGACAGCCATCCTTATCTCTAAAATTGTCTGTTATGATAGTCCTGGACTATGACAGCTACCACGATGCACCTAATTCTGCCAGATGTGTGCAAATTTGCATATATTTTTATTGGAATTTGACTTGAAGTCTCACAGAATTATTTTCCCCTATAAAACTTCCATACTTCTCAAAAGTGTTTGCGTTCCTGAGAGTGACCTAAGCCAAAACTCAAATTAATCACCGCTTAGGCTTTTTCACTTGCACCTTGATGGATTCCTCAGCACGAAGTTCCACACTGTTGTGACTAGATCATTACCAGTTTCTGCTGCAGCTAGCCACTCTCCACTTGCTCTGTGTTTATTGAAAGGCAGAATCAGCTTCATTCACTTGCCAAACCCTTTCGTTCACTTCCTTGCATTATTTTTATATTTCTATGCAGACACAGGAAACAAGGACTCAAAAGGTCACCTAGCCTGTCCCTTTGTCCCAAAGCAAGAGCAAATATGTCACATTCTATTACATCGTTACTAGAAGTATTCATTCCACTTTTAAAGACAAAACCTTTATTTTTCTACCTCTTACCTATAAAATTGAGTAACCACATCATTTTTCTTAGGGTACAAGAAACATTGCCACTCGTCCTAGGAATGAATTAACAACTGTAGCTTGTAACTACAGACACTGACATATTCCTATACTTTCATTTCAATAATATTTTTAGCAAAATCATATATTCAGGAATTTTATAATTAACTAACACTTCTGCTGAATTTTCAGCTTGCCACAGAGATCCACACCCATACATTACAAAAATCCAAGATGATTACCACTGAAATTGTCTGGAATGATCAAAGTACAAAGTCTTCAGTACACGGTAGGTACATTGTACATCAAAAAGATGTCCTGGTTTGGAATAGCTTATCTTCAGCAATATCCCTGCATAGGATCATTACGTGCATGTGAGGCAAATAGGAACTGTGCCTCATCTACAATTATAGAATCATAGAATGGTCAGGGCTGGAAGGGACCTTAAAGACCATAAAGTTTCACCCCCCCCGCCATGGGCAGGGACACCTCTCACTAGATCAAGCTGCTCAAGGCCCCATCCAACCCAGCCCTGAACACTGCCAGGGAGAGGGCAGTCACCACAGAATCACATAATGTTAGGGGATGGAAGGGACCTCGAAACATCATCTAGCCCACCCCCCCGCCTGAGTAAAATCACCTAGATTAGGTCACACAGGAACACATCCAGGCGGGTTTGAATGTGTCCAGAGAAGGAGATGCTACAGGCTCTCTGGGCAGTCTGTCCCAGGGCTCTGTCACCCTCATAGGGAAGAATTTCTTCCTAATATCCAGTCTAAGTCTACCCCCTTCCAACTTAAAATAATTTCCCCTCATCCTATCACTACATGCTTTTCTAAAAAGTTCCTCCCCAGCTTTTCTGTCGGCACCTTTAGGTATGGGAAGCCCACTATAAGATCTCCCCGGGGCCTTCTGCAGGCTCAACAACCCCAACTCTCTCAGCCTGTCACAGGAGAGATGTGCCAACACCTATCAAGTGCCTATTATAACAGTGAATCTTATCTTACCAACAGCAGGCCCAATGCTTTTCTGATGTAAACACATGAGTCATGATGGACAGTTCAGAGGTATGGCATCAATATATTAGATGACTAAACAACATCTATGTACAAACCAACCTCTTCTGGTTTCGGCTTTGTTGTTACTGATGCTGAGTAATTAGATTGTCTGCTATTTTAAAACCCTGCCCTGTGATTGTTTCACTCTGAAATCCACAGTGAGAGACAGGGTTTAGGTTGTATTTCCCACAAGTTAGCCAGGTAAGTCAGCACCATGTTCTTCACCCACAGCTGACCTTGACTCACACTAACAACAGTCTTATCCCTACAGGATGTCTAACATGCAGTTGTTATTCTTGCTTGTAGCCCAAGTCATGAAACTGGACACCTTCTGCTAAGTGCTGTAAAAACACACAAGAAAATGATGGTCCCTGTAGTAAAAGCATACCTGCTTCCTCAGTCATAGAGCCTTAAAATACAGCCTCAAGTCATTCCACATCTTACTATCCCCTATGACTGTTTTTATCTCTTCTTGACATTGCTGAGAACAATCTCATACTGACGAGTGCAAAACAGATGTCACTGCATGTATGATGTCATGTGAAAAAATATCAAGACTTTAAAGGTGAGTGAAGATTTTATAAACTGCTAAATCATGTCAAACCTGAGAGTATTTTGAAGTTAGAAATGTGCCTGAAGGCCTGTTAGAAGATCTTTTTGTGAAAAAAGCTCTGTCCCTTTAAAAAGACCTCCCAAAGTTTTATTTTGAATTTAAACTCTAAATTATATATAGTTTTTATATATAACTGTATATATGTATATATTTTCTGTATATATAACTGTAAATTATGTATATTTTTACATTTGTCATTAAAATTTGTAGCTCTAATCTGAGTTCACACCTGACATTCTTCCAGGCCTGCAGTCCTTTCCAAGTTATTATTCTTGCAGAAATACCTGGATGCTGTCAAAAGCGCCAGTAAAATCAGTGGGCAGGCTGAATTGACACTAGTGCTAGAAAGAGAAGAGTTTGATCCTTAATGTCCTAGAGGTGTCCAAAGTGGGGGTTTTCATCTCCTACCTGTGCCTATACACAACACAGTACATCGAATAGTTTTCCATTTCATTTATGTATCAGTGTCATCTCCGATCCATGAATCCAAGAATAATTATGGTCAACACCAACTAGCACAAAGCTAAGCACGAAATAGAGCAGTATGATGTTTTGTTATGGAAACACAAAAATTACTTGCTTTGATTATTCCACAGTGTCACTACACACTGAAACCAATGTATTTCCTAATACAAAGTAAAGATTTTTTAAACAACCAATCTGAATTGTCCCCCACACACTTTTGTTTCTAAATTGTGTTTTACTAAGATGTGCAGCTACCTGTTTTGTCCTGCTCCTCTGGATATTACGTCTTTTTTTTTACTTTTCATTTTAATTTCTGTGATTCCACAAAAGAACTTAAAATGGGAAGGCCAACTATGGAGCTTCCCCATTGGTGCTGAACTGATTCCTGCTGTATCTTCTGTAACTTGTAACAGAAATGTGTTTCCATAATTAAAAATAGAATTTCCTTTCCCAGATGATCTTTCAGACCAGAGAAAGTAGGTAGAAGGTTTTTTAAAAGATATTTTTCAGTGACACTGGCCTTCAGCTTGCATTTTCCCACCCTTCTGACCCGTGCAGATGTTGTAGATTCCCTTTCACCACCTGATCCAACATAAGAGTCAGCTCTTGGCTCTAGGGATGTTTCTATTCCCAGTGACATGTGGAGATGCCAGAAATGAAATTACCTGTACATGGCAATATAGGGTGAAGTCAATATAGCTATAGCAGCATACTCTATCATCACATTTAAACAGAGTTAAGGAACCTGATTTTAACACACTTCTTTTCTCACAGCCTCTCACATGTTTCCACAATACTTGCATGTCATTGTGTTGACTGAACTTTGGCCTTTATTATGGCTTTATCCTGATTTAAATCACTTTGAGAAGGAGATGGGACTGGACCTCCAGATATCCTTTCCAATCCAATTTTTCTACTATGCTTTAAATCATATACAATATGGTCTCTACATCAACATAAGCTCTTGGATGAGCTGCTACCTACAAGGTCTAACTGTCAAAAAAGTATTGTTTTATTTTTGTCATCTAATCAAATAAAACACTACTACTTCTACACTTCTTCAATTCGTAGATCAGCATACACACTTTCAACATTTCATTAAGGCATATCAGCTACAAATGTTTTATGTCACTTCACCATAACATGGCATCTCAGGCACTTTTATAATCAACTTGCTCTCAAAAAAGCCTACTTGCAAAACACACAACAGGAGGGATACATGAATTACACTTTATTCAGCCAACTGGATCGCTTATTTATCAGGCTTGTAAAATTTCATGCCCCAGCCTCTTGCCGGGTTTTTGAAAAAAAGAAGAAAAAAAAAAAAACCACACTAAACCAGCTGAGAATCTTCTCAACCACCTCACACCCTCTACAGTTATTCCAACCAGTGAATATAGGTGGCTGGAAAGTTAGCCATTTAAGCCAGTGCAGGTATATTTGCACACCCTCCAGCCTTACTGATATACCCTTACTGGCTTACTGACAGGTAAGTGAATGGACAGAAAAGAGAGAAAACTCATCAGTGGAATGAGAATGGACTCTCACCCCTCCACCCAAATCACCAGGCAAAGTCTAGCGAAAGACTCATTTAACACCTTTACTCTGTTTCAGGTTCTCAGGCAGTAGCATCATATCAAAATCCCTTCAAGCAGCAGCATCTCTCACAGATCTAAAAAACAACATCATACTATTTACCACCATCAAGGAACCTGTTCTTATTTTCCCTCCTCATTTTCTTTCCCTTGCTGGAAAAGACTCTAAAATTAGTGAGTAGCCTGACTTAGAACTGCTAGTGGGAACTCTGACAGATCTGCTTTTATGCCACACTGCCAATTTGCAAAATGTCTTCTGTAATAGGAAAGGTTCAACAACTGTTACTAAGATCTACAAGAAGGTAAAAAGGGCAAAAAGGGCAAAAGGATCAGGATAACACTGTACTGCAAAGCAGTGCAAAGCTAATTTATATGCAAAGCTATCTATAATTCACAAAAGTATTTCACAAGACAAAAGGAGTTACACAATGTTACACAAGCAATGAGGTGTATCCAAACCTATTTTCTCCAGCTCTGCCATAGAGTGACAAACCAGGAATCTCTGCAACTGTAAATGAACCTCAAGTGATTACTGCTATTTTGTTTAAAACTGGGTTTTTTTGACCATACAGGCACCAATGCAGATGCCTAATGTTGAGAGAAGCTCTTCACTCTCGTGTCTCCTAACCAGAGGACATGAGGCTTTCAAGCAGTGCCTGCTGGGCGCTTGGAAAAACAAGTCGCTTAGGCAGAATTTGGGGATGTGTGCATCTCAGCCCCACTAAATTAAGTAAACTTATAGCAGATGGTACTAAATAAATCTTCCCAATTTCAACTCCAGAAGATTTTTTACATATGATGATAACTTAATTCATTCTTGTTAATTTAAAATGAGATATATGGCAAATCAAACAGTGAAGTCATATGAGCTCAAATGGATCATCTGATTTAGCCAAAAGTATTTTGGGTTTATTTGTAGTTTATTTTATAAAATAAATTAAGGAAGTACTAAAAAAGCCATTTCTAATAGAAAATCAGACTAATTCTGGAAGGAGAAATATTGTCTTTTTTTTTTCATTATTGCCCTACTTAGAGTTTTTTTATACTAAGAACTCTGAAAGTTCATTGTTTTAAGTGAATACACAGTTTATTTTGTCTCAAAACTTCATTTAAGTGATGAACTTGTTCTTAGGCCATAATTCCGTAAACATTTAAGCCTAACTCACAAGTAGCAGATGAATAAGGTTAAGTATGAGCACCCCAGTGAGTATGTCATACAGGAATCAGGATTTTATTCTGCTGTGTTCTGTCTAGAAGCAGATGTCTTATTTTCCAAAGCATATGATTCCTCCAAGACACCTGCCATTATTAATACAGAACGTAGCTGGTTCTTGAGATTTGCAGCAAAGCATTCAAACTTACCTATAGTCTTGTATGATGCATATAAGAGTTTAGGTACTTAAGGCAGTTGTATGGTCTTCATTTGTGTGCAGTTTTTTTGTAATCATGTGAGTAAAATCTCTGTGCACAGTTCAAGGCAGCAAATAAGCTTCAAGGAAGATGAAGGAAAAGAGGCAACAGATGCATATATTTAAAATATTTTTTTCTGGAAGAAGATAAGATTTTACCACCAACAATTACAAAGGTATCAGTAATACACTGCTTAAAGAGAAAGGTTGATTAATATACATATCCTATGCCTTTCAGTTTGATACTGTTTTGACCATTAGTGTTTCAGGCTACCTGTAAACAGGTGCTGCAAACCACCTCTGGAGAGGACAGTAAAATACTTCTTGGCTTCTGTCATGGGTGTAATACCTCTTGGGGAAAATTGTTTTTAAGCTTACCACAACCAAGGTAATGGTTGATCAAGAAACTACTTACAGCAATGACATGTCAAACTCAAATTTGGTATTCAGACCTTTGGGCAAAATGATAAAGCAATCAAGAATTCAACTGATAAAGCATGGGCTAATAATTATATTTTAGATTGAGTTGCTTTGAAAGCTGTACTGGACAAGTAAGTTAACAGACGAAGAACCTGGAAACTAATACAAAATGCATTCTTCCCCTGAAGAAATTCTCAATGACTTCAGTGGAACAGGATTAGGCCACTGGCTCTGTAAATGTAGCAATGCAAATGTATTGTCTCCTTGTACTAATATAACTGTCTGGCAAATTCTTTTTGCTGTTACTGTAGCATGAGCATTTTGATATTTCAACAGAAAAATAACAGTTAAGTGTATGTGTGAACACTAACTGAGACATTTTAAGTCATTTTAGGGTTACAGTTACCAGTGGGGTCAAAATTTCTTCTTTAAAAATGTCAAGCTATGATATCAAATCTCTAATTCTTATATATGAAAAATGATAATATGTACTGACGATGAATTTGTCAGGAAAGATACTGATTTTGCTTTCTGTTTCCAGTTCCCTTTTTTTCTCTTCATCCCTCAGCTGGCCAAAACAAGGGAGAGGTGGAATCTCCCATCCTTACATCAAAATACTACAGAGGAATAAAAAAAGAGGAATAAAAAAAGGCCCTTATTTCTCCTGTATCTCATTATTTTAAAGTCCAGTCTACAGGAGAAGTAGCTGTTATCCCTGCATTTGCAAAGCTTCAATCTTACCATCAGATTTTTCAAGAGAGAAAAAAAAATGAGAAGTAGATGATGGAAACAGAAAATAAAACTTGCTGTGAAGGGCAAGTATTTCCCATGTGGTTATACACAGTAAGACTCATGATACTCAGGAAAATCATGGTGCAAAACTAGCACAAAAGGAAAGGTTTTAGACAGGAGATTGTAATTCCAGCTCCTGTAAATTGCGTGCTGAGTTTGTAGTAAATTTTCAATGGAAACGCCTCAAAGTCAAAAGCATTTATACCCTGAGAAACTAGTGACATATTGGCTCTGGGAAGCTGTAAACCCTGTTGCTACCAGTGGTTACTAACTTGGTGTTGACAAATCTATAGTGAACATTATTATTATACAGGTGTAAGAGCTGTGACCCTTGAAAAGTATAGGAAAGCAGGAAAAATAGCAAGCAAGGTATCCTATTTCCACATCTTTTAAATTCCAAGTACATAAACACTGGAAACTTTGGAGACGTGTGGTGTGATGATGGCTGACTACATTCTATGCAATTACAAAACCTATGTAAAACTCATATTTTTAGGAATCCTTTTGCAATGCAGAAATGCAAAGACAGTTTTCTAGGCCCCAATATTTATAAAGATGCAGTTATTTTATTGACTCAAATTCTAAAAAAAAAAAAAAAAAAAGCTCTATCTTTTCTTTCCTAGTTGCTGAAGTGGTTTACCTGGCATCTGGAAACAAAGACACAGGAATTGTTCAGTGGCTTCTGATGTATGCTTGGTAAATTAAAAATGCCTCTAAAAACAGAAATTAAGATGTTTTCAGAGAGAGCAGAAAGACCAGTGATTCTCAACACCAAAGATCAATTATAGGAGTCAATCCGAACACAGTTTCTGGGAGCCTCAGATGCATACTCTGATACAAATTTGTGGTGGGTTAACCCTGCCTGGAGACCCCTCAAGGCCACTCTATCATTCCCTTCCTCAGCTGGACAGGGGAGAGAAAATATAATGAAAAGCTTGTGGATCAAGATAAGGCCAAGAAGAGATCACTCACCAGTTACTGCCATAGGCAAAACAGATCTGATTTGGGGAAATTAGTTTATTACTAATCAAACCGGAGTAGGATAATGAGAAATAAACCCAAATCTTAAATCACCTCCCCCAACCCCTCCCCTCTTCCCAGGCTCAACTTCACTTCCAATTTCTCTGTCTCCTCCCCTGCAGTAGCACAGGGGGACAGGGAACGGGGGTTGCGGTCAGTTCATAACATGTCTTGGCTGCTCCTTCCTCCTTCGGGGAGGACTCCTCACACTCTTCCCCTGCTCTAGCATTGGATCCCTCCCATGGGAGACAGTCCTCCATGAGCTGCTCCAAGGTAAGTCCTTCCCATGAGCTGCAGTTCTTCACAAACCGCTCCAGCATGGGTCCTTTCCGTAGGGTGCAGAACTTCAGGATCAGACTGCTCCAGCCTGTGTCCCCCACAGGGTCACAAGTCCTGCCAGCAAACCTGCTCCAGTGTGGGCTCCTCTCCACAGGGCCACAGGTCCTGCCAGGAACCTGCTCCAATGTGGGCTTCCCATGGGATGACAGCCTCCTTTGGGCGTATCCACCTGCTCCAGCATGGTGTCCTCCACAGGCTGCAGGTGGAAACTCTACTCCACATCATCATCCACGGGCTGCAGGAGGACAGCCTGCCTCACTCACCATGGTCTTCACCACAAGCTGCAGGGGAATCTCTGCTCTGGCACCTGGAGCACCTCCTCCCCCTCCTTCTTCACTGGCCTTGGTGTCTGTAAAGTTGTTCCTCTCACTTACTCTCATTCCTCTCTCTCAGCTGCAGTGGTGCTGCAGATTTTTTTCCCCTTCTTAACTCTGTTATCCCAGAGGCACTACCACTGTTACTGATGGGCTTGGCCTTGGCCAGCAGTGGGTCCATCTTGGAGCCAGCTGGTATTTGTTCTACTGGACATGGGGGAAGCTTCTGGTATCTTCTCAAAGAAGC
This sequence comes from Gallinula chloropus, assembly GCF_964237585.1. Classification (NCBI taxonomy): domain Eukaryota; kingdom Metazoa; phylum Chordata; class Aves; order Gruiformes; family Rallidae; genus Gallinula; species Gallinula chloropus. Next base: position 103,423,115 of record NC_140087.1, read on the forward strand.
CACCCCTGTGTCCCCTCATTGACAAAACCTTACCATGCAAACCCAATACAATGCTACTGGTGGCAGTGCTCTTTGAACAAGCGATACTTAAGACTTCTCAAAAACTGAATTTCATGTTGACCACATCTTACTGAATTTGGCAAGAAATGCAGGTATAAGGAAAGGGTGTTGCATATCAGTTTTTAAAAGAGAACAAATACATCACGGTTTTCCCAAAATAAAAATTTATTACCCGTAACAAACATACAAAATGACAAATAAGAAGTGCAGAGTACATGAGTCATACGTGCACTCTTGTCGTACACCCTTATTATCCACTGGAGTTAGCTGGAATTAACACTGGGAATCTGCGCTGGCCCTTGGGCAGGTAGGAGGTAAAGGAAGAAGGTATATGGAACGAGACCTGCTTCACAGATCTGTCTATGAAACACAGTGGCTGCTGCAGTGAAATGCCTGGGTGTTCTGCTCCACACTGTTTTGCAGTGCCCACATTTGCTAAACAAGGATGCTCAGTCTTCAAGGTACACTATTCAAGTGTGCCTTTTCTCCAGTCTGTTGTGTCACAAAGGCCAAACAGACCTATGAAAAAAGTTTACCCTTTTCTTTCTTTTCTTTCTTCTAATTATCATCTGCTCCTTCCCAGCCAAGGTCACTGATAAGCAACAACAAAGGAAAAAAACGTCACTGTTAGGTTGGAAAGGGCATAGACAAAAATCCCCATCCTCTTCCCATATATACTTTTTTTCTCATAAAATATGAAGTAGGTCAGACTTGTGGTAGGCAGTTCAGAAACTCTGTCAATGATGGCTACTTGAAATCCATCACCTTTTGAAGATCTGGCAAACCAGGTATGGACTACCATGTATACCAGCTGTAAAAACATGGCAGTAACTATGACTGAACAAGTTCTGTTCATAAAGTGCAGAGACTCCAGAGAAGGTTCTTCAGAGCAGCTCAAGTTCATCCAGACACATGATACCAGTCTTTTTGCAACAAGCATTTCTCCAGAGTCAATAAAGCTGAGGCAGTAACACACTGGAAAAGAAATAAAATAGGCCTCCCCAGACACTCACTCTCAAAGTTTAAAGAACACATGCTGAAAAATGCTGACAGTGTCATGAAAAGAAAGGAGGATGTTCATACAAAGATCAACCTGAAAATCCACAAATGGAAATGGGTAGCTGCTATTGCTTAATTCAGTGAGCTCTCTGAACGTCTCTGAACCTCCCTCTCAACAACAAAATGCCTCTGCCTGAATAAAAAATTTTTTAGAAGAAAATTAATTTGGTTTCTTTTCAGAAAGCAAAAGACTGCATGCATGAAGGTTCATACTACATCTATACATTTTATTCACAGAAAACACAGTTTTGGCGACCAGTTACAAGACTGCTTGCAAACAGCCTTAGATTTCCCATCTGTTGCAATGCCATTGGTTTTGTCCCTGCATGCAAAGATTAGCCACAGAAATTCTACATGCCCACATACATTTATGTATATTTAGCACATACTGGGTGGGGTCTATCTTTTTGTTAAAAAAAATAACCCTTATGGTTGACAGTGCATATAGGAGTGTTTTTAACATCATCTGGCTATTTGAGAGGCCTTTGCTTTGTTCCCTGAACCCTTATACACTACTCTAAAAAAAAAAAAAAGATGGAAGTGAAGGAATGAATTCTTAGGGCTGTGAAAGAAAGGGGGTTTTTTTTGGTTTTTTTTTTTTTTTAAAAAGAAAGATACAACCCAAAAAATCAAAAATCACGCAAAGGGAAAGCAGACTAGTAGATGTAGCACATGCAAATCAACCTACCTGAGCTTCCTTTGCTTTTCCAGATGATATTTGGGTTCATGAAGTGCTCCTGATTTCCATCCAAGTCCAGCTCCTGATTCCTCTGTGTGTCTTCTCAACAAGGTTGTTGTCCATATCCATTTCTGAGGTTCTTTTTCTCCTCCTTTTTGAGGTCGTATGTCCAATGGTCATGGAATTCTAGTTTTCTTTAGCATCAAATTCCGCACACTGCTCAGCAGGACCTCAGCTTTTCCACCAGCAGCTTCCTTTTCATTGAATGTCTGACTGGTTTTCCCCTGTCGTGACATTGTTACTCATTCGTGTCATCACAGTGTCTGCATCTTCCACTTGCAATGTCCAAAAATCACTTTAGCTCTTGTGAGAATGCTGCAACCTGGCCTGCACCTACTATCTCTGAGGACTTAATTATGCTATTGTCCTGGAATATGGAGGTCCAGTAACTCCACACAGAGCAACACCCTTAAGCTCAGGTAGATCCATACACACAGTATTCTAAAAGGTTGAGAAAAAAATGTTACAGCCAAAGGGTCAGAGGATTATGAAATTCTTGATGAACTTTGTAAATTTGTTTCCCTCAGTAGGTATGTAAAATACCACCTGTGCAGGCATACAACATACTGCTGCTGGAACAGGGTAACTTTTTCTATGTGTGAAGATCTTTTCACTTGAGTTGTGTAAACCCGGGGTGTTTCCTTGCAAGGCCTGGAATGGACTCTGTGTGCACTCAAAAAACACAAGCTTTACTCTGTAGTGTCAACTCCTAGCCCAGTGGGTTTGCTTCTGTGGGTTTTTAAATGAGTCAAACTATGCTGCATAACCAAGATACTGCAGAAATATCATTCTGAATTTGGAGAAACTTGCCTTAGACATACCGAGAGCACTACATACACACACAGAAAACAAAAAGCCCTGCTCTCAACCTTGTTGTTTTCTATGACTTAAGTTTTATTTCTTCCTAAACATGCACAAATCCACAAAACAATCCTGAATATTTATGCATAGGACATGACAGCTACAATATACGTAAGGTTGTTATAAATATGGTTTTGTATTTAAACATGGGCCTTTTCCTCTTCAGGCGACAGAGGAATTGCTACTATCTCTGAAAATGCTCCTAAACCAAATTGCCAGGGTTTATTTAGAAGCCAGACTGGCATAAGCTACTCAGAAATTCAGAAAATTAAGACTTTTGATTTAAGAAGTAAATCTGTCGAAGGAGATAAGAAATAAAGGGATGAGACACTGACTCACAGTACCACAAGAGGCCTGGGGAACCCCTTTCAAGGGTATTCCTTACGCAAGAGAACGCCCTGCTGCAGCACTGGAAGGAATGCCAGAGCATCTATTCCAAGAGAAAGAACAAGCAGTCCCTACAGTTTACCCTCATAACAAACCTTGGATATCTTCTCTTTGTGCATTTTGGCTATTTTATTTGAATGAAGGAACTGTTCAGGAAGTGACAAAGACGGACTAGGTTAAATGCTGTAACATGGTACTTATTCACACCACATTAGGCAAAGGAACACTGAAATTAGGCATAAAATTTTATTCCCTTGGTAATATCTTCCAGTATTGGCTAGAGACAGGATGAGAAAAGGGAATTTCCCTTGGAAAAATAAAGAAAACTATTGATACAAAATACAAATATTGCAGCATTACATCTTTTAAGTATATATGACCACTTGGGGGGGGGGGGGGGGAGGGCTTTAGGGGGGGGGGGGGGGAGATGAAGCATCACGGAAGAGACTTGAAAAAATTAGCCAGTCAGTGAGCAGTCCACAGACTCTTTTTGAATGGTTACTATACTCTCTCCTACATTCTGCCTGGAAACAATCTTATTAATTATAAAAACATGAGAAAGTAAGGAGATGTTTTCTTTTTGAACTGGAGCCGCATGAGAAATATGTTTTGCCTACCACTCTATAAAAAGATATTACAGGCCTGATCCAAAGCTCACTGCTGTCTTTCCTTTAGGATCAGGAGCAAGATCATGCAAAGTAGGAACAAAACAGCAGCCTTCTTAAAACCTACAATGAAAATATTTTTATAAAAATTGCTGCTTTGTACCGATTATCTTCACTACTGCACTTAGTGATGGAAAGCACTTGCTGGATTCATACGGAAACTGCTGAAGTTATGCCAAGTGAACACACATCCATAGTATACCATGCCCTTTTTAATCAACTTTCTGATTAAAAAAATGCCATGCTGACATAAGATATGAGAGAAGTAAATTTTTAATATTTCACAAAATAATAGACCCCGGTGCTGGTTTGGTTGACAATCTGTGATATTACAGATGTTTATGAGTTTGCCTGGTGCAGAGCTATAATCAATTTGGTTATGATTGACCCTCAAGATACCTAAAATTTATCTGGAAGGAAACTGGTTTCTGAAACCAATTGCACAAATGCATTAGGCAAGTGGGAGTTTCAGTAAACCAAAGGGTCTGCTGACAGATGCAACATTGATTTCTTAATGTTTACAACCTACCAGACAGTTCCACACCAGACCTGATTTGATGCATCTCTATGGGGCGCCCTGCAGCCCTGGTTATTTCCACAGCCAAGTTGGCTAGCTTTGTTACTTGGTGACTGTGTTCCACATCTGCAGTTTCAGGGCAAACATACTGAACTAGCATATACACTGCAAATCTGATCTGAGATCAGAGTTTAAATCCGATCTAATCATAATGTTTACTGTTTTCCTGACTGACAGTATGATCCCTTTTAAGGGATCAAAAATCCTATTGTGGTTTTCGTCTGTCTGTGTTCAATCCTACTCCCCCTCCCAACACAAGACATTCCCCCTTTATTTCAGTTTCATTACATTTTGCTGTTTTTTCCTCTATGGCTAAAACAGGTAGAGTAGTTCTAATCAAAGCAAAATACTGTGAAGGATTCTAAAGAGATAATCTTTGTCAACAGCCCACAAAAGCTTTGATTTACCCTCCTTGTGACTTTTTAATCTAGGATATGTGGAGAAAATGATGCTTTCTACTCTGCACCCATTTTCATTCCATAGAAATCTGTCTGCACTTCTGTTTAAAACATCATTAATAATCCTATTAGGATTTCTCATCATTCCTATTATGAGAAAGAAAAGGTCAGTAAGTAATCTGCAGCCATAAAGTTTTCTGGTACTGTGCTACCGGGAACTTCACATCTTTACTGAAAGTTGATCAACATGATGCAAACATTTATCAAGTTCAGATAAATTGATATTAAATTCAGTATTTCCATAAGGATATTTGGTGTTGTACATGAATTTAATATCAAAGTACTTTTCCACCACTGAATGTCTCAAGAAAACAATGACTATGCTCAGAGTTGATCAAGAAATAGGTTCTAACAGAGAGAACTTTGTTTTATAAATGTGCTTGTGCAGTGCACTTAAAAAGAAATGTCCATGATGGTTTTCTGTGGAAATCCTGATGGATGAGAATTACATTTTCATTCTTTCAGAGTCCACATAAAAGCCTGACTGGTGCAGAAGAACAGTGTTCAAAACAGCACCTTTTTTGCCATTTGAACGGCAAAGTTTCTATGCCTCGCTCATAAATTGCCGCATATGTGTATGCATGTACGTGTATGTGAGCAAAATACTCCTTTGCGTATCTTATTCATCTCCTCAACACAAAAACTGAACAAAGTAGAAAAGCAGAGGAAAAACGAGACCCTCAAAAATGGTCCTTAACAAATCTGGAGAAATAATACACCTCTGAAAACACTGAAGTAGCTCCTCTTCCTTCTTAATTGTCTTTGTCTCCAAACACACAGTTGCTCAATTCTATAATATGTAAGATACAAGATTGTAGAGTAAAACAACAAAGTCATACTATGAACTAAGAACCACTATGATAAAACAAATGCCCTTCTGTAAATGAAGGCATATAACTGGCTATTTGAATCTAAAACAAAGAAACCACTGCAAATGTTTACTATTTAACTATTGCCCTTGTTGATTAAAATAAGGGGAGGGGGGAACAACACACCAGCATTCACTCACCAGAAAGTTCAGGCTGTAAAATACATAGAAATGTGAATCTAATCTTAGATTAGTTTAAAATGTACCAAATTCTGCATTTACTCATTATAATATCTTACTCTTCTCTTTGTTTCACTTGATAAATCAATGCAGGTTTTAGAAAAATATAATCATTACTTTTTTTTTTTTCCCGGTGAAAAATCCTGCTTTATTGCATACAGTCTTACATCACTCTCTATTTCTAATGTTAGGAATGTTATGTTGTCATCTCAATTGTTTTTAAATGTGTCATATTTCAAATAAGTATAAACATACATATTCACCGAACTACACCACAGCAACCAAGTTTAACCTTATCATTCCAAACTTGAAGAACCTTAATAAATCACCAGGAGTACCTGCTAACTGCCTACTAAGGGTTAACAGTTTGTTCCAATATTAATTTTTTGTTGTTGTTTGCAGAGTGACATGACAAAGACTTTTATTTGTTTAGTAATTTTTGAAAATAAACTATTACACAAAACTGAAATGTCAAATAGAGAAAAAAAACAACAAAACCAACCAAAAAACAAAAGGAGAGAGGTTAAAATTAAATATCGTTTGGAACTGTATGCTGTTGTTCTCCAAAACAGCATAATTAAAGGTAACAAAAACCCCCACACCTCTCAAATTAAAGTAAATCAATCATTAAACTGCTCTACAATAGTAACAAGAACTATGTAAAGACAATTAAAGGATAATAATTTCCACTTAACCCCAACCTTAACTGCAGTTTCAAAATTAGGTCAGTTAAAATGAAAATCACCGTTTTAAAGGAGATTAAGAATCATTAAAATTGGATAAAAACATTCCTAAAGGGCTACACAGAAGGAAAAAAGAAAAAAATAGCCAATGCAACTAAATGTTAAAGCCCCCCATATTTTATACACAGCCTCAAAATTATATAAGAAATGCCTATCAATGGATGCTCTGTTCGAGAAGTAGGATTACAGTCTGACTCAGTGTTATTATCCGGCAAAAAAAATATGTAATTCAAGCACAGCTTGTTTATTTTCTTCTTTTGTTTTCTCCTTTAAGTAAAGAAGCCTTTATAAGGACATATATGTAACGGAGATATTTGGAGCCGAGAGCATCACTAGTAATTTGTCAGTCAATAACTTCAGGTTTTAGCATTACTGGTGAGTTTGTGTTAAATAAGCATTTTTTTCCTTTCAGCTGAGAAAACGCACACCATACCAATCAAAACTAACCACATCTGGGCTTTCATTGAAACAGTAGTTGCTAATTTCACAGGTCTGCCCACATCGTTCTAGAAAATAGGGAGCAGAAATCTGACATTTCCAGCAGTCACTATTAAAACAACAACCACTGAGAGCTCGATCCCGTTTTCACAGGGAGCAATGTCAAACTCCCCGTTGACTTCAGGAAGAGCAGGATCGGGCCCTCAGCTGCTCAGCCTCCTCCAGCTCCATGCACGGGAGGATGTGTTGGGGAGAAGTACAAAACCCAGCTATTCCTTTGTTAACTGCCTAAAGAGTTGAACTTTCCATCACTTTCTGAACAACAGCAAAGTGCCCTGCAAACAACAACAGCGATAAAAGGACATATTTACCTTGAGGGAATAGCAAAGGGAAAGCCGTAGAATTGCAAAACAAAGTAGTCCAAACGAATTATCTAGGCATGCAGTCCAAACGTGCACCTTCAAGTAGGCCACAGTCTGTCAAGCAGTCGTCTCGGCACCAGCCACCCTGCCTTCCATCTTACGAGATTCACCCAGAAAACTGACAAACCTGCTCCACGACAACAAAACTCTCCTAATGCTTTTGAACGCCCACCATTTGTTCTCCATTCATCCAATCAACTTTCCACTGCACATCTTCTCCTGCGACTGAGGCTCAGAGGCAGGATCCCTTCTCATCTGTATGCTAATTATTTTGCCACATGGACAAAAGTAATAATGCTTTCAGACAGGAAACCAACGGGCCTGAAGTCGAAGGCAGAAATTAATAAGTTGCCACCACTGAACGCTGAGAAGATGGGCATGCGTGCAGCTCTGTGGCTGATGGATCAGCTGTAACCTCCATTTAAGAGCAGCAGAGAGGCGACGGGCAGGAGGAAGCCTAGGCAGCGTAGCATGCATCAAGCCCAAGTTCCCTTAGAGACCACATTACTGCAGCAGAACAGCATCCGTAGCAGATTGCTGACTTACCCCGCCTCAGCCCGCATCCTTTAAGCAGCGCGACGCACATCCATTTTCCCGGCCCCGCCGCGCGGGTGCAGTTGCCCGCCGCGGCCGCGCACGCCCAGCCCCCGCCGGCGCGGCAGGAGGCGGGCAGGGCTGGGGCCGCGCTCCGCGCCCTCCCCGGCACCCCGGGCCGGGCTCCCCGGCGGCGTGGGGCGCCGCGGCGGCGCTGTATTCCACCGAATAGAGGGGAAACCAGAAACGCCGCAGCAGCCGAGGAGGGGAGACCGCTGCTGATAGCGTAAAATGGTGTCTCCGTTATAAAACACGCGCACCCGCCCCGCCACAAAAAAAAAGGGGGGAAAAATAATAATTAGGTCTCTAAAGATATATTTAAAGGAAAATAATGATTAAAACCCATCATTGGTTTGCCGCCGGGTTACCATTCCAGGGCGTATAGAGTTAATTCAGCTGGCTTGCTGAAGCCTCGCTTATTTTACCTGCTCACACCATCTTCTCCCCTTTGAAACAAAAGAAATGAACTATGTCCAGAGGAAAAGATTAGCAGCCTTCCACCATTAGCAACTTGCGCGGCTCAACTTTATGTGATCAACAGCCCAAATGTAAACAAGGGCTCGCACGAAAAGGGGCCAGAATTGCATGTGCCCCTTAATAGCGTTTTCCCCGGCAATTTGACGTGGATTTTGTGGCTCTTGCTGCCTCCGCTTAGCCAGGGACCGCGTTACTAAAGGTGTCACAAGGACAATAACTGGGAAGAAGCACCTCACCGCCTTGCAGCGCTGGTGCAGAGGCTTTCCGCCGCCGTGCGCCCGCCCCCGGGCTGCCTCCCTGCGGGGCTGGCCCCCGGGCAGCTGGATGCCCCTGCGACGGGAGCTGCTTGCCAGCGGGGAGTCACTTCGTTTAAACCCGTCCCCGAAATGTCATTTCGGTAGCAGCGTGACAGGCTGTGATCTTTACGCGGAGGCGGCGGCACCCCCCTGCATTGGCACGGCTCCGCACGCCCCCGCGGACTCAGCCCTGCCGTGCCCCGGTCCCTGCCCCGGGCACGGCCGCGCCTCCCGCAGCCTCCCAGGCGCTGCCTTGCTGAAGCCCTCCCGCAGCGTCCATCCCCGCAGGCAGGCTGCGTTTCGCATGGGAAGGACCCTGGCTAGCGCACACATACAGCCTATATGCCCTCCCTGTACACAGGCGCGCGCCTGCCGGTTTCGTTGCCCTCCTTATTGCCATTGTGCTGCTGCAGCCCCCTCCTCCCCGCACCCCTCCCTCCTTCCCCGCCGCGGCTCGCCCTGCGCGGTGATGCTGGGTGCGGGCAGCCCCGCGGCTGGCAGGGAACCGCGGACAGACCCTGCTGGCCGCGGCTGAGGCGGGGGAGACTGACCCCAAAGCCATAAGGAACACCCTCCTCCAGCCCTGGGAGGTAATCCCTCCCGAGCCCGCTGCCTGACGTGCGACGACCAGACATGTCGGTTACTGTCGGGGTTACCATTCCCTTCCCATCTAGCCTTTTCAGGAATCACACTGCGGTTTGAAGTGGAGGCGAGTCTCCGCATACCAGCCCTTCGCATCCCGAGCCATCACAGCAGCTCCACACCCGCACTACGATGGCGGGAGGGGGGCTTTTAGAGGGGAGCAGTTTGTCACAGGGACTCAGAGGAGAGCCAGCCTGCTGGGAAAGGGACTAACAATAGCAGAGCCCTCACGACTTCCACGGGTTTGGTGGAAAACGCAGTGTTTCCCTCGGAAAGCAAAAAAAGGACTTACGTGTCTCTCCCCCCGCCCCCCATCTTCACCTCGCTCGTGGTTTGTTTTTTTGGTTGTTTTTTTTTTTCCTTAATTTTTCTCTGTCATCTCTGATTACATCTCCCCGCACTCGCAGGGCTCCCCCGAGGCCGAGGCGCGGAGCCCTCGGGAGCGGCGCCGTGGCCGGGCCGCAGGTGCGGGGGCGGGGAGGGGGGGGGGGGAGCGCGAAGGGCGCCGCGCAGGGCGGGGAAGCGGGGGGGGGGGGGGGGGAGGAGGAGGCGGGGGCCGCGTCTGCGGGGAGAAAAGCCTCCTTGTAGCGGGGAAGGAGAGCTACCATGTTTGTGTCGTTGCCAGGGCATGTCAGTCTGGGTTTTTCCCACCCAAATCAATGTAGCCTGAGAAGCCCACGCTCACCTGGTGGTGAAAGGCCCTCTTCCTAAGTGTGTTAGGGGTATCTGCACCCCTACAGAGGAGCCCCACCATTTCATAACGTAACGTTTACATGCAGAATCTCTGGATAATTGTATTCGCGTTTTAAAAATCAAGGCTTGTCTTTTCGCTCTGCTACTGCTAGCCTCCTTTTGCTGGATGCTGGCTAGCTACGTGACATATGCATCATGGCAGGTGTTTTCAAACTTTTTGGAGGCGATTTAGCTGGGAAAAAGCACCTCATCATCTTGTCCAGCCTTCGGGATGACATAAATGCCCCGGTGCTGCTCCCACTGAAGAGATAAACAATACTTGCTTTAACCGGGGCAGAATGTATATGCATCCTGTATTGGTGAGAGTTAAGGGGGGAGGGAGGGGGATATAGCTGCATAAATTAGAAACATTTACAAAAAGACCAGTGTGGAAAAAAAAAATAAATTGGGAGACTGGTGATTCATTGGCCTAATTATCCTCCATAAGATGTTAGGGTATGGGTTTAATGTTGTGGGATGGATTCTCCCTCCCCCAGCCTGTGTCTCGTCAACGCGCATTATCCATGGGGAAAAGGAGATGCAGGTCATGTTTAAGCAGCGTTAATGAGAGCATGGCATTTTTTCCTGAAGGTTAAGTTAGCCAGGTTAGCAAATTTCAGGTAAAATATGCTTGAAAACCTTCAATTTCCTTTACTTTCTCACCGGTAGCAGTTTCTAACGAGACTTGAAACGTTAGACAGAGAAAGCAGAATTCAAGCATCAGACGAACCCACTACTGTCAATAAGGGAGTACAATTTCAGCTTGACAGGAGTATTACAAGAATATACCCGCTAACGAGCAGCCTTAATTGGCCTGCATATTGTGGCTGTCACTGTTAAAACCTGTTCCTATACAGTCCTATTTTATACATCCTTTAAACGTATAGTTCTCTAAAGCAGTTAAGGAGACAATTCTTTACTCGCTGGGCTTTTGATTTTGGGTGGGAAAGAAATGGAGAGAAAAGGAAATGAAAATAAGAAACCATATAAAGCATATGGTATCAGTGACTGAAAACTGCCCAGAAGTCAAATGTATAGGAAAAAAAAAAGCATCAGACTTTTTCGGTTTCAGTGCACTTTGTCAGTTTTGAATGTAAATTATTATTTACCCAGAGATTGCGATGGCTGCAGAGATTTCACTGACATTTACTATACTCTAATCTTTTAAAATGTAGCTTGTTCTTTAACAAGTCCTACCTTTTCCTCAGCAAGACACTTTGTCTTAAAAGTATTTTTAATTTAGTGATTTGCAGGAGTTCACTGCTCGTCCTGGCAAATCCTTCACACAATAGAGTTTAATGTAAGGCTTCAGCTTCCAGTACAGGGTCATGTTCATAAAGAATACAAATGAAAGGGAAGGTATTAAAAAAAAAGTTACTGCGCATGTGCAATTGGCAGTTATTAAATGATAACAGCGTAACTTCTAGATAATAAAAGTCAAAATACCAGGTAGGGCAGAGCAGATCATGCCCTAATGCTGTGTAAAGTGCCTTACTTCTTTAAAGAAGTTATTCCTAGTCTGTTTTAAAACCGCATAACCTGCAAACTTGCATGTAAAATACAGCTGCAACTGAAGACTGCTGAGGTTATTTATATGTATAATGAAACCTTAAAAAGATGTTCCAGTTCAAGTTTCAATCAATAAAATGCTTCCTATTGTCAAACTCCGGAAAACGGGGATTTGCTGTGCAAGAAAGACCCTAGGCACAATAGTGCTGCTGAGGGCAAGCGCAGTTTTCAGGTGATGAGCCGAATGCGCTGTTTATTTGCACATAAAGAAGATAAATGAAAGCCTTTAGCTCAACAAAGCGATCTTTTTACTCGGAAGAAAAAGTCTGGCTAAGTATGGCAACACCTGTAATGTCCCTCAGGTTCTAAGAGTTAATTGCACGGCTGCTAGGAAGTACTGTTTAAACTGCACTGCCCCGTGGACCTCTCCGAGAAATCAAAATGCACACGAAGACAGCTTTCAAAAGAAAGGAAGAAGTATTTAAACGCAGAGATTTGGTGCTTTACCACAGCCATCTTCATATCGCCTAATTAGAAGGCATAAAAGCCTCTCCTGCTTTTACCTCAATGAGCAGAGTCATTAGGGTGATGAAAGCGAGTCGTTTCCCCGTTGCCGGTAAGCGGGAGGGGGGTCGGGTGGCGCGGGCGGTAATTGCCGGCGGCGGCGGACAGCTCCCGGTGCTGAAAGGCGCGGGCCGGCCCCGCGGGCGCAACGCCGCGCCCCGCCGCCGCTGGAAAGCACCGCCCGGCGGAGCGGGGCGGCGAGTGCTGGGGCTGAATAGCGCTGGCTGCAGAACAATGGCAGCCAACTCCAAATCCCGCTATAATCACATTAATGAGATTAATCAGTGAATTAGCAGCAGTCAAATGTCAGGGTGGCAAGGAGGAATCCAACCACGCTCGGTAATTAACTTTTGGGGGGCAGGGAAAGGGAACCGACCGTGTCATCTGTCAGGCTTTTCCCGAAGTTTACCAGGGGTTTCTTTTATTCACTGGCCTTTGGAAGATGGTGACAATTCAAGTGGAGGGGGGAGGAGGGGATGAGACGGAGACCTCAACCTTTGCGTGCAGTAAGACAGCCTGTTAATACACAGTATCCCATCACTTCCAGCTGAAGTCCATTGAGAAAACTAGCACCGTCTGAAACACCCCCCCCAGCCGCCAGAGCTGCACTGTGCTGAACTCTGAGTGTGAAATTAGTGCTGTGATCTAACTTCCACCACAAATTCCAACAGGCGTGATAAATATGGCCGGTGCCAAAGGAGTATTAAATCTTATTCCTTTTTGAAAATCTATGAGACTTTTTCTCAAGTCAGAGGGGTAGGGGAACAGAGTACCGTTTAAACAACTATCTGCAATAGATGATAACAAGTTAATGCTAAAGATGTTGCAGAGTGTTTTCTAATTAAAAAAAAAAGTAGAAGTAGAAAGAAAGTATTTACATCAAGGAATTTAGAGTAAGTTGCTGAATGTAGACAAGGCAGGGATCTGGTCTCTAGCTGACCTCAATAAAAGTGAAACTTCTCTCCACCTAAAATTCAGCACCCACAACCAGTTCTCCGTTGCAAGTACAAAACATAAAAAGAGATTTCCCATAGATTATAAATAAAATCGAAATGTGTTTATTTGCAAGCAAGAGAGTGCTGCAATATCTCCTTTTCTATCTTTAGCAGGACTATCGGAAACCATGCAAAGCATTTATCATGTAAAAAACTCCACTTTTATGCACACACTACTTCTGCTGAAAACAAACAAACATTAAAAAAAAACCCCTCTTTGTCTAGATAAAGCTCTGCACGTTGTTCAGCTCTTAGAAGAAAATGGCATGCTTCTGTTCCATTAAGTTTAATTTTTGTTAGTGACAAAAAAAGAAGCAAACCTGTGTAACGTCTCCTCCATAGGAGTCTGAGTCGTTTCTTTTATTCTAATATAAGTGGTTTTCTGTTATACTCTTCAGTGACTTTTTAGCACTAAATTATTAAGATTAACAAATTTGCACTAAATGTACAGGGACCACTTTCATACTTATCTGAACTAGTTTAAAATTGAAGTATGGACTATGACATTTTCAGAGAGTTAACTGAATTAAGCATCCCTTATTTACAAAGCTTTTTCTCTTTAAAGAAAAACTATTACAGACACAAAACACTTAAGATAGTGTTCTTTCAAAATACTACTCTTATATGAGTGTTCCCCTTTAAAGTACAAACCTTCTGTTTTCAATGTCGGTTTAGTGTAAAAAACATAACGTCTTATAATCTTTTATTTAATTGTACTCGACTGTCTGGAGACTTGAGCATTCCAATCTGTGAAGTTTTTGTCTCGGGTTCTCCATATCAAACAAGTACCGTCCAACATGCAGCAAGTTTATATAAACAACAACATGCTTAATGCATGCAACATTATGCATTCATATAGTAAACACACACTTTAAGATTTTTTTTTATCAGCTATTCCACAGCCCAATACAATTTTGGCTGCACAGCAGTATTGCCAGAAGAACTTGAAAAGAGCAAACAATGGACATTTAAGTACAAGCTACAGAACGACTGCAAAAATCACAATAATCTTTCCACTTAGCTACAAGAATCAACCCCCACCCTGCACAAAACACAGCCCACACCTGCACCGTTAACCATTTACAAGTTAAACATAAGCAAGACATTTCAGCATGGTTAAGAAACACCCTGGCTTACTACAACTTTGAAAGGATGAGGAGTAAGAAGCATACCACAGAGACCCAGAAAAGGCTGCTTTTTTCTTCATTGAACACTGAAAAGATACCCCATGTTCCAGGGAATTAAAAAAAATATAATATATATATTAAAATACACCCACCAACACTGAGTAAAAAAATCAGGGGGGCTTCAAGAAGACTGCAGGGAAAAAGCTCTCACTCTCTTTAGTGTGCAGAAGCTTAGGGGGAAAAAAATGTCGCCCTGGCAGGAATGACAAATGCAGTAGGATAGGCTAGCAGGCCTGAGGGATCTGTTTTACTTCCACATACATCCTCTAATGCACGCACTCCCACTCATCCTCTCGAGATGCCTTTTTTTTTTCCTCCACTTTTTTTTTTTTTTCACCAGCTCCAAATCCCCGGCATATGACCTTCTGTTAAATAGATAAAAAAAAATTTGCTTATCAGTCATGCAAATGAGGCTGAATTCATTTTCCACAACAGATGGCCTCATAGATAATGATGATGGAAGAGAGAAAATTGAATGTCTCTCACAAGGTGGTCATGGCAACCGAGAGCAGAATAATATCAATAATAAGCTCACTGCATAATAAGGTTGTCAATCCCACAAATCAAAGTCTCCAGCTAAATCAGGTATCCCACCCCCAGCTAGTTATCAGGTAAATAGAGAAATAGAGAGCGTCCTTTTTCTTTTTAAACGAGGAGCTGTGAAAAGAAATGGTAGCTCCAGCGATGCCAGGGTACAAGGGGAAGGAAGGAGCAGAAGAGATTTTTTTCCCACTAATTGTGTGTTATTTAATGATTCGGGGAGGGGGTGATCGGTTTTTCCCTTTTTTTTTTTTTTTAATTATTTCCACAGAGGTTTTATTTGTTGGAGGGGGGTTGCTGGTTTGTTTTTTAATAGCGAGGCTGGTATTTTGAACTCGATCTGCTGCCGAAGCCTTGCCTCCCCTCCCTGTGTCTGATGTGGAGTGCTGCATTGATGCAATAGCAGCTCGCCTCAGGCTTCCACCTTGGCTCCCAGGGGGCCATCCCGCAAAATGAATCAGCAGCCATCCTGAGCAGACTGATTAAAATGAAAATGGCAAGGCACATGTCTGGGCGGAACTAGAGCTGAGCTGCGCTGCCTGTCTGGCAAGCATGCTCAATATAGCTTTTGCTAATAATGGCTTACCGCCTTTCGGTTTTTTAAAGGTATTACCGTCGCCCCTTCCCCCACCCCCTAAACAGATAGCGGTGCTGGGGGGTTTCCCCCCCTTCGTTGTATACCGCTCACAGCTAGAGTTTGCCAGACCGACATTCAGTGATTGTGAAAAGGCACACTTGCTTTGCAGGGATTTTCTTCTCAGATGTGCTGAAATACCAAGGCAACATATTAACATGCAGCTATAAATTATTCCCAGATATTAGCTGGAAAAAAAAAAACCAACCTCAGAGGAAGAGGAAAGCTCAGTCACTCCCAGAAACATCATTTTTCCCCCCGTTTTTACACCTCATCTTGCAATGGCACCTTGTGCATTATGCATCACGAGAAAATGCCTGCCAGTAAACGCAGAGCAGCTTCCTGGAGCTCTCTCTGCACCGTGTTTGACAGGCTCCGAGCTACACTTCTAACCCCCCGCACACACACCCTCTCCCTAAGCAGGTAACTGGGTGCATGAAGAGCTATTTAAAGCGCGCACCTCCTGTAGTCTTTCGGTGCAATAGAAACGCTGTGCGGACAGCGTCGGTGTGCAAGAACAGCAGCGAGAGAACATCGACCCGCGCATACACGGCACCCGAAACCTGGGCAGGCTGTTGTGCCGTGAGGTGTGGGGAGTGCTCTGCCTGGGGATTTTTGTTGCTGGGTTGGGTGGGTTTTTTAAAGCAAACAGCACGGTGTCACACCTCTGGCAACCGGCATGTATGTGCTGTACATATATGCACATACACCCCGGTGTGCCTCCGGTTAATTCCTGTTTTTAAACCGCTGGGATTATTCCCCCCGCCCCTCCTCCCCCCCGCCCTGCACTCTAGCCCTGTTACTGCAGTGTGAACCAGAAATCAATAGGGCTGCTCTAATGGAGGTTCCAGCTGCAGTTGGCTGTGCAGACACACACACACGCACAGACACTGACGTCTGTGCAGCTTTCTCAGCCGATTGGGCACCACATCGGATGTTCTGTGGAGCAAAGAATAGGAATCATTTACAGTCTGCTAAAAAAAAAATGGTACCTTGCGTTTCCCTGTCTCCAAGAGAGCCGGGCTGGGCTGGCTGCGGTGCGTGAGGGAGAGCACCGCCCGGGGTACGCGCAGTCACCGCAGGGTACCAGATGACACCCCGCGATTACCACAGACGTCTGCCGGGGCACGGAACCCCGCAATTCATATGGGATGTTTTTATAAGGTTACCGATTCGTAATGTGAAAGATAAGAATGCGAACACAGGAAAATAGACACGAAAAATCAAAGCGGTTTAATTGATAGATTAATAGAGCTCTTGTGCCCTTTGATGTGTTCGCAAGTATTTCTGAGCTCTGAAGAGTATTTTAATGAAAGCTTTATTTTTAAAGCCTTTGTTAGAAATTATGCATTGAAAATTTAATATTTTGATGTAAGTTGCCGGCTTACTTCCCCTTCTTTCAGTAGAAAAATGTTTAATTTGTTAAAGATTAGTTTTATTTTCCTATAGTCTTTAAGTATTTATATATATATATTAATGTGTAAAGCTGCTCCTTATTACTGAAACATATTTTGCTTTTCCCCCTTCTAAACAATAAAACCCTGGCTGTGTTGGTTACCTGATGCTATAGCTGTTTATCTCTGAAACAAGAAACAACCGTGTTGGTGAACGTGTAAAAAAATTCTAATTCTCTACTCCCAAGATAAGGCATTCCTGGGATCTGCAGCGCCGCAGAACACCTCCCCCACCACCTTGTCAATGTATTTCAACTTCAGTGTATTGACAGCAACTGCCCCAGCCTGAGTCTGGCTCCAGTGAAGCATTTATATTCTTTCCACTCAGCCCTGTGGATCTTTTGCAGGGCTCAGGATGCCAACCCAGGACCCGCTCTGGAGAAATAAAGTCTGGGAAAATGAATGAATCATAAAGCCATATTGCACGACAGAGTCACATCCCAGCCTGTGTTCATTCTTATGCAAGCTTTAAAAAACCCCGTGGTTTAAACCCTAAAAACGATGGCAGGTGGCAGGTTACTAAATAATGGGCCGTAGGAAACCTTAGAACAAAAGGGGACAGGAAGCACAGAAGTCCACCTCTCCTCAACACTAGCAATTACACCGTCGCAGTACCCCCTCCCCAAATATTTATCTAATCTCTGCTTTAATTATTTATACTAGTTGCTTTTTTCTGCTGTCCTTGGCAGTTTGGAGCACAAATTAACTGTTCTCCATATCTCTGTGTGGAGACATTCTGCCTAGGGTTTTTTTCCCCTTCCTCCTGCCCAATTCTTATTAAGTTTTAACCCTTTTTCTACTGGCCAGAAAGCTCTGCAAATACTGTAATTGCTGTCCACTTAAAATGTCTGTGCTTTCCAGAGCTAGCAGGTATATTCCCCAGCCTAGCAGCAGACTGTTTACCAGACTGGTAAAAATAGCATCATAGGCAAAAGTTAAACCATACAGCACAACTATTATCCTGGAATATGAAATTACAATCTGAACTCTAACCTATATTCCAAATTGTGCTTCTTTTGTATTTTTTTAGGCAACAAACAGATTTCCATGTAATGGAACTATGAGTGTTCTACTGTTTGTCCCTTGCTGTATTTATTAATACCAGTGAAAATGAATGATGGCAATTGCCCAGTGATAGAAAGCCCTCATGGTGCCACTGGTCATTACATTCCCAAATTTTTCCTATCTTTTCCTAACACTGGCATTTAGCATGCCCAGAAACACCAGTCCAGGGCACTGTAGTAGCCACTAAGCCTGAACATTTACTGAGTATATGTACACTGGGTAACTACTTTTTCAGTTCTGGGCTCCCTGGTATAAAAAAGACAGGGATCTCCTGGAAAGAGTCCAGTGGAGGGCTACAAAGATGATGAAAGGCCTGGAGCATCTCCCCTATGAGGAAAGGCTGAGTGAGCTGGGGCTGTTCAGCCTTGAGAAAAGCAGACTAAGAGGTGATCTGATTAATGTTCATAAATATATTAAGTGGGGGGGACAGGGGGAAATGGCCAGCCCCTTTTCAGTGGTCTGTGGAGACAGGACAAGGGGCAATGGCTGTAAGTTGGAGCACAGGAAGTTCCGCACCAACATGCGGAAGAACTTTTACACCGTGAGGGTGACAGAGCCCTGGAATAGGCTGCCCAGAGTGGTTGTGGAGTCCCCTTCTTTGGAGATATTCAAGACCTGTCTGGATGCTTATCTGTGCCATCTGTCCTAAGGAACCTGCTTTGGCAGGGGGGGTTGGACTCGATAATCTCTTGGGGTCCCTTCCAACCCCTACAATTCTGTGATTCAACCTCTAGTTGAACAAGCCTCTGATAATTAATGGCTGGCTATGAAATGTCCAGTTGGAAAGGGGGCTGGGCTCCACAGACTGGTTGGCTAACCAAATTCTTTACAAGGTTCAACCAGAGAAGACGGTACTAACAAAGAGTGTAGTAGATATTGGGCATTCCAGTAGCTCAGTCCCCACCTTTACAGCCATTAAGGTATCTGAAAACCCATCCAGCCCAGCCCACAAAGGTCTTGCCAATTTGCCGATAATGTCTGATATTTTCCCAATGTACTGAGTTTTGTTAAAGCAGTGGGTTAGTATTGATCACATGATATTCAGTAGGATCACTTCGTTGAGACTCAGAAGAACATCTTGCAATACTGGTCCCAGCACAGCATGGGGACATGGTGGAAGGTACACCTTATTAAGAATACGTGAGCTTCACCCAGACAACTCAGACAAAACATAATACATGTAGGGCTCAGAGGAAAAGAAATTATTTTATTTCAACCAGCCCTTGTCTCAGTCATAAGGTTATATACAAAATACTGCTCACACTGTACCCAAACTAGTAATTTATGTGCAAGTGGGGCATAAATATTCTTCAGTATCTGTAAAGTGGTGTTGCACTACTTCGTTCTTGCAGATAAAAAATGTTTATACTGAAACAGCCTATTGTCTGGTCCCCATGAACCACTGAGCAAAAACTCCGGTATGTAAGTGCATCCATAGGTGCAAAAATCCCTTAAAATATTTAATAAATGCTTGCTGTTAACCCCCAAGCTTCTCTTTTCCTCAAATAGCCTGTCCAAATGTCAATGGCCATTAAAAATGGGGAAAGAAGTCACCATAATCAAACACCAGTGTTGCAGTTTTGTGAGGCTGTGCTCTGAGACGGTTTTTGTAAGCAGCAGTTACAGTTTTCTTCCAGCCTCAGTGTAAACTTCGGGCAATTCAAGGCCAAAGTCGTGGCCTGAGAGATGGTCATCGCGCCTCTGAGAATCACATCTAGGAGAAAACAACCCGGAAGCAGCTGCATTTTGCCACAGGAGAAGGGAGTGAGAAGATGTAACGAGGTGGGGAAAGGGCGGGGGAGGAGGTGACCCACGTGCTGGAGAGAAAGATGCCCCTGCAGCCTGTGGAGAAACCCATGGAAAAGGCTGACACCCCACCTGCAGCTCATGGAGGGGCTCCACACTGGATGGAGCAGGTGTTCAACTAAGAAGGGGAATAATAGACTGACTTTGGTGGGTGTCTGGCCTCCAGCCAGGGCTAAACCACCACAACCAGCCATGCTGGTGGCTCCATATAAACACTTAGCCTGAGCATTCTCCATTTGGAGCCTACGTATGAGGGAACCATCTTACTGCCTAGAGTGATACGAACACTTTTGGTTGTGATATGAGCATTATTTTGGAGACAAAGTACCTAAAATAGTAGGCATCTTAAGGATTACAGCTTCAGAATATCCGCACTGCACAATGCATATGAATATCCAAGCAGTACTTCTGATATTTATCAATGGCCTCTGAGTAATTACTGATCATGTCCTCAAAGAGTTTCCATGCAGGCACACAGTTACAAGCAAATTTTGCTCATGTTTAAGGCTGGCAGAACTCAAACTGTGTCTGGTCTGGAAGGCAGTCATACACAGTCAAGTTAATGAAAGGCTTGCCAGACAGAATTGCTTAAGCTAGGCGATGACTATGTGCACTCAGTATACACAGAGATATATGTCCCATTAGATATGGAAACTGCAAAATACTCAGACATTTGACTCAGCTAAAGGAAAAAAAAGACAAACCACAACTTATCATGGACATAGGACAAAAATTGCACAAAAGAATTCTGAGCAGTAATATATGCCTTAATTTTTTCCCATTGACTTCAGCAGGAAGTAGGAGCAGGCCCACAGAGACGTTAACAAATTGGAGAATTCAGCAAAAAACACCAATAAAAACAATTAAGGAAATGGAGGGAACAGTTTACAGGAAAAAGATTAAACACAAAACTCATAGAATGCAAATACAAACTGAAAGAAGAACAGCTACCTCAAGAATGATGGAAGGTCCAAAACTGCAAAAGGGGAAAGTTAAGGGTACCCAAAAGGGATACCTTGTACACGTATATGAGAAGTCAGGGTAAGTCAAAATTGTCACAGTTAAATTCCAGGGGGTAAAATGACAATTGAATATTGTGATAGTGTTCTTAGGAGAATAGTGTGAGAAAGTAAAAGTCATTTATAACTGGACCAAAGCACTGGAAATTACACTACAGGGAGCAATCCTAAAATGGCAAGGGAGGGGTTTAAACAATTTAAAAGGTCTTTTCAGCATCTAATTTTCATGACTCTGTCGGGGTTTAACCCCAGTCAGCAACTGAGCACCATGCAGCCGCTCACTCTTGCCTCACCCCAAGGGAATGGGGAGGACAGTGGAAAAAAACCCTTGTGAGTTCAGATAAAGACAGCTTAATAGGATAACAAATGAGGATTCTGATGATGATAATGATGATGATGATAATAACAATAATAATAATAGTGACGGACAAATGCAATTGCTTTCCACAGAGGGAAAAAATCAACAATGCCCAGTCTGTTTCCGAGCAGCGATCCCCCCTCCCAGCTTGTTTCCCCAGTTCTATGCTGAGACTGATGTTCTCTGGCAGGGAATGTCCATCTGGCCAGTCGGGTCAGCTCTCCTGGCTGTGCTCTCCCAGCTTCTGGTGAACCTGGCAGGGCATGAGAAGCTGTAAAGCCCTTGACTTGGTGTAGACACTACAACTACCTAGCAACAACTAAAACATCAGTGAGTATTCAACATGATTGTCATCCTAAATCCAAAACACAGCACTATCCTGATCACTAGAAAGAAAATTAACCCTACCTCAGCTGAAACTAGGACAGATTCCTAATTATTGCTATGCTTATTTGAGTGATAGTCATTGTTGTAAACACTTTTGACTGGGTGGGCAATTGGTTGAAGGATCATGCCCAGAGGGTGATGGTGAATGGGGTTACATCTGGCTGGTGGCCAGTCACTAGTGGGTTTCCCCAGGGTTCCATTTTAGGTCCAGTTCTTTTTAATATTTTCATAAACGACCTGGACTCAGGACTAGAGGGTGTTTTAAGTATATTTGGAGGTGACACCAAATTGGGAGTACCTGTTGACTCTGTTGAGGGTGGAGAAGCCTTGCAGAGGGACCTGGACAGGCTGGAGAGCTGGGGAGTCATCAACTGCATGAAATTTAACAAGGGCAAGTGCCAGATTCTGCACCTGGGAAGGGGCAACCCTGGCTGTGCATACAGATTGGGCAATCAGGCGCTGAAGGCCAGCCATGCTGAGAGGCATTTGGGGGTCTTGGTCAACAGTGAGTTAAACATGAGCCAGCAGCGTGCCCAAGCAGCCAGTAGGGCCAACTGTATCCTGGGATGCATCAAGCATGGAATTGCCAGCTGGTCCAGGGAGGGGATTGTCCTGCTCTGCACTGTGCTGGTGTGGCCTCACCTCGAGTACTGTGTGCAGTTTTGGGAGTCACAGTACAAGAGGGACATAAAAATATTGGAGAGTTTCTACAGGAGAGCAATGAGGATGATGAAGGGTTTGGAGGGGATATCTTATGAGGAGAGGCTGAAGTTCCTTGGCTTGTTCAGCCTGGAGGAGGCTGAGGGGACACCTCATTGTGGTCTATGGCATCCTGATGAGTTGGGTGAAGGAGCAGGTGCCGGTCTCCTCTCTTTGGTGACCAGTGGTAGAACCTGAGAAAATGGTATGAAGCTGTGACAGGGGAGGTTTAGGTTAGGTGTAAGGAAGATGTTCTTTACTGAGGGAGTGGTCAGGCACTGGATCAGGCTCCCCAGGAAAGTGGCCACAGCACTGAGCAAAACTGAGTTCATGAAGCGTCTGGACGATACACACAGTCACATGCTCTGACTTGGCTGACCTGGTGTGGAGCCAGGAATTGGACTCGATACGAGTCCCTTTCAACTCAGGATATTCTGTGATTCTATGATTCTATGACTGGAAAAACTCCCATAATGAAAATTAGAAATCTCAAGTGGAGGGAAAAAAAACAAAGTAAACAAAACCCTTTATAGAATGTTCAAAATTTTTCAAGCATTAAAGTGAAAATAAAATAAATATACATAAGCTTAGCAGATAGTAACTTTCTACATTATTTTACAAGATTAACAAGTTTAAGGCTTTAGTAGTTCTTGAAAAGCCTATAGACCAAGGTGCATGTTAAATACAGGGGAGACCATTTTATGGACATGTAAAAAACAGACATGCAGTTTTAATTTGAAAATGTTACATGCTTGTCATACCTGCATGCTTTGCTTTTCCCAGTGATGACTCGACTTTGCTGAATCAAGACCTAAGCTCCTATTGCTACTAATACTTCAGCAAAGAAGTAATTCTGTAATGATAAAAAGTCCTGCTGCCTACTCACATGTACACACTTCAATTATTTGCATTACTGCAGCAGTTCAGAGCTTAATCAAAGACTTGACAGGCACTGAAAATTACAGGCAAAAAATGTGATCTGAAGTTCTAAACCTCTTAAAGAAGATGACCAATTAAATAAAGGATAGCTAAAGAAAAGTTTGTGACAGAATTCATAGACTCAACATTGAGATAAGAATGTATTTCATGGCTTCTACTATACTTTCCAGCTATTTACAACACAGTTTTTCCATGAGATGACTTAGGAGAACAGACCTCCAATAAGTGTGCTTTCTAAGGTGATGTGAAGAAACTAAGGGAGAGATAGCAGACTAGAACAGGGCATAAAACAGGTACCATAGCAAAAAGGTTGCAGAGGAATGGTATAGAGCAGGAAAAAGCCAATTAATTGCTTATATGAGCTGCAGCTGAAAGCAGGATTCACGTCAAGGTTAAGACATATACATGTAGGTGATTAAAGTCCCATTACAGTCAGTGGAGATCTAGTCAAGACAGTCAGTGTTACTTGAAGGAAATTAGGGTGGCCAGATAGGATGTGTCTACTTCAGAAAGAGATGAATAGCTCCCCGGGCTCCATCACATGTGTTTCTCCAATCTCTTTTTTCTCTCAGAGGAACTAGGATGCCGAGTTCATGGGACTCCTAAATCAGGAGAAAGATTCAGTTACAGAGAACTACATGTAGATGTTTTAATCTCACCATGGATATTACTTTTTCAAGATGATTCACTTTTGTAAATAGAAGTGTGTACAACTACCTGACAAACCCCAGCTTCCAGCTGCTGCTTCAGGGTATAGCTTTCCTTGTAGGTCTTCCTGGAAACTTCTGCCACCCCTGTGCAATTATCTGCTTTCAGTAGAAAAATCATTATATCACCAGTCACATTTTCATGAAAAAATGTTTAGTTCATACACTATCTTTTAAACAATTTACTGTTTAGTTACTAAGCTTAGATAAGTCTGAAAACCATTTCATATTGCAAAATATGTTCACAGAGGAAAAATATTCAGGAAATTCTAGTCAGGACACAATATAACTCCACTACATTTAGGAGCACAAGAACTATTTGATCCAGTACAGTTATCACTTAATACATGATTAGGCAAACATAAACCAGGACAGATAGAGATAATTCCTCTGGCATTTTATCCAAGGCCCAGCAATTTGTGTTGAATGGATGTCCTAAGCAAAAGTTTGCACTGACATTGTTGTGCTCAACATCTCAGCTGATATTCTTCAATGTCTGATCAATTTCTGTTTGAACCAATGCATTATTTTCCTTTCATATGCTTTTAATGCCAAAGAATCATACATGTGATTCAGTAGTGAAATATATTCACTATGTATTCCACAATGCCTTTTAGCTTCTTTTATAACTGATGTCTGGTAATTTCATTTGTAATCTTCCTCTTCATATATTGCATGGCCAATCATTCTTAAGACCATTCTCCACACACTTCATGCTTTCATAGATCATCACTCACGTATCTCCCCTTCCATTATCATCATTATGCCAAGCAGTGTAGTTCTGGCCATGAAAGTTCTTGCTCAGAAGCTATCGCTCACCTCTGAACCTCACTGTTCTTTTTTTTTTTCCAGTTCGCTTTATCATTTTTGAGATAAGATCACCAAACATGCACTCAGAAGTCAAGATACTTCACAGAAGTCAAGATACTTCACAGAAGTCAAGATAAAAATATGGCATATTTTTAGCTACATATATATGTATATGGATGATGTGCTTTGATATGATGCACATCTACGTATTGCATATGCAAACAAAGACATTCATGTAGTGGCACAATATTTTCCATTTTAATTAATTCCTTAGTCTGACTTTTTGATATTTTGTGGGGACAGTTCTGGGCACAACAGTACTCACAAGCACACAAAAGATAATGCCTTATTTCCGAAGGGATTTAATCAATTTAGGTTACATAAACATTGTCATCCCTAAACCATCCTATTAGCCAATGTCCCTTTGTAATAAAATCTCATCATCATTAGCCAGTCACTGTTTGGTAAGAAAATTTGTTTAGAGTAGTGAAATTCCTTATTCCAAGTGGAATCACAGTGGTCTTCAAAAACTAGTTAGGACTGGAATGATCAGGTCCAGGTGGCATGAGCCAAACAGATTTAAGAAGCCCTCTGTCTTCTCTCCTTACCCTCCTAACACATAACTTGCAACTGCAACCTCTCTTCTCCTTGAATGCAGATGAATGCAAAGGCCTGCACCTGGGAAGAAATAACTTCATGCAACAGTACAGACTGAGGGATGACGGAAATAGTTTGTCAGAAAAGGGTCTTTGTGGGCAGCAGTCTGAGCACAACTCGGCAGCATGCCCTTGAAGTGATGAGGGGTATCTGCACACTGGGCTGTACTAGATAAAATGCAACCAGCAGGACGATGGAAATTAGTATTCCCTTCTAATTGGGATATCTGAGGCTATATTTGGAAGAGCCCAGTTTTGGGGTCCCCACTGCAAGAAATACCAATACTGGACCAAGTCCAAAGAAGGGCCACCAACTTACAGAGATGGAGCACATGACATGGGCAGAGGCTGAGGCGTGTGTGCATTCAGCCTGGAGAAGTCTAAGGGGACATTCAGCTGCTGTTGTCAACGACATAATAGGACTACTCATAGGTGCAAAAATACCATGGGAGACAATGGTCACAAGTTGTAATGCAGGAAGTTCCTACGCTTCCCAAAAAATGTTTCGGAGATATTCAGATTTCCAGCTTTGGAGATATTAAAAACCTGATTGTACAAGCCCTAAGCATGTTGCTCTAACTCTGAAGCTAGGCCAACTTCGAGCAGGGAGTGGTACCAAATAACCTCCAGAGATCCTTTCCAACCTAAATTGTTCAGTGCTTCTAATAACATGTTTAAAATTAAAGTACAAGGGCATTTTCAAAGTTAAGGTTCAATTTCCAGTTCAAAAGTCTTCACTCTAAGCTTCATAAAGGTGTACAACCATTTCAAACTATAATACACTTGTTAGATTACATGCTAGTAGCAATAATGCATATGATGTGGAAAAAAAAAGGCAGCAGGTTGTGTGATCCTAAACTAAGCATATAGACTACAATCAGAAAAAAAAAGTCATGGGTCTGCTGTAAATTTACCAGGCTTTTATATATGTGCACACTATATAGCATATATCTGAACTCATATGTTATCAGAATACCCCCCCAAATGATAACTTGCTAAGAAAAACTGAATTAGCACAAGAATATATTGCTTATGCAATTTATAAATGATGATATTACCAAATGCTGTGAAAAGTAATTTTCGTAGTCCAAATTCATAGGCAATGTAGATCTGTAAAGCAAAGTACATTGTCTGAAATGAATCAGGGATAAAATCTGAGAACTTTGAAGGAAAAAAAAAATCTTCAGCATCAAAAGTGAAAGAGAAGCTTAAAGGAAGTAAGAAGACAAAACTGAAACAAATAGATAGCATTTTTGAAGAAATGAACACTGTGCTCTGGGGTAAAGATGAAGATTCCAATGCCAGTGTGCAATCCAAATGTAAAAGCTTTTAGGTAAAATGAGAAGTGTTTTCAAACTGTTTCAGTGTTTGAAATGGCAGCATTTGAAAACCAGAAAACTACAGCGGTTATCACATTTATATAATACTGATTGAACACCCTCTTTTAACCCATCCTCACTGTGATAAGGTCATTTATTCTTCAGTGACTACATTGCAAAAACAAGAACCAGAAGAGGGAAGAAAATAGCTGTTTTCTCCAAACATTGAAAATAAATTTGTTTTAGCTAGGTCTGCGCAACACACAAATACTATTTAAGCCCAAACATGAGTAGTGATAGTGTCAAGAAACTGTGTTTGCCTGCAGAATTACATAGAAGCAGAATGCAATGGGGGAAAGATACAACTCCCTAAATATTAATATTCTAATACTTGAATTAATTTAATATGTTCTATTGGCAATATAATGTTATGGAAGACATCCAAGTCCAATGTTATTTTTCCTTAAAAACAGAAAGTTCGAATTCCTGGAGGAATAGCTGCTTTCCTCTCATCTAAACACAATTTACCATTATTTTTTGAAACTGCTACAGGAAGCGGCTAAGGAAATTCTACTAAGACACCTATAGGTGACCTTTAGGAAATTCATTCAAAGACCAACTGCTAAAAAAAGAACATGATTATAACAAAATAAATGGTAAATTTGCAGTAGCAGAGGATCAGACTGGGTTCTGTTCCTCGGATGTTATCCTTTTATTTTCTGAGAAGTATGAATGATAATTGAACAGAGACTGACAGCACCATAAGAATTGCTGTTCTGATTATATTTCAGTACATATTAGATCAAAACTTTTAGCAGATAAAAAACAGTCTTACTTTTCACAGAATTGAAGTTAATCACGTATATAACCATTTACACAGGTGGAGCCTAAGAATTTTGGTAGTCAATCAGAGTTGGGTACCCGGGATTTTGAAGTGTATAAATAATTCACACATATAAATCCTTAAGAAAAGAATAAAGCTGTACTGTCGAAAAGAGGACACTCTGTCATCGATATCAGTGAGACTAGACCTGTTCCATAAATACTGAGATCATAAAAAAAGCTGGACTTTTAAATATGTTGCACACAAAAAAAACCCTGAAATTGTATATATGACATCACCATCACAAAGTCCTGATGTGATGCATCAAGACTTTCAGTGCAAATTATTAGCAAAAATGTCTACTACCAATGGGAGAATAGTCTAGAAATAGACCCAAACTTTAAAACATTATCATCAAGTATATTCCTTAGGCAGAAGTGATCCAGTAACACAAACTGTGTATTTATTTAGAAAAATCAGAATTAGCCCAAGTCTTGTAAGAAAAAGAAGTTTCTACAGTTTAATAAAGAAAACTTTAAAAAAAAAGAAACATTCTACTTTTAATTATAGTTTAATTGGTTAAGAAAAACATTCTAACTTATAAAGTTAAATTAATTGAACTTAAGACTGGTGCAGGTTTTAGTTAGAGAAGGCCCATTATTAAAGAGTGGGTAGATTAAGAGAAAAAGCATTTGATCAAAACTGATCATGCTACCATAGGCAAACCAGTTACCAGCCATCAGTGGTGTTACAGTAATTTGCCATGTGCTCTCTTCCAACTGTATCTAATTAGCATTTTATTTCAATATTCACAGTGAGTTATTATGACATAGCTTAAGTGAAGTGAATACATTTTACACTGCAACAGCAAACTAAAAATACACACACAGTAGATTATAGCTCAACTGAGGTCCTGAAGCTCATTACTTTATGATAACCTAACCATTTTCAACATGTTTAACGTTAGCATGAGGCTGGTGTGTCTTTTTTCCTTGTCATGTCCTCATTTTCTCCTCCTCCTCCTCCTCCTTCCTCCATAGACAGAATTTCAGGACTGGGAAGAAGAAAGAAGGGCAATCACACACTGGCCATATGACCAGGATTTCCAGACGCCCAGGATAAGTGGGATCTGGACATGGCTTGTGGAGTTGATCTGTGTGCAATTGCTAGCCATCTGCGTAGTGTGTGCGTGCTAGATCAGATGTGCGCATATGTAGCAAGCTCAGTGTATGGCACACAGCCCATATTTCCCTCTGAGATTCCCTGGATGTGTGCCCATCCCTTAATTCTGTATACCTCAAACAACTCCTTCCATTCTCCTTTCTAGTGGTATAGAGAAAGTTAAGTTGTCTTATATAGTAAAAAGCATGGTAAGAGAACGGCAGAAAACACTTCTTAAACTTCAAGAACATTGTCAACAACATTAGCTGCACATTATTTATTGCAAACATCAGCAACCTACTATACACATACAACAGTACAACCAGCTGAGAACACCATACACTTCATCACAATGAGCATTTACATAACACGGTGCAGGCACTCAGTATTATGTCACTAATGTGACTCTTTCCGTAGTCCCTTGAGTGCCTCTGGCTTTGCAGAGCACATCCAGCTAAATAGCACTTGTATGGCCCTAGGACATATGCCGTCTGGCCTCCTGCAGCCACTGCTCAATTGAATATAATGGAGTCATGCTAAATGACAGAGCCCTCAGCATGGTAGGCGGAGGGGGCAGGCACAAGCACAAAGAATTAATCAAGCAAGCCAACTCTAAATTGTACAAATTCTGTCAAGCAAATATCTATAATATATTCTGTCACTGAGACTGTCAAAATGGGATAAATCCTCAGCTCAAGTGAAAATAGTACAGATATTCTGAATTACGCCAATTATGACAATAGGCACTAACACAAGATCTTGCTTTATTTTACAGGGTTTTAAAAAACTTGATGACACAAAGAGGCCTAGAAGCCACACTTTCTGCTTTGTACTCTTTCCTCCAGTCACTGAACTTCATTTTTCTGTACATTAGAAAGTCTCTGCTTTTCTGCCCAGGAGGAAAAGCTGGTCCTGTCCTGTTCTTTCCTGGACTGACAGTGCAGTGCCAACTTTGTCAACAGCTCTGGGAAAAAAGATTTGTTACTTAACTTGTACCCTAAGGCTGTGCAAATGATCTGTAGCAAGTAGTTGTCATTTCTTTTTCTCCTTCATATGCTTCTTTTTATTATTTGCAATTTTCATCAATTTCATGATTTATGTGTTTTCTGTAATTAACTCAAGTATTCAGTGTAGATATATAATTATATATTAAATAAAACTCACATTCATTTGATCAGGAATCAGAAGAATATTTACGTATTTTCTGCAAAGCTGATGCAATTTCACACTGCCCTGTTTCTCACTTCAAAGAAATTTATATAAAAATGGTAAATAAAAGTTTACACCATTTTTCCAGGTGGCGTAATGGAACTACAAAGGTTTAGTTTCAGTAAGTGGATGAACTGCTGGGAAAAAAGAGAAAATTTTAAGATGGCTAATTTTCCAGTGAACGACCAGCAAGTCCAGGTTTAACTTGGTATAAATTGAAAGTGAACAGTTACAGCCCTGTCTCTGGAACTAACTTTTTATGCCTATGAATATGGAGTTTTATTTCCAAGCTCTGTTTTATTATTGACTATCTGTAAAATGGTTTATAAAAATTCTTTACTAGTATCATTCACACAGTTTAATTAACAAGTATTAATAGTGGCAGAGGTGCTAATAAAGCTACCTTCTTCTTGTTGTCACAGCTGTTTTCTATCTACCACTATACTGGCATTGTAAAAGGGAAAACATTGTATACCCCTTTCTTGAATTTGAGAGCCTGCCGCAAGGAAGTAACACCCAAACTGGATTTCTGAACTCCCTACATTTTTTTAAATCCTTAAGGAGAAAAGTAATCCTTTATTGCTAGCTCAAAATATATAGGATTTTTTTTTCTAAGGCTGGTAAATCTAGACTGCCACCAGGTCAGAGGTTTGTTTCAAGCTGAAGATGCAGATGAACAAAAGCCGAAGCAGCTTAACATAGCAAATACCATTTTGAGTTTACTGCGGAAGTATGGCAAAATAGGATGTGTTTGTACAACACTGAATGAGGTCGAGCAAACATGCTATTATATGAATATCTTGTGTAATGTCCTTATGGTTAAATCCTGTTCCTTTTATTACATAAATATATCGGTTACTATTCACGCACCTGTCTCGTACAAAACAGGCTCAGGAGGAATATTCCCTCTGAGACAGGTGCACAGCATGTGGCTCTCAGCTGGGTTAAAAGAAAAGCATGCATATGTATGTTGCTGAGCACAGGCAGAAAGGAAAATGGATGAAAGTTGATCTGATACAAAAGAGAGGCATGAAATGAAAGGACATACAGCCCATGGAAAGGGGACAGATGCATGAGTATACTAAATAGAAAGTTCTGTGTATTAAAATGGAGAATGAACAAAAATTAACACTCCCCTACTCATATATATTTGAAAGATTATTTTCTTAAAAAAAGGTATTACAGTGGTCAATAACTTATAAGGTATTGTTTTTCTTAAACCAAATCGGAACATTTCAAAATAAGGTCTCTTTTGTGAATGAACTGAAAAATAGATAAAAGAGCTGAACTCAGAGGGAACCCAAACAGAAGATGCACTAACAAGCTAGAACCAAAACCCTCTGATGTTCCATACCACTTCATCTATGGCAAGTCCATCTGTACAGGAGCTCATATTTCTGTACTAAAGAAGGGTTATACAATGATTAGAAGTGATCATATAAGCAGAAATTCCACATTGAATCAGGATGACGATTCAGCATTTTCTCAACTCACTTGAAGGAGTAGGAATGAATTTTCAAAAAGATTGGAGAGATTAAAACACTTTTATGTTGTGTTCAATTGCTGTTTGTTTTCTAGATATATTGCCTTTATTTACCCATCTCTCATAGGCAGGACACAGTATTTTTTCTTATACAGAACAATGTATCTTTCAGTGCTCTGAATTAAAAATCTGTGGCTTAATGTGAAGCTAAAATTGACCTTAAAGACCTATTGTACCCCATCTTCATATAATTTGATTAGAATCTATGGAGAAATTGATCATTTTTCATTTCACTGTTCTATCCAAAGCCTGTATCTTGTACAAGAGTCTATAAATAGCATAAAAATAAAAAAGCAGCAAAATAAATATTTGCTAAAGCCACCATAGGAATTTACAGTCTCAACTGTTTATCTCTTTTTAAAATGTACATATTCTGAAAATAAAGACTGATATAGTCTCATATTAAAGAAATATTCTCTACCTGCAGTTCC
Organism: Gallinula chloropus; assembly: GCF_964237585.1. NCBI lineage: Eukaryota > Metazoa > Chordata > Aves > Gruiformes > Rallidae > Gallinula > Gallinula chloropus. Next base: position 103,455,128 of record NC_140087.1, read on the forward strand.
TAACAATCAGTGGCAATTTTACATAAGTTTCAAACCAATTCAGAACAACAATGTACAGTTAGAAAAATACAACAACAATAATCTTTGAAGCAAACCCCTACCAGTGTGCACTTGAAAGATATTTCTAGAACAGAATGTATCAGGCACAGACTACAGATTCTCTCGTCTAGTTACTTCCAAGCACAATTGCATGTTAACAATAGACAAATACATAAGGAAGTTTAAAGCAGTTGAAATGTTCACCCGTTTTCAATTGCACACTACTTTCTGTTTGGGAATAAAGTTTCAGAATTCTACCTGTATTACACTTTTAAAAAACAAATCAAAATTATTCAAGCAAATATTGTCTCCAATCTGGAGAATTAAAAGGATTCTTTTTCAATAAAAGCAATTGCTATTGGTTTATTGAAAATCCATTTTATGCAAACATTTTTTGCAAAATAGTCCAGGAAAAAAATTTATATCTCTTTCAGTTAAGCTGACATTGCCATTCTGGAGATGGGCATGAAGGCTCTCCCATCTGAACACTTCTCTTTTTATGGGTTAACCAGAGGCTGTATTTCTTTTTTACCTTCAGGATATGCTACATATCTTGTCTCTTGGTGACCATGCAGGTGGGAACATATGAGCAAAGCTCATGGCTATTGGATACACACAGCTATTAATTTCAGCAGTGGTCTATGTATAGAATAAGAGATATGCATTCTCCATTGGCTTCTGTAAAACTGTAAGCTAACCCCACTGCATGCTGAGAACATGTAAATCTAACGAGGAACTACTCAGCAGATGCAAGTCACCTCATATTGTAGTGCAGAGACAATCTAGATATGAAAGTATTCTACGTTATCCCATTGCTACATTTAGTTTCATGGTCTGTTTGCAAGTAATTGGCTTGTACATAAAAAAGTATAGACAACAGCAAGGTGACAGGAGCTTCTGTTAGGAAAAGTTATGAAGTTTATTACATTTGGAGAATTAGTATAGTTATTATTTTTTTAATTTTCACAAGTAAAAAAGTGCTAAGTAAATTCATTATTTTCAAGGAAAAAAAATATCCCAGAGCCAAGTGAAATACAACTTATGCAGTACAGAGCAGCTCATGAGGAAAACAGAAGCGATCAGTCTGGTTTATAAAGTATGGTCTGCATGGCATACCCTATACGGACAAAACACAAATGAGAAAATGGTTTTCTACTGAGAAGACTGTACCCTCAATCACCCAGTCATCATCTAAACCAGTATTTGGAGTATGTGTCTGACATATAGAACTGACTTGTGTCACCATGCGTCTGAACTCTGACATCATCTAAAATAAAATTATCAATGGGAATTTAATCTCTATTTTCACAGAAGACAAAGTATTATTGGAAGGGAAGATTCTGCCATGGGGAATACAAGCATGTGAAGCAGGATGGGATGCAACTGTTCTTCTCCTAAGAGACCTATTATGGAACTAAGTGTTCAAATTAATTGGTCGGGTAGTATGTAGAAAAATAAAAGAGAAAGGCATGAAGAATCCAAACTGAAAATGTGTACTGTTGACATTGTTGTTACAGAGAAGCTACTCTGAGATCGATGTTCAATTTTCTTGCGTTCTACAAAGCAGCTATTCATAAGCAGTCAAACTCCTCTTTGGCAATGCACGGAGTAACGTGTGCTGAAACACAACAAACTTTTGCTAGATAGTCCTCTCTGAAAAAAACCCAAGCCACAAATGAATAAACTATACAAAACCCAGCAAGCCTGAAGATGAATAAAAAAACCCCACTACCCATCCACTTCCCTTCTTTCAAACCCATTCCTGATTTTACTTCACTTTCCTCTGCCCTTCCCACACTCTTGAGTCCCGATGGTTCTTTTCTCTTTCCTGCAGTACTTCAGAGCACACAGTGTTCACTTCTCTGCTATTGTCATTTTCTCCTCCATTTTCTAGGTGCTGGCACTTTCTTGTTTTCCTTTTGCCTTTCATACTAATGTCCAGGTCTTTCTTTATGCTCACCAGTATCTTCTACACACAAACCTCTCAACTACCAAGGACCTTGTTGCTCTCCCAAAGAAAGGCTATATCAGTATTTCATTCACAAGAACCACCAGACTGCGATGAATTGACTATTTACAGAGCCGCTTTACCCCCTTTAAAAATATTACCATTTCTTTTTAAGAAAAAATTAGAAATTTAATATAAAACTGCAACATTTTTCATTCACATATTTTATAATAAAAATGTTGAAGACAGCAACTAAGTAAGGGGATTTTGCAGGGGGAAGGGAGGTAAGAAAAGACAAATGGGAAATGGAGTATAAAATAAGAAGTAATCTTTTTCTACAGTTTGCTGCAGAACTACTTTTTTTCCTTCTTTGTTATCATGTTTTTAGGCAGTGTCCAGAAATCTATTAGTATAGTCTAAGAAAAAAACATTTTACTTATTTTTTCCTGTTATTTCCATTCTTCCTTCTTAAAGATGACTAAATGCTCATTCGGGGATAGGAGTGGAAGTGAAGAACAAGTGGGAAGCCTGTTTCAAAGATAAGGAACCTTATTTTGGACAAATAAAGACAGCAAGGGTTACAATCTGAATGAGGAAACAAAAAAATAAAGAACAGTATTTGAGCAGAGGAGGCACTGTCTTTGGAGAATTTGGAAAAAATACACAAAGCATGGAGATAATTCTCAACCCAGATCAAATTACTATAATACAAAAATCTGAAATGTCTCATTTTTAAATAATTACACCACAATCCAATTTACAGCTTGGCCAGAGTAAATGCTGTGCATGAACAATCACAGACAATTTTATAGTTGGAACCACAACTAAAATGAATTCCAATGGCTGAAACGCACCCTGTCACACAGGCCACTTCCCACCTAAGTCTTTTTCATGTTTTTGTTGCTGTCTCTCCCTCTCAGAACAGCTTCCAATGTTTCTAAGCCCAACACCCTTCCATAGTATATCAGTCACTGGTTTCCACAGATGAATGCAAAAAATTACATCTTGACATCATTTAGGTGGGTCATACATTGTCTAATTTCAGAGGATAGAATGTAAAAGATTTTTAAAACCTTATTTTATTTAATTATTTACATGAGTAAATACCCCAATGACTAGCACACAAATCTGCTGTCAGTAATGAGTTGGTTGCTGAAACATGAAGTTAGAAGGACTTTTATATGGACTATCAAGTAGACTATGCAATTTAATATTTATTTAAACACTTCTACAGACAGACAAAGGAATTGACAAAGTATAGCTGTGAAAGAAGATATTTGCTTTCATTTTTCTGCTAGCAGTATCCTGAATAGAGTATGTGTGTCCCTTTCGAACAAAGCAACTGGGCAGCTGAGAAAAATGCAGCTGTTTACTTTGTCCTGGAACATGGAACCCTCTGGAGTGAATGGGGGATACCTCCTTCCTCAACAAAACCTGAGACTGCTCTGCACAAATTAGCTTCTGACATTGATGGGGCAAAGACCAACATGTCCACAACACAGAGGAATAAGAGAGCAGGGGCAACATGTACAAAAGCAACTACGCTTCAGAGATGATGAAAAGAAAGATATTTTCCCAGGGATCAGATGGGATCATCTATAATTTGCTGCAACCCAGGGAGTCTCTGAAAGTTGCTGAGATAAGACCAAGACTGAAACTAAGACCTGTGAAGACACAGTTGGTGAGAGAAACTTGTGCTGTGTTCTGTTTCACCCAGCTGATGCAATACCCTCTGCTTTACTTACCTTGTTCTAAAACCAGGTTTTAATCAGAGTAAAAAGTAGATTTTAAAGACCTTTTTGTGTATACCTGCTTTAATCATGAGGACAGGCAGAACAATACCAGAGTACTGACCAACTCAAGAGTCCCACCAGAGTGAGAAAACATGCTGGGTGTTCAGTGTTCAGCATTTACATCACTCAGAAGGTTATTAGCCCTGAGCTATTAGTAGTGGCATATTTCATAGTAAGATGTGAAAACTGTGCAGTTTATCCTACTATCTCACATTTTAACAAAGTGGAAAAAATAATGTTATTAAAAACCTTTAAAAAGTCTATTTTGTATTTTGTTGCCTTCGCAACCAAGTTTCCCAATTTAGCTTTCCCCCAAAGCAACAGCCAGGTGAAACTTTGACATGAGGCTGTCACAAGGTTAGGTACCATGTGAATCAATATGGCTAGAAATTATACATTTTGATTGTTAGCTTCCATATGCAAAACACTATGTAAAAACACACATAAGAACTAAATAAATTTGCTATTTTAAAACTATAAAATACTGATTAATCACATAGCAGGAGAGCCCACCTTACATGGATGTATCATTAGAAAATGCTGTATATCAGTGTTGCATAATAGACAGGCTTCATGCTTCAGTATTTCTATTCTTCTCCATGCTTCATACACCATCTAGTAGGTAAAGGATTCAGTCAATCCTGAAAACAATTTTACCAAAAGGCATGCACTGCTGTTTCAATGGCTGCAGCTATTTCATCATCTCTAAGGATAGAAAATACATATGTACTTTCAAAAAGGAGATACGGTAAATAAGTATGACTGGTTCAGCTCTGTATTTAATTTTAAAATCTTCTTTATCTTCAGGTCACAACGCCCAATTTTTAAAGCCAGTTTTCACTTTAAAAATAAACAAAACAAAAAAGTATTCTACAGGACCTGTGGGGTCCTGGTGGAGACCAAGTTGAAGACGAACCAACATGCCCTTGTGGCAAAGGTGGCAATAGTATCCTAGGCTGCACTGCTGCCAACAAGTAAAGGCATGTATGGCACTGGTGAGACCACTGCTGGATCCAGTGCTGGGCTCCTCAATGCAAGGGACACATGGGCATGTTAGCCATCCCCGCAAAGAGCCACAATCACGGGGACAACAGCAACTCTCGTATGAGGAAAGTCTGAGGGAACTGGGTGCTCAGCCTGGAGAAGTGTGCAAGGAGCTGTCTGGAGAAGGGAGGGTGCAAAGAAGACAGAGCTAGGCTCTTTTCAGCAGTGACATGACTAGAGGCAAGTGGCACAAAGGGAAACATCAGGAAACACTGCTGCTGTGAGGGTGACCAAGTATTGAGACCTTGTGGAGATACCTGGAGATATTCAAAAGCTGTCTGGACATGGTCCTGAGCACCTGGCACTAGGTGACCCTGCTCTAGCAGAGGGATTGTACCAGGTGACCTCCAGAGGTCCCTTCCAATCTTAACTACGCAGTGGTTCAACACTCTTCTCCATGCAGTGTTAATCATCTGCTGAACTGTAATTAACACTTCTAATTGCAGTTTGCAATTTACTTAATGGAAACACCCTTCATGGGCTAAAGTTTCTGAAGTGTAGCTTCAAGAGACATGTTTGCCATTTTAGGCCATGTCTACTACGAAGTAATTTCTCTGCAGGGAAATTTGCTTTACAGCCACCTGAATTTTCTCACAGAATGACATTCCTGTGCTCTTTTTCCCTGGTAGGGGTTTGTTCACATGTTGTCAAATGTAAGATTGCAGAGTTCAGGTATGAAGAGATCTTTGCTGACTACTGAATGTCGTTGTAAGTCTATGCGTACATAAAGCCTGAATTAAAAGATACATGGCGTTTGTTTTATATATGTGTGCAAAGGAGAAGAAGGTCAGGGATTAAAAACCTATTTCAAAGAAAGAGAGGCACATAAAAGAAAGAAAGGTGACATACAGAGAAGGTGACTATGATGTAACAAATTAATTATGGATCTGCAAGGAAAAGAAATGCACTTCTGTATTGGTTCAGTCTCAGCCTTCAAAACTATTTCTTCATCTGTGGAACAGAAACATGTAGAAAAGGTCCAATTGCAAAATCACATTTTCAAAACAATAAGATACTTGAATAAGGGTACCGCATAGAGTTATAGAATCATGGAATATCCAGAGTTAGAAGGGACCCATAAAGATCATTGAGTCCAACTCCTGGCTCCACATATGATCACATGCAGGAAGAGTGACATCTTCACTGACATCACAAATTGTAATGGGGTGAGCAAGAGTCTAGCAGCTCCTTTCCTTCTGGTTGGTTTATGACTGCCCATGCGTACACACATTTGCTTGGATGCTATATTGCAAATCAGAAACTTGGTAGAGGTTTTCTTTTAATAAGGAATCAGGCATGAAAGCTTGCAAGCCTTAATGATACTGCTGATGATTGTATCCACTTAGACAGCAGTCAAACACTGATATTATTTACAGATTGGGAAGGAGAGTGCAAGAAAGATTTGCCCCATCAAATACCATAGGTTTTTTCAATTACAAATATTACTGTAGAGGACAGTCTTACTGCCAAACCAAAGCCTAAGGTACCTTGGAAAGCTTTTTTTCTCACTTGGCAAAAATATTTTGGAAACCCTATCTTGATCCCTTGAGTTTTTGACCAACCTGAACCTCTCTAGCAGAACACATTTATTTTCAATAGAGGCATACAAGAGTGTAAGCCACCTTGGAATATATGACTATGTAATAAATATCTATTAAGCTCTTTAAAGATTTTGAATTTTAGGAACAAATGAATGCATGTTTTGTTACAGCTATATGTTTCACAAATAAAGCTGTATTTTCCACAAATAAATGTATGCATACTGCAAAATGCCATGTGTTTACAAACATAATTTGCAAATACAGGCAAAATTCAGATTTTCTCCAGGAATGCAAACTCCAGATACTTAATCAAATTCTAGTTTAAAATTGCACAACTTTCTAATGGGATTCAGCTTTCTACTGATTTGCTGTAAAAAAAACATATATTGCAGTCAGGAAACAACATGAGGCACCGTTGCAGCTGAGCAGATGACAGGAAAGGGGCAGCAATGAAGCCTGAAGAGAGATCCTTTAAGGTGGAGCCTTCCTCAGGTTCTGAACGATGCCCTTCAGGCTCACCCAGGCAGCCAGCTTTAGCTGACATTTAGATGTTATGTCCTTGAGTGGGAGATGCTGTGGCATAAAACACAGCACTTGACAGTCTCCCTTTAGACTCCCTCATATGGACTAAAAGCAGACACATTTACCTTTCTATATAAAATGCTCTGCACGTTAAGTCTGTATTTGAGATCACTGGGGTTTTTCTTGGTTATATTCTAATTTTTAAAGGAAATTGAACGTCTTTCTAGCAAATAGTTTTAACTGTATTTTAAGTTGGGTATGGAATCTCTTAGTTCACAATATAAACTTCTAGGTTTTCTTGCACCGTCCTCCCCCAGCCTTTTAAAAAATTATTCCAGCTCAAGGAGTAAAATTGAAGAAAGAAAAAAAAGGATTTTAACTTTAGCAGAGAATACCTCTGCATGTGTGTTCCACTGCTGTAAAAGCCATGAAGCATTTAAAATGTAGACTTCATTTCTACTGATATAGTTAGCCTGTGTGGTTATGTTAACTAGAACACTGATGTGTTTTGCCAGCTTTAATCATATTGAAAACCTCACACTACATGATATTTTGCTTTAAAAGCTAATTCCTGCAGACAGTAAGAAGTCTTATGTATTTAAATTTAAAGAAATCCATTTTCCATTTAAATAATTCAAAAATAATTCCGTTTTTATGGACTGGTTGACCATCAGGATCTATATACACCATTTCAATATGCAGTTCACCACATCCAAAAGGGTATTTCAAAGTCTTTCTAAAGCTTCCATTGAAACTATGGTCCATCCTTTACATATTTTGCCCTCCCCCCCCTCCCCCCATCTATTAAGGAAAACAATAGCAATGTCATTCCAGCTTACAAGAAGGTTAGGTTTTTAGGAACTGGGAGAGAAGAAATAAAGAAAGATAAGTATAAAAAAATATTTGAATCACTGTGGGAATTTTATATTTTCTTTATAATTCTTATAATGGTTGCTGAGTACTTAAGGAATAATAGCTATGAGGGCAATTATCACTGCTTCTAGGATACTCAATTATGTGTGCTGAAGAAATAAAGAAGTTTCTTTTTTCCCCAATTATTTAAAAGAATCCCCTGGTAGAATTACCATTTTCAGCTAGAATGAAGAAGATTCCCCATGAAAAGAACCGTGCTTCTTTTAGGGTCTTGTAATCAATAGAAATGAGAATCTCTAGCACATGTGCTCAATTCCCATCTAAATACAAGCTCTGTTGCCAGCAGCAGAATAAAAAAATGTGTTCAATCTTTATTTATCATTCAACATACCTCTGAGCAATGCTTTGCCAAGATTCTGCAGAAAACACTACCTTCACCAGAGTGTCATATACTGCTTTACCTACAGGTGCAACAGAAACCTGGCAGTCTGTGGGAGCAGGCCAGGGAGGGAGCTGCCAACATTTTTTACGAGCTAACAGTAGCGGACAGCCAACTCTGTGTTCAAATTTACTTACACATGGGTCGGGTTCCTCAGGTGTTTGTAAAGAGTCTTGAGACATATCTATCAAGCAGCTTGCAGAAAGTCAGATTTCTGCAGCTGAAAACATCAGTTTTCCTGAGAAAAAGGGGAGGAAAACAAAGAAGCCCAGAGCAGCCCACCAGGAAACGAATTAAAGGGGGAATCAAGCAGGTATCATTCCTATGCTGGTATCATTCCTATCAAGGGCTAAATGCACTGAAGGAGCTGATGGATTACTTTAAGCCCTGAGATCAGTTTCCTTATAGAAGAAATAATGAGGTTTTGGAGGGCTATTCAGACCCTGTCAAAAGGCAAAGTTAGGGAACAAAATATCTATATCATTTTGAAAAGCCATACAGAAAGTGTCCTTAGGTTTTGCACTACCAAGCACTTCATATTAAAAAAAACCAAAACAAAACAAAAACCAAAACACTGTGAGGAATAGGCAGATAGTTTAGAATGACAGGTGAGCACTTGTCAGTTAACTGAGTTGACCAATAATGGGAATGCAGTCTCTTTCTGCTAATTAGTGCCTGACTGCTCTCTTTCCCATACGAGTAGGTCAGGTTTCTTGTGTGATTTTAGTCACCTAGTCAGACCAGGAAAAAAAAAATTATTCTTCTTCCAGACACTGACATCTAAACAAAGTCCTTGAGCTTCCTTGGAGTAAGCCAGTTTTAGTTTCTCATCTAGAACAGCCATCAGTGTCAGGGGAAAGTGAAACAAAGAGTTGGGGTTTGTATACAAAGGGCCTGGGACTGTTCACAGGGTGTTCTGCCAACAGCCACTTCTGACGTGGTGCCTGGCCCTTTAAGAGGCTTGGAATGTTCTGGAATGTGGCTGGACCTGGGGCTCCCCGCCCTTCCCACTTTAAACTTACCTTCAACTCTGCTTCAGCTCAAGCAACTGCAATACAGAAAGCAGCACCATGGCTATGAGAAGCAGCTTTCTAACTTGCATCTTAGCTCCAGCTCCTTGTGCCTGTCTGAGGCTGTGTGCCATGCTGGTGGTAAGGAGGTATGTAGACAGACCACAGCGATGTCAGGGACCAGGGCAGGAGAGAGCGTGAGAGGGGCCAGAGGGTGAGGGTCCACAATTCATGTGAATAGGTAGAAGAGCTGGCTGGCAGCCCTTTCCCGTGGGGCAGGGGGATGGCTGTTCCTGCCTCAGGCAACTCCTTACTTGAAGCTCCAACAGTCCTTGAAAGCACATCCAATCTGCCAAAGATGTGATCAAGCACTGGTTATCAAGCATTGGAACAGGCTGCCCAGAGAGGTGGTGAAGTCACCATCCCTGGAGTTGTTCAAAAAACCACGTAGATGTGGTACTTTGGGACATGATTTAGTAGATGTGGTGGTGCTGGGTTGGCAGCTGCACTTGATGATCTTGGACTTTTCCAACCTTAAAGATTCTATGATTCTATGAAATATGAAGAAATATTTAAAAGGTCAGAGGCATGTGACATCTCTGAGGAGTTTACTGAAATCCAAATGGCAATCCTTAACGCGTGAAATCAGCAATGTGACTGGTTTACAGCATACGCGCTGATACACAGGGGATTCCTGCTTCAGGTTCTCCCACAGTCAGGGCCATATTTCATGCTTCTACAGGAAAGTTGTGCAGCCTTCTTGATGTCTCTGATGCTCTGTGCCAGTAGCAGCTGGTCAGTGCATATCTTCATTTCCTGTGACTGTACCTTGCATGCTGAAATGCCTATTATATGAAAGGCTCCTATGACAGTGGAACTACACAAGTATATATTTCCTACTAGGACCCCAATTTAAAGAGGCCTTCATAACTCTTCCTGCAACCTAATGCTGTATACACACTGTACCTGTCCATGAGCCCATATGCATGAAAGCATCCCATTTTTTCTGACCATGGATCCTACTGCCTCCTACATTATAGCACAGTGGACCCAAGGTTCTTCATTATACATCATTTGAATGTTGCTTTCACACCCTAGAAAAATCTTTTTTCAGTCCTTAAAGAACAGTGAATATTCAAAGGAATCCATTGGCAAGTCTGTATTTTACAGAGTACCTTAGATTTCGTTTTCCAGTATAAAGGCCTAATTCAAAGCTTTGTGAAGTTCATGACAATCTTGTTTCTAGCAGGCACAGGATCAATTTAGCTCTTAATTTAGCTCACCAACCATCCTGATGTCAGGTCACAGATTCAATTTAGTTCTGACTTCCACTTTCCCTAGTTAATCCTTTCATTTGTGAATACTTCCAGCAGTCAGGAGTTAGACATTCCTGTTTTAAGATTTACCTCAGAGGATTCATATCTCTTCAGTCATGTGCTACACATTTATCCAGACTTTAGTGATTTTACCTATTTAATTTCCACTTTCTTGTTGGATTTAGTTACCTTGTTATTTTAAGAAGCAGGAATCTTTAGCTGTGGATCATTAAGTTGGGGTATTGCATCGAAGTGCAAGTTTTTAATTAAGAGTAGTTGGTTATTTATTTAGTGTTGGGAAGAATTCTAACAAAAATGACCTTCCTGCCTTTTCCCCACAGATCCACATCATAATTTCTTACTCAGTTATATTGAACTTAATATAACTTAAAAGTTTTAAAACTGAGAGAATTGGACTGTTGTGTATTTTAAGGATAGAAAAGGAGGGCTACAACAACTATAGGCAGCTAAAATTATTTTGGATGAATGAACAAAATCCTAAAAGGGTCCCCACAGAAGCTAGCTAGCAATGAGAGACCTTCTCCCATCATTCTCCATCATGTCATACACTGATTGAGGAAAAATGGAATGGGCTGTATTTTACCTTATTTGGGGGATGTTATCTCTCTTTTCTTTGCCTTTTGTATGTGGTAAGGAATGTTGTGTCATATTTTCTTTTACCTCATTGGAAGGGGCAATGAGAAACTGATTCTTAGATTATAAGTAAGCTGGGAAATATATAAAATTATTTTTATTAGTATGTTTAGCTTTGAATATGTATATTTTATTATCTAAAGACACTTACAAATCCATGTGATTTTGTTACTTCTATGATACTGACACAAGGAAGCTCCTATGACCATAAGGTGCCTAAAAACCAATCATTCTTGCCCATGCCATTTTGTCTGGTTTTGAATATTCATATAATTGAAGGTTTACTGGTGTTCACTTACTCAGAATGAAAGTCAAATACTAAATTCAGGTAATGTATAGTCAGAATCAGTTAAGCATGCAGCTTTATTTGTATGTGTGTTCCCCAGGGCTCAGTGTTGGGTCCAGTCCTGTTTAATATCTTCATTGACCACCTTGATGAGGGAATAGCATCCACCCTCAGCAAGTACGCTGATGATACAAAGCTGGAAGGAGTGGCTGACATGCAGGAACACTGCGCTGCCATCCAGAGAGACCTGGACAGGCTGGAGAGCTGGGCAGGGAGAAACCAGAAGAGATTCAACAAAAGCAAGTGTAGACTCTTGCACCTGGGGAGGAATAACTGCTTGTATCAGTACAGGCTGGGGGATGACCTGCTGGAGAAGAGCTCAGTGGAGAAGGACCTGGGGATCCTGGTTGATGACAGGTTGGCCATGAGCCAGCAGTGTGCCCTGGTGTCTAAGAGAGCCAATGGGATCCTGGGGTGCATCAGGAGGAGTGTGGCCAGCAGGTCGAAGGAGGTGATCCTCCCCCTCTACTCTGCCCTGGTCAGGCCCCACCTGGAGTATTGTGTCCAGTTCTGGGCTCCGTGGTATAAAAAAGACAGGGGTCTCCTGGAGAGAGTCCAGAGAAGGGCTACTAAAATGATTAAGGGCCTGGAGCATCTCCCCTATGAGGAAAGGCTGAGTAAGTTGGGACTATTCAGCCTAGAGAAGAATAAGGTGGGACCTTGTTAATGTTTATAAATATCTGAAGTATGGGATGCAGGGGGAAATGGCCAGCTCCTTTTCAGTGGTCTGTGGAGATGGGACAAGGGGCAATGGCTGCAAGTTGGAGCACAGGAAGTTCCGCACCAACATGCGGAAGAACTTTTACACAGTGAGGGTGACAGAGCCCTGGAATAGGCTGCCCAGGGAGGTGGTGGAGTCCCCTTCACTGGAGATATTCAAGACCCGTCTGGACGCCTATCTGGGTGATATGTCCTAGGGAGCTGCTTTGGCAGGGAGGTTGCACCCGATGATCTCTCGAGGTCCCTTCCAACCCCTGCAATTCTGTGATTCTGTGATTCTATGTGTAACTCTTTGGCTTAATTGTTTAATGTATCTTTAGCCACCAAACCTATCAAATTTTTTATCACAAAATGTGGAGATAAACTAGAATTATCCACAGTGGACCACTGTCACAAAGTGGCTGTTGAAAAAGCAATCAGTGAAAATAAATACTTCTGTTTGAAATCAGTAACTTTTTGAAAATTAGTGAGAATCTTTCTAACCTTAACATGTTGCTTTTGATATGTTAAATGACTTGTCATTTTATTTTGTTTTTCCTTTCCAGCCACAAATATTAACAGGTATCGGGTAAAGAAATATTGGCCACTTTTCTAACCCTTTATATTCAGTGAATCATTGTCAGCTCTTATAAAATGAACAATATTAATCAATATTAGGAGGGAGATGAAAAGGAAGCAGAAGAGTAACTGTATCTTGCGGCAAACACTGAGGGTTATTATGTCTAGGCAGGATGCACAAGACCAAAGCACTCAAAAAAAGGGAAAGTGACAGTTTTAGCTGCATGATGTCTAAAGGCCATTTGTGTTGTGCTGATAGTTTTTATATATGCCCAAATCAGTATAATCAGTGTTTTATACAGTCTGTTCACTCGGTAACACTTGACTTACTGCTCTGATCATTCTGCCATTCATTGGTGTAATTTTTCATTAGAAAAGAATGGATGGTGGTCATATCAGCCAAGTGCAGAGAGTATTTTCATTTTTAAGGTGGGAAGCAGTAGCTTATTATTAGGAAGCAAGATGTTCTGTGAGAAGGACTATTGGACACTTAAAATTACTTCTAAATTTCCATTTTGGCTTTGGAAATCATCTTTGAATTGCCTTAAAGCAATGAGGAGCCATAAAGGCAGCCTGGTTAGAAGGGAAAAATACTGAACAAAGGAAATTTTCTGCTGAAGAATATTGTTGGGGAAGGGCCTTCCAGCCTGCGACTGCGAGCCTGCGAACCAGAAACATCCTTGAAAAGTGCAGCCAGGGTACCTGGAAACCAGAGAGATCCTGAGATATCATGGATAAGTGCAAAACCAGGGCACTGTAATAGCAATTTATAATCCAGGAAGGTGGGAAACCACCTGGAAAAAAATTGCTCTGAAACAACAGAAAATAGCATCATCTATTGGCTCTTACAAGTCAAAAATCAAAATTAACAGCATGTATTTGTTGCTTGAAGTAGGATACCCTACACCTTATCAGTGTTATCAAAATGAATTAATTTTTATCTAAAATGGAGACTCCTGCTCTGTGAGAATTTCCGAGTTGAACTCCATGTGAACTTTTTATTGAGCTCACGGACTGTCACTGGAGACATCTGACTGACTCCAGACTCTGTGACATGGATCATTTTTGAAAGGACACTGCCTGTTATCTTACTTGTTCAATCTGTCCTCCCCTCTTTTAGTGATGGCTAGCCCTGTCCCCCAGGATCCTTTGCTCCTCCCCCCCCCCATTCCCTTTTTTACTGGTGTGGACCATTTTCCTTCATATTGACATTATATACATTTATACAAGCAATCTAATGTATCTTCTTGTTGATATGTTTGCTTCACTAGTGATAGCTTGTACTACCTGTATTAGTATGCAACTGTTTATTGCTGTTATTTGCTGTACTGCAATACTGACTGATCCTGTCACTGATTGTTAGCATAGAATTGGTTGTTCATGGTAATTTCTAATAGCTTGGTATGTATATGTTAGTTCATATTTATTTTATTAATGACACGTTTATTTGCTAGCGGTGATTTTTGTAGCAGTTGTGGTAATCTGTAGAAAAGTAGAGAAATTTGAAGGATAAAGCCTCCATGTTTTGGTGTATTACAGAATGCTGTACACCCTTGTTTGCAATCGTTACACACCCGAAGGCCACTTCCTATGCTGCTTTCCTCTTCCTATAAAATTGTTGGAAATAAAACTGTGTAGATTTCTGTCTTATCTATCCTTTGCCTCCATATGAGCTACTTCAATTCTCTTTTTCCTAGCCCCCTTTTCTATAGATTTTTGAGCAATGGAGATTTTATACATTGTGTCACGCAGAAATGTTTACAAACCCCGTGAAGTTTCTTGCTTCTGAAATATAGACATGGCATTTAAAAAAACTTTTTTTTTTTTCTGGCAAGTTTCATAAAATGGTATGTCTGTCTTTGTACCATGGGAAGGGGAAGGAAAATTTTATGATGCTTTCTATAGAGAAGAGAAAGAGGAGGACAGAGTCTGAATCCAAAATCTTACATTTTACATAGTTTCCCGTGCCTTTACATAGGGAAAGTATTTCACATGTATAGGTAGCAGCGGAACGGACTGAGATTACACAAAGACGTTTATACATACAAGTAATACGTTAAATTATTCCTTTCTCCTGGTGCGTTCAATATTGAGAAAAAAGAATCTAAGGAGTAGGAATAACAAAAAAAAATCCCAAACTAAATAATTAATTTATGAATAGCGAATTACATTTCAGTTCAGTGAGTGCTTTTGTTATAAGAGCAAATCCACATGTGAAATTCTGCAAACAGAACTTTTTCTCTTTAGTCTTCAAAGAAATTAAAACAATTTCAAGAGAAAAGATGCTTTGTAGAACCTCCATAAGCTCAATAGAGATAAATGTGAGTGGTTTTAACAAGAGTAACAGATGCATTTTAATTCTAATAGCTTTTATGGTCAAAGAATTTTTTTTCCTGCCTTTTCAGTTCTAATGGCATTGACTAGATAACCATGATTTCTCTTAGAAGAAATAGAATTGTGCTAATGATTTATTAGAATAACAGTGTTCAAAGGTCATATATTTATCATATGTTAAGAGGAGGTATGGTGGTTTTGCTAATATCTTGTATCTTCATTAAGTATTGAAAGTAATTAATTTCATTAGTCAGAAGCCTCTTTACTACATACGTTCTTTTAAGGCGATGTTTTGCCTTCTCATTTGTCTCAAATTTCAGGACCCATGTGGTCCAGAAGACGGTGCACTAGCTAGAGAAATGTTTCCACCAAGGTTCTGTTACGGACTTGCTGCAGTAAATTTCCTTGTTTCTGTTTCCTCTCCTTCTCTCTCGTTCACTCTTTCAACCACTTTGGGGCAGATGCATTCTATTATGTTGCTATAATCACTGTCACAATTAAGATTTAATGGGTTTTTTTTACATCTGTTGGATAATTTTGAAGTAAAAAACACAAGTCAAGTAGAGGTAAGCTATATTTTAAAATCCATTGTTGTATAGTAGTGTAAAAGCTTATATAAGCACGAAGTGATGTATGTTGTATGAAATATTAATTAGATAATCTTCATGGATTTAGTACATACCTATAGAATTTACAAGTCAGTGTGTTTGTGTGAAAAAAGTACAGAAACATGGAAGTGGTAAAGCAAACCCTGGGATCCACAGGACATGATAAAGCTTTAAATGGCCATCATGAGAAGCAGACACATTGAAAACAAATGGAATAAATTTGTCACAGAAGATTTTAAAAGCTAATAAGTATGCACAACCAGTGTGAAAAGTTTTGGCTTGGTTTTTTGTTTTTGGGTTTTTTTTCTTTTGATACCCATAATAGTTTCAGCACTTTGTTTTTCATGAGTGTTTTGTTGTAAAGAATTTCCTTATTGCATTAAGGAATGTAATCTTAAAGGCTAATTTTAGCTAAGGCAGGCTCTTCTCCCGAGGCTCTATTGACAAATGGTTCTTCTGAAGGGCAGTTCAGAGCCTAATTCACATACTTTGAATTAGTTTACCGAAGGAGCCTTCCTTTCTCCATTGACTGTCTCCCCTGGAGAAAAACAAGTGAGACAGCCCTCTCCAGCATAAGTTTAGTCTTCAGTGAATAAGAGGAAAACCCTGTTAGCATTCAGACTATGACTCAGAATAACTCTTTTTAGGTGCCATTATTTATGAAGATTTTTACGGAGTTTTCACAGATTGATAACAGGGTAAGATTTACTCTTGGAGTCAGCCCACTGTGAGTCCTAAGCAGATCTTACAGACAGTATTTGGCCTCAGATCTTTGTTCCTTCTGCTGTGGTCTCTATTGTTTTTCAGCAGAGTCTGAAACATATTGTCAGTATTCAATTGCTGTTTGGCTGTGCAATTGCACTGGTCCTGGTAGCAATCAGTAAATGACCCTTCCTGATCACAGTCTTTCTGGTGACATTTCATTCACAAAGAGCTATCTAATGGGAGTGTTTTTGGAATCACGAACAGATTTACATGAGACACCCTATAAGAAAAGAAAAAAACCTTGAAAATCATGTAATGATTCTAATTTTGTATGACTACCTGAACTAGGAAAAGCTTAAAAAAAAAGCAATGGGACACGTAGCAATGCCTTGCTGGGTAAGACCTTGACACATGGGAAGGGTTGTTTGTTAGCTGAGACTAATGTGTCCAGGAAGATCTTGAAGATAAAGCAGTAGCATCCATTGTAGTTACATAATTACAACTACATTAGCTTGGTTATGAGTACTTGGATCTGCTAAGAACAATCTTGGAACATGTTCAGATGCTTAGTTGGGCATGTGCTTTCAATGATTATAAGTATTTGAGTGATCTGACGTGACATACATGAAAATCTATTCATATCAGGTGATGCTTTGGAATTTAGGGATGGCTCAACCTCTTAGATATAGATGGCTGACTGAGGAATTTATTAACATGAGTTTTTTCAGTTCTTTCTTTCATTCACTGTACGGTAAATGACTGAAAATATTCAAGGAATATTTTCATTCTGGAGAGAATTTTAAGATACCAGCTTAGCTTGATTCAAACTGTACATGGAATTGGGATATTGACTTGTGTCTGCAGTCAACAGATGATATATCTTTAAGATCATGCTGTTTCACTTTCAGAAGAGCACTTGGAAAGTCCTTCACAAGAAACTTGCAAACCGGGTAAACTCTCTTCTACTGCGAATTGTTCCAGAAAAGCCTTGATAATGGTTAGGGAGCAGATGTGATGACAAAAGTTCTCTTTTTCTAACCCAAACCATCTTATTAACTCTGACTACCACAGCTATCTATGTAACCTTTCTGTTCCGTGTTTGCATCATACCCAGTTCAACACTACCCTCACCCATCATGAAAATTCTTTTACACCATCACAATACATACAAATTTTAGAGCAACTGAACTTGCAACATAAAATGAAAGAAAAGTGGACATGCATAGCCAAACAAATAATAGAATAATATTCTGCACATGATCTTGCAATTTGATGAAAATGTTTTGCCTAACTGTATAAGTGCTCCACAGAATTTGTACAGTTATTGATTAATATGTGTTTCCAGTCTTTGTAGGGTTGCTTAGGAAATTGTCCTTAGTTATGACACTAATTAATAATATTTAATATAATAATTCTAATTGATACAGTAACAGTTTCCTTGATTAAGAAACTTATGCTTGTGTGCTTACTTTGCAAGATAAGCATTGTTTGTACAAACCACCATACATTTCTTTTGACAGGGCAGTGTGTAGCTAACCAGTTTTGTGACAAATCGAATAAGATGGGTAATGTTGTCACCTTCTTGTTATGATTCAAAACCTGGCATTGACTCATAAACATAGCATAGGGTTTAAGTCTTCTGCTGTCAGGAACCTGGAACTGAATCACAACACGAGGTCAGTGTCTCAGCTCTCCGCATGATGGAGAAAACAATATTGCTTGAAAATAGTAGGAAGGAAAAAAAATCTGGAGGAGGGAAAGGAAGAGGTAGGAGAAGAATGCCTCTAGTTTTGCCGGATCTTTCAACTCTGAAGTCATGTGCAGCCTGTAGTTTGGCCACCCACTAATTGGACAGAGTTGAACCTAAGCTGATCAATACACATGGCATTTTAGTTGAGTTTGTACTGGTGATGAATTTGACTCTGGGTTTCTCTCCTTTTATTATTCCTAGATAAATTCAGATCCTGGGTTTCATTGCAGGATAAAGGAAGAAGCAACAACCCATTCTAAAAAATCCAGGTAGTAAAGTTATCCCAAGATAGACTTGCACTCCAGTGATCTGAATGCATGGATAACAACACAGCTGTTGGGCTGTTACTGTACATATGTTTCTCAGCAATAGAAGTCCCCAGTTTGCATAATACCTGTTTACAAATAAATGTATCATGAAAAAAATAATTCAAGACTCTATCTACAGGGTTTTTTTAGTGAAGTATCCTTTTTATACTTTGTAAGTAGAATTCAAAAATAATATGAAGTATTTGGTGAACCAATGCCAGAGATTCAGTAAATGTTATTCTCTTGTTACACTCACCTGTCCAACTGAAGCAAATCTGCTTTACTACGTTATGTATGCTTACAGGCATCTCCCATGTCTTTAAACTTTTGTTCCTGAATAAAGTTAATATTCATCAGTAAAAATTCTGTAAGTAATTTCACATGTATTAAGTTGTTCACTTATATTAAGTTGCAGTGCTCTTTAAAATCCTGTCTTCAGATTTCAAGAGTGAAAGCACTGACTAGGGAACAGTGTCAAACATCTGCCAAGAATTAACTTTTACATAACTTTCAGTGGAAGTGGAGCTCAGGAAGGGTCCAAACGTTTATATTCATAAAAGGAAAATTGGTTAGAGTACAACTAAACCATTAAAATCTATTCTGAGTTGACAGGGTCCTAAAGCAGCTTAATAAAGCAGCCTAGATGAGGTGTGGCTTTATGCACATTCACAACTATTTTCATTTTTTTAGGGGGTCTTTTTGGCCTAAAATAAGAGTTTCTATTTGTGTGAGCCATTAACTGCAACATGCGCTAGAATTTCTTGTGTAACCTTTTATTTTCTTCAAAATTGGTTTGCTCTGCAGATGTCACTGAAATTTAAATTTAGACTCAGTGGACTTTATATGTATAGCTTACATTAAATGAGTTATATAACAACAATACATCTCAAAAATAAATCACATAAGATAAAAAATAAATTAGGTCACCCTTCTTAGCTTTCCATCACCTGCTTTTTGAGGCTGCGTTGTTGCACTTTATGGGCTTTTGTCAGATATTTCCTCTTGGAGTTTTCTTTTAGCTGCATAGAGCCACGCCATCTCATCCATGTCTTTAATAACTTTTAACTCACATACTTCAAATAATTCTTGATTGGTGAAAAGCATCCCTCTGTTCTAGATAAACAGAATACAAGTTAGCAGAAATATCACTCATGGTTAAGTATTCATTATGTGCCTATATCCAACTGAGAGACTGTTGCTGCACTAGTGAGCTTCAGAGGGTTGGCTCTTAAGCTCCAAATGCAGCAAAACTTGTTTAGCTCTTAGGTTTTCATTCAGGCTGTTGTGGTTTAACTCAGCAGGCAGCTAAAACAGCCACACAACCATTCCCTCACTCCCCCACAGTGGGATGGGGGAGAGAATGGAAAAAAGTTATCTATTGGGTTGAGATAAAAAGAGTTTAATAAGGCAGAAAAGGAGGAAAATAACAATAATAGCAATAATGATAAAACAATGTACAAAGCAAGTGATGCACAGAACAATCGCTCGCCAACTCCTGACCAATGCCCAGCTAGTTACTGACCCATGTCCCTCCCTGGACAACTCCCCCCCAGTTTCTATACTGAGCATGACATCATATGGTATGGAATACCCTTTGGCCAGTTTGAGTCAGTGGTCCTAGCTGTGCCCCCTCCCAGCTTCTTACACACCTCTTGCAGAAGGCTCATGCCTCCTTGCTTATACAGTGGGGGAAGCTGAAAAGTCCTTGCCTTAATTATAAATACTCTTTAGCAACAACTAAAGCATCAATGTGTTATCAACATTATTTTCACACTAAATCCAAAACACAGCACCATACCAGCTGCAAGGAAGAAAATTAACTCCATCCCAGCTGAAACCAGGAGACAGATCCTGTATGTTGGATGACAGACAATCACTACAATGAAACCAACATGAAATACTTCTTCACATTGACCTCTTGCTAATGGATATTATAAGAAGACACCACTTCCAGCAGCTCCAGGGCCAGCCAGGATCCCAGCCTAGAGACCCAGAGGTCTCCATCCCAAGCTGATGGACATGGCTGCTCCTTTCCCATTTTTAGGTTCAGCCAATAATGAGGCTGAGCATGTGTCCTGACAACACTATCAGGACTATAGTCCCCTTCTTCCTCTTCAGCTGGTAAGGACTTACAGAATCACAGAATCACAAGGTTGGAAGAAACCTTTGAAGATCATCAAGTCCAACCATTCCCATCTGGATCTGGACTGTCAGCTCTTCTAGAGCTGTGCATGGAGGCTTTAATGGGCTATCTGACCAGAGACTTTTGGTCTTCTATTGTGTCTGTTATTCCTTCTTCAACACGTTTGTATCTATGTGTGGTTTTGCTTGTCATTTCCCTCTTTACTTGTTGCTGCCTCCTTTGCATTGAAAAGTGCTGGATTACCTTAGTGAAGGAGACTATCTCACCTTCCCCACACCATTACATTGCTAAATCAAGAATAGAAAAATTGTATTTAAAAAAACCTGATGGAAATCTAAAAGTAACTGGTGAAGTGAAAACAAAAGTTTTCAGTAACACTAATGTATCTGTGCAGTTATGGATCAAGTCTGCTTTCTTACAAGTTAAGCTGCTATTGAAACCTTGGTGGGTAATAGTTGGTTATTTACTGTGTAGTCAGCATCAGGGCAGATATTTTTCTGGTTGGTAAACAATAGAATGTGTCCTCCACTTTCACATCATGTAAACCACATAAAACCACCATAGATTTCTGTAGAAAAAGGGGATAAACTTTCCTTTGTTTTTTTTTTTTTTTTTAAGGAATCTTACATGGTCTGCATCAATGATGCAAAGTTTTTTAAAGCCTTTATCTTCTTTACCTTTTAAAATATGTACTTATAATCAGACAAAATGAGATGAAGAGGTTGGTTTTTGCCCATGATTGACATGCAATGTCTGGAAAACTGGAGACTAGAAATCTTCAGTAAGAAAAACAGGATTTTTTTTTTCCCAGTGTTCCTATTGGGTGTTTCTACTCCTCACTTCAAGGTTTTGTACCTCATTATTTAAATCACATCACCTGGTGTAATTACTACAGGAGCCAGGTACTCAGATAGGTGGATGGGCCACAAGCCTGCATGGAAACATCAGTAGCCTTTTGTATTGCCAGGGCCAGTTCATGCCTCAGCTGCCCATTTCCCACTCAGAGAGAATGATTTGGGTAGCACAGGTCTCTCTGAAACCAGGAACTTGCCCTCTGAGGCCAGCAGAAGAGCTGAAAGAGAACACAAATGAAATGTTTGCACACGTCTACCTTTTGGAAAGGTGCTGTGACTAGGAATTTCCAGGGGCACAGCATAGTTAGGATTTGAGAAGCCAGACAGGCCAGAGGTAGTTTTACCAGATTACTGCTTGACAGTGGGCAAACTCAAGGTTATAACTAATAAAATTAATAGTATATGATAGGTTTGAAGCCTGCTTTATTTTTCTTGGAACAAATCTGTAAATCTAAATGTTTACAATTGCATTCCATGTTGAGATTCAGTTCTTTTGTTGTTATTTTGTTACCAGACTGAAAGTATAGTTTTGGAATAATAAAATTGTTATTTGGATGTTGAAAAAACGACTTCTCTCTCTCCTTCCCTCTCTCTTTCCCTCCCTTTTTTTCTCCTCCTTTCCCTGCCTCCCCCCATCTTTTTACTTACAGACCTTCAAAGAAAGCTGCAGTTCCAGATTTCAAATGTCCCTATTGTCTACAGAGTGGGAAAAACGTTGATCTCCTTAAAATTCCTTTCTGTTCTAGTCCTCATTCTGAGGTGAAATTAAAGATAACAGGTTGTGCTAGGGCAGTAGCCTTTCCTCAAGGGACAGGATGCTGTTCATAAGACTTAAACCTGTTCTCAAGCGTAAAAAATGTTTGTGTAGGATATTGGTTTCTAAAGTGTTCTGTTTATAATTTTATCACCAGCCCCACCAGGTAATCACTTTGTGAACTAGTTGACCACTAAATATGCATCCCCATGTAAAGGCATAATATTGCATTTTTATGCATGCTTCAGTTATAATCAGTGCACAAATAGAAAACTGTTTGAAGTTGCTCACATAGAAAGGGCTGCCACAGATTCTGGTAGACACATTCTCCATGCATTACACCATGTATAGAAACGTGTTTAGCAATCCATAAAAGGCAATAGTTAATGCAGCCACTCAGTCAAGATAAGAAATACAGAAGCTAAAATAAGCAACTTGAATCACTGTAACAGCAAGAGGAAGCTTGCAGCTCCATGCTACACAATGCAAAAGTACACATAAAAGAGCTGCAGCTTTTTATCCCCCCAGCCTGCTGCAATATGGCAAACAGGCCCCCGAATGTCCGTAAATAGTGCTTCTCTCACACTGAGACCGACTTTTCCAGTCATAGAAATACTTGCAGTTTTAAAGGTGAGATAGTTATAGATGTAGAATCAGTAACAGTCAGATGAAGAAAGAGAGGATGTAGTTACTACAGATACAGAGGAAACTGTCTATAGCCAAACGTAATCTTCATGATATGTATTTTAGATGTTGAACTGAGAAGGAGACTCTGCTGTCTATGTTGTTATGCTCTATTGCTGACATGGAACTTTAGCTGCTGATCTAGCCTCTTTGTAACCAGACTTGTTTGACTACTGGATAAAGGAACCATAATGCCATCATCAAACCACTCAATCAAACATTAAACTTTTAGGAGGAAGAGGATTCTACATCCTGTATATTTCTGTCTTTTCAACATGATATCTCCTTTTTGGGACAAAAGGCTTGTGTATATGTGTCTGGCTACAAAAATTTCTCTGTCATTATTTTGTTGTGTGGGTTGGAGTAGATGCCATACTTTGGGAAGGAGTGAAATCCTGGCCCTGCTACTAAGGGTGGGAGCCTTGGTCGTTACTTCCATAGGGTCAGAACTTCACCCTGTGTCTCATATTCTGCAGCTGTGCAGTGACGACATGGATATAACAAATCCCTTCCTCCTGAAGCTGAAGTGTGAGGAGGGTCACTTCAGAAAAATTAGTGAGTTTTGCTAAATAACTGTATTTTGTAAATGAACAGAATTATGTATGTAATAATAAAAGCCCCAACAAAGTATCATTTTTCATCATGAGAATTGCCTCTACCCTAGTCACAGTTTTTTTCATTATTTAATCTGTACTGACAAACTAAGTCTAGTCAGATGGATTAACTATTCCCATTGTATATGTACGCTTCAATTTTGCTTACATTCTCTGAAAAAAAGTATTACTTTAATGGGGCCTGAGTCAATGGAATTTCAGGGACTAATTGAAGTTAGCTTTTCCTTTTAGGGCTAGTTGAATGTTTTGTACTGAGTGTTCTTTAAATGATGATGATCATCATCATTGTTGTTGCCATCATCATTTGAAATTTCCTGTGTTTTTATAGAAAATTCTGATTTTTCAAAACCTAGAAAATCTCCTTTTGCTGAAAAATATTTTCTTTGAAAACATTTTAAAAAACTTGTCTATTTATTTATGAAAAAAAGATGAAGGAAATAAATATTGCAAATATTCCATCTAATGGAGGATATGTAGTCATTTATGAATTACATTCCCAAGCCAGAATGCATCTTCAGAAATGCACCAGTTAAAACATAAGACTGATATGATACGATGATAGACAATGAAGGATACAAAAGGAGAGACTAGAATGAATAGGAAGAACAGGGAGCATGAAGATCTAACGAGGAAGCTTAGACCATCCAAATGCAAATGTTTGAGTTTTTATTACAACTGTGGATGTTTTTCACCCCTTTTTTGCAATCACAGTGGCTTATGTGACGAGTAGTCATGTATACATGGCTTTTTGTTCTGTACTGATAGTAGCTTCCTCTTTGCGTCATACAGCTGCAGTCTTTATTTTTCCTCAAGCATGACTTTGAATCTTATCTCTTTGAATTGTTTTACTGTGGCTGATGGAAAACCCTGAAAGATTATAATATATGTTAAATATATTATGGAATGAACTGTACCTGGGTGTGGGAACCTGGCTAGCTGATCAAGGCCACAGCTACTTGCACTTGCAAAAACAGCCTTAAGAATTCACTAACAAGGGGCTGAAAAGCTTGGGAATGAGAACCTGTAACGAGATCTCATGGTACTTTGAAATTCCATTGTGGTGATAAAGACCTGATACGGTGCAGATGGTGTTTCCCCCCCCCCTATTCTCGCCCCTAGTTATGTAACCCTCAGATGTATATAACCAGCTACCGGCTTGAATAAAGTGAACTGATTACTTTTAACCATATTGGTGTGTAGTCTCTTCCTACCACTGCTCCACACTTCCAAAGCCCTGGATATAACTTATGTTCCAAAACCTGGATTTTGGACACAGGAGCTCGCAACGCCTGGGAAATGGTTAAGTATAACAATTTTCCATTCTCTTCAACCGGCAAGTCTACTTTAGTACAATATTTAAAAAGGTATTAAGGCAAGAAGCTAATCCATGCAATATAAATATTGGGATGGATAAATTAGAAAAGGAAAACAGATGTACTACAAAAGTAAATAATAAATTTCTAAATCCAAGATTACCAAGAATATAATAAGGAAAATCAGAGCAGAAAGGATTTCAGAATGAAGAACAATGATATAAAAGGCAAAATGATATAAGATCATGGTACAGTTTGGGGAAAATCTTACTTATAGAAAACATCTGGAGCCATTCAGAAATGTTGGAGAGGTACCATAAAGTACACATTTCTAAAAACATATAAAAAGCTGTAATACATTGTGGAGGAAAGAGAGGAAGAAAGCATTTGTTTCTTTCTTCCATTTAGATGAGCATAGCCACAAACCATCTTGGATTATAGAAATATAACCTTATGATATAAGGAAACGGAAGTATAGAAACCAAAGAAATAGATATTAACAATAAATATTTAGAAATGATTAGGTCCCTCTGTTAATCCCTGATGTATCATCTCTAGTATTTGTCTCATCCACTTTTCAACTTTTACAACTTCTTTCCCAAAAGTCTTTATTTTATGGTTTAAAAGACATGCATTTTCTGAGATTCCCTCTTTTTAACACTTAATTTCATCCCAACTTTCCATCGTATTTTTATGGATTCTATTCAAGATTCCTTCTTCCTACTTACTGTATTCTTTTAAAAATCTTAGGGTTTTTTGTTATACCCTTTTTTAAGTGATTGATTGAAACTTTGTTGAAAAAAGTTCGCAAAAGCTTTTCCTGAGGATAAATATGAGACACAGTTACGATGGCAACTCACCCAAATATGAGTTTGCTCAGAAGCAGATCTGTGTCATGCTATATTGATATTCATTGCAAAGACAGGAAGTTAGTCAGTCCTATTTGGTTTGGCTTCCCAAAGGCATAAGGAGAACCTGAAAAACATGGGAGTGGGGGATAAACAAAACCCAGAAGGACCATTTTGATTAGAATGTGGGAAAAACAAAAGATTGAGAACTCTGGGAAAGAAAACCCCTCCCACTTTCTTTCCATTGCCTTTAGTGTCATGAGGGAAATACTGTGACTCCATGGTTTGCGCTTATAAAACTGACCAGTAAAATTAAAACACCAACTCATTGTTCAGGTTAAAAGTTGGAATGCTTTCCTTGGTCATTGTTTTTTCAGGACAGAGGAATCGAGTTATTTTCATATTTATTACCTTACACTCTAGTTTCTGCACTGCCTGAACTCGTGTTCTCCAAACACTCTATAGATTTCTGGCATTTCTTGGTGCCCATTGCCTCAGAAATCACCTCACTGATTCCACTTACTCATTTATATCAATAAAGAATCAGCTTCTGGACAGGATGTTATGTGTCTGAACCCCTTGTTATCACTGAGTAAAATTTATCATGTATGACTGTGCTTATATTTCATGCAACTTTATTGTTTTCTAGCCAGAGTTGGTACAGTTGGTAGATCACTTTTTAGCTCTGTTCTTCATTGCCTTTCTCACTAGTTTGAACACCTTTTTTTTTTTTTAAGCAAAAAAATGATCAGTTTGAATTTTGGTTCTGAGTAAGTATGTATTCACTGCTAAATTGCCATTAGCTACACTAAATCATTGTGACTTTGTGCAAAAATGTGCCATATATTCATGTTTATTGTTATCTTTTATTCACAGAAGATCTTTTAGATAGTTAGTTTTTCATACGATGATGTTCCCATCCAAGAAGATTTAACTTCAGATTACAAGAATTAATAAAATAATATTACTAACATTGTCTCATTCCATCTGGGTTTTCTACTACCTAGCCATTACCTCTTGCATTAAAATATAATTTCTTAAATTCAGAGTTGGTACAGCACTGCAAAAAATGAAGTTTAATACATGAAGTATATGCAATAGAACATCTTGAATACGCAGCGTATGTATGTTACATCGATGGCTACTGATCTGGCAATGCTGTTGAAAAGCTGCAGCCAGAAGCTATATATGCCAGAGCAGAGGCAAAGAATCTCAGCTGGTGTAAACAGCAACAACTTCATTTTTCATAAGAGACCCATGATGTTTGTTCCAGTGGAGCACCTGACCATAAGAACTCGAATCCCTGAATTATTCTGATCTCAGGAACTTCATGTCTCTGTGAAAGGACAGTATTATTATTCCTGCACGATAGTTTCAGGTGGATTCAATTTGCTCCAATCAGGCTAGGAGATGTGTTACAGACTCTTTGAAATTAAGGTCATGGATAGAAAAATTGTGTTGAAATGACCTTAGTAACACAATTGGGGTAGGAAAAGAATGACAGGTACTTCCTGCAAATAGGCAAGTGCAGGTTCTTGATTTACTTTATTTAGAGTTTTGTGCAAACAAAGATTTTCTTGGATGAATTGGTCTTAATTCTTCATCCTGTAGTTTATGGGGGGACGGAGGGGGTGTTGGTTTATTATTTTAAAAAAAATATATAGTCTTTTATTTTACAGGGAAATTAGTCCACAATATGACAGTTGTGTCACTTTTTATTTCACTGAAAAATCAAACTACGGTTCCTTCTCTGACTCCTCTGATACTTCTACTGCTTTCTATGAATCGATGAATTATTTAGCCAGGTCCCTTCTTACAAAAGAAAAAAAAAAAAGAAAAATTATTGCATTTGTTCCTGATGGGTTTTTATTGGTTAATCCAAATAATATTTCTTCTTTTCTTATCATCAGCTATAGTTGCAAAAATCTTCCTTGCTTTTGATTCTACTTCCCTCTATTATTGCTCTTTACAGTGGTTTCCCATGGGTTGTGTCTTGCAGGAGCCCCGACATGTGAGTTGGACAGTACATTACACAGAATAACAGTGTCAGAGAATGCTGAGGAGGGAAGAAGATCAAGACAGAGTAACATGATTTTTTAAATACCAATTCTTAACATGTAGTATGTGTTTAGAAAGCTAAAATCAGCAAATATTTTTGTGGAATCAGAATGGAACCTTCTCTGAATCATACTAAACATCTACGCACAGTACGTCTCAGATCTGTGTTGCTCACTAAAAGCAAGTGATTTACAATTATATCTGAATATAGTTGAATATTCCACCTTACCTCTTAGCATACTTGTGGTGACTTGAGCAGTTGGCTACCAGGTACCAACCCATTTCCTCTTTCACTGCCCCTCCTTAGCAGGACGGCGTGCGGGAGAAAAGAAGATGGAAGGGCTTGTAGGTTGAGGTAAAGACAGGAGTTGGGAGGGGACACAGCTGGGACAGCTGACCCCAGCTGACTAAAGGGATATCCCATACCATATGACATCATCCTCAGCATATAAGGGGCTGGTGGAAGAAGAAGGAAGAGGAGTATACTTGGAGTGATGGCATTTGTCTTCCAAAGTAGCTGTTACACAAGATGGAGCCCTGCTTTCTTGGACATGGGGGAAGAAGGAAGAGGAGGATGTTTGGAATGATGGCATTTGTTTCCCCAATTAGCCATTACATAAGATGGAACCCTGACTTCCTGGACATGGTTGAAGACCTGCCTGACCACGGGAATTGGTGAGTGAAGTCTTTGATTTGCTTTGCTTGTTCACGTGACTTTTGCTTTACCTATTAAACTGACTTTATCTCAACCAGTGAGTTTTCTCATGGTTACTCTTCTGATTCTGTGTCCCCTCCCAACTGCTTGTGCACCCCCAGCATCCTCGCTGGTGGGATAGTGTGAGAAGCAGAAGAGGCCTCGGCTCTGTGTGAGCACTGCTCAGCAGTGACTGAAACATTCCAATGTTACAAACACTGTTTCCAGCACAAATCCAAAACATTGCCCCACACTAGCTACAACAAAGAAAATTAACTCTACCTCAGCCAAAACCAGCACAAAACCCCAAGCAAACAATGAACAACCCCCACCTGAATCTTACAAGCCAAATGGTGTATGACTCGCATTTGTGAAGCGCTTTGAGATACGCAGAAAACAAAGCTCAGATACACTTCCAAATCCAATACCAGACATATGGACATTTTCAGGGTAGATTCAACTGCCTTACAGTAGGGACAGGCTACTTTAAGTGAAGGCCAGATTAAGGTTTATGTGGCTTCTAGGAACAGTGAAGGCCGCAGTTCCTATGGTGGAACTATAGCTGCGCTCATGTGGATCTTGGACTGTGGTTGGGCCAGCTGTAATATCATGTAAACACATGGCATTTGTATAACATTTGAGTAGTATTTGTTCCCAACCCTGACTTGAAATAGAAGCAGTTCATGAAATGTTCCCACAACTGATACATCCCCCTGACTTTGATTGAAAGCCGTTTTACTAACAGCGCATGTCCACACAGTCATTTGTCTTGCTCTCAAAAGAGCACTGTGCCTATGGTGCAACAAATGTTGCCAGAAACGGCATGTTTTGTGTTATCTGTTCAGTGAAATAGCATGAGTGTCAGATGTACAGAGGAGGCAGGGCTTGGACATGAAGGATTTTGCACCCTTAAGCCCATCATAGTGAACAAAACAGAATATAGGTACTCATCCATCCTGACTATACATTTGGTTGACAGTTCGTCTTCTGTCTCACAGCAGCATACCTGTCACAAATATAAGTAGTCTCAGCTAAGTCAGTCAAAACAGACAGGTCCTTGCCATCTAAATAAACTAGACCTTCAATAAAGCACTGGTAAAAAAAGTAATACACTAAGATACAAAATGTAGTTCTCCCAGGATATGGCTTATTTACATAAAGGTGAATTTTAATCCAGTGGCCAATTCCCTAAGAACTCTTTGTCACAGCCTCTAGCTTCTCTTTGGAAATGTTTTCAGTGGAAAAGTAGGTTACAGGGAAAAAATGAGCTGTATTAATTATCAGACTTTTGAAATCAGTGTCAACAGGAACAAGCTGAGTTTACTATCAAGATGAGAGCTGGTTGTGATTAACCCTGTAGTTTCCATAGCATTTAATCTCAACTGTCTGTTTCATGCTAGGTGTAGATATCCTCCATTGATAATGATTACTTAGTAATGTTTAACACCATGCTAGCTGAAACAAAGACTTTCAAACCTGTTCTAACATGATGTAAAATTTTAGCAAACTGATGGACTGGAAACCCAGTCTGGCCTACCACATGCTCAGAGGGAAATCTGTGTGCTGAAAGCAGTAGTTCAGGAGAAGTTAATTTCATCCACACTACTTCCCACTGTGTTTATTGTGTTGGGTTCTTTTAATAATTATTTGGCTGTTTCTAGCAGGGACCCATGAGGAGGAGGAACAAAGCTCCCCTTAAGGTCATTATTTTTCAGATTAGTAAAGTCCCAGCATTCCTTGGTGTCACTCCTAGAATTTTTAAGTCAACCTGTTACTTTCACCAGTAGAAAGTGACTTGGCAGGGATGGCTAAATGGATGGACAGAATTCAAAGGAAGTTTGAATAACCACCACTAAGCACCACCCTGCAACTCGCTCACTCTGATTCTCCCCCATCCTGTCATGTCAGCTGATCCCAACTAACCAAAGGGATATTCCATACCATATGACATCATGCTTAACATATAAGGGGCTAGTGGAAGAAGAAAGGAGTATACTTGGAGTGACAGCATCAGTAGACAAAGGGAAGGCAACTGATGTCATCTACCTAGACTTGTGCAAGGCCTTTGACACAGTCCCCCAACACATCTTCATCTATAAATTGGAGAGATGTGGATTTGATGGGTGGACCATCCAGTGGATAAGAAACTGGTTGAAAGAATGTAGACAAAGCGTGGTGGTCAATGGGTCTATGTCCAGGTGGAGGCCAGTGACAAGCAGCGTCCCCCAGGGATCTGTCTTGGGACCAGTGCTCTTTAACATTTTTATCAATGACATCGATGATGGAATTGAGTGCACCCTCAGCAAGTCTGCGGATGACACCAAGCTGAATGTTGTGATTGACACAATAGAAGGAAAGGAAGCCATCCAGAGGGATCTTGACAGGCCAATGGCATCCTGGCTTGTATCAAAAATAGTGTGGCCAGTAGGTCTAGGGAGGTGACTGTGCCCCTGTACTCGGCATTGATGAGTCTGCACCTTGAATACTGTGTCCAGTTCTGGGCTCCTCACTATATAAGAAGGACTTTGAGGTCCTCAAGCAAGTCCAGAGAAGGGCAACCAGGCTGGGGAAGAGGCTGGAGGGCAAATCATATGATTTGCTGAGGGAACTGGGGATGTTTAGTCTGGAGAAGAGGAGGCTGAGGGGAGACCTTATCACCACCTACAACTACCTGAAGGGAGGTTGTAGAGAGGTGGGCGATGGTCTCTTCAGCCAAGTAACAGGAGATAGGACAAGGGGAAATGGCACAAAGCTGTGTAGGGCAGGGTCAGATTAGATAATAGAAAAAAAATTTTTACTGAAAGAGTTGTCAGGGCCTGGAACAGGCTGCCCAGGGAGGTGGTTGAGTCACCGCCCCTGGATATGTTTAAAAAAAGGGTAAACGAGGTACTTAGGGATATGGTTTAGCTTAGGATGGGAATGGCTGGACTTGATGATCGTAAAGGTCTTTTCCAACGTTGTGATTCTGTGATTTTGTGCTGGAAAGGTGTGCCCAGGTGAACCTAATGAGGTTCAACACTGCGAAGTGTAACGTGTTGCACTTAGGCCAGAAGAATCCCAGACATAGATACAGACTGGGAGAAGAGCTCCTTGAGAGTAGCCCTGCTGAGAAGGACCTGGGTGTCATGGTGGATGAGAAACTTAACATGAGCCAGCAGTGTGCTCTTGCAGCTCGCAAGGCCAATGGTATCCTGGACTCCAGTAGGAGAAGGGTGGCCAGCAGGGAAAGGGAGGTGATTGTCCCTCTCTACTCTGCCCTCGGGAGGCCCCATCTGGAGTACTGTGTCCAGGTCTGGGGCCCGCAATACAAGAAAGATGCAGAACTGTTGGAGGGGGTTCAGAGGAGGGCTACAAAGATGATTAGAGGGCTGGAGCACCTCCCCTACGAAGAGAGGCTGGGGGAGCTGGGCTTGTTCAGCCTGGAGAAGAGAAGGCTGCGGGGGGACCTCATTGCAGCCTTCCAGTACCTGAAGGGAGCTTATAAGCAGGAGGGGATTCAACTTTTTAAAAGGGTAGACAATGGCAGGACAAGGGGGAATGGATTAAAACTAAAGGAAGGAAGGTTTAAATTGGATATTAGGGGGAAGTTATATACAGAGTGAGTGGTGAGGTGCTGGAACAGGCTGCCCAGAGAGGTGGTGGATGCCCTATCCCTGGAGGTGTTCAAGGCCAGGTTGGATGGGGCCCTGGGCAGCCTTGTGTAGCTCCAGGCCTGGAGGTTGGTGGCCCTGCCTGTAGCAGGGGGGTTGGAACTCTATGATCCTTGGAGTCCCTTCCAACCCAGACCATTCTATGATTCTGTGATTTGTCTTCCCAAGTAGCTGTTACATGAGCTGGAGCTCTGCTTTCCTGGACATGGCCTGCCCATGGGAAGTAGGGAATTAATTCGTTTGTTTGCTTTGCTTGTGTGCGTGGTTTTTGCTTTACCAATTAAACTGACTTTATATCAACCCATGAGTTTTTTCACTGCTACTCTTTCAATTCTCTTCCCCATCCCACTGAGAAGTTAGTGAGTAAGCAGCTGTTTGGGGTTTAGTTGCTGGTTGGGGTAAAATCATACCAGCTTTTTAAAAAGTCATTGGTAACACAAAGTGAAGTAGTGATATAAAAGTTTTTAAAAATCAAAAAAACCCAAACAAAAAACCAAATGGCATGAAAAGTTCCAATAAATTCATATCTAAAAATCAAAGTTGAAAAATATCCATAATGCATTTATATAATAACATTCACACTACTTCCCACTGTGTTTATTGTGTTGGGTTCTTTTAATAATTATTTGGCTGTTTCTAGCAGGGACCCATGAGGAGGAGGAACAAAGCTCCCCTAAGGTCATTATTTTTCAGATTAGTAAAGTCCCAGCATTCCTTGGTGTCACTCCTAGCATTTTTATTAAGTCAACCTGTTACTTTCACCAGTAAAACACATCTTAGTAGATATGGGCAGTAGAAAGTGACTTGGCAGGGATGGCTAAATGGATGGACAGAATTCAAAGAATGTTTGAATAACAGATAATAAATGAGTTTGTCCTTCTGGTGATTGCTGGTGGCTCTGTTTTATTATTTTCATGCTGGATGGCTAAAAAGTAGAAAGAATGGCAGCAGAACATCATTATGATAGGTGAAAACCTGAAAATTTATGGCTTTATGTAGGTATCTGTAAGTTTCTTCCTTGCCCAATTACAGGTTCACCCTGTGGTATCTACTAAAATTTGGGATGAAAGTTTCATGTGCATAGGCTGTCTCTCAGGATTTCTATACAGCATTTTCTGCTCTCACTCAGGCTGAGTAGGCTCAGAGAGCAGTAAAGCATAATAAAAACAAGAGGGAGAGTAGAAATAGCTATATAAAAGCTGTATAAGCCCAATAATTGAAATGGAAATTAACTAATAATAAAAATAATAAACAGCATCAAAGTGTCTTCCCTCTGTCTTTTGTCCTCCACAAATCCTTGGAACTCCTTTTGTCTTAATTCCCTGTCTCCCTCTTTTGCTTTCCAGTGCTCAGTAATGTGCATTTCCTTTGACCTTTATTTGGAAAGCTAGGCCAATATTTTTAATCAGGTGTTTACAGTCAGGCGCCTAAATCTATATTAGGTATCTAAATAAGGCTTGCATTTGAAATGAGCCAAGCATTAAGTCAATAGCGGTTGTGGCCTCCCACTACTTCTGAGAAATAGCCCAGCTATTTAGGTGCCCGGTACCCACAGGCTGGAAAATGTTCACAGCCATTTTGGTGCAGTTCTTACCTTCACTGTGCAGCATGCTCCTTGCCTTAGATAAAAATCTGCTACCACGCTGTACCTTTGGCATAAGGAGACTGAGGCAGTCATGGCTGACCCTAACACTAGAAGATAACTATACATTTCACAGACATTTGCTTATTTTGTGGTTATTCTCAGTGCCACAAAAGTACTTGAAATCATGTAATTCTGTTGCATTCACTGTACAATAAAAAACGTGCTGTACAGAAGAGAACCATTATTTTGTTTTCCTTTACGTTAGGGAAATAGTGGATATTAGTGGATAGGCGCTCTGCTTCTGCAGAAAACATTGATTCGTCTCTCGGATGTGATCCTCATACTACCTGTCTCGCAGCTGTCAGTTCATGATTCAGGCAGGAGCTTGCAGGGAGGGATATGTGCGTTGGCTGGAGGGGATGTCTGGAGGAGCTGGGAACTAACCGGATGACTGACAGTGATTCAGGCTAGACGCGGCGTGGAGGGGGTAGGTACAGAAAAAGAGCTAATCCTATAGAGGGAGTTGAAGGCTGTTTGAGGGAGGGTGAGGGAGGTAGAAAGCATCTGAGGGATTTGCTTTAGAGAGAATTTAAGGTTACTTCTGCAACTCAAGGAGCCTGAGAGCTAGTCAGCACAGCAGACTTCATCAGCTATGCCAGCACAGTGAAGCTGATACAGTTATGCTAGTGAAACAGCCCACATGAATGCTCTTATTCCAGAATTAATACTTCTCTTTTATCTATTTTAGCTTAAATATTGCGTGAAACTGAACTGGATTAAAAAAAAAAAAAAGAAAAAAAGAAAAATGCAGCATTCGTACCAGTACAATAAATGACACAAGAATTTAATTTTATGTAACTAAACCTGTTTAATTCAGCCTTTGCAGTGTCCTGGTGCATTTCCAGCATGTGCACAGCTCTGGGTGTACTGTTTTCCTTGCAATAAAGTTAATATTAGCTAGAAATGGAGACCTGCTGGAGATAAAACCAATTGCAGATGAGCTTAGCTAAAAGCCAGAGCCACGGTCTCTCAGTTTATACCAAAAGACAGCTTGAAAGGCTAATATATCATGCAAATGGTGGACCAGAATCGTTTAGGCATAGATGGTCTGTGGGCTGTACAGAAGGAGTGAATCTTTCTGTATTCAGCTGCGCGTTTGTGTGTGCGCGTCTCGCTCCCCCTCCACCCGCTCCTCTCCCTCTGTCTCTCCCAGACAGGCAAACAGACCAGCTTCTTCCTTTGTGTTGCCAGTCAGGTCCTCCCTCTGCAGTCTTACACAGGAAGGAGATTTATAATAGCTGCATGCAATGCCAGTGTCTCAAAGAGACAGTATCACGCCATGTGGAGGATTTTCATATGGCGTTTAACTTTGCTCCACTGAATTGGAAAGGTACATTTTTTTAATCTTAATTATTTTAAACACTTAATTCCTTTTTATCTCCTGCTAAATTCTGACCTCCAAATACTAGCATCTTTACATCACAATCTGTTGTCACAGTGCTGTAATGGCTGTGATGTCTTAATTGAAATCATGGGGAAGTAAGGAATTCGAAAGTATAATTAGGGCACATTTCACTGTGAAGCTGTGAGTGCTGTTCTGTAAGATGGGCATCTGATATTTCTAACATACTGTATCAGAAATATAAGATTCAAACTAGAAAATGAAAATACAGCACACATGCAATGCAACTGTACCATATGTTAAGAAATGTGCACCTCATAAACAGCGGGCTAATTAGCTAGAGAAAACAGAGATGACTGGATGATGACGCTAGAAATAAAAAGGATAATGAAATCTCGAGGCAGACTTGTGTAGGAGATCCACCTGGCAGCAACTTGCCAGGTTTATCAAATTAAATTAAATCAAAGGAGAAATTATAGGTGGGAAATAATGAATTTAACAGCACTACTTCCATTTGTTTTAAGCTCTAAGCTGCCTGCTTCTTACCTCCCTGACTAGTAGCATGTATTATAATTAATGATGTGTGAAGCATTTGAGTCAGAGAAGCCCAAAAGCTTAGAAACTTTCCCTAGGCCTGTGGAAAACCTATCAAAAATTGACGAAGGACAGTTTCTTGGGATATCTCTCTTCCCATTCAGTAGCAGGAATACAAAATTAAAAGACACTTCCTTTTGACATTTCACCTCTTAGCTTCCTTTTTTCACAAGAATGAATGCACAAAGTTGAATTATTTGATTTCAAGAAATCCCTGAAAGGTCTAACCCATGTCAGTGTCTAGAGTCAATATTAGTAACAGTTTCCCCTGCAGAGGAACATACAATCTGAAAATATAAAGCCTTGATTAAAAAACCAGAAGCAGTTGCACTAAGAAATAAAACATTATACAGTGGCCAGGGCTGGGAAGAGCCAGTATCTAATTGTTCTGACTCAAATACATGCACTAGATGACAATCAGTTGTGTTTCCTTCTCCTACTGTTTTCCCTCATCCCATAAAGAGCATATCTAAGTATGTTGCTCAGGATGTGCTTTAGAACTTCTCTTCCCGTGGGTCAATGAACTCCAGAAGAATGTTCACTCTATTTTCTCCCTGTTGGTTTTCAGCAGCAGGAGGTCCAAGACATGCTTACTCTTCTATTTAGAGAACCATAACCAAGAAGACCTACTTCCAGTATTCACTCAAGCCTGAAATACTTCCTCTGTTTTTCCTCAAATGTTAGTATGTTCACCCACAACCACTTTCACTGCATCATTCTTGAGCTCTACTCATACCCAGTATTTTCAGTAAAATGCTTGGTTTTCCTCTTTCTGACTAACAGACTCTTTGACCTCCAACTTCTACAGCTGATCCAATGGTAGTTTTGGTTTATGGAGCCTGCAAATGGGCTGACATAAAAGATTTCTGTCCCAATGGCATGTTAAGTTGATACGCTAACTGAAAGCTATTTAATCTGTAACACTAACTATATCTGTTCTAATGTGCTAGGAGTAGCATGTTTACATAGACTGAAGGCACATCCCCTTGGCATCTGGGAACTCAGTTTGCTCCCTTACTACTCTAGAATTGTTTGCTGTTTAAAGAAGCTTAGAGCTGATCAACAGAAAGGCTTCCACAGACTGAGCTTAAAACCTATCAGCCTACATAAATGGTTAGTTCATAGCTCTGTGGTCTACTTTTAGTGTAGGACATAGCCTTCTGCACTGCTCATGGAATCTGTAGTATCCAAACTATTCACACAAAGTCTTTTCTGCCAAGTACTCTAATCCAGCAGGTAAATTCATTGTTGTAGTTTTTCATGGCCAGGTGCTGGTGGAAGAGGGAGGGCTGCAGGGGTGGCTTCTGCAAGAAGCTGCTAGAAGCTTTCTGTAGGCCTGACAGTAAATGCAAGCTGGCTCAAGGCTAAACTCATTGTTGACCAAGGCTAAGCCCAAGAGTGATGGTCATAGTGCCTCTGTGAATTGCATTTAAGAGGAAAAACTGCTAGCAGCTTTTTTTTGTCACCAGAGAAGAGAGTGAGAAGAATTAAGAAACTCTATAGACACCACAGTGAATGAAGAAGAATGGGGGCAGGAGGTGCTCCAGGTACTGGAGAGAAAGAATGAAGAAGAATGGGGGGAGGAAATGCCTCAGATGCCGGAGAGAAAGATGCCCCTGTAGCTGGTGGAGAAGACCATGGTGGAGCAGGTGTCCCCCCACAGCCCATGGAAGATGATGGGGAGCAGAGCTACCCCCTGCAGCCTGTAGAGAGGCTCCATGCTGGAGCAGGTAGAGACATATGGAAGGCATCATGGCCCGCATTAGAAAGCTCCCATGTAACAAAGCCCCGTGTAGCAAGCTTCTGGCAGGACCTGCAGCCTGTGGAGAGAGACAGAGATACATAGATGAGAGAGATCCATGCCGGAGCAGGTTTGCTGCAGTGACTCTGTAATGGACCAGGCTGGAGCAGTCTGGGCCTGAGGGACTGAGAGATACTCTATGATGTGTGACTGCACCCCATAGAAGTGAGACATGCTAGGCCAGCTGGTGAAGAGCTGAAGCACTGTGGGAAAGGACTGGTGCTGGAGAAGTTCATGGAGGACTGTCTCCTGTGGGTAGGACCCCACGCTGCAGCAGGGGAAGGGTGTGAGGAATGCCCCTCCCCCTCCCCTGCCCCCAGCTAAGAAGAAAAACAACTTGTGATGAACTGAACAAAATCCTCACTTCCCCACTCCCTGCCCCTCCCTGTGCCACAATACAGGGGAAGAAGGAAGAGAAATCATGACTAAAGTGAAGTCTGCTAAGAACGGATGGGTGGGGGGAGATGCTTTAAGATCTGGTCGCACTTCTCATTATCCGACTCTGGTGTCACTGGGTGTGCAGTGCAGGGTAATATATTAGAGAGTTTTCTTTCCTTTATTCCATGTTGAGTCTGTTTTGCCCATGACTAATTGCAGAATGATCTCTCCCTGTCCTTATCTCGACTCCTAAGCCTCTCAATATATATTCTCTCCCCTTTGTGGTGGGTATCTGGCCTCCAGCCAGGGCCAAACCACCACGTTCATGCACGCTGTTAACATGTGAAATGAAAACTCAACATTTCTTAAGTCAATATAAACATCATCACATATCAGTTTTGAGGTAGAAAAGAGAATCTTTAGAGTTATTTTCCTTTATGTCTTGTCCACTGAGGTTTACACCTCCTACAAATGTCACAATTTCTGAGATCTTTTTGGGACAAGATTCAGTCAGTGTCTCATTGAAATCTTTGTAGCAAAGGTGACTACACTACAACTTACTTGAGAAGGACCAAACATAGCCACCAGTGAAATGGAGCAGACACTACACAGAAGGCTTCAGCATGAATATACAAATGTACAAATACAGATACACTAAGTCTCCACATGTGTTTGCATTAACTCTATAGAGCTCGAATTCCATCACTGGACCACAGGTTTTCCACACTATTTGACTGCTGACAAACTTCTTTCTGCTCAGTTTTACTGGTGCTGACTAGTACCCTACAAAATAATGTCAAAACATGGAAACAGCATTTTCTAGGAAATATTCCCAATGCTGAGCATCACCTTTGATGTTTTCTCCAAAACTGACTCTGAAGGTTTTGCACCCTGAAACATTCCTCCATAGTCCCATGCTACAGACCAGACCATGCTGCATATTCTTTCCATTTCATATTAGAAAAGCCTCCGTGCTAAAAAAATTCAGTATGTCCCTCACATTATTTTAGACACTTTGTCCCTCTGAGTGGACACTCAAGGACAGGTGCAGCTACTCTGTGCCATTTAGCCTCAGGGCCAGAAAACAGCCCTTAGGCCTGTTTTATTTAGTGACATATATAGCCAACAAGACCTCCTGCGTTAAAGTTAGGGAACACTGAATGAGTGCAGTGTTGAGCCAGGGGAAAGAAGGAAAACTAAGACAAATGGCATATGCCTCATGTATTTGTCAGCAAGGTTAAAAAAAGTACAGACCATATGAGAGACAAATGTTTGCTTCCCTTTGTGCCTTAGAGCACCAAAATATCTCGGTGGGATCAACTGAGTTTTTCTATAGACTTGTCACAGTGCAACAAAATGCTTAATCTCCAGAGAAATCACAAACAGGCAGCTAATGCTCAGTTGACTAGGTGAATATTCATGTTGATGAACAGAAGGGTAGTCACAGAGCCAGAACAAAGACCTTTCTTTGCAGTTTATGTTGTTGAATGAAACTATACAAGTTTCCTCTTTCTGTGTCTGAGATAAAGATTGTGTTCAAAAATGGGAAAGAAAACAAACAGAATACCCCATAACTTGAAAACTCATACCACAGAAAGTTGGGATTCATTATATTTAAATGGATCCAACTATAAGAACATTGGTGATCCCAACAACCCCCCATATATGATATGGAAATTCTTACCCAGGTTTTGTCTTAAAGAGGATGTGAGCTGCATTTTTTACCAACAGAAACACTGAGAATGCACATAGTTCTAGAAATTCTACATAAGAATAAAATGTCTACTGACTCAAGATACATTTGACAAGCAGGGTATATTTGACACCACAGTGGTGGCAAATATGGTTTGTAAAAGAAATGGAGTTGTCCAGTAGGAAGCTAGTAGCCCATCAAACTAATGTAAAAGACTGGAAGCCCAGTGAGGATTTAGCTAATTCCATTCAGCAAACATTGTGCTGGTAAAGACTACTGTAGACAGTATTAAAAATTATAGAATCATAGAATCATAGGATGGTTTCAGTTGGAAAAGACCTTCATGGTCATCAAGACTAACCATTTATCCAGCCCTACTAGGTCCAACTCTAGACCAAGTCACCAAATACAACATTTCTTGTTGTTCTTCTTATAAACACCTCCAGGGATGATGACTCAACCACCTCCCTGGGCAGCCTGTTCTCATATCTGACACTTTCATTCATTCCCTCTTTGCTCTGACCTGTCCTGTTACCAGGCCAGGGGAGGAAGGAGTTGCACCAATGGCCAAGAGACATTACATAGTATTGTAGAAAACACTACAGTAACATATCAACTTAGAATATAATCTAAACTGTTCATAAATAAAGCTGCAACTGGCGTTTGTGGAACTGCTAGAAATAGCATGATGAGTTCTTCATGTAGTTAAGGCAAGTATAACATTTGTACTGTAGTTAAGTCAACTCTGTAACCCACAACTTCAGAGGTCAAAAAGTGCTTCTCATAGGAACACCCACAGGTAATAGTCAAAGACGCAAGAAGTCAAAGACACCATTAGTCAAAGATGCCATCATCGGGGCTTACAAAGATTCCATTCTTACAATCTCAATGGTTCCAGTGTGTTAAAAATAGTAGGAAACATCAGGGCATTACCTGCTTTTAGAAAAAAATAGTGTCAGTGAAACACTGCTTTGCGTGAAAAAGACTGTATTTCCACTTGTTTAAGAAATAAATGATTTTTCAAAAATAGGCTCATAGCATTATTCAGGTTGGAAGGGACCTCAGGAAGTAAACTGCTCAAAGCAGAATTGTATAGAGCTTACACAACCTGGGTTTGAAAACTTGAGGATAGAGACTGTATAGTCTCTATGGGCAACATATTTTACTTCTGGGCTCGTCCTCATGCTGAAAACGTTTTGCCTTATAATATGTTGGAAACATTATTTTTCCAGTTCATTCATGTCCATTTTTTCTAGTTGTCTCCATCTTCTCAGAACCTCCTTGTAGGTACTGGAAGGTTTCTGTTAAGTCTCCTTAAAGCTGTCACTTTTTCAGACTTGACAGTGCTCTTTCCTTCAGTCTGTCCTTACAGGCCGCTCATCCTCTGACTCTGTTGGCCCATTCATCCCATTGACTTCCAAACAACAGCCTGCCCCTCAAACCCATCAATTCCAACACCCAAATGGGTTTCATGTGCAAAGTTGATGAGACTACTCCCCATTATCTTCCTTCTCTGTTGATGTTCACAGAAATGTTTCTGGAGGACATGCTCTGTATTTCCCCACAGACTGAAGTAAGGATGAACAGCCTGCAATTCCCTGTGTTGTCCTTTTAAAGTTTTCATGCAGCTTGTCTGGTCCCTGAGCTTTTATGGGTTGACTTCTTGTAAGTAATCTCTGACTTGATCCTTACCCACGGCTGGTAGTTCCTCTCTTCTCTCTCATTAAACACAGAGGCCTGAAGGAACAAGGCATTGTGGACTTACCAGTGTCCACTATTACTGAATCAACTTTTCAATTCAGCAACAGTTCCACATTTTTCCTGTTCAGCCTTTTATTAGTAATGTTCAAGCTCTTCTGCTCTCTGGCAAGTCTTAACTCCAGCCAAGCCTGGTCTCCCTAATGCCATCACTACACGCTATGTTTCAAAATTACCCCTTTGTAGTCTGTCCTTGCTTCCATCTCTGTTATGCTGCTTTTTGTGGAACTCTGTCTTGAGCTGGTTTACTGCTAAGTGTACTTGACTTCCTAAGCATCAGGGTGAATCATTTACATGCTTGAAAGATGATGTCCTTACAGAACTGCTAGATTCCCTGAACTTGTTTTCTTGTCAGAGCTGCCTCACATGGAATGCCACCTTTCAACTCCCCAGATAAGCAGAAGTCTGTCCTAAAGTGTAGGCTCTGTACTATGCTACTTACCTTCCTCTAACTCTTCAGGATCTTCAACTCCACTATTTTGTGATCACTAAAGCCAAGGTTTCCATTGATTATCATGTTATCAGCTATTGCTAGCCAGTGAATGGCAGGTTCACCCTTGTGTCACCCTTTGCTGGACTCTCCTGTGCCATCTAGAAGCCTCCTGGATAGCTTGCTTCTCACCACAGTGAACTTCCAATACCTGTTAATGTTTGTATTGAAAACAGCATCATAGGATCTGAAGACTTCCTTGGGGGTTTGAAGACTTTGTTCACTTCCTCACACTGATCAGATGGTCAGTAACACACTTTCTCCAAGACGTCACCCTCACTGACCTCTCTGAGACCCAAAAGCTCTCAACCAGCTCCATACATTTGAGTTACTCCTTTACATAGACAATACTCCTTGCCTTCTCTACCTCTCTTTCTTGAAGATCTTGATTCTGTCTGTCTGTTCTGTCTGTCTATCTATCTGTCTATCTATCTATCCATCTATCTTATAAGCATTTATATGACAGATGGCATGCAAGGTGCCTAGACTTCCAAGTCCACTTGGTCTTGCAAGACCAGGCAACAAGATCCTTTCAAGTGAGGTTATTCAGTACTGTTACCATGGGGAAAAAAAACAACTGTAAGAAAACTGTAAGAAAAATGATGTCCTAAATACTTTGCCCACAGCGTTTTTGACAAGCAGTAAAACATGATAAAGACAAAACCCAAAGAGCATTCACTAAAATACACCAATTAGGTGCTGTAGTAAAACACTGGGGGAAAAAAAGGCAGTGAGAAGCTCTTTCTACTTTATTATGAAAATGAATACATAAGAGATACTGAA
This sequence comes from Gallinula chloropus, assembly GCF_964237585.1. NCBI lineage: Eukaryota > Metazoa > Chordata > Aves > Gruiformes > Rallidae > Gallinula > Gallinula chloropus. The sequence continues at coordinate 103,497,732 of NC_140087.1, forward strand.
ATGTTCCAGCTTAATGTACCAGCTTGCAAGAAGGTCATACAGCCAGTAAGAAGGGGATTACAGGCCTAAACCTTAGACTAACTATCATAAGCTCCTGACTTATCCAGAGGAGACTCAGATATTTAACAGATCTGTAGTAAAATTAATAGAGCAACTAGTGTAGAGGCTAACGGTGTTAGGTAGGATGTAAAATGGGAAAATGAATATGTACTCTTGCTTCATTTTCATTTAGGTTCTGTAAGAAGAGTAGCTTACACATAACTATGTGTTTAACTATGGTGACAAATACAGCCTAGCAGAGGCGTATTTCACAGTTAACACAGCCTCTTTCCCGAATGGTAGAGACTGCAAATAAAGAAGCATCGGTTAGAGAATTTAGATTCACTAATATTGCAGGAAGAAGGGAGCTACAAAAAAGCAGTCATGATCCTGGATCTTCCAAGTGCAGACTGGCTGTCTAATCAATGGAACAGCTTCTCATGGGAGTAACCACTGAACCACTACTCCTGTTTGCTGGATCACAGAATCATCACAGAATGTTAGGAGTTGGAAGGGACCTCAAAAGATCATCTAGTCCACCCCCCTGTCAGAACAGGATCACCTGGACTAAATCACACAGGAACACATCCAGGTGGGTTTTGAATGTCTCCAGAGGAGGAGACTCCACAACCTGTCTGTGCAGTCTGTTCCAGTGCCCTATCACCCTCACAGTGAAAAAGTTTCTCCTTATATTCACCTGGAACTTCCTATGCTCCAGCTTGCACCCATTGCCCCTTGTCCTATCACTGGCCATCACTGAGAAGAACCTGGCTCCATCCCCCTGACTCTTGCTCTTTACATATTTATAAAGATTAATAAGGTCACCTCTCAGTCTCCTCTTCTCCAAGCTCCCTCAGGCTGTCCTCATAAGAAAAATGTTCCACTCCCTTAATCACCAGTGGCTCTGCACTGGACTCTTTTGAGGAGTTTTATGTCCTTCATGAACTGAGGGGCCCAGAACTGGACACAATATTCCAGGTGTGATCTCAATCTCCGTCACACTCAATTTCAATCACACTGTTGTTCTGTTATACGAATTCTCTGCCTTTCCAGCTGGCCAGTTATGTAGTCTCTCTTGAAGCCAAAATGTTCTTAGTACTTAATTAAAGGTGAGTTATGGTGATAGACTTCAAATACATGAGAAGTTGACACAAAAATTATAGGTGCAATTTGTTCTCTGCAACATCCATATATTAGACTGAGAAGTAATGGACTTAAATAAATGAAAAGTTAGGCATTAGGAAACAAATTCCAGTGCTAAGGATAGAGAAACCCTGGAAGGTAATGACATGGGAGATTACAAGGTCTCCCTCACTACAGGTTTCTTAGAACAAACATCAAGTGTAATGATATAAGCATAGTTGAGGTTGCATCGGAGCTGGGAGATGGAAGAAATGGCCTCTTGAGGTCCTTTCCAGGCCTGTGATTCTATTATTCAAAGAGTAACAGTCTTTAATGTGTTTCAAATGGAACTATGTCTCATTCAGATGTTTGTGAAATATTCAAATTAAACATGAGACTCATTAAAACCTGAAAACTGGAATGAACATACTAAATTAATCCCTCAAGTAATTCTTTGACCTCTTATATTTCTCCTTTTGGCATAGTCCTTCCAGTGTGCTTGAGAAAACTACCACCTGAAAAGAAATACATGGATAGCTGGCAGCAACTCAGACTCATCCAGCTGAGTTGATTCTTGACCTGCCTTTTCTTAAGCAGTTTCATCTCATTTTTTGCCAGTTTAAGCTCATTGGCTTGTCTTTAGACACCAGTAAGCAATAAGTGTAAAGTTAGTAAATCACATGGAAATTCTGTGTGCAACTGAAATGCATTACTTACACACGGTAGCACTGGTTTTCTTGTACAGCAGTTGGCCCCATCTCTGAATGGTGAGTACTGACACCCAACATACTATACCTGAAAGGTAGAATTTGAATAGACTGCACTGAGTAACAAAATAACTAGGAATCTGGATGTTTCCTAAATAAAGATTGACTACTACTTTCTTCCTGGCGCCAAGTAAGTCCCTTTCCTCCTGATTCCATTCCTCAGTAAGTAAAAATGCTTCGCAGTTTTCCTCAAGATTCATCTGTAGCAGTCTTGACTGACTTCTCAGCTGAAGTCAGCAGCAGGGAGGCAAGCTTCTTCCTCACCATTAGATAACACTGTGATCAACAGGAATCATATACCCTCTAAACAATAGGGGGGCTTTTCTAAGAAAAAAAAGAATTAACCATCCATAGCAAATTGAAAGGAAATGCATAAGCTCTTTCCAGGTCAGTTAAGCACAGTAGGTTCTTCACCTTCTACTAGAACATAAAGAAGCCCCTCTCTGTCTATTCCTGCTATCCTGTAGATAACCTCCTGTTGTTCTAATGCAGACTTATTTAATTTTAACTTTTAATACATTTTACTGAAACAGACTGCCATCAAAGGAGGAGTAGTAAGACAACTCTTTTAACAGTTTAAATAGAAAATTATTTTCAACCTGTAAATCAGGAAAAATAATCGCCTAAATTTAAGGCATTATGAAATAAATCCTGTCATATTGAAATCAGATATTTAGGATAACGCTTTATGCTATACAACTTCCAGAACTCACATATTACTGCAGTGAACTTGTCATCTCTGTTACAGTCAGTGAAAAGAGACCAGAAGAAAATCAAGTAATTCACAATAAGGACCAACACAGTTACACAAAGAATGGTAAACAGGATGCCAGCCTGTGAATGTCTAAGTATGAACTTAGCAGTAGGAATGTAAGGATTCCAACTAATTTCAGTTAAACTATTCAGAGACATCACAATTCAGACCTTTGTATTCATTCAAATCTAAATCAGAAAAGTAGGTCAAGACAAAGGGAAATATCACATTCAAAGAAAATATTTTAAAGAAACACATTAGATGAGACCAGCCAGAAAATCCCGTATTTACTAGTTCCTCTATCTATTATAGGAAAAATATATTGCTGGAAAACGGTGGAGAAAGTAGCAGTTTGGAGAATAAGAAAAAAAAAGGATCTCACATAAAAAGAGAGAGGAACAGCATTTTAGAAGGGATAAAAGATCTGAAACATTTTATAATTATAAATTCTTCACTGTAAACTCTAAAATATATTTTTCCTAGAAGACGTCCACCATTCAGTGTGTATCAATGCATAAGGTCTTTTGGGTTATGTTTAGCATTCTACAAATATGTCTTTTCAGTTAATCAACTAGGTTTGAATGCACACTAAAATTTTTTTTTATTTATTTTTTTTAATTTTTTGGCCAACAGTTTAGAGTAGATTCCCTCTTTCATCAGTAGACATAAATCAATGCTTTCAGAGGGTAGTTCATCCTTCTTTCTTTAACACCTTTCTTAGACACATCTAAAGATTAATTTACCCCATGTTAGGTCTTTCCATTGCCTACTGAGGAAGTCTAGAAAATTAGCTTAATCAAGATACTTATGCTACTACTAAAGGACAGCTTTATCTACAAGTCTTTCTATAGACACAGTCTTGTGAGGTTCCACATCTGCAGCATGTAATTGATTTCTAGGTAATTAATAAATATGCTAAACTTTGAGGTAAAAGAAAAGTTTCCATCAGTAACAGTCTTCTGGACTCAAATTTATGACTGTCTCATTGCAGTGAGGTTTATTTGTTGTGGTGGTACACCTTTGCAAACTAATAGGCATGCTCGAGTAATTGAACATGAAGGAAATTATGAACTTAAATTAGTTCTACACTACTTCAAAGGATTAAAGATAATAGAAAACAGGAAAATATAATCTCTTCCAAGTAACACCATGGTATTGATTCTTGTGGCATGAAGCCTTTCCTTGCTGAAGGACTTGCCCCACCATGTGCATAGAGATATTTTTACTTGGTTTTGGGAACAAATGAAAAGGTTAAACACTGTGATTTTAAGACTCCCTGTATTAAAACTCCATAAAAATCTGTTCTTTGGTTGAAGCCTATAAGAAACCACAACTCCACACATTCTTTTCTTTTGTGCTGTTTTTGTGCTTTTTATTTCACTGTGTACAAAGTCATGACTGGAATCTAGCAGCAGACCTTGATTAACCATCCTTAATCTTTTTCTACAGAAAAAAATAAACTAAGAAAGTGTTCTAAAACAAGGTAATGAAATGTTATTATCCCATCACTCTCATTTTATTAAATACACTCATCTTATTTGCAAAGTTAGTCTATCCAGTTTGGCATATTTGTGATGAGACAGAATGCATAAGGAAAAATTGGGTTTGAAATGTGTTTACATATTCTGTGTGCAGTGGTAATCTTACTGATGGACGTTTGTCACTATCATTCTGTTGTGGTATAGTACAATATTAACACCTCTACTATTTTTCTGGAAGTTAAATGGGAAATAGATGATTGTAGACAAGCCTGTAACATTTTTTTTCACTACCATTCATCTCTAAGTCAGCTCCAAATACAGGGGTTCTGCCCAATATCTGTGAAACACTTTGTGATGGTACTTTCTATTTTGTAGAACAAGAACAGAAATATTCGATGAACTCAAAAGGTGGCAAATTCATACTGATAAAATAAAATATTCTCTCCCTGTGTTTGTAACAGGGCTTTAATTTTCATCAATGTCACAGAATGCTGTTGAAGGTTATAGTTGAGCAAGTTTTAGAGGGTAGTGAGATGTTTTATATACCTAGCAAAAACCCAAATCTACTATTGGAATGTTTATTAACAACAAAAAGGGTTTTGGAAGGGAAATCAAAATGACAGACATCTAAAAATAAGGACAGGCCATTAAATGAAGCATTTTTCCCACGTCTTCTTGTAGGAAACTTGTTGCTAGCCCTCAAACTCTAAATGGTGGGCCTTGACAACCTGATCTAGCAAGATGATTCCTGTGTTTTTATGTAAAACTCAGGGTGCTGTTTATGGCCGCTGCCATTTTCAGCACTTGTGCAGACTACTTTCTTCCTAGGAAGATGACAGTTGTGTTGGGATGAGGGGAGAGCATTGTAAGCCTGGGCATGGAGTAGTCTTATAGTCTATGGGATGAAAGGAGAAAAACAATTCAAGGGATACTTTACAATGGACCAAATAACCCTGCCTCCTTGATATCTGTGGTGCATTGACCTTGGCTAGCCATCAGGTGCCTACCAAGCCATTCTGTTAGTCCTACTCCTCAACTGGACAAGGGAGAGGAAAATGTGACAGTCTCATGGGTCAAGATAAGGACAGGTAGATCACTCAGCAATTACCATAACAGGCAAACCTGTTATGGGAACTTTGGGAAATTAATTTAATTTATTACAAATTAATGATGGAGTAGAATAATGAGAAATAAGAACAAATCTAAAACTACCTTCCCCTCATTCCTTTTTTCTTCTTGGACTTAGCTTCACTCTTGATTTCTCTACCTCCTTGACCCAAGCAACGTGCAGGTGCTTCTGCTGTCTTCTCACAGAAGCCACCCTTGTAGGCCCACTAGTACCAAAATCTTGCCAACACAGTATGTCAGGTACCACGGATCCTTTCATGTCCTCATCCTTTCCTATTAAATCAATGTCTTTGAACTGCCATATAGCCACAGACAACTGACAACTCCTGTTGCCTGTTGCACAAATATTTCAAAAGCTTCATTGATATGTTTTCATCCTAATATACTGGAAAAAATTTTCCACCATACTTTTTCTTCATTTATGTGGTAATTCATGGATAACATAAGTTCATGTATTTAAGAAGTATTTCAGTTTACACATAATATTTCCACTGGAAATGTAGGCCCAGTGTTAGTCTTACTGGCATAAATATTTTTCTTAGTTGAGGTTAGAAAGTGTGCAAAGAAATACACATCTTAATAATGAAAAAATGGTTTGTATTTTTGGATATTTGGATATTTGAGTGTAATATAAGGAATAGAGTAACAGTATTTTATTTATTTTAATGGGTAGAGAGCTACAGATTATCCCTAATCATATATTTATCAAAATTAGCAAGTAAATTTAGCAATTAGATAACTAAAGGAACCAGTGTGTTTGTGTGTGTGCGTGTGTATGGTTTCATAAGGGGTTATGAATAAAGACAAGAAAAAAATACCTGAATTTGCTTAAATTGCCAACAAGAAAGAAATAGCACAACCCCTGATCCTCCAAAGACAGAGAGGCCAATTGAACAACAGAACTGCTGATTGATTGGGTAATGACTTTAATAATTATGGTACTAGTTGCCAACATCTCATGCATATTTTGTTAAATAAACTTCTGCCTCAACAGCTGAACTCTCTCCTGGTCTCTCTTGAAACTGGAGGGATCACACCAAAATTTGTCATTAGATGAAGCAGAAGGGAACAGACAACTTCAACTATATTTATGGAAATTATAAGAAGCCACAGTAATGACAAAAAAGAAAACACAGTATTACCTTCCTTCTGCCCTTAATTTCTCCCTGCAAGCCAATATTCTCTTGCCTATATTGTTTCTGGGTTTTTTGACATTTCTTGCACTCTATTGAAAGTTATGTTTCCAATTCTTATTTTCTGAAATCTTCCTTTTCAAAAAAAGCTATAATCTCTTACATCTGAATCAGCTTATTTGTGGTTTGAAGGCTACTCTAAGTTATCTTGTCTTGACTAGTTATACAACTCCCAGAATAAGTTTAATAATTCATGCATTTCTTTAGAATATTTCTCAGTCCTTGAGGGCATTCAAGGGAATCACTTTACTAGGCCTTAATGGACCTGATAATTCTCATCTAGGGTCTTCAAACCAAAGACAATCAGTTAAAATCACAGGTATAAAGGGACGTTCTATATGTAATTTAATTATGCTTTATAGGTTCAGCCTAATTTAGGTTAAAAGAGAATTACATGTTCTGTGTGACTGAGGTGTGTTCATATGCTTTGAAAAGCAATATATTCATTTTTCACATCTATAATCCATGTATAATACCTTTTATATACAATTTAATGTATATAAATATATTTTATATAGAATATAATATATAATAAATATAAATGGAAGTATGCATATTTGTATATGTTTAACATATATATAGTCTGTGCTTTTTCCTTAGTTATATGTAAATTTCTTTAATGGAATCAAAAAGCTTTCACTCCAGATAGAATAATCAATAAGTGTGAGAATCATCTAAATTATATATTTTTGGTTTATGTATATCTATATGTATATATTTTAAAAACATGTAGATATTGGGAAGTTATTTTCTTTACAGTGTGGGTGGTGAGACAGTGGAACAGATTGCCCAGAGAAGTGGTGGATGCCTCATCCCTGTGTTCAGTGCCAGGTTGGGTGGGCCTTTAGGCAGTGTGGTCTAGCAGAGGGTGTCCCTACCCATGGCACGAGGGTTGGGACTAGATGACCTTTGAGGTTCCTTCCAATCCAAATGATTCTGTGATTGCATGTGTAGCTTAATAGATTATATGTATTATTCAATCTATATATTATATATAATATTTAATACAGGTATTCTATAAATTATGTATAATATAGTCAGGGTAAGAGTTTGGTAGGACAACTGGGAAGTAATCTGTAAACACAGAGCTAGAATGCCTGCTGCAGTAATTTGGTAAATATCCTCCAACTAATGAACCAGGTTTAGTTGTATAAGCATGAAATTCAGAATGCAATCAATGGGTGGTACAGACTTGATTAGACAACAAAAGCCTCATGACAAGACCTTTCACCTTGCTACTCAAGCTATAATCTGACTTTACCAGTTCTCCCAAACTCTATTGATTTTTATTTTTGTTAAAAAATTATATATTGCAATTGCATTACACAGTGCAATTTCTCTCTTCATATCATTTTCTTTGTAAAATTACTGCTAATTCCTTTTATTCCTTTAATTTAGTTATTTTAAAATTAGCCGGTTTTCTATGGTATCAATACAAAAAATTATCTAAACTTGATCTTCAGTTGCTTCAGTTGCACTGTTCTTGCTTTTCCTTTATTAATTTCATCCAAAATGCTGGTCTAGTAATCATCTACATTATGGACAGCCTCTATTATGATCTATTCATTAACCTCTCATTATCTTCATTATCCTTATTCCTGACTTCCAAACTCTGCATAACTTCACTCTCGTTACTGGCAATTTTCTCTGCAGCTTTTCAACTCTGTCCTTGTCTCCTCTAAGTCATGTACCCTTCAGTTTCTTCTTTCATTTGTGTTTTTAGGCCTCAGATTTTGGAGTCTTTGAATGTCTGAGTTGAGAGTGAACATACAAGCCAAGAGTGGAAGTGCTTGCAATCAAAGGAACTTCTCTACCATGAGCAGTCATGGAAACCTATCAAATATCAAATGACAAATTAATAGCAAAAATAAGATTAAAAGAGAGAGTAAGATTGTAAACCCAAACCATCTGCTTGGATAGACAATCCCAGATTAATATTTTCTATCAGCTGCTCATGTCAAACTAAATACATTATTTTCTACTTTAACATGGGAAGTTATGAAAGTCTCGCCCATGCTCCATTGAGACATGCTGATGTTGTACGCAGAGAAGCAGGGAGTATTCTTGTGTTCAAGGCTAAAAATATTTTCCTTTCAAGGTGCTGCCATGGAACGCAATCAGGAACAAAACTCACTGTTGAACTCAGTAATAGAAAAGAGAGTACTTTCTTACAGTCAAAATGACTTTTTTGCTTTCACTGCAACTACAGTTTAGATAGGCAAACCAATAACTGGCCTTCAGATATATTGAATTATGTTTCACTGATGGCAAGATCCAGTTTACAGCTAATACTCCATTTAGTTGATGGCTTAAAGTGCACCTTAATCTGCATCGTGCCCCAAGTTTGACATTATTTGTGTAGGGCATCACAGGTTGATAGTATTTTTTTTCTGCTGACAGGCACAGTTCTCTTCTCCATTAAAGCTTATGGATATTTATAACTCAAAGTGTTCTTGTAGTAGCTGGTAATATAGAACACTTCTCTGCAGTCTACTATTTGACAGCTTCTTCTTACTGAGATCTTACTGATGAGAACATCCATAGCTCTTAAAGTTACTAGATAATTGTGCCAAGGTGATCCTGATCCCATAACTGAAAGAAGCAATGACACAAACCCCCCCTAGTTCTTTACCCAAATTCTTGTGTCAGATTCTTACTAGCATTAATAGACACCATCTTACTTAGATAAATAGCAAATCAGCTCTGACTTATGTATCACTTTTTTTCCCATTTTTTCAAAATAAATATAGACTTCTACCATCCCAGCTGACAACACTGCCTGCATAGATAGAAATCAAGGTAAATTTTCTTCATGCTTAAGAATATGGAAATCATATAAAACCCCAGTGCTTAAAGAAGCAGGAAATTAGAATGAAGGAATCATTTGAAGGACCTTTGGATTAATTGATCCAACCTCCAGATCAAAGCTACTCAAAGCAGGATTATTGCCAACACTGAATTGAATAGGTTTTATCATGTCATGAAAACCTCCATGAAGGGAGACTCCACAACCCATCTGTGTAATCTTTTCATTCCACATCATTCCAGTGCTGAAAAAGATATCCATAATACCCTGACAGAACCTCCCAAGCTGCAGTTTGTGGCTGTTGCCTGTCAGCATATCCAGTTACATCAGCTGCTCCTCGCAAACTATATGCTGTAGGCTGCTGATGAGCTTGATTGCCCTCTGCCAGATCATCTCCAGTTTCTCCACATCATCCTTGAATAGGGGAGCTAAAAAGCTGGATACAATTTTTCAGGTATGCCCTCACACAATAGAAGTGAATAGTAAGTTTACTGATCTATTAGTGAAAATTCTTCTAATTCAGCCCAATATGCACTTGCCTCATATGGGCTAAGGGCACACTGAGGCCTCGGATTCAGCTTGGTGTCTTCTGTACACCCTTGGCCACTCACTCAGCTCACAACTGTACTGAGTTATTCCATGCCAGAAACAGAACTTCAAATTTCTTATAGGTAAACTTCATGGGCTTTCTTTTAGCCCAGTCCTGTGCAGCATCTTATGATCTCTCTGAATTGAAGCTCTAATATTTGTTGTGTCAGTCACTTGACAATTTAATGTCTTCCGCTGAGAATTCTTCTTACTGAGAATTCTTACATCATCATCAAGGTCATTGGCAAAGATACCTAACAATCATGAAACTATTATCACCTCACTGGGCCTTGTGTTCATTAGCAGCTTCCACTGGACATCACATTATTCATACTACCTCTAAGCACAGAATATTAAGCCTACCTAAAAATGCATTCACATAACTTACCCTTCTTCAGTTTACAAGCAAGAGTGCTCTGAGATACTGCCAAAGTGTCACTAAAGTTAAGGTATGTTACATCTACTGCTGTCACTTCATCCATGTTACTAGTCACTTCATCACTGAAGGCAATTGGATTAATGAACATGATCACTCCTTGGTAAGCCTTTGTTACTTACTTGTCTTCAATGGTTAGAAAAATCCTCTTAGAATCTGTTTCCAAGGACTGAGATGAATCTGACTGTCCTGGAACACCTGGATCATTCTTTCTTCCATTTATAAAGCTGGACATAATATTTTTCTTTTCTTTAACTTGTAAGGTACTTTTCCAGATTTCCTCAATTTTTTTTGCCACAAATAAGTAGCAGCTTCACAATCACCTCAATTGTGTGCTTCAACACTTTCACATGAATCTCATCTAGTCCTCAGGGATTTAAATACATCAGGATCCTCCAAGTCGCCCCTAACCTGTGACAATTCCACTCCTGACTGCTCCTCTCCTTCCCAAGCTTGACTGGATTGTGCAGTGATCTGGTCTCAGGCTTTTCCTATAGGGACTGAGGTAGGGAGGCAGGGAAGGCATCAAGTACTGCAGCTTTATCTATGTCATCCATGACTGGTCTGTCTCCTCCCTTTTGTCAATAGTCCCACATTTTCTCTGAACTTTTTGCTCTGAGCAAACTGACAGAATCTCTCCTTGTTACTCCTCATGTCACTAGGCAATTTTAACTCCAGCTGGGCTTTGACCTTCTGGCTTTACTCTAAGTAACATTTTTGTCTTGTGCACAACCTTGTTTGCAGTTTCTTGTATGCTCTAGTTTAGCTAACATCAAATTGATATTCATTAAAAAACATGTTTTTTTTTATTCTAATGCTGCTTGCATTGCATCAGTTCTACACAGCCTGTGCTTGGTCATAGTTTGTGTGCTGGTGCCATGTATAATAAAGTAACAGTAGATTAACATAAGCATAGGTGTATTTATAAAGACAGACAGGTGAAAACTCACTTGTTAAAGGTCTGCACCAAGCCTGTGCAAACCAAATGTTTCTAGGCATCCAAACGTCTACATTCCTTCTCATTAGGAAGAAACTTATTTTTAACACTTTAGGTAGTTATATGGACAACAAAACATATTAATTATGTCCTGCTACTGTGACAGCCCTAAAAGCACTACCCACAGAAGCCCACTGTTCAAAGTTGCACTGTAGTCCAACTACTACCACTTGTTTTTCACACCCACCTTAGAGATGGATGAACCATTATTCTAGGTCTTTTCTCTTGATCCTGGCTTCCTGCATGCCTCCCTCTAGCTGAGCACTTGTGTACAGGCTTTCAAGCTTTTTCTTGATCCCTTAGCATCCAAAGGAGAAACTTCCCCTGAAGATGCTTTCACTCTGTAAAGGTTAAATCAAACCACAGTTTCATTCTTTCTGCAACACTGTTTTTAGATTTTTCTTATTAGATCAGATCAGTTGGAGTTTTTTCAATGAAATATTGTTTTAAATGCTTCATTTTCTTACATTTCAGGAAAATTATTTTTATTTTTAAAGCAACGTATCATGTCTGGAAGTAAAGAGTTTGAAGTTCAAAGACTGAAATGGAAAGAAAATGCTTCTGTTTCTCCGAGCTTTTTGTTCATTTATTTGGCTTTTAGGTATAATATTTATGACATGCCAACTAGAAGCAGTTTTTTTCGTCCCTTCCCTCCAGTAAAGGAACAGACTTAAGGAAAAATGAGGAAGTATTTTCTACCCACAACTTAAATTTTCTCTGCTACATAAAGTTCATTTATTTAATACTTTTAGATTGAATTTATCGATAATTACTACAAAAAATAAGAAAAATCCATATTAAATTTTACTTTTCTATTTATTTTAATAGAACCACCTAGAAAAGAGTGTTTTCAGTCTTCAGTTTGCGTCCAAGTTTGTCAAACATTGGGCTTTTCTCAGACTCCAGTGAAGTATGCCACAGCGCCTTTTCACCTCCCCAGGGAAAATGCAAACCAGCATTTATGAAGTCTCATGACTTGTGGAGGAATCAAATTCTTAGAAAGTTGCAAGAAGGTCATGCTTCCTACTAAGATACCAGAGACACATTACCTAAAATGTGGCAAACTTAACAACGTAATATGCAAGAACATATTTTTGATTTGTATTTACATGTTTTTTCTTAAGATTATAAATACTATTTTAAAACTTTGTTGATTGACTGGCATGATTAAATGTTATTTACATGCAAGATGTGAGGTTTTTACCCACCAAACATTGAGATATTTGACAAATTATTAAAAAAACTTAAACCTTATATCTTTCTGGTAAAAACAAAGAGACGAGGAAAAAACAAAACAAAACCAACCAAACACCTTACATACAGACTACACATCGCAGATTTTTTTTTTTTTTTTTTTTAATTTTGCTTCTATGCTCCTGTGATAGGGGCCAGAGTTGATGAATGGGTGTTAATTACCGGTGTATGTCTCAGCAAAACTGAGTGAAAATCAATGTTAATGTGTCTTCACCTAAACTTTTAATATTGTTCCTCTGGAGGATCAAATTCAAATTGCTCCAGCCAGCAACCTCTGCACAAACAGGTTAATTTATGATTCAAAAGTGTAACTCCACACACACAAAAAAAGAGGTATAAGCAGTTCAGCAGCAGAATGGCTGTAAATTTATACTTGGAAGGAAGATACTAGTTTCGGCCTTTCTTAAAAAAAATTGTCATATCACTGTTTGTCAGTGGATAATGCAGGATCATTGAGGTCTACACTAACAGATGAGAATTCCAGACATAAATTACCTAAGCTCCAGCTCATGGGCTTTCTTTTACTTTAATTTTCAAAGTCTTGGAAGAAAGTCAGGATGTAAGAGCAAATTTGAACATCAGAACTCAATGAGAATGGGGATGAGCCACAACAGTAATGCAACGTAATAGAAGAAGAATAAGAGAACACAGACTTGGATTCTTCTATCACAAACCGTTTACCAAAAGCACTAGTTGTTAGAGTGTCCATGGAGCTCCAAGCTTTTAAAAAATAAATGCAGCTAAATATCTTAGCTCTGAATTCAAATTATATTACATTAAAAGCTTAACATTCCAGGTATTAAAGACTTGGCAAGGCAGAGGAAAAACAATACAAAAAAGTTACACTTCAGAGAAGAGAACTCTGAGATGTCAACCGGAAGCAGTCAACTATTGAGATCAGGATGAAAATGCAATGTGGGAGCCTTTTGAAGAGAGCAGATTTATTATTATTACTACAATTTTCACATATTGCCAAAGGTACAGAGAAAATGAGGTCACAGGAGACAAGAGGTACAAAATTGCAATTCCTTTTATATCAAAATGACTCTCAAAGGCTTTCTTAAACAAGAGTGGAAGATGATGTACTCATTCATCGAGCACTGCTTTAGGATCCCAGGCAGGAAAAGACAAGCAGCAGGTAAGTGAGGAAGACATGTAACCTTTCATAGACAATGCTGGTTCTGTTCCTGTGTGTTTCACTGTGTGATGGCACATTGCACACTCTTCCAGTAATGCAGCCTAAACTCAGTTAAACAGCTTCAGACTCCACATCATCAAAGAGATTCCTAAAGAGCAATATGGTGAATCACAGAATCACAGAATGTTAGTAGTTGGAAGGGACCTCGAAAGATCATCTAGTCCAACCCCCTTGCCAGAGCAGGATCACCTGGACTAAATCACATAGGAACGCAACCAGGCAGGTTTTCAATGTCTCCAGAGAAGGAGACTCCACAACCTCTCTGGGCAGTCTGCCCCAGTGCTCCATCACCCTCACAATGAAAAAGTTTCTCCTTATATTCACCTGGAACTTCCTATGCTCCAGCTTGCACCTGTTGCCCCTTGTCCTATCACTGGCCATCACTGAGAAGAACCTGGCTCCGTCCTCCTGACTGTCGCCCTTTACATATTTATAAAGATTAATAAGGTCACCCCTCAGTCTCCTCTTCTTCAAGCTAAAGAGGCCCAGCTCCCTCAGCGTCTCCTCATAAGGAAGGTGTTCCACTCCCTTAATTATCTTGGTGTCCCTGCGCTGGACTCTTTTGAGGAGTTTTATGTCCTTCTTGAACTGAGGAGCCCAGAACTGGACACAATATTCCAGGTGCAATCTCACCAGAGCAGAGTAGAGGGGGAGAAGGATCTCTCTTGACCTACTAATCACACCCCTTCTAATATACCACAGGTTGCCATTCATCTGTAGGTTCCTGTTTACCTTCTTCACACAACTCATGAACCAGTTATTGGCAAGTAGTCATTACAAAAAATAGGAATAGACAATAAAAATATCATCCATAGCTTGTAGAACAAGCAGAAGAGACTACATTTCTCTGAGGGCATGTCTTAGATTTGGAACTTACTGTTATAACGTATTGGCTATTGTGTGCCAAAAATACCAAAAAAGAAATCAGACCCATTTAGATGAAGGCTGCATAAAAGGAAACAGAGAACAGTGTATACAGTCTTTAGCATCCCTAAGTGACTTGTTCTTGGAAAGTGGGAACATCTTAGTGGAATTATTTCTGCTCTCATATGACGGATCCATAATTTTCCATTAGCAGTCACTGTTGGAAAATGTTTAAGATGGACCTTTACTCTTGCCCAGTACGGTTGTTTTATGTTAACTAGCCTTTCATTTTGTGTTTTTATCCTGCCTTTTGTGTACTTTTGTTTAGGAATTTGTCAAGTGAAGGGTTGGAAATAGGTGTCCAGATCTCAGTGAGTGCCGGTCATATGCAACTTTGAACTTTCTCTTGTAGTTTTTATTGATGAACAATTATTATTAGATCAAATTTATGGTTGCTGCTTGTGTAATTTAAGATTACCATTCCTTGACTGATTTCTTTTTAAGGATTGCAATTAACTATAATCTCAGAAATAGCAAAATTAGAACTACATTTTTGCCTAATAGCAATATGGACAGTCAGTTTGGCATTATAATTACTGTCCATTTATTGACCCTTTCATGTTTCAAGATAGGTATCTATAATTTGCTAGAAGAAAGAATGATAGTCCACATGGACAGCAATTGCTGTACAAAGAACAACATACTCACACTGAGTCACTTCACTATTTTAGTTGAAAAACTCGATAAACTGTTGTACAAAATGCATTTGTCTAAACTTTTGAGAATTGAATCTCATCTTTAAAAAACTTCTAGCCAGGAGAAGGAGGAAGAGATGTCATTGATGAATGCAACACTTTTTAAACTGCTTTTCAAATATTTAAAAAATCTATTTTAAAATTATTTATCACATCAAATTTTAATTGAAAATATGTGATTCTTTTTTCAGATTTCAGTGAAGCTTAGGCTCCCATGTTATAATGCCTTTATAGTTCACAAGGTTTCATGTGCAAATACAGTAACATTACAAGTTCAGCAATTCATTTTGAATGCTGGCGCTAAAAAACCTTTTTAGAAAATATTTAATCTACCTCATTTTAAGTGTTCGTACCTAATAAAACTTGATCTGGCAAATTAAGTCTTTTTATCTGAGCATCTTAGGGGAAAGCACAGACATGTTTAAAAAGAAAGACTTGGAGAAAAAAAAAGAGGCATAGTTATCTTCTCCATTATGTAATACAGCATCTAGACGAATTTAAAACAACAACTGCAACAACTGTGTCCCAATTTATCTCTAAATAATGCTTATTCAGTGTTTAGTAGATTTCAAAACACTTCACAAAAGAGAACAAAATCATTATATACTAAAAGAAAAAAAAGAGACAAGGAAGTGATTTGTCCAAACTGTGGTTTAAGCATGTATCTCCTAAATTTAATCCATAAGTCAAGCTGCTAAATGACACCAACTTTCTGAATTATTTTGTAATTGTAGATAAATTCTTAATTCTGACTCAATAACATTGCAATGATGTCAAATCCAGACCACAGGACTCTCCTGTTTTGTGAGGGCAGGGGACAACAGTCTGCAGTTTGTCCATGATTCCTTACATAGCAGCAATATTTGTAGCATATTTGAAAATGTGAAATACAGGTGCCAGCGGTGCCTGATAATTCTGAGGACTAATTGTGCCTTATAGTATCAGAGTGTTTGCAAACTCTGTGTATGTATAATTACACATACGCATATGACTGTACATATATATATATCCATATACATGTATATACATATAAGTATGCACACAGACATATAACACATGGTCATATAAAGAATGATGAGTGATGTCTGTGAAGAAATTGGAAAGCCTCAACTGGAAAGCTCAGTATAAGTCAAAAGGATGATTATAAAGTTTGAAAAGATGATAAAGGTTTTTTTTAATATGAAACTGTCAGTTTTATGTTAAAATCCAGTTTCAGGTTTCTATAACAAATCTATCAATGACAGTTTTACTTTGTTCTGATAACTCTGAGAATTTATGACATTTTTGTGACTAATTTTTTTCAATTTCTTTCGAGATTGTTGAGACACTAATAACTGTGGCCTCCTTTTAGGATTACTTAGAGACAGCTTCTGTTCTCCTGAATAAAAAAGCCAAAGGATAGTCACTCTTCCACCAGGAATTAAAATCCCAGTTTCACTAGTCTGAAGACACTATTGTCTTTTGAGATCACTTTTAAAACAATGGCACCCTGAGGCAATGGGCCAGAAGCAGTAGTGTCTGCAATTAGTGTCACATTTAATCCAGACCAGGAGTATAATGCATTTTGTTTTTACAGAATCCTTATTTGCTATGTAACTCAATTTCATGATGACGTTTTAAGTATTCACAAGTCATATATACTGAAAAAGTCTGTATGCTCTTTAAATAATTGTTTTTATGGTATCTTAAGGAATATGAAAAGAAATCAAATGCACAATTAAAGACATCTGTCAGAGAAATTTAGCCTTTCAAAAAAAAAAAAAAAGAAAAATGGTGGTGAAATAAATGGTGACATTTCAGTGAAATAAAGCAGTGCCTCAATAGATGTTAGTATATTAAGATGGCAGCACAAAGGGCAGATTAATTTATATTATTGATAGATTATTGGAACTGCTCTACGAGCCAAAGATTTCCACCAGGATCACATTCTGTGAACACTAGTGTTTTCCTACATAGGGTGTAGCCTGGATAAAGACATACTATGTATTAGATATCAAGTGCAGAAAGAGCAAGTTATAGATTTCTGGCCCTAGAGAAGACAGGGTAGAAATTACTTCAGTGGAGACTACATTAGCCCATATGCTTCAAATACAGCGGAGGCTTTTTGTAATAAATTAGGCTGACTCTGCTTGTGAAAGAGCAATTCCTGTATCAAGAACAAAACTTCTACACCTGCTAAAATAGAATCATAGAATTTCAGAAACATGGAATTGTTTAGGTTGGAAAAGACCTTTAAAATCATGAAGCCAAACCATTAATCTAGCACTGCCACGTCCAACCACTAAACCATGTCCCTACACATCTTTTAAATACCTCCAGGGATGGTGACTCAACCACTTTCCTTGGAAACTTGTTCCAATGATTCATGACACTTTTGGTGAAGAATTTTTTCCTAATATCCAATCTAAACCTCCCCTGACACAACTTGAGGCCATTTCCTCTTTTTCACCCAGTTGTTATTTGGAAGAAGAGACCACCATCCACCTAGTTAAAACCTGCTTTCGAGTATTTGTAGAGACCGATAAGGCCTCCCCTCAGCCTCCTATTCTCCAGGTTAAACCACCCCAGTTCCCTCAGCTGCTCCTTGTCACACTTGTGCTCTAGACCCTTCACCAGCTTTGTTGCCCTTCTCTGGACACGCTCCAGCACCTCAATGCCTTTCTTGTAGTGAGGGGCCCAAAACTGAACACAGTACTTGAGGTGCATCCTCACCAGTGCTGTGTACAGGGAGGGGATCACTGCCCTAGTCCTGATGGCCACACTACCTCTGATACAAACAATAGGCTTCACAGTCTGTTGACAGTTTTGTTAAGTGGTGGCTAATTGCTTTCATTGTTTAATGATTAACACCTCATCTTTTTTAGCTGTTAGTTCTAGACCTGCCTGTCCATAAACCACCACTTCCTGTGAGTGTCCTGACCTTGGCCTTTCATACTCTCTGCCTGTCTCTATCTTTTGAGGGCCACTAAGATGATCAGAGGGCTGGAGTGCCTCTCCTGTGAGGACGGGTTGAGACAATTGGAGAAGAGAAGGCTCTGGGGAGCTCCAATAAATGGAGCCTTTCTGTACTTGAAGGGGCCTACAGGAAAGATGGAGAGGGACTGTTTATCAGGGAGTGGAGTGGTAGGACAGAGAGTAGTGAGTTTAAACTAAAAGAGGGGAGATTTACACTGGATCTAAGGAAGAAATTGTTTATTGTGAGAGCAATGAGGCTGTGGTACAGGTTGCTCAGAGAAGCTGTGGCTGTCCCCTCCCTGGCAGTGTTCAAGGCCAGGTTGGATGGGGCTTTGGGCAACCTGGTCTAGTGGAGGCTGTCCCTGTGCATAGCAGGGAGGGTTGGAACTAGATCATCTTTGTGGTCCTTTCCAACACAAACCTGTCTTTCATTCTATGATTCTATTTTCCAAATGCTCAGGTGTTCTCAGGCAGGGAGTAAACTTTCCCTCCCACCTCAAGATTCTACCTGATCTAAAGTGTATTGTCTGAAGTCATGTTTGATATACAAAGCTAACCAGAGTGTGATGCTTGGGTATTCTGTGTATGCCAGAGTGGGTGTTTGGGCTTGACCCTTGCTTTGTTTTCAGTTCACACAGTTTAGCTTTCTTGCCCTTATAATTGTAACTTCTGGCTGTGGCTTTCATAGGCAAAGGCCAATATACAAGTAATACCTTTTTGGATGTCACCTCTTGGCAGGATATTAGCAGCAAATGAATTTAGTGCTGAGAACCAAAAATTAGCAGCAGAGAGACAACGTGAAACTTTAGAAACCTTTTTCCAGATGTATTTGACTTCTTACATGATCATATACTCTCTCAGAGCAAAGTCAGATAAGTCAGGTCAAACATTTTCAATGATGGATTAATTAACCTGCTTCATGATTTTGAATGGAAATAGGTTAATAAGCACCCAGCAATAGAGGTATCTTCCATATCTGAGCTCTCAGGTCTGCCATGGTATCTGACTGTGCTTTTAGTCCCTGGTTTAAGAGACACATTTGAGCACACACTGAAAAAAAAAATTAAAATATTAACATGTTTTGTACTCAGTTGAAACCTATTAACTGAAAATCTCAAGGAACAGCCATATTCAACATAGCTGCAAACTCCAAGATATGCTTCTTCGTAGAATCAAGATTTTTGGAATAGACTAACAGGCATGCTGCCCCTCAGATCTTTATTTTACTGTAGGCCATTCTTCTACAGTAACCTTTACAGTGAAGTGCAGTTTGTCCAGCATCAGGTTATTTTTTCAACCGCAGACAAAGCTGACTTCCAGTATAGATTTAGAACAACAGGGACAACTATACAACTATTTCTTGATCAATTTAAGATCTGTAAATCAGACAGAACTGTTTCCTGAGCAAGTATGAATGCTTTTCAGATCATCCTTTAGAATTCTGAAGTACATTTAAATACTGCCTGTTTGATAAAGAAACTTCTTATATCGCCTTGCAAAAAGTTATTTAAAAAGCAATCATGTCATTTCATCACCTTATGGAAGTTAAGGAAAACTTAATTTTAGTTCAGCTTTGTTAAATAAAAATATCTTTGTAGAGCAACTACCACCACAAAGGACTATCAGCAATAGTAGGGCTGAACTTCCACAAAAAAATACCACATACTTTAAATACTTTTCTGCTCATAAGCTGATCACAGAGAGTGTATAAATCCCATAAAGGATAGCCAAATGATGACAATTATAAAAGAAAACCTAGGTGTCCGTATATAGAGCAATGCTTATCAATTTTGGTTTAATTATCTGAGTTAAAGCCAAATAAAATGTATTTAGTGTGTGGTGCAAGACAAGTGACCTTAACACGGGAAAACTGGTGCTGAAATGAACATTTGGGTCTCTCAGTACCAATAAGGTGTCAGGACCATCAATAAAAGAAAAAAACGCAAACTTCAGAAATGAGATTTATTGAGAGGTTTATTGAGACTATAGACATGAACATGAGTAGTAGCAGATTACATTTTGGAACGTGACTGGAAAGGAAAAGAACAGGGAGGAAACACTGGGTAGGTACTGGTTATGAAAAACAAAATCATTGGAACCAAGATAAATTTTATAGAAAACAGAGATATTAATGCCATTACTGCTTTTGTAGAACTAAGACTGGAGAACATTTGACAAGCTGCAAAAAATACTAACTTAAATAGAGGAAATTCCAAACAAAATCTTTTAAATTTTTAAAAGGAAAAAAAAAAGAGGGGGACACACAATGCCAAATATCTCATTGATGATTATACTTTTCTTGGTTTACATATTTAGAAGCATTTTCTATTGGGGGTTTGTTGGAGGGGGTGTTGTTGTTAGGTTTTTCATTTTTCTTCCTTAATGTTGTCTTTCTTGGTGCTTAGATTATATTTTAATGTTCTTTAAAACCAGAAGTGAAAATGAAATTTTTGGTCCTGTCTGACAAGCACTGCATGAACTCTTTCATTAGGTATTTTAAGGATGCTTGTGGGTCATCCCAAGAATGATGAAATAAGCCTAATTTTAGCTTGCCTCCTGTACATTAGCACAGATGTCCCTGGATTGATACTGCTTCAGAAACAGGTCAGCTTTGTCTTTCTCAGAGACTTTAAAAGACATCAACAGAGATTCTAAAGGTAAGCCACTGTTGAAGCAAGACATTATTTTATTTAAAAGATTTTAATGGTTCATAATCTTGTTTTCATTGCTATGTAAAGATGCTGTTGCTTGCGATTTGCCATGGGAGGCAAGAAAAGAATGAAAAAAAAGGGCCTGCTTCAGTAATAATACAGACAACTTAGGTTTTAGGTTTGGGTTTTTCGCCAAGACTCAAGAAAAGCAAAAAAGTAGTGCATCATAGCCTCAAGGGAAAGCAAACCAGCTGTCCACTTGAAGGAAACATTGTTCAAATTATCTCATATACCTGCAACAAAGCCCCAACGTCTTTTGCATACACAGGTTCTATTACAAATCATCTCCGTACATTTATTTATGTAGAACATGGTTCTGTCTCATGGTTTGTACCCATGGTCCTGCCTTAACTGCTAAATTAAAAAGACCCTTACTCAGTTACCACCAAATAACACTATCCTCAATCTACTTTTTCTATCCCTTTTCTGTTGTCACTTAGCCATTCTGCTCTTTTTTGCACACCATGAACAGTCTACATTTTTGTGCATGCAATTACTTTTTATTCCAGTTTTTGTTCCTCATAAACAAATCTCACCAATCAATGAGCAAAACCCCAAGGTGATACAAACCAGATACCTTCTAAAAATAAATAAAATAAATCCAGAATGTCTACATCCTTAGTTTCTCAAACAGAAACTAATCCATACAAAGTACCCTACAGAGGTGATTGCTTTCAAAGTGAAAAGCAAGCCTTCTGTTGTTTGCATGCTGTTAGGATTTGCTCTCATACATGTTCAGCTTTGCCTCAAGCATATGTTGCTTCTCATTCCTACTTACAGATATTTGTCTACTTTGGATGGACCAAGCTTTTTACTGTGGCCTGGCAAGCCACAGACTAAGACTTCATCCAGTCCAAGTACGTGCTATAACTTCATGGAGACTTCTCACAGGCAGTTACCACTTTCCCTGTAATCATATTTTGGTCATATCTTCCAAATGATGTACACTGCATCCTATACCTGAATCTGTCTGAGTATGTGAGAGTTTGGGACCCATCAGCCTGGTACCATGCACATTTACACACAGTTTGTCCATCAGCCATAAAAGGCACTTTGCAGGCCATGCTGAGACATATCTTAAAGACAATGGATTGTGATTCAGAAATCAGCTATTTTCAGTCTTTGCTGAATAATTTCACCAAAACAATGCATCCTGAATGAACAAAGTAACCATTTAGTAGATGCTACTTGCATTTCAGCAACTAAATAGGCCATTTTCCTGACAGGCTTTCTCAATGGCTGAATATTTTCTCCTCTTGTAAGAATTGTGGGTTAAGCATCTTCCCAGCAGTGTAAATGCTTCTTACTGATATTTCTGACACTTTGTGTATCGCTATTTGAAAACCCCAATGAGTGAGAGGTATTACATAGTATCTCTTTGAGTGTCCTAAAAGTTTATGTTAAGGCCACCTTCTAAAACTATCCTCCTCAGGATCCTAATGAAGTTTATTGGCAGAGTAGCTGGGGTGGAGACATTTCAAATAATCTGTCTAAATTAGTCTCACAATGTCCAGAGAGAAAACTATCTTCCTTTTTGTTCTCAGGATTGCACAATGAGATAAGTCAGCAACTGAGTCAGAAAAGGGCTATCTCACAAAGAAGGGCAGCACATTAATCATGTTGACAGTGAGAGCTGTGCTTCATAGATAGCAGTTCTATGCTTACTGCCCTTACAAGTGGTACTTGTCATTTTAAGTATAGATTGTATCCTTGTTTAAGGAGGCAGCTGTTCATGGCCTAGTATTCTGAGGCAGAATACAATCCATAAATTTCTGAAAGATGACCACCAAGGCCCAAAAAGCATCCTGGGGAAGTGAAACAGGTCTTCATACAGGGACTTTCCGATGCACTTTGTGACTGTGGAATTGGCCCTTCCACAACTGTTCCAAAGACATGGCATTCACTTTTCTGAATCAACAGCAAAACAATTTATTCCACCTTTATTTTACAGATTCATCTATTATCCTGAAGCATAAGTTCATATCTGAAGTCTGTAATTACCCAGGCTCCATAAGGGCAAAAAGCACCTTGACATTTCAGAAGCTCTGGCATTGGTACTTCAGTCAAAATGTATTGCCCAGCTCGGTTTTGTATTTTGCAGACCTGTTAGCATTTCAGGTCACAAAGGGGCACTTCTGTGGTAAAAGGAACAGCTTGGTGCACTGGGCTGCAGAGAAACCAGTCACTGTTTGGCTTTGTTTTAATGTGATGGGCTGATATTTTGAATGACTGACTTACTGAAGTGTGGTAAGGGATTCCAGGAGCATGAACAAGACATGCTTCTGCTCACACTCAGGTGATCTAGTGTAGCCTTCATGCAGGCAAATCCCATTTCCTTGGCAACCTGAAAGGCAGGATGAGATTTTCCTACCTTCCAGAAAGCAGAGCAGCAGCCAGTTGAATTTGTGCAGGGGCTTCATCTCATCTCCAGCTATCCTCATCTAACTGAGCAGCAAGAGTGTCCTTGCCCCACACAGGATATGAGTTGTTAAAGCTCACAGGCATGTAACTATGACTCTGTGACTCTAACTTGAGCAATTTACTCTACAGGCCATCAGATCAGTTGGCCAAGCAGATGGCTGTTACAGTTTATTCGTGGAGATGTAGAGCTCTTCCCCACAGCATGCAGGGGATTCACCACTTTCTACTCAAGCTTCCTAAATCTTGGTAAGCGAATATGTTCCATTTGTTCAAGGAGACAGAGAGCTTATCCTTTGGCTATGAATGGATCTTTTATCCTGGTAGATCCTGCAGCAGACTAATTTATTTCAGAAGCAGCTCTACTGTTTTCACTAAAAATATTCCCAACAAATTTCAGTCAAGTATTAAAAAAGAAAAATCAGCAGCTATCATTTGACTTTGGAAAAATTATAAGCAAGCAACCCCTCCTTTTAAAACAGTTTTAATAATAAACAGGCTTTAATAACAGCAGTTACTCTTAGTATCCTCTGTAATAAAACCAGATTTTCTCTCTGCACCACATACAAAATGTTGTGGACCTTTCTGCTTCTTGATATTAAAAAATGCTTCATTCATTTTTAATTTTTTTCTTTTTTTTTTTTTTCCCCAGTTCTTTTAAACTCTTTCTTAGGACATCTACTTAATTGCAATTTCACTGGAAGGTATACCAATATGTTTTTTTAATCTTACCTAGTGTTAATCTTATTTTTAACTTTGTTCACATACAGTTTAGGCTTCAGTAGTTTGTGGAAGGTGGATTGTGTAAAGAGGTGTATGCCTGATGCTTGGTGAATACTTTGCACCTGGCTTTGCACCTGGCTTTCTACTACAGTGCATGCACACAAAGGGTTGGGTGCACACAAAATGACTTGATAAGCCTGTGTTTGAACCTATCATCTTAGGCTGCTAAAGGAGCAAGATTTGAGGCTTCCAAAGACTAAATTCTAGGCACCTAAACTTGCACATTAGTATGGGTCATAATGTGTAGTTTATTTCTCAGAAAATATTACTATAAATAAGTGGTGTTTAGAAAATGTGTAGCATGAAGAACATTGAGATGCTTGAATGTGTCCACAGGACTGCAAAGCTGGTAAAGGGTTTAGAAAAGAAATCTTGTGAGGACTGCCTAAGGGAGTTGGGATTGTATAGTCTAGAGAAAAGCAGATTGAGGGGAGACCTCATCATTCTCTACAACTACCTAAAAGGTGGTTGTAGTGAGGTTGGGGTTGGTCTCTTTTCCCTGGTAGCTAGTGACAGGGCAAGGGGAAAACATCTGAAACTGTGTCAGGGGAAGTTTAGGTTGGATATTATGAAAAATTTCTTCACCAAAATGGTTGTTAGATGTTGGAACAGGCTGCCCAGGGAGGTGGTTGAGTCACCATCTCTGGAGATGTTATTAAACATGTTGTACTTGGTGACATGGTCTAATGTCTGACCTCGTAGGGCTGGATAGATGGTTGGACTTGACGATCTTGAAGGTCTTTTCTAACTGTAAGCATTCTACGATTCTACAAGGCTAACCAAAGATTTTTTGGGAAAAAAAGTTTTTTGCAATTTGACAAAGGTTCAAACTTGACAAAAAGAAGTCAACAGTTCCCATCAGCTTATTAATTCCTGTTTACAAAATTGTAATTCACAAATTTGTGCAAAATATATTAATCACAATGATTTTGTTTTCCAGGTAGCTTACAAACAAATATCTAAATAAGATTCTGTTTTTTGGAGAACTCCAAAAAGTTTCTGTAGGATCAGCTCCAACATAAGTTGATTACATTTGCATTTTCACTGTATGTATCACAGACACTTCGTTTAGCTAGTTTACATTTCTGAACAATCTGCAAGGCCATTCAGAACAGCTAATGAAAAGACCACATGGAACTGAACCAAAAATATATTTCTGTTGTTCAAGGTACAAATAAGTTAAAAATGAAAATACACCTCTCATGCGTGTTTCAGATTATAGGTAGCAAAACCTCTGATGATTTCGGGAAGTTAACAGCATACATTCAGCTTGATTCAATTGTTTGGGGTTTTTTTGCAGCTCAAAGAACAGATCTGAAGTGCTGACTACTCTTCTGATTTTTGCCTCTATCTTTTTATTTATTAAAACATTCTGGGTACGGATTAATGTTACTCGCTCTGTGTTTACTATTGCTAACAGATAAAAAACTGAGAGCGCTTTGTTAAGTGAATTGAGGCATAACACAGTTTAGCCACAGATTCATAAAAAAAAGGATGCCAAACACTATCCATACAATTAATTTCCAACTACTGTTTCCGGAAGTCTCTGTAGTGCCCTTTCAGCAACTGCACATTCAAGAAGCTTGCTTCCTTGAGCAATCAGAGTATACCACTGCCACAAAGTTTTGCTCAGTGAGGGCAAGGCAGCTTTCTGCAGCGATGTCAACAAATAAGTGCTGTTCTTCAAATGCTGACCTTTAGAAAGAGCATTATTAAAACTAATACATTATCTTACAGAGACTGTAGAGCAAGCAGGAATGAGGAGTATCTTTACTAGAAGAGATACCACCGTGCTTCACCCAAAGCCAAACTTTGTGAAAGTGCCAATTTTTTCATATTTAAAGCCAGTTCTGCACTAGCCTTGTTTGCCATGCCTGGGTAGGCGGATCTGCGCCGAGGAGCAGGTTTTATCCCGTTCCCAGATGAGCTGAGTAGCACAGCTGGTTGAAGACAGTTAATTGCTCTTCATGATGATTAGAATGTTGTTAAGGTTTTCTCAGAGGGAGAGAAAAGAACATGCATGTGGTTTGAAAGGTCATGGTGGAAACAAGATATAGCAGGCAGAAGATAGTGTTATATTGACAAGTGTTTATCATAAGAAAACACACTCAGTGTTAAAACCTGCTAGCTCTTCCAGTTGATTACAATGTAATACGGTTTCATAAAATAGCACTATGATTACGTGTGTCTCTGTAAAATCCCATTGTTTTTTCCCCTCTGCAGAAATTTGCCTTTTTTTGTGGTTTAAAAGCAATGTAAAAATGCTAGAAAGGTCTCAAAAAGCCAGCCCCAGCCTGGCACCCTCATTAATTTGCTTCTGACGGTGAATGCATTATGTTTTTGAAACTATTTTGATTATATATATACATATATAGAAACTACATACATGTTTTGGTTTATTTCAATTTTATCATGCACAGTCATTAGTAAGTCTCACACTGCTGATTTAGCCATGAATTGCACTTCATAAAAAGGCCAGATTCTGCATGAAGGAACTTTGAAAGCTAGTCTGCATTCATTGCCCTCTTCAGTATCCAGGCACAGTGGTCCATCCAATACAAGAACTGGAAATTAGCACTGATGTGACCTGATGGATATGTGCAGATCAACAGAGTTCATCTCCAGAACAGATGTAGTATGAAAAATTAATGGAACTGAGAAGGAAGATATTGATATGATTATACCATATGCAGTAAAGGGGTAACTTCTGTAAATAAGCAAGGGCTCTTTATGTTATTTGACCATCGTACACATTAACAAAGGCTGGTTGATCTATGCTTTCCAGTTGTTTATGGTGGATCACATCTGCTTTTTCTCCAGGATATCACAGAATCCAGCAAAATAACATGCATCATTTTATTCTTTCACTCTTGCTGGCCAATAATTTCCAGTGAACATGAAAAGGAAATTCAAGGTCATCCTTTCAAGGATGCTTGCTCAGTCATGCCTGTTTTAATTGCTCTTGATTCTCTTTGTCTCCAGATACAAGCATTTACTGAACAGCTTTATCTACTTTGTCCTGAAGCTTTCCCTTTTTGTGGTCAGGTTTCCTTACTCAGCACTAACATCGAAAAGTTCTGTCATTCTTGTATTCCTGGAAGGTTGTTCAGAAATAATATTGAAGAAGTCATACACTATAGTGTGAACCTAAAAGAGACACCTTTCTATAGTACTTCCAGTCTTCTTGGGCTTTACTCTCTCATTGCTGGTACTTAAAAAAAAAACCCCACCTGTTTTCTGTGACTGCTTGTGGTGTTAACATCTCTGATAAATCAGGCCATTTGTACTTAGCTATGTTACTCAAAAGATGAAAATTAGAAAGTGTTGGTGCATCACCTTTAGGTTACCATGATGGGAGAGTTGAATATCTGAAAAATATAGAAATGCAGTCTTTCTGGGTCTTGTTTGAGACTTTTTCTTTTTTGTTTTCTTTTCTTTCTTTTTTTAAATTAATCTTCTTTCAAGGCAATGGTTGTATTTCAGGGATGGCATTTAAAAAAAATTCACCTTCATTGGTACCAGATATTCCAAATGCACATTCCGTGTGGATTTAGTGAAACTCTACTTCAAAAGAAAAGCTTCTATGTTCCTTTGCCATACATCAATTTAAAGACTTGCAGGTTTTAAGAGTACAAATTCTGATGTTCTGCTGTGGGAGAAAACCCACAGGAAAACTGCTGATGATAAAAAAGATATCAAACAAAAAATTCCTAATGATAATATTTCAAAGTGGGATGGAGTTCAAAATATGGTCATTTGCATTGAAAACAAAACCGAAAACACTGCTGTATAGCCTATACTTCATATAAATTTTAAAATGCATTGATTTAGCTGTTAACCTGATAAACTGAGGTTAAGAGAAAAATAATTGGCTCCACTTAAACTGATTTAAAAAAATGGAAACAGGTTTTCTGTCATCAAAACAAAGAAGAAATAATTTTTTGTGAGAAAAAAAATCAACAGGATAAAAACCATTTCATTTTATGACCCTGTAACAAACAAGTGAAAAAAAGGATGTGAAAATTCAGGATAGGATTAATGGAAGTTTTGATGAATAACCTGCAGGTCCATATATACACTTACCTCCTTGTTTTGTCTTCTGAATCTAGCTCAGATTAGGGGGATACCATGCGGAATTTTTTTCATTTGATGTTTCAGAAAAAATCAAAATTGAATCTAGTTTGGGGCAGGTTCATCTTCCACACCTTTCCTCCCCACTGACAAACTGAATTCATGCAACTCGGCCTTCGGGTCACAAGTCCTTTTCTTTCTAGCTGTATGTTGAAGAAATTATGCTATTAGTTCCAAAAGCACCGAGTTCAACAGGTCAAATTCATCCCTAGAGTGACTTTGACTTCAGTGAAAATGCCGCAGGGAGGCATTTGGCTCAGTGTGTCTCCCATGTTTACTAATCACAGGAGCAGTAGCAGTCGTCTCCATTTCAGAAGTGCTGTGCAGAACTTTCATTACAAAATAACAAAGCACAGCTAACTCAACTTTGAATTTAGTTATGGCTTCATTAAAATTTTGCAAAGTTTCTGTCTGAGCATGAATTTTTATAGTTGATGCTTTATGGATTCAGCTGAGTTTCAGCGTGCATTTTAATCCCAGACTCACAGTGAAATACAAAGAAATGCAAATGGCAAACAAACTTCGATATAAATGCCAACAAGACAAATGCTTGAGATTTTTTTCTGTTCTAACATTGCTAACACTGACCTCATCCCATACAGCAGCAATTTTTAACCAGATTCTGCTTTCCTACCTCACTGGATGGAGAAGGGAAGGTTGGTTATCAAAATAAAAATGCCTAGATTAGAAGTGTAGGTTCTTAAACAATCAAAAAAGACAGCATTTTGGTGAATACTAAGTGCACTTAAGCTAGAAATTAACTCCTGTTGTGCTGCTCTTAATCAGGGTTGTCTGTAGAGGCACCTCCCCTGTGCGCAGTAACAGCATTTGCAGTGCACTGGAGCTGCAGTCCACAGTACAGTGTGCAGTCCTGGTCCACACAAATACCCTGGTCAAATCCAGACTTGGAGATAGACCTGCATACATGGAGCCTGTCCATACACCGGTGTTCCTTTGGGATGTGTGGGATGCTGCAAAGGCAGGAGCACTGTGCCTGGACTAGGACTTCTCACCTCAGGAAGATTAGGACCTGAGATCAGGTGTATAATGTTCACTGCAGGTTGTGCCTTGCAACCAAAAACCCCTCAAATTCTTCAGTTTCCAGGCAGTAAAGGGCATCAAGATACCTACCATTGTCTTGGGTGGATACTCCATGCTGTGTATGATACAGTACTCAGGGAGCATGAGGATGACAGGAGACAGCAATTTAATGCATCAGCAGGCCACAAGGATTCTGCCTTGCCTCTGAAAGATTTGTGTGTTATCAGAGAGGTTATTTGACTCTATTAAAGTCATTTAATCGATTGACTGTTTTTTAACAAACCAACACAGAGCTTTCTTCATACATACTCCATATACCTATGTATTTATACACATATATTTGTGTGTGCATATATAGTAATGTCTCAAAAAATCTCTTTTTCAAATAAAGATGTAAAAATTTATTTTACAGTTTTTATCAGACCCCCTTAGTACTACTGAGGCTCTGCCTGAAGACATTTTAACTTAACCTGAGATTCCCTGACTATACAAAGAAGTTCAATAATGTGCAAGAACAAATTCTGCTACTAACACAGGACTACATGCACACATTTTTCTACCCTACCCAGTTGAAACTACCAAGTAACCTCAACATGACATCAAGGACATTGCACAGAAGTAAACAAAAGATACACATTGCTTGAAATCACTGTAATAGTCTGGAACCATCCTGTATATTTAGGATGGTTCCTCATTTCAGTTCCAGCTTACTGCTCTCCAGGGATCCTGCATCTGACCTTTCCTTTCGTGTTGGGGACTGTGTATGTATGCAGTTCCTCTGGGAAGGAATCAATAGGAGGTTGCAGACGATGTTTGCTATGTTTGCTACAGGGGAGAGCGTCCTGTGGGACTTTGTCAGCACAGCACTTACTCTTCTGTTTTAAAGGAACAGGCATGGAGCAGTTTTCAGTTGGTTTAGGGCACATTCATTTGCGTTTGTATCTGTCATGGTCTTATTCTCCAGAGGCAAAAGCAAAGCTAAATTCGAGCCAAACATTGTGCCTCGTGCACTCTCTTTTCTCCACCCTAAAGCCAAACCAGAGGCCTCAGGAGATCTGTATCAGTAAACCTTACATGCTGTGCATGCCCTTGGCAGGGATATGTAACTCTGGAGGGGACTGACTCAACCAAAACAGAAATGGCCTAAATGCTTGCCTTAAAGAGAATGTAGAGTTAACAACAGCAGCAGACTACTTGAGAATGCTTTAATTGTTGCCTAGCAAGACTGCACTACTTCAGAAAAGGTATGTAATCGGTAGTGCAGTGCCTGCATCCTAATTCATTTTCAGGAAGCCAAGTCTGACACACCACCAGCGTAAAAATCCAGCAGATATTTGGCAGGGAACACTCGTCCAAAATTGGAAATGATAGTAAACAGCCAGCAGTTTCATTTCTCGCTTTGTGTGTTATGAGGAGGACAGCAGGCATTAGCAATCCCTGTGTAGTTCAAGGGCTGTAACATCATGACTGGCACTGAGAAATGCCAGAGTCTCCATGGGGTCCAGGGGATGTCAGTGGCCACTGATTGTGTGTGGAAGACACTCAGATGCTATCACATTTGCACACAGCCTAAACTTTTTGGCTAGGTAACTGGTGCGTTTGCTAGAGATTTTAAGCAAGTTGTTGTGGTTGTTCATATATCCAGCACCAGGTAACATTTACAAGAGGAATTCATTTCATTTCTACTGCAGGTATGAATCCAGCAAAGCCATCATGATGACAGCAAAGTGTCAGGATGTTCTTTTGTAATTATCGACTCATACCTAGTCCTCTTTGTATTGAAATAGCGTGAGCTGTTACTGCTGAAAGCGCTGTCATATATAGGTGGAATTTTTTTATCATTTAAGAAAACAAAGATAAACAATGGCCAGTTATAACATCAACACTGAGGTTTTATGCAGGAACATGGTAAAAACCGTGCAATTGCATTCAGCAAAGCCACCTGCTAAAATCTCAGGGGATTCCCAAACTGGCTTTTCAGAGTGGCCCCTGGCAGTCCCAGCTTAGTCACCTGTCTGCTGGGACAGTGGAACAGGCACCCTCCCTCTCCACTGCTGGCACTGGCTCTTACCTTGTGTCTGACCTCATAGCCCCACCTTGGGTGCTCCCCCACCTCAATCCCAAAGCTAGCATCTGCCATGCATTTTAGGTACCTGAGAGGCACTAAATACCTGAGAGGTATTTAGTATGCATCAATCACCAAATATGGTAGATCTGACTCTAGTCCTGCTTACACCAGCATCTACAGCACTGCAGAGTCATTTCAGACTCACAAATGCTGCATGTATACTTCAAATGTGCTGACATAAATTTGGGTTTACAGTGGTAAAAATGATTAAAATTAAACCGTAGCATTACACCAGTGATGAAGGTGGAAAGGATTGGCTGGATTCCCTTTTCACGTTGGTGCATGCTACAATATTATAACATTATAATGTAGGTGGCCCACCCTGTGATTTCTGCAGACTGAACCCACTGAGCTCCTCATGTTCTTACTTCAAGAAAAGCAAGAAGCTGTTAGGACTCAGAGACAGTCTCGTAATGCCACTTCAGAAAAAAAGTGATTTCTTAGGGAGTCAAGAATAATGCAGGGGCCACTGTTCTTGCACAAAGTTTCCCAGTATAAATATATATTAGTGCAAATGAAAATCTTGGATTTTCTCCCAGTCAGACTGTAGGAATAACAACCTCATAAATGTTTATTTGCATCCAAACAAAGCCACCATTCAAAACTGGTATTTTAAACCAATTTCCAGAGCCTGTGGTTTATAGCTAATTTTCGACTCTTTCAATAATTGTTCTCCTTTTAAGTGGAACATTTTGATTAAAGTATTCCTTGACTGAGTAAAAATCTGATGTATATGGTATAATCAATGGTGCAATTGTCAGAGCATATCTCCAGAGTTCATGGCCAGCAACAAACACGATATGAATCAGTGACAAAGAACAGAATATACAGTATGCAGGGAACTCTGGAAATACAAAAGCCTTTGAACTCATATTCAGTAGCCAAAATCACACATTACCAACTATGGTACTGGGATTTCCCTGTTGTAGCTTTGTGTGGCTGCGTTCTGGTGGAGAAGAGGGGCAGCAGTTGGCTTCTGCAAGAGGCAGCTAGAAGATCTCTGTAGGCCCGACAGAGCAAACACCACCCGACTCAGAGCTGGACTTGCCACTGACCAAGGCCGAGCCCATCAGCAATGGTCACAGCACCTCTGTGAGTCACATTTAGGAGAAAAGCACCCCTGCAAGCATCCACTTTTTGCCACTACAGAAGGGAGTGAGAAGGTGTAAGAAACTGTGCAGGCACCAAGACCAGGGAATGGGGGAGAGGAGGCACCCCAGGTGCTGGAGAGAAAGATGCCCCTGCAGCCCGTGGAGAAACCCATGGTGGAGTGGGTGTCCCCCCTCAACCCATGGAAAAGGCCAAGATCCCACCTGTAGCCCATGAAGAGGCCCCACACTGGAGCAGGCGGATGCTGTGACCCACATTGGAGGAAGGGTCTGCCAGCACTTGCAGCCCGTGGAGAGAGACAGAAACAGAGATGAGCAAAAGACACGCCCACGCCGGAGCAGATTTGCTGGGGAGGGTCTTGTGACTCCATGAGGGACAAGGCTGGAGCAGTTGGGGCCTGAGAGAATGAGAGATGTTCTATGATTTATGACTGCACCCCATAGCAGTGACTCACACTGGGGCATCTGGTGAAGAGCTGAAGCACTGTGGGAAAGGACTCATGTTGGATAAGTTCATGGAGGACTTTGTCCTGTGGGTGGGCACCCCACAATGCACCAGGGGAAGAGTGTGGGGAATGAATGCCCCCTCGGCCAAGAAGAACAACTCATGAGGAACTGATTGACTTAAACCCCCATTCCTCCAGTCCCTGCCCCTCCTCATGCCACAATGAGGGGAAGAAGGAAGAGAAATCATGACTAAAGTGAAGTCTGCTAAGAAGGGAGGGGTGGGGGGAGATGCTTTAATATCTCTGGTCGCACTTCTCATTATCCGACTCTGGTTTCACTGGGTGTGCAGTGCAGTGTAATAATTTAGAAAGTTTTCTTTCCTTTATTCTGTATTGAGTCTGTTTTGCCCATGACGCTCATTGTTTAATGATCTCTCCCTGTCCTTATCTCGACTCCTAAGCCTCTCAATATATATTTTCTCCCC
Organism: Gallinula chloropus; assembly: GCF_964237585.1. Classification (NCBI taxonomy): domain Eukaryota; kingdom Metazoa; phylum Chordata; class Aves; order Gruiformes; family Rallidae; genus Gallinula; species Gallinula chloropus. The sequence continues at coordinate 103,531,321 of NC_140087.1, forward strand.
TTTCTGGCTGAAAAGGGGACTGATAGAGGGGCTTTTGTGAGTGTCTGGCCTCCAGCTAGGGGCAAACCACCACAAAGCTACAGATTCAACTGTGAATTTGAAGTGCAATGTAAATGCAGATTTTTGGTTAAAATGCTTAATATTTATCAAGTCAGAGAAAAGACCATAGGGAGGTAATTAAGAATGTTTTTAACCAGATATTTCTTATTTGCTATGCTGTAGATATAACTGGTAATTTCAGTGAAAATGAACTATGAAAAAATACTTGAATAGCTTTTCCATCCATGAAAAAGTCTCGGTTCTACTTCAGCCAGAATATTGAGCAGACAACAGTCTGCAAGGCAGAACCAACACTGTTCATTTCTAAGTACATCTTTGTACAGCTTCAGAACATGCAACTTACAACACAAATAGTGTTAAAGCCTTGAGAATGAATGTCTTGGGGAGATGACAGAGCAGTGGAGAGACACTTCAGCGAACACTGCAAAAGGCAGGACACAACACTAGCCCTCCCCTAGATTCCAAAAGTCACAGGTCTTCTAAAGTAGAACTTCAACCTAAATTATTTAAACCCACTTGCCAGTAAAGCTTTGCTAGATTTATAGGGATGAGCAAAAATAGTCCCCATTTGCTCATGCCCAGTTCAAGTGAGAAATGGAGAAATGAACCATATGCCTGAGCACATAAAGAGTTGTACGAAAATGCTTAGTAGCACAACTGTCACAGTTGTCTCCAGCATCCTGGCGAGCAGTTACGTTTTACTGCATCTTACCTTGCACCGAAATAATGTAGGTCAGGTTCTCTAGTGTTGAAAGAAATTATCAGAAAATGACTGACTGGTGTTTTATCACGTTTTATTTCCTCTTTATTTAGAGGGACTGTCATTACAGAAATGAAAATAGCAATATAAACCTTCAATAAAAATAAACATAAAAATAAAAATGAAAAACATCAGTGGAAGGAAAGGAAAGCCTTGTTAACTGCTACGTGAACTTTCTCTAAATGAATCCCTTTCCTGTCTGAACTTTGCGAAAACAACCAATCCTTATGGTAATACAAGAGCAGTATATATTTATCATGTACTAGAAAATCAGGTGGTAAAATAGATCTATTCATTTCAATCAAACACTCTAAATTGTACCAGGCTCCAGTAGTACACAGTTGTGTGTATACATCTGACACACAGGCAGATCAGCATTACCTTTTGTTAAACAACTGTCCATCATCAGAGATTACAGAATTTCTCATACCAAGATAATGTAATAGTCCTCTATGGTTGTGTAATTACTTATTCACATTCAAGAACTGCACAGAAGATAAAGTGACAACACCAGAGGTCTAGATAATTTTCAGACTTACTTTATTTATAAAGTGAAAGGGCTTTTATATCTCCTTTAAGCAAAAGAAATCCGGTACTTTTTTTTCTCTGTTGTTTGTTTAGGTGTCTTTTAAACAAATATACAAGGAATGAGCCTAATTTACAGCAGTTTACAGGTTTCCCCAGCACCCCAGCAACAGTCAGATAAAGCACACAGTGTCTGAAAGAAGCATTTATTGTAAGGAATATGGTCAGTGGGGGTGGCTTTGCTTTAAATACCATACAGTCAGATAAGGTCAAGGCATCTACTTATCAGCAAGGGATGGGAGCAACCACCCACCCCACATGCTGATCTCCATCCACCCTGTGCTGCAAACTGTGGCGAACCAAATGGATGAGAGGTCAGAGACTCTTATCCCCTAGCATGTACAGTAGGTGGTGACCACGCTTTAAATGGATTACTGCATTTTCTGGAGTCCATGGGACTGTTTCATACTCTGTGCCTGGCGGCTGTGAATGAAGCATAAGAGAAGAGCAAAGACTTCCTATTCTTGCTGACCTCAAAGCCACCTTCTATTTTCTGCTTTAAGTCTCTGAGCTCCTGTCACTTCTTGCTTTTCTGCAGTGGCATCGCCACAGTGAGAAGCACAGAGGAAATCCCTCATCTCCTCTGCAGTTGCAGGCTGCTGTGGTTGGGGTGGGGAAATGGGTTTCAACCACTTCATCTGGATAGCATTGAGCTCCAAAGGAGTTTTCCACCTCCCGGGCAGATGTTCCAGCCACTGAACTGCAATATGAGAAACAGGAACTGTATTCTTCACTTATCTAAAAATAAAGCTTACTGAGGGCACTCTGAATTGCTCCTCAAAGGCAAAACTCGTGTAAAAATAGCACGGTGTAGCTGATTTGATGTACACAACAAGGCCATGTGCCTACCTATAGGCGGCCTGATATGAACACTGCAGTGGTGTCCAAAAGGTGTTGCAGAACCTGTCTTGAAGCACCCTTTACTGAATACAGGGTAGGATTCTGTGAGATCTGCCAACAGTCACACTTGACATGCTCGTCAGAATGATGTGGCCTGGGGAAAAGCATTAACTTGTCAGTAAACAAGTAACACAAATGGTTAATCAAGGCAGCATCTTCCCCCTTCCCCACCCTGCTCCCACTCCCCACCAAGTCCCATGGCATTTTGTTTATATTCAGTGCATTAGACCATGAAGTAGAGCAACAAAAATCACCTCATGCCAGTTGCATATGCCGCCTTCTTAAACAAAAAAAGCTCCATTATTTTTAATGTACGCTTGCACATTAATGTTTTGGTTTTCAGGTTTTATGCTAGTGCTGCTGCCTATAATATTTTGATGAAGATTTCTTTGTTGCTTCTACAACCGTACTATATATTCTGCTAACACAGAACACAAGAGCCATTAAAAAATATATATGTCCCACACAGAGTGGGTCAGTAAACAAGTTTCAAAAGCTTGTTTCTTCTTCTTAAGGCCAGGTCGGCGAATGACCTTCTCACACTTCAGTTCCGTGGAGACGACATGCTGCATCTCCAGCTTCAGATCAAACCTGAGAAAGACAGGAGTTAGGCTTGCCTGCTCTGTGAGTAGAAAATACTGCTATTCACTGTAATTATTCTTGGTCAGAAAACATCTCTTGCACTTTTCTGGTTTTGACTTGTCTTTCCATACTGCGTAAAGGGCTTGTTTTCCCACTGCAGTAGCCTGTATTGCTCAAAAAAGTGTATTTGCTACAGGGCATTAGGAAATATATTCCCAAATTGCTAAGAATTAGTTTTTGTTTGCTTGGAATAAAAGCACAGGAACAAATACAGGTAGATTAAAATGAAAAGCATCGCTACAAAACAGAGAGCACATATAGTGGTTTTTCTTAAGTGGAAGATATACCTTTAGCAGAAGGCCTGATGGGATTGCTTTAGGCAATAGCCTCAGTCAGCTTCATTCCTTGGAACTTTTATCTCAATAGGGCTGCAGTCCTCATACGTAACACTTAGGTAGCGAAGCTTGGCTTTCAGTGCTGCTAACTTTTGGTAGAAAGGAACAAGATTTAAAATCCTACCTGGTTAAATCACAGTATGATGTTTCCTTCAGAGAATGTCTTCTTAGGAAAAACACTGGATCTCCATGGTCTCAGAGAACGTTAATTGGACTGTTCTAGTCACTTGATTTTGCACAAAACTTGGGGTTGTCTGATGTCATGCAGTTCCAGAATAGAAAAGATAAACAGCTGCTGTTGCTTCTATGCAGCCAGCCTGGGGCAGGGCTGCAGACTGTGAGAAATATTCAAGCTCATGAGATGGTTGTTTTCAGGTGAGGGATTTCAGGGATATGACTTTTGAAAAATGAATAGCATGGACTAAGAGAAACTCTAACAAGCATGCATCTTTGACTTGTGTGGAGAACAGTCCTCATCTCCTTCACTCTCTAGTTTTTAGGTAGCACTGCATGAGCCTCCTGCTGCAGCCCTCATGGTATAACCACCTCCACGTGCACGGAACCTTTTTGTCAGCCTGTAAGATGACAACATTTTCAAGTTTAACAAAAGAGCCACTATCCCAGAAAATAACTTCCATTCTCAGTGGCAGCATCATACTCTTCCTTTTCTTTACTACAGGCATATAACAACATAAAACTTGGCAGGTATTCTCATACTAAAAGCATCACCATTTGTGATATTTTGGTACATGTGCAGTGATAAAAGTTTCTTCTTGGTTATCATTTAGTTACCTTACTTTAGCCTAAAAGTTTATTAAAAATATAAAAAAGGGTTTAGGAGAATATTTGAGGTAAAATCACAGAAAAACACATGTTACGAGATGGCAGAAATATGCATCCTTTAGTCATCTAAGGAAAACAGAAGAGCAAATTTTGACCCAGTGTTTTCCAAGATGAAATGTCTACAAACAGTGTTAATTTAAGTTAGTAAAATATTTTATTTCCCAAAATACAGTCTTGAGTGGTAACTGTAAAATTAATTGCAAACATCTCATCTATTCTAAGTGCTACAATTACTCCGTTTACTAAGATTTTTTTATAGCACCCCTGTCCCATTACTGTTCTATTGCACTTTTATAAACTAGATTTGGAAAATAAAAAAGAAAATTTACTGCAGAAAATATTAAGATAGCTAATTTAAGAAACAGAACAGCTTTTCATTAGCACTCATATGACTGGTATTCATGACTTACTAGTAATTATATCAGAGATAATACATTGCAGTTAGAAAATTTTCTAATTGGCCTTAATAAAAAAGAGTAGACAAAGCGTGATGAAAAGAACTGAAAAGAACACTATTGGTAATACTAGCTAAAAGGAACAGGAGCCATCTAACTGACATATCTGTTCAGTTATCTTTAGCATCTCCAATCTTAAGAACTCAGATCAATTAAAAGTGCCCTAAGTTTAAGACCCTGTTACAGCTAACAGTACAAAAGTACCTTTTCTAGAGGGGAAACCTGCAGATCAGGGAGGCTAAGTGGTTGTTGACGCTTAGACCAATCTTACCGTAGGAGCAATTTTCATTTCTCTGCATCTTGCAAGTTCATCTTCTCTAGGTCTGAAACAGATTCTTTTTGAAATGGAAACATAATGTTTCCAAAACAAGTGTTAACTTCCATTGATTCCATGATCTCCTTTTGTGCTTTAGAACAGTTTACTGTGTACGGATGAGAAGGATGACACCTTTTAAAAAGGACATGGGTTGAAACTGCGTATCAGTTCCCAGGCTCCTGCTAAGGAACATTAAATCCATTAAATGCTCCCATGTTTGACCTGAAAGCTCTCAAGAAACCTACATGTTTGTTACACAGAAACACTAAACTTTTTGTTCGAGCAATTTTGTACCAGGCTCCTGCAAATGCTATGCCAAGAGATAGACACTGCCTGACTCATCCAAGTTTCCATCCTGTAACCCAGCAGGATCACAAGAAATTGTTGCAGTCACTTGTGGTTGGTACCCTGTGTTTGGAGCACTCATTTAGGCATTGAGCACATTGAAACCCTGAGCAGGCCAGAGGTTTGTGATGGATCTGCTTAGGTTTCTTCTTATAGCAAGCTCCCCAAAACAATTTCAGGAAAGCAATGTTTTCTTAGAATAGCAGCTAGGATCATTATCTTTAATGACAGAAAGCTCCAATTGGTGAGGTGTAAGCAGAACAAAGCAGTACAATTTCTGCACAGTTCTTCCCCTGCCCATAGTGTCCTTGCTTCTGGCTATCTCTGCAAAGTTCAGTGTGTGCCACTTGCCCCTATGCACCCATATTCTTCCCCTGTCTCCTGGCCCCCTGCTGTGGCTCTCCATCTCCTGTGCCCTGTCACCTCCACCACCCTCTCCCTCTCCAAGCAGCCTCATTTCCTTCCCAGTTCTTCCCAAGCTTCAGGAAAACCACCTGATAGCTTTTTCTGAGAGGACTATGGCATGAATTTAAACAGATGAGATAGGTGTGGTCACATCCAGCCTCACCACTGGTTTCACTTAATTTAAATTCACCTTTCCAAACTGGCAACAGAAAGGCACCAGGCTGTAGAGAAGGCTTAGGGAGAGTGGGGTGTTTGGAACCCCGCCCACTGAAGCTGAATGGATGTGTGAAAAAGAAAGGACAGGGAAAGGGGGCACTGAAGAAGAACAACACAGTTGTGTTTAAGACTCCACAATAGAAGAGGTGAAAATCCCACATTCCAGTCCCTGATGTAGCACGTTTTCTGTCTCAATTCAGCACTGATACATCAGATGGTGTTTGCTGCACTGCATGCTCTGGGTTTGCAGTCTGTCTTCTTTTACAAGGAGTGACCATCTCAGGTGAAACTTTCCTAGAAGCACGGGAGGTAGCTCCTGCCCTCGGAGCAATCCTCCTCTGTTACAGCCACAGCAAGCAGATGGCAGCCCATGGCTCCAGCAGAGAGGATGCTGGCAGCAGCAGGAGCAGACAGACAGGTCACAGGAATGAAGCAAGACAAACTTCCTACAGAGCAAAGAGGCTGTTGGGAAGGTTGCTGCACCTCTGAAAGCTGCTGTATTTCATTCAAAGGTGTTCAGCTAGCTTTGAGAGCTTCCAAAAGGCCAAAAAGTGCCTTCAGGTCTTTAAAGCATTCTGAGGCATCTTACATTTTTGCCTAAAGATTTTCTTATCTGTAAAAATGCCTCCTGCACCCATCTGCAAAAAAAGTGCCTGAAACCTTGTGGGTAAGTTTCTTCCAGGCAGCTTTGACTGTCACACTGGCAAGTCAGTTTAAGAGTCTTGGCATTAAAACCTGAGGCTCAGGGCCTGTCTCTGCAGCCTCTTGTGTTACTATTCCTCAATTAATTACAGCTTTTCTCTGTGTCTTGGAGATGCTTCAGCCAGGTTGACTATTTGACATGTATCAAGAGCATCCCATAAAATTGGCTGTATTTCACATCTGGTAAGTGCTTATGTTGATGCTTATTTGTAGCAAACAAAGGGGCCAAGAGGTAAGATGATCTTAAAGAAAAGCCAGAAGAGTTGGAAGATCCTACTTTCAGGTACAACTTTGCACTTCATTACGCTTATTTCTCCAAACCAACTGAATGTGATGACCTTGCCTGAAAAATTCCTCTCCCTCTAATGAATTCCTCTCCCAATAAATGCTACTATGGAATTAATTCAGATGTGAATTTGAAGGAGGGTGATACTATCTGGTTTTGTACATCCTCACACACTTTAGTAACAATACAACTCCCCAAGTCTGACTTTGAAGCCTTTCTGCTGGTCACCTTGTACTCTCCCACTGTCATGGAAGAGATAGAATAAACAGTAGCTGGTAGTGGAACTGGATACTGGGCTTTACTTAAAACCAGCAAGATTAGAGCTTTTAGCCTTCCAATCATTTCACACTCCTTTACTCCCCCACCTGCTCTCTAACCCTCATCCTAGCAGGGAGGTTGCTGTTCATCTGGGAAAATTAGGCAGAAAGTCCTGTTGGTTCTTGGTGCTCCCAAGTTACCTTTCTAGACACTCACTGGTGAAGGTCCCTGGGCATCTACTGATGTTTGTCTCTGCATCTCTGCACCTCTCTGACCACTAGCACCCTTTCCCCAGTCGGGATGCTCACCACCACTTTTCCTGGTCCGCTTCTGTCCATGACCACTTTTTGGAGGGACCCTTCTCTTTTGGTCTCTTTTTCTTTATGGACTCCCCAAACCCAGGGTTTTCCCACTCTAGTTTATATTCAGAAGCATAATCATCCTAATTGTTGGTCCTATCATGTCTCTCTAGAAATCAGAGGACTCGGGATATTTCACTGCTATTTAGTCTAAGTGTTATAAAAATATATAACCAGCTGGGACTGGTTGCATCTAGCAAGCAGGAGGTTTCAGCTTGAAACTTCAGAAGTGCAATTTTGGACATTCATTCACGTGTGCGCACACACACACACACACACACACACACACACACTCATCTGCCACCTATTACCATTCACAATGTAAGATACTTTTCACACTTACAACACCCACATATATATGCCCTTTGTCAATGAGAGCATCTCCAGCATGAATCAGGCTGGTGCAGTTAGTCCCACCTTGTCACAAGCCAATGAAAGGGCTCCTGCTCCCTAACCTGGACCTTCTCCCACACTTCTGCTAGGCTCCTATTTCTTTAAAAACATGTTAAAAGCATTATGCTTGCTGCATTCCATTTCCTCTCTTCTTCCCATTTAATTTGCTAGTTCAAAATAGATTGCTATAAAATTATACTACTTGTATGTTTTGTAATGATCTCTTCTCAGGTAATGAAAAGTAGGGGTAAGCTCTGTCAAGTGAGTCATAAGATAATGCCAGGCAATTCACTGCCTGAACACAATTGCTCAATCCAAGTGCAGACACAGATCAAGCTACTACACAGATTTCTTTCCCAAATAGCTGTGAAAAGAGATATTTAGATTTTGTTTCTGACCCTCCCAGGTTCTTTTCTGTTAGAAAAAGGCTGTTAATCAGATGCCTCTTCAGTAGAACTGGAGGGCTGCTTAAGCGATTTACTGTGTCCTTTAGGGGAAAGGATGTACTTTAGAGACTGACAATTTTTCGAAAGGGTCATTTAAGATTTGCAATAAATGTAAGTATTATTTAGGGTGGTAATAATTCTCTTGAATTTCATCTGAATGCAATCACCAATTTATTGAGTGCTGAATGTCTAGGCTGTTACCTGGTAAACAGGTAATTACATGCCTAACTGCATGGACACAAAAACCTAAAAAATGAGTAAAGAGATTTTTTTTGTTATAGAAAGTACCTGTAAGAATGGATAGTTGTTCCATTTCCTTTCAAGTTCCTGGGTAATATTTCTTCACCTCTGCTTGCTGTCTTTAATTTCAGATTTCAAGTTCAGTTGCAAACCGTATTGTTTGAATTATATCGCAAGAGCAGTCAGTGAGAGTTGTTAACTAGGGAATCTGCATAGCCTGAAACATCCCTTGTACTATACCTAACCACAAAGCAATAGAATGTAAATTTGCATACATTTTCATGTATTTGAATAAATGCCTGGGCAAACTATTATCAACACAGATTTTTAAATTGCATTGTAACAGAACTAGTTTATTCCTTTCTTACTTCAAGTTTTCTTCATTAATCATAGCCTAAAATATTCTTAAAACTTTAAGATATAACTTGAAGGAGGAAGGACTGTTTGTATTGTTCACTCATATCTCACAGTGGGTTCTTAATATATTTTTTCGCACGGTTGTGACTTCAATGTAAAATTTCCACCTGATAGTTGAACGCAGATATGGAATTTTCCCAAATATTCCTGTTCCATATTGTAGTAAAATTGAAGTGTAGATAGGATTGGGCAATATTTTTCTGAATGGCTTTAAACATCTCGCCATTGGCCTCATGGCCCTAAATGTTGTGTTCATGCAGGCCTGGAAAACTCAGAATAACTTTCTGGGGGACAGTTTGGTACTTGGCATCTTTGAACATTTGGACCTCAAAAACCCCCACAACACTAAAGGATTGATCAAAACATGGGTCAAAGCACATGCTTAAAATCAAACCATAACTAACCAGTGTAGGCTTTCTAAGATTAACCTGTTCAGCTCAAATATTCCTGCAATGTGGCTTTCTTACCTCAGAATATTGAATTAGAAAATACGCACACAAAAAAAAAAAACAAACCAAGGCAGCTTAATTACATTTAAAAAAAAAATATCTCTGCACGTGAAACTCTGTGCCTTTTTTTCAGACATCAAAGACATCGGAACTGGCAGGTTTCTGTTTGCTCTGTAGCTGTCACATGAGACCTCACTTTATTCACCTTTTTCCTGTGCAGAACTTATGGTCCTTCCTTTGAGCAAATCCCATGCCTTTTGAAAATCAAAAAGAGCATTGGGTAACATAGAGTTGGCTGTTATATCATGCCAAAATGATGGACTCTCCATTTTGTAATTTTATAAATAAAATATATATATCTTAAAAATAGAAGAAAAATCCCCATGTAGATGTATGAAACTATTCCATTCATTAAATGAGTTCAGTGGCTCTGAGATGCAGAGGACTCACACAGCTGTCTTCATAGTTGACTTTGAAAACAAAATTCTGCAGACCAATGATGCCAGAGTAATCATAGATTCCTTCAGCCAAGCAATGCAGAGACCATTTCACTTCATAGCAATAGATTTGAACACAGCTGCATTTACAATACAACATCAGGAGATTGAAACAATCTTCACTAAAGCCAATGCTACTTTTCCCATTGATTTGTTTTGTTTAACTGTTACATTAGAACCATATTTGGGCCACAGCAGCACTTAATAAATGCTCAGATCCTGTTAAACATATTGACTTTATCTATATTACCATGCAGGGAGTCCTGGAGTCCAAAGAAGCTTTCTGTCTTTGTTAAATGCCAGCAAGGCTGTCCTTGGGGTTGGCCTAAGACCAAGACAAAGCTTCTTTCGGTGTAGAACCTTGAGGTGATCCCTTAGGGTACCTTCTTAGAGGATACTTCTGCAGTGTGGATAAGCCTAGACAACTACAGAGAAGGGTTTTAGGAAGCAGACTTTTTCTGTGACTACTGTAATGGAGAAAATGACATGGAATCCAGCTCCAACAATTCCAGGTCTTTATACATCTTGGTGTAATTTTGTTGAGAATGTGACGTTTATAATTAATTGTTGTGGTTTAGCATGGCAGGGTTCTCCTGGTGGAGAAGGTGGGGCTGCAGGAGTGGCTTCTGCAAGAAGTAGCTAGAAGCTTTCTACACACCTGACAGAGCAAACACCAGCTGGCTCAAGGCTGGACCCATCACTGACCAAGGCCGAGCCCATCAGTGATAGTCACAGCACCTCTGTGAGTTACATTTTGGAGAAAAAAAAACCCTGCAAGTGTCCACTTTTTGCCACCAGAGAAGGGAGTGAGAAGATATAAGAAACTGTGCAGGCACCAAGGTCAGTCGAAGAATAGGGGGAGGAAACGCCTCAGATGCCAGAGAGAAAGATGCTCCTGCAGCCTGTGGAGAAACCCATGGTGGAGCAGATGTCCCCCCACAGCCCATGGAAGATGATGGGGAGCAGAGACCCCACCTGCAGCCCATGGAGAAGCCCCAGGCTGGAGCAGGTGGAGACATACAGGAGATGCTGTGACCCACGTTGGAGCAAGCCCTTGCCAGCACTTGCAGCCTGTGGAGAGAGACAGAGACAGAGACAGAGACAGAGACAGAGACAGAGATCCACACCGGAGCAGGTTTTCTGGGGAGGGTCTTGTGACTCTGTGAGGGACCAGGCTGGAGCAGTTGGGGCCTGAGAGACTGAGAGACATTCTATGATTTATGACTGCACCCCATAGCAGTGACTCACGCTGGGGAAGCTGGTGAAGAACTGAAGCCCCGTGGGAAAGGACTTATGTTGAAGAAGTTCATGGAGGACTGTCTCCTGTGGGTGGGACCCCACAGTGCACCAGGGGAAGGGACCCCCCCCCCTTTCCTGGCTAAAAAGGAAAACAACTTATGACGAACTGATTGAAACCCCCATTCCCCCAGTCCCTGCCCTTTCCCTTGCCACAATGCAGAGGGGGAAGAAGGGAGAGAAATCATGACTAAAGTGAAGTTTGCTAAGAAGGGAGGGGTGAGGGAAGGTGCTTTAAGATCTGGTCGTGCTTCTCATTATCTGAATCAGGTTTCACTGTGTGTGTAGCATAGTGTAATAAATTAGATTTGCCTGTGATGCTAATTGCAGAATGATCTCTCCCTGTCCTTATATCGACTCCTAAGCCTCTCAATACATATTTTCTCCCCTGTCCAGCTGAAAAGGGGAGTGATAGAGCAGCTTTGGTGTGTGTCTGGCCTCCAGCCAGGGCCAAACCACCACAAAGCTACAAACAAACAAAATCTTCAGTCACATGATATGCATGGCATATATACTAAAACATTTTCCAAAGTCAATTTCCATTTTGATGTCTTCTTCCACAGATTGTGTTATTAAAAAGGGAAATGAAAAATACATACTTAGAATTATATCTTTCACAGATGAAGATGCAAAGTTAATCGTGCAGTGTAATGCACACAGAGGTAGAAAGAGAGACACCACGATTTTAACAGCAAGGAGCATCTGCATGCCAGGGGAGTGCAAGGATTCCTGCTTAGTTCAGGAGGCATAGGCAGGACAAACAAACTGCTTATCATCTGGGCAGCACTATCAGCATCACCACTTCCCACCTTAGAAATAGGGGGAAATCTACATTCCTTTCAATTATAAAGGAATAAAACATTACAACTTAATATGCATCTCCACTGAAAAACAGGTGCAAAACCCTGTGCTTGGATGGTGTGGAGACAGACTGTTGCAAAAAGTCTACTGCCATAAAAATTCATACCTAATCTTTTTGCCATGACTGGCAGTCACAGACAAAGAGGTATCATCCAGCAGACCGTGCAAAGATTATTCCACCTGCTTCTTAAAAGCACAAGGAAGCTGAGAACAGATGTGACAAAATTTTGGTGTACTTGTTTTGGTTTTACTCTTTTTGCTGTGAGAAACTAATTCTGCATGTATGCATAAATGTAAATAGAATAAAATTATGTTAAATAATTTTTGAACTTGCTGCACACTAATTTGTTCTCCTACATTTAAATAGATTCCTATTGCTATAACATACCAATAGGGAATTTCAGCATATTTTGTAATTCCAGCATGTTTCATAGAATCAATCATAGAATCATATTGGAAGGGATGTCAAGGATCATCTGGTCCAACTTTTCTTGGCAAAAGCTCTATCTAGGCAAAAGCACAGTCTAGACAAGATGGCCTGCACTTCCCTGGGAGATTATTCCAAAGGCTAATTGTTCTCATTGTAAAAAAATTTCTTCTAGAGTCCAATTGGAATCTTCTATTAAGTAACTTGCACCCCTTACCCCTCATCTTTTCCACATGACTCCTTGTTAAAAGGGACTCTCCATCTTTTTTGTAGCCGCCTTTTAAGTACTGGGACATGGTGATGAGGTCTTCCTTAATCCTTCTTTTCTCAAGGCTGAACAAATGTGATTCTCTCAGCCTTTTCTCATGTGGCAGGCTTCCCAGACCATTGATCATCTTGGTGGCCCTTCTCTGGACCTTCTCCAGCCTGTGCACATCTTTTTTGCATAGTGGGGACCAAAACTGAATACGGTATTCCAGGTGTGGCCTGACAAGCGCTGTGTGGTATAATGACATTTTTATCTCTGCTCATTATGCCCTTGTTGATGCAACCCAGCATCCTGTTGGATTTCTTTGCAACTGCAGCACTATTCGCTCATATTGAGCCTGCTGTCCACCTTACATTCCTCCTTTTCATAGTGTTGCTCCCCAGCCACATGGATCCCTGTCTGTGATGCACTCCTGGATTGTGTTTTCCCAGGTGCAAGACCTTAGATGTACCCTTTTCGAACTTCATAAGGTTCTGGTGAGCCCACTCTTACAGCCTATCAAGGTCTTCCTGCAGGGTGGCTCTCCTTTTTGAAGTGCTGTTGCAGATAATACCAATCAGCTTGGTATTACCTGCAAACTTCGTCAGGGTGCACTTGATCCCATCATCCAGATCACGTATGAAGATATTAAACAGCGTTGGGCCCAGTATCAGTCCCTGGGATCTCACTTGTGACAGGTTGCCAGTTTGAGAGAGACGTGTATACCATCATCCTCTGGGTGTGGTCTGTCAGCCAGTTGCCCATGGACCACAGAGATCACTTGTCTAGACTGAAACTAGTCTGTAACTCTCTAGGAGGAGCCTGTGGGTAACAGTATCAAAAGTCTTGGAGAAATCCAGGTAGACAACGTCCACCACTCACCCACATCAACCAAGCAGATATCTTCGTTGTCAAAGGCAGTCAGGTGTGTGTAGCCTGGCCGGCCCTTGGTGAATCCGTGCTGATGTTTCCCAGTCGCATGTTTTGTTTGACTTGTTACAGCACCCTGGAGGATTCATCTCGCAACTTTCCCAGTGATTGAAGACTGATGGGCCTACAATTTCCTGGATGATTCTTCAAGCCCTGCTTGTAGATGGGGTGACATTAGCCTTCTTCCAGTCTTCTGGGACATGCCTTAGTCTCCGTGACTTCTGAAATATTATGGCAAGCAGCCTTGTAACAATGTCAGCCAGTTTGCTTAATATTCTCAGGTGGGTATTGTTCAAGCCCATCAATTTGTAGGGGTCAAGATCCTGTAATCATTTCAATATCACTACTAGTCCTTCACTGACAAGGGGTCTGTGTTTGCATCAACCTGGATTTTTGCTCCCAAGACCTGTGGACCAGGACTGCTGGTAAAGACAGATTTAAAAAAGTGTTGAAAACATCTTTTGATAATGTCTTTTCAGCATTTTTAGTGACTAATTTGCATTCCTGCTTAACAATGGGCCAATATTATCCTTCTGCTTCTGCTTGTTTATGTACCTGAAGCACCCTTTCTTGTAGTTTTTGACATTTTGGGCCAATTTCAATTTGAGCTGAGCTTTTGCTTTTCTAACTGCATCTCTGCATGCCCTGGCAATGCCCTCGTATTTCTCAGTGGGTATTGGTCTGCTTTTCCATCTCTGATACACTTCCCATTTGGTTTTGAGCAGACTCGGAAGCTCACAGTTAAGCCAAAGGGGTCTTTTGCTCTGCCTACTTCCCTTACCTTTAAAGGGGATGAACTGCTTTTATGCTTCCAGAAAGTGTTCTTGAAAAAACTTCTTTTATTACTGATATTGTTAGTTTTTCTGGCTCTTCTAGAGATGGTTATACCACTACATGTATATGAACATGAGCATTTACTTTCAGTCATGTCTATCACTTTAAAGCATCTAAGACAGAACATTTGAAGCTCATCTTCCTAGCTTCCTCTCTTTCTCTTACAGCTGTTGTATCTTTGTTGTGCCCAGATTATGACCCCCAAAGCTCCGTCCATGTATCATATTTTGACAGTTGCTCCTCTTGGTGCACTGGATCACAAATGTCAAGTCTGTGATGTGTTCATCCAGAAAGCTCTGAAACAGCCAAAGTTTGGGGTTGAGTTAGGAGGGTGTTCATCATCCTTTCTGCAAGCTGTTAGGTATTTAAAGAGTGAATGCAGCCAGAAGCAAGAAAACGTTTCCCTCTCTAGCAACTCAATCAAAAAACCTGACATACCTGCAGGAAACAGAATGGAAAGGGTCCAAGGTGTCTGAATCAGTCTCCTGGTTTATTGAAACTTCTACCATGAATACTATTTATCACTTCCATCATTCCAGAAAAAAACCCTGCCACAACATGTTATAAACTACTCAGAAGCTACTTCATGAGCTTTTAAGCCATCCCTGTCACAGGGGCAGTAACCTCTGAGAAGGAGGCCAGCAGACAGATAGGAGCAGAAATCTTGTCAGCTGTCTGACTTTAATCCACTGATGCTTTAGAGTCAAAACCCTAACACATAATTTTCATTGCAAACAAACATTCAGTATACAGTCAGCTCTCCATTATCCCCCTGGCAGATTATCCAGTTTGCTGATAAATGGTGCCACAATTGCAGAGACATCCATACTGGCTCTGTGCAGGCTAGCCCAGGTCTGGCAGAGCTTATTAGCTTAAGCTCTGCATAAATACTTCTGTACAGCTTCCAGAGCCAGCGCTCGGGTGCCTCTGCATCATGTTGCTGAAACCAGCATGCCAGGGAGTGCAATGCAGATACATCCAAGTAGCTCCACGGGAAGCCAGCTTATGTCCAGCAAGGCTTTGGATTTTGCCAGCCGTACATTAACACTGGCTCACACAGGGGTTAAAAAGACAGATAGCTTTCTGTAACTCACCCTTTCCCTGCTTGTTCCCATTAATTCATTAGCATAGTTATTGTGAGTTCAGCCTTAGGCCACAAGAAAACTCCCAGAAGACTTTAGCGTTAGCCAGGGAATGCACTAAGCAACATCTAATTAACCCCAACCAAAAGCAGGTCCTGGGGACTGTGGCGAGGAGGGAGAGCCAGGGCCATGTTGCCAAGTAACTGTGGGAAGAGAGTCCTGGAGCCAGTTCAGCGCCTTGCTCCCTTGCATACCTGTTTTTCAAGCAGAGCCCCAGAACTCCCTCTTTAGGAAATTTTAAACACAAACAAATTCAGTCTTCATGGTGTCCTTATCAAGTAGGGTAGTTGATCGGATTTAGAGCAGACCCTGGTTTCTGGCATTTGCAGGGAGATATACTCTGGAATATAACTTAAGTTAATAAATTATAAAATGCTTTGGGATGATTCATGATGGGAAATATTACAGAAACACAACCCACTGATATTTTCAATCCATGTGCCCTTTCAGGTTTTGCTCTGTTTGCTGAGATACCCAAAAAGCATGCTAATTATTGCACAGATGTGGGATTTTTTTTCCACCAAATTATATTGATATTATCAGCTGAATTTATTTATTCATTCAAATGGCTGCCAGGTGCAGAGAGATTTCTGTTTATTACTTACCTATGCTGGAGTCAGGCTGGTGACTAAGGGGTGAAAGGTCTCACATTAGATTACTGATCCCTTGAGCCAGTCAGTCCTTCAGTCCAAGCACTTTCTAATGCATATTTTGCACCACATAATCAACTCACTTTTCAAGGTGACACAGATACAATCTCAAAAAGAGAAGGAAAAAAAGTCAGTGCTCATAACTACAGTAACCCTTTTGTCTAAGCAAATTTGATTTCTGGGGTCACATCTCTCCCTCATTTCTAGACAACAGCTAAGCATCCCAGGTAAATGAAAATGAGGAGGAACATATGCAAGCTTTGCTCAATATGTACGTGTATATATACACATGTATATGTATATACACACATGCACACGCAAACATTTTGCTATGCAAATATTAGAATTGTCAGGGAATATTTTATTAAATTATTTATGCTGTGTAGGAAAACATTATTTTGCCAAAATAGAGAAAATAAAAACAAAGTTATTTGTTCCAGGATGGTCCCCGTCAAAATGCTTTGGCTTACTGAGCAGAGATGTTTCATTTGAATCATTCTGATGTCAAGTTGCATCTGCTCAGCACCTCGTGGGAGTCCCACTGGAGCTGTGATGCAGATGCTACATAACTCTGTGATTTCTTACAGACTTCCTGGACTGGCAATATATTCAGTGATGCTCTGTATCTTCCCCTATGACCATGTAATGTAGGATACTCTGAGTCATATGGTATACAAGGCTGATGGTAAATGTACTAGAGCCCATTAGCCCTTCCTGTAAGGCAGGGTGAAATAAGACAAGCAATGTACAATGCCCATAAAGCTTTTCTTTGGAAACTGATGAGTTATTATGCATCAGCTGAACATCAAATATTTCAACTTGATTCCATGCACTAAGACGAAATATTTCAACTTGGGACTCCAGAAATTATTTATTTCAATTAAAATGCTACAGAAAGTATTGCATTACTTACAAACTGACGGTTTCAACTTTCCAATTCACAATAAATTTAGATATTTTCACTGCAGAGAAGGAAAACAAGCTGGCAGTTCCTGGGGTTTTCTAGATGCATTAAATAATCCAATTCCTACTTAGATATAACACAGAACACTCCTAATTAGAAGATCATATTAAACAAATTATCACTCTACATACATAGATTCTGATTTTTAACCTACCATAAGACATTTTGTCCCCATATATTCCCTCCTACCCCTCAAGTAGCCAGGGAAAGAACTGAGGGTAGGAGGGAAGATGAAAGAATACCAACCTTCTCTCAGACACATCTTGACATCCAGAGGAAAACTTGACAGGATGTAAAGCTTGCATGCATAAAGCCCACAAATCTGCACAGCAACCAAAAGAACCTTATGATTACAGATTCACAGAATGGTAAGCCTTGGAAAGGACCTCTGGAGATCATCTAGTCCAAACCCCTGCTAAAGCAGCATCACCTAGAGCAGGTTGCACAGGATTGTGTCCAGGAGAGTTTTTAATTTCTCCAGAGAGGGAGACTTGACAGCTTCTCTCTGGGCAGCCTGTCCCAGTGCTCTGTCACTCTCAGAATTAAGAAGTCTTTTTTCATGTTGAGATGGAACATCCTGTGTTCCAGCTTGTGCCCATTGCTCCTTATCCTGTCACTGGGCACCCCGGAGAAGAGTCTGTCCCCTTCCTTTAGACATCCACCCTTTAGATATTTATAAGCATTGATCAGATCCCCTCCCAGTGTTCTGCAGAATAAACAGACACAGGTCTCTCATACAAGAGATGATCTAGTCCCCTCATTATCCTTGCCACTCTCCATTGGAATCTCTCCAGTAGTTGCCTGTCTTTCTTGAACTGGGGAGCCAGATATAGGACAGAGAACTCCAGATGTGGCCTCACCAGTGCAGAGTAGAGGGGGAGGAGAACCTCCCTCAATCTGCTGGCTATGCTTTTCTTAACATAACTTAGGACACCATTGGCATTCTTGGCCATGAGGGCACACTGCTGGATCATGAATACCTTGTTATTCACCAGGACTCCCAGGTCCTTCTCTGCAGTGCTGCTTCCTAGCAGGTCAATCCCTAACCTGTACTGGTGCCTGGGATTATTCTTCCCTAGGTGCAGGACCCTTGTTGAACTTCATTTGGTTCCTCTTCAACTAATTCTCTAGTCTCCTGAATGTCATCACAGCCTTGTAGTATGTCAGCTACTCCTCCCATTTTTGTATCACCAGAAAATGTGCTGAAGATACACTCTGTCCCTTCATCCCAGTTCTTGATGAATATGTTGAATAAGACTGGAACACATACTAACTCTTGGGGCACACTGCTTGGCTACAGGCCTCCAACTAGACTGTATCACTTATCCCAATTTTCTGGGCTCTGCCATTCAGCCAGTTCTCAACCTATCTCACTGACCAGTGATCCAACCCACACTTTCTAAGTTTGTTTACAAGAATACTATCAGAGATGGCATCAAAAGCCTTGCTGAAGTCAAGTTAGACAACATCCATTACTCTCCTCTCATCCATCCATCCAGTCATGCCATAATAAAAGGCTATTGTTCAGGCATACTTTCCCCTTGGTGAATCCATGTTGATCACTCCAGATAACATTCTTTTCCTCCACCTGCTTATTAATAACCCCCAGAATAATCTGTTCCATCACCTTTCTGGGGATGGAGGTGAGGCTGACTGGCTTGTAGTTTCCTGGGTCTTCCTTGCTCTTTTTGAAGATTGGGAAACTTCAGCTCATAGGAATTCAAAGGATGTATCCTGCACTGCCAGTATGAAGGAGCAAGTGTAACACCAAGACCAAGACTGAAAAACTCAAGCTGCCCAGCCAATGAGAGAGCATTGTCCTCACGTGCATTGGTGAGTTAGCATCATGAGATATCTCTTCACAAGAAAGCAGAGGTTAATTCTTTAGGGGACATTACAAATTCCAATCAAAACAATGGCAAAGACTTTGGAAATTTGTGATGAAGGCTAATAGTACAATAGTAGTATAATTTAACTAGAAGTAAGGAATTTGGAGAAGTCTAATAGCAATTTGGAAGTAACACAAGACACAAAATAACAGAAGAATTTGGAGTAGAAAGGACTGACACACCTAGTGTTAACTTTTTCAGGATTTTCCCTGCAGGTCAGCTAGGGTTTGATGCTGCAGAAAGCGTATGGCCTTGGGCAACAAATATCTGTCCTTTCCAGCCTCAGTCTTTTGCATTTGCTAAGTCCTCACTAAGCAGTGCAAACAAGTACTTTGTGGTCTAGGAGGGATCAAGAAAGAAAAGTAATTACTCTTATGAAGACTCGTCTTCATAAAGCATTTTTTGGCTGTTGGGTTGGATAATATGGCCCTAATTACTTAAATAAGTCACTGGTGTATAATTTAAAATTGAGACCTAGATACAACTGACTGTTTTGACTGTTTACTGTGAAAGTAAATGTGGCTAAGAGCGGCACACACTTTCCAGTTTGCCTACGGCAGTAAAAACCCCTCAAGCCAGCCCTGTCAGGAGCGGTGCTGACATGCATTAATGGTGCAGTTACCAGTAGATAATATAATGCAATTAACAGATCTCATCACCAGTCCTTAAGGGAGTGCACCACATCGCAAAATTTCTATATGCATCTCATAATTGGTGCAACATCCATTCAACCCACAATACATCAGCTGTTCTGATTTAATCCCACATAGCCTCTGCTACTTTATATTGCACCATAATTTTCTAAAGATTGCAAGCCGAGACCTAGCTGACCTCCTGCCTCAACGTGTGTCAAACCCACAGCGAAGTTACAGGTCTCATATAAGGAAGCCTTATGGCCAAAAGCTCCGGAGGGAAAAGATAACTTTACTCCCTCTGTTGGTGGAAAAGGAAAATGATGCTGAACACATCTGAATCCGCATAGGTTACTTCGTCTGTAATGGTTTTTGCAACACACTTTAATATTGAGTGGTTTGGGGAAGATAGAGACCTGATAAAAGGAAGCTATAAAAAGGGAAAAAAATCTTATTATATATTTAATAAAGAAATTATTTCATATGCCTCCAAATTTTGAAAATTGTGTTTGCCTTTCTGTGAGGGTCTTGCTGTGTGGGCTAGTACATTCTGCTATGTCAGAAGAAAGATAGAAGTAGAAGGAAAAATACAACCTGATTAAAGCTGCATCATTAAAATTTGACTAGATGGTGATATCCCTAGACAAGATCAAGCAAGCTGGTCATTCCAGGCAAGAGACGCCGACAGTGTGGGTGTGGCTGGGACCAAGGGGTCTGGTTAAATAAGAGCAACTTGCTGAAGGTGACCAAACAGTCATGACCCTCCCATGTGGAGTGAACTACACCACAGCCATGAAGAATCAGCTTCTTGCTGGGTTTTAGTAAATCATCAGTGTTTCTGGGGTGGCAGCTCTTTCGGAGTGGAGAATGAGATAAAAACCCTTGCAAAGCAGCAAGTGTTGCCCTTGTGCTGCCCGCTGATAGAAGTAGGAACAGGATACTCCTGGTGTAAATCCTACTGCTTGTACACTTATTACAATAGTTGGTCCACCTGCTTCATCTGCACTGGGAGTGCAACAGATGTAGGTACCTAGTTGGATTGTAACTTAACGTGCACTCAGGCAATGAGTGGTAAAGGGGTTGGCAGAGACATGAAGATCTAGAGAGGCAGACAGAACAGTTAAACAGTTAAAATCGTTGATAATTGCCAGGCAGGTTGTGGACATGATGGGCACTTGTGTGTGTGTGTGTGACAAGTGGCATCTCGTTTGCTAATGGCCCTTAACATCAAGCACTATCTTTCCCAGATCTTTTAATGAGAAGGCTTGTTTGGGACTTGAACTCTTCATGGACATATGCTTTACTGGTCAAAGTTAAGGGAAGAAGCCAAGCCAGGAGGCCAGGGTCCTGTTCGCCTCGCCTTCTGCATACACTGGGATGTGACAGAATGTTCCTCTCTATTTTAGTTTATTCACTTAATTAGAAGTGAAGAGAATTTCACTGTTGTTGTAACTGGGTGTGCTTCTCTTGATGAAAGTATTATTTTACTAAGTACAGCTACTACTAGTTATGACAGCTACAATCCTGCCTGTATTCCTGTCCCTTTTATTGAAACTTCCTTTCTGTTCTCACCTGGGGTGGCTATTTTGTGTCTCATCCCATTGCTGCTGGAACATCTGCCTTTTCAGGGTGAAGGTTTACAAAACAAATTAATTTGCATGAAACCCATTTGTGTAATCTACAAACCATTCCCAATCCCATAGTAAATAATCAGAAACCAGCAAGCAAACAGAAAAATTTTCCCCTAACTGGATGACCTGAATAGCCATCTTTCCAAAGAGGTAGGTCCACTTCCCATTCAATTTTTCAAGCTTAAAACCCATTATTACATCACCTAAATGCACTATGCGTACCAGATCAATAGATGTGAGGAAAATTTGAATATAAAGTCACTGCTTAAGATTATGATCTGCTGTACTTGAGACATAGACATCTAAAGAAATGTAAGAGTTGATTCTAATGAATTATATGAAATCATAGGTACATTTTCTATCTACACGTCCTTAATAACAGGGAACAACATTGCCAAGTGGATAGAGAACACTGGACTCAGGACCACAAATAGCCTTTGTTCTGAATGATAAAACACAATAGATCCCTCTCTGACTCTGGCAGGTGAAAAAATACATGTAGGATGATAGGGGCCAGGAATAAAAAACAGTAGAGTGCACTGTTGAAAAAGAATAGTCAGCTGCCTTCATGATTTAAAAAAACCCAAACCTTAATACAACAATTATCATTAAGAGTGATTTTTCCACCACATAACTGACAAGTAAATTATCACGTCTGTACCTGCATGTTGAGTTACTGCTTCACCTTCACCAGTAAACAAAGAGGGGAAAAAATTGCTTTCAGTGACAATTTTTTTTCCAAAGAGCCAAGCTGTTTGTGCTTTCTTCTCTTTTTCTTTCTCTTTATGTTTTGTTGTTGAAAAAAAATCAGATATAATTAGATAAAGTGGTAGCATAAAGCCAGGAGAGCTTTTGCTAGAAATCAGGGAAATTGTGTCTCATTTACTGTTATCCCTTCAGTTATCTTCCTCCATCAGTGCTTTATTCCTATAGCCTTCCCTAAAAATATGAAAAGGTGAATTAATATTTAATAAAATAAAAGCCTTTATTCTTCTTTATTAAATGCTAAAGAGGTATAACGATCAAATGGCTAGCGTGTCAGGTCACAAATATATAGAGCCTATGGATCCATCTAAATTCAGCTGTACTTCCCTTCCTTATTTCGTGGCATTTCATAAGAGAGAAATCTTAAATCTTTTTTCTCCTTACGACTCTTTTATGAAACATATGTCTGGAGAAATTAATTTTTAAAAAGGGAGGACAGTGTTCTTACTGCAGCTTTATCTGAAGACAACAATAATTAGGTATCACCAATAAACTTACCAACATAGAGACGTTTCATAGTAAAATTTTAAAGAGCTCATAAGATGCTGAAATCGTCTGTCTGACGAACCACATCCCAGGAGGGACTATTATTTATCAATGAGAGCCTAGTGTAACCAGCTCATATATAAACACAGGACAAACGTCTAAAGGTAGATGAGATAAATCCCAACCAAAGTGTCTGTAATTCTGCTTCCTTCTACACCCAGAGGGATCTCAGCTGTGATGCAGGAGTGTGTGCTTGCACCTGGGGAGGATCCAGAAACCAACTGTTCCCTGAGAGGTTCCATTCCGTCAGGCTTTGTTGGAGCCCTCCCAACAGTCCTGCTTCTCTTCAAAATCTCAACCCACATCTCTCTGCTAGACTATTACAGTGGAGGAGCAAAGCCACCAGGTGGTTTAGCAGTCTGACAATGCTTCACCAGCCTTGGAGGGTCCCTCAAGCGCTCCCCACCGAGCCTCCCTTCTCCCATCCTTGAGACGTCCAGCTGAGTGTTTGCTATTCATCTGACACAGGTTGCAGGCCTGGGCACAAGATCAAAATGCCATTGGTCTAGCTGTTCACCTTGGGAAGGACCTGAAGAGATGACATGTTGCCACATCTGCAGCCTCTGCAGCAAGGACAGGACAAACCACTGGCTGTGCTAACCTCTGAAACTGGTCCAGCAGCAGCCACTAAAGCTCATGAGTCAGGTCACTCAATGGCTAGAAGACACAGCCAGCTTGCAAGAGTCCTGGGTTTACTTCTCCTTTATTTAAATCACTTTTTATGTAAATTAATTTTTCCCATCGTTACAGTCACCCAGTAATCTATTCTAGGGTGAAGACATTCTCACCCTCTCCTCAAAAAGCTATTCCGTGGTACAAAACCCTGAATTCAAGGTGAGCCATCAGGAAGAGAGGTTGCGCATTACTCTGTGGCCTTCTCCTTGGGAAAAGGTGGGGGGAGTGCCAGCCCCTTGCTCCCACAGCTATTTATGTCTTTTATGTGAAAAAGCCATTAGAACAGAGACTGAAATCCAAAAGTCATAGCAGAAATATGCCTCTCTCTTCCTAGCTGACTGTAAAAGCAGACAGTGTATATATAGCAAAGGAGTTAACACAAAATGCAGATACCGAGTGTCACATATTAAAGAGGAAGAAGGTATTTGTGGTTAAAAAAAGACTTAATCTTAGTTTATACTGAACAAGAAATCCCTTTCGTATTTATGCTACCATAACCCCACTTACCTTGGATTAGTTAGACCTGATGCACTGACAATTAGACTGTTCTCCCAGTTCTCCTATTCTGCAGATTCCAGGGGGTAGTTCCTGCCACCAGATTCCCGTGACCTTATGCACATGCACAGGAGGCTTTCCCTTCCTTTCCCCCTGTGTTTTGCAGCCTCTTCCTTCCAGGTAATCCTAAAATTGTCACAGAGTGTCATCTGAAGTCAGGACTGAGAAGCATCCTCACCAAATACAGTGAAGCACACACGCTGCCGCAGCTGCAGGACACAGTATGTGCTGAATGCCGGATTTAGCTTCAGCTTCAAAGAGCGCTACAGGCATGCAGCAAAACTCAAGCTACAACTTTCTCATCTTTTACACCACCCCACATCATTTAGATTGCCAAATGAAAGTTTAAGTGACCCACAGTTTTGCCCAGCGAATGCAGTGAGCTTGGGGGATCACTTTCAAAAACACCTCATTTGCATCAATTTGGCTGAATTCCTTGCTGAAGAAGATTAAAGTGTGCTTCTATCTTGTGTTTCCCTCTGTTCGAGCAATGAGGCAGTCATTCCTTTCAAAAAAGAAAAAGAACTAGATCAGCAAACTTGTTCTCCCCTTTCCCAGTGTTTCTTTGACTGCATAATTGAAACCTGGGAAAAAAAATGCACGAAAGCAAGAGGCACAGATGTTTACATCACAGGTACCTCAAATAACTTAAAAGTATCCTGACTGTGTATAGCCTGTGAATATATTTCATGCCTCACTCACTGAGAATTAGCATTGAAAGTCATCACAGTGAACACAGGGAACTGGATGAATTTCAATCTACTGCAGAAACCAGCCACTTATGTTGTTTGATGTCATCTGCAGTCACATCACTGCAGACATCTTTTGCAAGACTAGTAAAAGAAACGTTGTCATTTTTGACATGGCTGCCTGTCCCTCTTCACTGCTCGAGTGACAGCATTCATAGCACTCTTCCCGTGGCTCAGTGTATATAACAAACCCAGGTGCAGAGATGAGTCTCCTAGGCTTCCCTTTGAAGAATGTCAGATCGGCTCTGTTTCTTTTAAAACCGCTCCCTTGGACCAGCTGACATTTATGCAAGCCACACAACACCGAGGAATCAAGATTTCAGGCAACTGATACCACTTTGGGGACACACAAACTATAATCTAGATGCAAGCTATGAAGCAAAAATTAACAATACATGCAACTGAATGTCACTGGGGTAGGAAAACACACTGTGCCATTAAGAGAGTTAAGGAAAAATCAGGTATCAAACAGGTGAAGTAATTCACATTGAGCACTACTTTTATTGGCCTTTTAACTTGTCAGAGAACATCAATCTTGTATTAATGTACAGCCCTGTGCAAGCTGTACCAAAGGGCGAAACAGGGAATTTGTGATGGCATAAAGGAGGGGAATCAGCCTACCTAATTTTACACACTTATCTCAGGCACCCAAACAGGAACCTTGTCACCTTTGGCTCTCTCTACAGCAAATGAAGAGTGGGAGAAGCACCTCCAGGGGATGCTTCTAGCCTCTCGAGGTCTGAATTGCCTTCTAGTGGTGCCTCTTGCTCTTCATTTCTCAAGAAGAAAATGAAAAGTCTTAATTTAGGAATCTTGACCTTCTCCTCCAAGCCCTTCCCACCCTCTCCTCAAAGGCCTAAAGCTCCATTATGCTTCAAAAACCTGAGAGCAACACTTAAATACTGGGATGTGGTTTCCTGCCTGGGGCTGAGGCTAAGATTAACTGATGTGGCAAGGGAGACACCTCTTATGGCTCAGGAAGTTATGGTGTCGTTCAGAAAAGAGTCCAGAACTTGGCCCAATTATCTAAATGTTGTATGCCTGCTAAATTGGACTGGAAATGAGTTAGGAAATCTCAGCTCATGCAGTGGATCTGTAGTAATACATCTTGCAGTGAAAAATAGCAATATTTAAAGCCTTTTCCCTGGAACTACGTTTCTCACACTAGCCTAGTAGAGCAGCAAGAGCTGAAGAAAACACATATGTGTCAGTGTGTTTCAAATTTTCATGGGCATCTGGGTAGAAATAACTTTTAGAGAGATTGGTTCTAAAAGCACTTTTTATCTGTGCATTCATGGCTACCTTTCCAGAAACCAGCCTCTTAATGAAAATTAACATAATTTTTTGTCCATGGGTACATATTTGGGGCTTATATTGGTTTACAGCTTAGATATTCTGACTAACAAAATTAAATTATTGCATCAAGAAATGCTTTGCTTTATATATGCCATGTGCAGTCAAACCCGAGTTATTTATCTCCCACACCAGTGCTGTACAGATGAAATGTTGCCTGCAAAAATATATTTACATTTAAAAAATTACACATACTCAACACCTGAGCAAACAAGCAGAAGTGGGGAGAAGGGGAAATAAAACTAATGGAATTTAATTCAGCCTTTTATTTTATTCTAAATGGAAATCTCTGCAGCAATGTTGCACGATGATCAGTGGAAATTTTTCAAGAAAAATAAATTGCACCTTGCAGTTAAAAACTGTTAAGGAAACACTACTCTTGACTGTGGATAATGGAGAGGGGTTGAGCATTGCTGGATTTAATTGAGGCTGCCTTACCCTGTGCATAGCCAGCTTTCCCAAGTCTCTGGACTGAGAAATACAAAAGCTCAAAACAGTGAAGAAACTGACATGGTATGAATGCTGTGTCTTTGGACATGATGGATTTTTTGATTCAGAAAACCTGAGACAGCAGGAGAATCTCCATCTCACTTGAAGACTCATCCACATACCCTATTGAGAACTTTAAAAAGCAGAGAACAAACTGAAACAGAAAAAGGTGTTGGGGGATTATTATGCTGTTGTTATCACCAGCTACCCCCAGTGATAAAATTTTAGAAGGCCACCAGTTTTTTGAACCCAGCTATAGTATGCATTTCCACCTGGATATGGCCCACTGACTGGGCCTCCTTAGCAAATGATGTTCAAACTCAGTGTGCCCACCATATCCATGCCCTGGGAAAAAGTGAATTTGGGCAGCTAGAGTCTGCAAAGAAAGGGCTAGGACATGGCCTTGAAAGTTTAATGTCACTTGGTCACGAGCATCCATTTGCTGGTGGAGCAGCCTTGCCCAGGCAGTGTGCCAGGGGCATGCAAGGAAGCTTCAGTGCGTGTGGACCCAGTGTGGTGGGACCCAGACAAAGCCCAGTGAGAGGCTACTGGCTTTGCCAGGGTCTAGTGACAAACACACACATTTTTTATATATATTTATGCATATGTATGCAAACTTCAGTGCTTGGGCTGAACTTCCCAGCTCCCATCTGCTGTGCACAGTGTGAAACGTCTGGCTGTGCAGAAACCAGAAGAGCCATGCGTTCTACCGAGTTCTCACTCGTGCTCCACTTCAGTACGTTTCCAGAGGCACAGCTTGTTCTGACCCGGGAACAGAGGTGATTTGCATTCCCATGCATCCATCAGAGGTTTAGCCCCTGCCTTCATCTTCATTTTCTCCACTTGACCCGTTGTTTTTCTTCAGCTCAGATGACATACACACTGCGTTACGCTTCCAATGGCTGACAGTACATTAAGATTATGGGGATTCTCTACATCCTAGCTGCATTTTTCATTATAGCTATTGATACTATCTATTAAAAGACTAATGATTTGGAGCCTTTAATATCAGGAAATGATGTCTCTAATGATGCATCTTTGACCTCAAGCCTGAAGTCTGCAGTGCAGTTTCCTTGTCTGTGTGGATGTTTCCTAAAAGCCTGTCTGAGTAGTTTGTTGGCTGGTACAGCCATTGTTTGAGTTTTCACCTTTGTCATTTTGTGGTATTTGCTGTTCTTCACAGAAGAGCACTGGCTGCTTAGAAAACAGGCCATGGCAGCACAGGTGTTCTAGTGAAAACAGGGGGCTGGAGGTGGGAGCAGCTTTATTTTGTGTGCAAGTTGTCCATAAAAAAGAAGTTTTATCTAAATTTCCTCTACTCTACTAGTTGCACTGAATTTTGTATCATGGAAGAACAGTTTAAATTCATTCTGCGGTTAGACAAAGGAGGAGAAAGTTGATAAAAGCAGATGATTGATCTAAAGGTGCACTGTATTACTTCAGGCCCTGGTCCTGAAGCTTGCTTCATCTAGGTGGAATTCATTGTATAGTTAGGACCTCGGGATTTTCAACATAGAAACTTAAAATCTCAGAGCTGTCAGCTTTTTCATGCCTTCAGACAAAGTATGAATATTCAGCTCACTCTGACCTGCCTTACTGTTTTTCTGGTGACATGATTTCCTGAGTTTCCCCCATGCTGTGGAAGAGGTTTTTTAAATAGTGCCAACATGCATCTTCAGCATGTAAATAATAGATCTCTCCTTCAAGTAAGCCATAAGAAAACATATTTATGCAAATGAACATTTCAAAGGCCAATGAAATATAAGGCAGGCAGGAGAACCTTTATTTTTAATGGTGTTTCAGCCACACACATTTTGCCTTCACTGGCAAATGTGTCTGTGTGTAAAGTTTCATTACCAAACTCGTTTCTATAATCCATTTATTGGCTTGGATTTTTTTCTCTGTAGGCTTATTTACTGTACGCAAACACGATGATGTAAGGCTTGCCTTAGGGAACTGAACTAACATTGTTACTCCGTAGTTTACACTTTTTATTAAGGTTTTCTTATTAAAACTGCCACTTAAAAAGACCAGTTCTGAATCCCTTCATTAATAAAGGGCTTCTCATGTGAAGACGTGCTGCAAGATATAAATTAAGTCCTGATCCTGCAAAATCATAAACATGTCATAAACATGCTTAGTTTTATACACTTTGAGTGACTCCATTCAATTCTCAATATCGTAGGACTCACGAGCTGCAATTCAGCAGACTACTCAGACATATGCCTAAAGCCACCTTTATTCAGCAGGTGGATTTTCAGCAATATATTCAAGCATATATTTAATTTTAAGCACCCATTTAAGTGCTTTATTGAGTTTGGGCCACCATGTCTTTAATGAAGCATGTCAACAAGTGTATATAATATGGTTCATTGCTTCATACGAAAGGTAGTCAGACATGTATTTCCGAATATACACAGTGCCCAAGTTGAATCAGTAGGGTAAAACACCATTTTGCAAGATATTCAAAATCAATACTCGATTAAAACCAGCATGCTTGATGGTAGATACTGCTTTCTCAGTTAAGATCTCACAGGGATGCAGTACATTCACAATTGGAAGACAGACATTTGATGAATAAATCTCTGCTTATATAATAATAATTTGAGTATGATCTGTGTTGGTGGTACTCTTTTTATGTGGTTATTTAAAGATACAGTATGTCTCCCAAAGTTCACCGTTCCCAACTTTTCTCCTACTCTAATTAACATGAAATTTGACAATGAGAATTGAAACAACTTTGTATAGCACCTGGGAATGTTTTGTCTTTAAATTTTAACCTGTAATAAAATGCATCGTCCCAGGTTTTCCCATGCCACCTCGGAGACAACGTTGGAGTGTCGCACACACAACTGCATACAGTGGTTATAGTTTTGCCTTCAGCAGTTCCTGTTTCTGCTGACTATGGTCCAGAAGCCCTGGTAACTGCTGGGGAAAGGCAGTCCCATTCGCTGTGTAGTCACATGCATGGAAAAGAACATGGCAGAACAGAAGGACTTCTATAAGCGGTGTCAAAAGACATCAATTCCTCCTGGAAAATATTCTGCTGAGTGACTGAGAGAGACTAAAAATGAAAGGAAAATAAACTTGAAGAAATAGTATTAGAAAAACAGCTCTGCACCACTCTTAAAATTATATACCTTGCAACCTTCACATGAAGGTTTAATAAATTTCAGGTGAGCTGCATAGCTTATTTTATGACTTTACCACAAGAGTTTTACAGGTCACCCCAAACCCATGCCAAGAAACCTTTTTACTACAACGTCATGCATTCTTTATTAATACTGCAGACAGTTCCGAGAGTCTCAGCCAGAAAGATATGGATGGAGATGAGGGAATTATGAAAGAAAAAAAACGTACAAAATTGATTAAATGGTCAAAAGACTAGTATGTGGAGAAAGATGAAAATAGTCAACTGTGTGTCATACAGATGAAAAAAAGGCAAAGAATGTAAAAAATAGGAACAAAAAGAAAATCTTTACACATTCCAAACTCGCAACATAATTATAATGAGATAAAATGGGAGAAAGGCTATCTGTAGTTCAGCTATCAAGAAACATCTCTTACTGGTAAGACCTATTAATATCTTTTTCTAAAGAAGTGGCAGAAGCCCCAGCACCAATTTAAAACTAACTGGAGAAAAACGGAGAACACTCTGCAGAAGAGCAGCGCTCCCCACGGTGGTGTGCTGGATGATGAAAGAGGTGTTCGCCTGACATCCAGTTCCACAGCTTTAATGAATCTTCATTTCCCGAGTCTTCCCCCCTTAAAAATGACAATATGCAAGTTCTATAAAACATTATGGCCTCTCTTGACTGCTCTAAACTGTACTGATGTGCAGGCAGATGTTTTTCACCTGGTCTAGGTATTTTTTCCTACATTTTTCCTCCTTCTGCAGCCCTGCTTTTCCTTGCAGGGTGGTGAATGGGAGCCAGGAGTACACTTGTGAGAGAGCAGCTGTTTTGAACTGGAGCAGGCACACCTCTGCCAGGGTAATACAAAGAGCAGTTAGAGAGCCACTGACAGTTCAAAGTGTCTTGCTTTCATTACGCTGCACCTGCCATCAACCCTGTTACATCTGTTAAATTCCCTTCAGAGAAATGTTGTTTTTATGAGGAAAAATGAATAGCTCCCTTTTACTAGATGAAAACCTGTAGACGTATGAAGTTAAGACAATTATTAATATTAAACTAACATCTACCATTTAATAGCAGCTTCTCTTGAGACGAAAGCAGCGACATGAATTACTATTGTTGCAGAAGGAGAGACTTGCTATATACTATAAAAGCAATGCTCTGCTTGCGTGTGCAGAGCCACATGTGACAAACTGTGGCAGCTTTCATAGGTTTAACGAGTCTCTTTGGAGTTCCTCTCTCTCTGGTTAGTCATAGGCAAAGCAAGGAAAAAGCTGCGTGCAAATACATACCTCATGCGATCTAGCTGCACACCAAACAGCAGGAAGCATAATGAGCAAAGAGATGGGTTTTCCTGTGATCTCTTTTTGTTGCCTTCATGCATGACTGGGAAGAAGAAGAAAAAAAAAAAGAAAAAAAAAAAGAAGAAAAATAAAGAAAAAAGGGCCAGGAAAGAAAAAGTACACTGAGGTGTTGGCTATACCCACACTCCAGAGTCCAGGGCATGATATAAAAGGCTTGAAACTCTGCTTTTTGCCCCTCGTCACTGCTATGTTAAAAACAAGTATGCCTATTTTGTTCTTACAGTATCAGAAAGTAGAATAGGAAGTTTAGTGTACCCCCAAAAGTTCCTGCTGCATATTTTCTTCCCTAAACTCATGCCTACAGTGCATCTACACTGAGGTGACATGATAATACCTTCTCTCTCAGCAGGGCTATAAAGAAACCAGCTCAGCCCTTCCCTGCAGCATTCTTTGTGGAGTTGACTAAAAATGTTGTGTCTAAAATTCACTAGGCTGTAAGGTGGTTGCTTTGCATCTGAAGATACACCACTAAAGGATATGGTAGCCTGGTATTGTAATGGTGTGTAAGGAAAGATGTTATTACCCATGAGAAATACCACTCTGCGCAGAGCCCTGATATCACACTTCAGCTTGTGTGATGTTCTCACACCTGCCATGGTTTTCAGCTAAAGCATGTCAGAGCAACAGTCAACAAGGGTTTCAAAGCTTCCCATGTGCACTACTTTTTCTTTATGTCTTAGCAAGACAGAGAGCTCTAGTTTCTGTTCGGAAAAGGGAATTACTCTCACATGCTTTCTATATGCAGTTATGCACTGTGTGGGTAGTGATGTGGACTGTACTGAAATTTAATTTCCCAGGGTACCATTCAACCTTACAGGGCATTTATCAATCTAGTCAATCAAAACTATGTGTGACTAGTTTCTCCTGTGATTAACCCAAAGTGGTGGCCAAAAGAACCCTGAAATTAAAATATAAAAAATTCTTGCAATATAGGGAGAGCCCTGGAAAAAAGTGCTTGCCCATCAATTTTTGCATTATGAGTGCTACCAAAACCAAATAGCTATGATTAATAGTCATCAACAGCTATCTTTAGATCAAGAGTTGCCTCAGTTTGGCTATTTACTGCTCTTCTTGTTTAGTCTCAGTTTTATCCACTCTTTGTCCTTTATCAGTGCTCTTCTCAGTCTCATAAACTCCTCTTTCCTTCCATAAAACCTCTAATAACAGCTTTCTCTAATGCTGTCCTGTTTTTCTAACCACATGTGCAAAAAAAATGTAACTCTTGTTCTCAACTCTGTCAATAAGGTGTGCTGGAGTGTATTTATTAAAATAGGTACAATTAAAATAATTACAGATAACACCAGAATATGGAGTTCCCATTGAAAGCTTTTCTCCTGTGGAGTAAAAGTAAGTCTCAAATAATCTGTGAGACCAGTAACTACACAGTCATATAAGCCTGCTCATAAGAAATCTCTAAAGGATCCATCAGCTCTGATGCTTCAAATTAAGAGAGGCTTAGCAGCGTGGACTCCGATATCTATTAAACTGTGAACAGTTAGGGGCCTGCTTAGATGATCTTCATTTTCTCTCTGGAGATGGTTAAAATCCGCTTTGTTAAAACTGGAACATTAGCAGCTCCAGGCCCAGCAACAGGAATCTCCCAAAAGGCAGGAGATCTCCCATAGCACCACAAAATGTCCATAAGTGATTGAGTACAAGAACAACCTAGCAAAAAGTCTGGGGTTTTCATGAGTTTGTCAAGGTGGTTTTTGTGTCTTTTTTTTTTTCTTTTTAAAGAAGTTGTTCATTTGTTTTACCCTGGTGGATTTTTTTGTTTGGCTTTTTTTGTTGGTTTGGTGTTGGTTTGTTGATTTGGTTTTTTTTTGGTGGTGGTGGTTTTGTTAAGGAGGCATCATTTTTAGACATAATTAGTGCATTTTATTCCTTAAAATTATTGTAATTGAATGCTACTGGGAGTGCAATTTTTACATTCTGGCTTCATACGGGAGTAAGATACCTGCAACAGTTCAGTATGTGCATCTTTCTGTGTACTGGTCATCTTGACATCTCAAAACATGTTATGTATTGACCAGTCTCCAATGAAAAAGACAGAATAGGAAAGTTCTCAGTTATTATTAAGGTCCTACATGACTAAGAAAATAAGCTTGCCTCCATACAGAAGTGACTGACCAAATTATTTCTTCTTCCTCATCATCTGGAAAGAGGAAGCAGCAAAACAATCAAATATGAGAAACAGTATGAGGAAGGACTGCTTATGAAACCACAGTCACAGGAGAAGTTTGACCAGAGCAGAACAAGAGACAAGAACTTACCTTAAGCAACTCCACCAGAAACCAGGCTTTAAAAATGACATAATCATTTCTTCACTTTGGGGCTGATTCCTTTGGTCCTGCCTTTGCAGATTATCCAAGCACCAGCAGTTATTTGTCAATATTTGGTGTGCCTCATTAGCAAGTTTTTTGTTCTGGCTACCTCTGGCTTTCTGATTATTTTGAGGTATGTGTAGAACACCTTCATCAAGCCTTGCTGTAAGGTACCTCTATTCATTACAAAGTGTTGCTTCCACCCATAAGAAATGCAACTTCAGTGGACTGCAGAGATCAAATGGCCTGGAGCACCTCGGGTAATTATTTTGTAACTAACTGCTTAAAGATTCACAGATGTATGGGGGCAAACAACTTTAAAAACAACCCCAAGGATTCCTTACATGCAGTAAGACTGCTACCAGCACCTGGAAATCCCAGACACTCTGACTGTAGCCTCAAAGAGGAGAAACATACTCAAGAGACAACCAAATATTAGCATCTTTTTATGGTGAGTTTTTTGTTATTGAACTAGAAATGCTATCATGATACCTCTTACTGCCCAGCTTTCCTTGGTGGTAAGTGTGATTATGACTGTCTTTTCACTCTAGGGTAAAAAACTCACGTTACTGTGACATCCCATAAGAGTATAGAAACACCTACGGTGAAAAAAAGGTGATAGCTATCTGATTAGGTGTGTTATCCTGGCATAGGAACCTGTAAATAAACATAACTTCTAGGATATCTAGTAGAAGAAAGCATCACTAACTTCTTTGAAACTAAAGCATTCCTGGATTATTCAGTGCTGCAATCAACTAAGCACCTACTCACTAATTCAAAGGAAATTCCTAAATGATAAATGGTTCTGGGAGAAAATTGAAGAGGAAATAAAGATGACTGTTCCAGTTCACGTTTAGGTCTGAATATCCAGCACTCTAATGAAGACTCATTCTAGTCTTGCCTACTTAGACAAAAAGCTGCAACTTTTACAAACAGAGATCAAAGCTTGATGG
This sequence comes from Gallinula chloropus, assembly GCF_964237585.1. NCBI lineage: Eukaryota > Metazoa > Chordata > Aves > Gruiformes > Rallidae > Gallinula > Gallinula chloropus. The sequence goes on from NC_140087.1 coordinate 103,565,640, forward strand.
TAGAATTGCTAAATAAACTGCAGTGTCACATTTAGAAAGGTGAGCCAAAGGACAAGTATCTGAGGTGGCAAGCTTTCTCCTCTGGGTAGCACGGCTGCAGGGAAAAAAAATGTGGAGTGGTTACAATGGCAGCCTTACTTCGATTTTAAAAGTGGGGACAGCAAAATTTCGGGTTAGCAGCAGTTCACTTGTATCTTCATGAGGCAATGCTTTGGCTAGACTGTAGCGCACTTTGTGATCTAACAATGAATACTTAAAAAGAAAATATGCCACTGTAATAAGCCCCCACAGTAAAAAAATTAATATTAATGCAATGAAAAAATTGTTCTTCCTTTTGAACCCAGTGAGGACTGCAAAGACAGTGATTATTAAAGAATTCAGCTGGTTTCAAATTTGACCTTAACCTGGAAAAAGCTAGGCAGAAGCAGAGGGAAAACAGATTAAAAATTCAATGCAGCATTTCATGGCCTTGGTAACCTGGGACTGGGGTACTCAAGAGCTACTGACAGCTTGCATTTCAAAGCTGATTTGTAAAGTTGCCAACAGGTCAGTAATCAGTAACTTTACAGAGCATGCAGCTGACACAGAAAGCCAAAAAGGAACAACAAAAGACATAATTGGATCTTAGGACCCAAAAGATGCCATGAATGCATTCATTTTTGGCACTACGTATGCTGCATGTTGCGACAAGATATGGTTATAATGAAGGTGATTTGCATATTTTTCATGAAGTTTGGATGCACTGAATTATAAAAATAACCCCCTAACATGAAGCTATTTCACTGGCACTTGGAAATCTCATTTGAAACATTGACAGAATCACAGAACAAGTTAGCGACGAACACAAAAAGCAGGGAAAAAAAGTCCGTTAGGTCATCGTAGCCATCTGCCTTCAAACGCCGCATTATTTCCTTCAGTTTACTTAAAAGTCTTTTGTTGAGATTTAAACAGCTCCAGTAAATAAAGCTTGCATCAGATCCAGAGGGAAAGTTTTTTAACAGTCTAATGCCAAATGAAATCAAGAATGAAGGAAATCACCAAAGTTACTACAGACAACTTAAAACTTCACAGCACTTAAGACCCAAATGGGAAAGTTCTTACCCAGCTGCTGGATTTCGGTAAGTTATGAGGTTTGAAAAAGACTAAGCATATCGTATCAAGGCCTACTGTGTAAAACTCTTTCCCTTTAATGTCCCCTTGTCCTTCCTCCCTCCACTTGTCATCAGCCCTGAGGACCCGGTATTAATAGTTCACATGCAGAGGTCTTTGGGCTGATGACCATGCACAAAGCTGAGTGCCATGTCATAAGGTGCAGGGATCTATCCTGTCATAAACCTCTTTATCTGGCATTTTTCTTTAACATGGGAACTGTCAGCTCTGCCATCTTCTGGCTTTCAGTGGTGCCATCCCAGATTTACAGACAGGGAGCTCTGGAAACCACTGTGCAAAGAGATACAGCTTGCAGAGACCTGAGTTGGGCATTCACTGGTGTCTGACGTGAGCTGTCAGATAGGGCAGGGGACAGCTCTGGCAGACTCTTCCTTATTCCCAATCCTCTGTCACAGCAGCAAGTGTTCAATTAGTAGCTGGTGCTCACACAAGGATTGAGGCTTAACACCTCCTCCAGCACTCTGGCTAACTGTGTCTGTAAGGACTGAACTTCTGTGTGAATGTTTTCAGTTTGCATGGGAAGGGGGGCTGCAGTGGTGGCTTCTGCAAGAAGCTGACAGAAGCTTCTCTTTGGTCTGACAGAGCAAATACCAGCCGGCTCCAAGATTGACACACCGCTGGCCAATACCAAGCCCATCACTGAGAGTGGCAGTGCCTCTGGGATACAGAATTAAGAAGGAAATAAAATAAAAAAGCAGGCCGTGGCTTTTTGTCGAGAGAGCAGCCCACACCGCAGCACGTTTGCTGATGGGAGTTGTGACTCCATGGGAGACCCATGCTGGACCAACCTATTCCTGAAGGTCTGCACCCTGTAGAAGAGACCCATGCTGGAGCAATTTGTGAAAAACTGCAGCCCATGGGAAGGACTCACCTTGGAGACGTTCATGGAGGACTGTTTCCCGGGGAGGGATCCCACATTGGAGCAGGAGAAGAGTGTGAGGAGTTGTCCCCCAAGGAGGAAGAAGCAGCAGAGACAACTTGTGATGCAACCACCATTTTCTGTCCCCCTGTGCCATTTGCGGGGAGGTGGGAGAGAAATAATGAATAAAGTTGAGCCTGAGAAGAAAGGAGGGGTGGGGGGAGGTGTTTTAAGATTTAGTTTTATTTCTCATTATCCTACTCTGTTTTGACTGGGCAATAAATTAGATTAATTTTATTCTTTGTTGACTCTGTTTTGTCCATGACAGTAATTGCTGAGTGATGTTGCACTCTTCTTATCTTGACCCATGAGCCATTTGTTGTATTTTCTTTCCCCTATCCAGTTGAGGATGGACAGTGATAGAACGGCTTTGGTGGGCACCTGGCCTTCAGCCAGAGTCAACCCATCATAGTGGGCAACTGTGAGGCTTTTCCATGTGGTCTGTCTTTCAGTGTGCTTGGCTTTGATAACCTTTAGCCTCAGTATGGCTGGTGTCTACCAAATCTAAGGGGAATTAGACTGTTTTGAGATGTAACTTGGATTGCCATTGTCATTCCAGCCTTTCAGTTCTATCAGCAGCAAGACAGCCCAAACCACCATGAAGTCCCTTGTTCTGTCTGTGATTGCCTCTAACAAAACATGGAGAGACATTTGCAACACACTAGATACCCTCATGTGGATCAGATGAAGAATAAAAAATACTTCTGTTACATTTATTACAGATCTGGATCTTAAAGTTTTTGTTTTCATAGCTGTTGCACTCTAAGCAAATCTTTTGGCTCTTTGTGTGTATTCTTGTTTCTCCTTTCCTGTTCTTTCTGACATTCAGTTTAGGATTATCCACCTATCTATCTGTAGATACCATACATTTCCACTAGGATATTTTAGCTGTATATTCACTGTATTCACTTCAAAGGAAAAAAAGTATAAATATTAACATGGCAGTGCATATTCCGCTGGTAATTTACCATTATTTTGCTCTTTGCAGTACACTAGTTATAAATATGTGCCAGTTTGAGGATTAAATAATTTATTTTTAGGGATTTTTTAAAAGTTCTTATTTCATACAGGTTCCCTGAGAGTATACGTAATTTGAATACGTGATCAGTCTAAGGATTTGTGGATCCTCATTTATTAGCACAGCAGGCTTGTTTACTGGGGCTTCAGAACAAGTAATGGTCAGCTTTAGGTTTTTGCTCTTTAAGGAGCTTTTCCTCAGGTTTATAGGAAAAAGAAATCTCAAGTCAATTTGTTGGTATTAGAAACTGCTACTTCTGCCTTTTGAACTTGAAGGATTCATATGGCAAAATACAACACCATAAGTTTAGCAAAAAAACACTGGTGACCTATTGCTAAGGGCATCACACTCCTAGGAAATTATGGCATTATACCATAGTATCAACCATGAGTTTTTCTAGATGTGCTTCTTGGATGCATCTTCTGCTCGTTTGCTCTGCCAGGTATATTGCATATATGTAATGTACATAGGAGACTTGTGAAAAAAAAGAGATCATCCATAGTGACATGAACACAGGTTTCCTCCATGTTTTTCTCAAGAATTGTTAGTTTGGCAGAAGGCAATGGGAGGGGAAAGGCGAGGGAAGGCAAGGCATGAGGGGGAGTCTGCATATCTTCCTTGGGTTTTTGTAAACTGCATGGTATCCAGGCTTGATGTGGTTATAACAACATGAAGTGTCATGAAATACACGTAAGTAATACAGTTCCGTCATTACAATGCCAGACTCACTGTTCTGTCCATACCAAATCATTCTGAATGCAAATTTATTCATACCAAGCTCTTGTGAAGGAAGAATGTGATTTATTTTTGAGCATGCAAGTGCCAAACTTTAGAGATGGGAGAGATACGACACAAAATATGGTCAGAGGATATAACTATAATTAGTGAGAGAAAATAAAAGAAACCAAAATGAATTTTTTATTGGTGAGATCTTCCTATCAGTCAGCAGTAACCTTGGAGTTCCATGAGCCACGTGCACAGGCCTAGGTATTTCTAGAGCAGTTGCTTAATGAAACTAATGCAAACACTGAGCTGAAGGTACTTAAATCCACTGCTTAGGACCTAGTTTAAATTGAACAAGTCATAGGACCAGTTTGGATCTAGGGCAAGTAGTTTCTCACTCTAGACATATTCTTCCAGGTCAGAGGGCAATTTGTTGACATGAAAGGAATAGGAGGTCTGGTAGCGACTTGCTGGCTACACTACTGCCAGGTCTGACATGTAATTTGCAGTGACTTTTTAGCCCTTTCTATCAGCATTTGGAAGGAAGGCATGCTGTGATGTGCACACATGCATGGCTAATTTAGCCACCTAGGGAACGTGCATATCTTGTCAGGTGCTCAGTGAAAGAGGCAGGACTCCACAAGAGGCATCCTTCACTTGCCCTGCACCACTCGTTCCTATAATTTAATAAGCTGGTGTCCTGTCTCCCCGCTTTAAAAGACTGTTAATAACTGATTCATTTGCTAACATATTCACACATGCAAACAAGATTATGTAAAAACATGGGAAAAAGTCCAAGATTGCACCCCACCCTTTGTTTCAAATGCTAATTGTTGTTGCTAAGAGACAATAGTGTTATCTATTGCATCATTTCCAAAACCAGACAATTAAACTCAAATAAATTAATAGTTGATGGTATTAAAAATCTCATACTCACACATAATAAAATCTGATCATACAATTCCTATCAAATAGAAACAAACATACAACTCCTCCTCTACTCTGACCCTAAATCAATATTACCAGCCTGATTTTTCAGAAGTGCTTAGTTCTTGCAGCTCTGTAATATTTCAAAAGGAATTCTTCATGATTGGTGCTTCAGAAAAAAACCCAAGCTTTGTTTTCTACCAGCAGTCTAAATGAATGCACTGCTTTGAAAGAGAATGTGAGAATGATTTATGTGCACATTAATGTCATGTATTGATCAACCGCCTAGTCATATGTAATTTTACTATTATTTGATATTATGGTTATTTATTAAACGCCAGGTATATGATTGCAAAGAAATATCACTTGTCAAATTTTAGCGAAATAACATAAGGCAAATCGACTACCAGCTATTTCTTAGTTAAATGCATCCCTTAAAGGAAAATATTTGGGAAAGATTCATCTCCCCTAATTGTTACCCATCTGAAAGTTGGGCGCTTCCTCTGAGATAGTCACTTAAGTTCCTCTATAAACAGTGCAGAGAGGCTGTGGTAGAGAGCAATTCATCCAGTCTATCTATCTCAGACACACATCTTAAAATGGGATGAATTGCCTTTTGGAGGAACCTATCTTTCTCTATTTACTATAAGGAGAACCTGGACAAATAGCTTAGATGAAACCCCTAACTTTAGATGGCTAAATGTAGTGGAGATGAATTCTACTCTAAATCAATATAATACAAATAATACATAAAAGCCACAATGCACAGGTCAGAGTTAAGGCAGTTGTGATGAAATATGTATTTTCTTGTTCTTGGTTAGAACATAGGCATTTTGTGTGCCAGAAAGCTTCAGGATTTTCAAGGACCCTAAACTATTAACGACCTTGATTTGATTCTGCTGGTTATAAGTGAGTGAATAAGTAACTATACTGCTTATCACTGAAGTCTTTTCAAAGTCTTTTCATGTAGATTTAAGAAAAGGATCAGGTGCTTGTTATGTGTATGAGAGCAGTTACAAGTCCTGAAGCAAGAACAGCAATATCTCTTGGATTACCTGCCAGTTATGCTAAATGCAGTCACATCTTTCAAGACATAGTGGTGATTGTGCTATCTGCATTTCCTTTCAAACCAGCAATGTTTTCAAAAAGTCATTATTCTTCTATTGTAAGCAGACTAGAAGATCTCTCTTCCTCTCTTCCCTTTTTTTGCATAAGATAGGGCTTCTCCAGTAACATTAGTTTGGCACTACATAGCTCTGCCTCACATGTTGAGATCCCTTCCCTGTTCATAGAATCATAGAATGGCATGGGTTGGAAGGGACCCCAAGGATCATAGAGCTCCAACCCCCCTGCAAACAGTTCTGGTTGTCTCTGACCCTCCACTTTTCCCACTGGATTATCTCTCAGCCCCAACAGCTCTTACGGATGCCTCCTCCTCTCCATTTCTGCAGAGAACAATGGAGAAAGGATGCAGCTTTTCAAATACAAAGGATGACATAAAGTGATAACCTGAGGACAGGAAGTTAATAATTGCTGCTTCCAGAGAAAATTCGAGTCAAAGTGGTCAGAGGAACAAATCCTGCAGGATCATGAAGAAGGTGTTCTCAGAAGTGCCACTTACTTTATTGGTTCCTAAAGGCTAAAATGACAGCATCTGTAAGCCTTGGATGGATTGAATCAACTTCTTTTTAACTCTTAAAATTTTATAAGTGTTTATTTCTATTGCCAAATTAACTGTTCAGAAGTAAAACAACAAACTTGGAGGTTTAATATCTCTAATATGAGTTTAGTTATGTTTAAAAAAAGAATGTTTGGATGGGACAGAGACATTTAAAATAATTATCACTGTGTTTAGTGTCCTCTGTATAGTTGTTCACTCCATGCAGGTACTACCATTCTTAAAAGTTTTACTCTGCCCATCTAAATGTAACTCTGGGACAGCAGCTACTGTTTGTTCGGCAAATACATCTGTGTGTGTTTTTCAAACAGACTAAATATACTTAGACGACAGGTAAATATAAATAAACAGTATGTATAGTAGACCAAAATGGCCTTGACTGCATCCTCTTCTGAAGGAGATTTGTTGCAAATTGAAACTCTGACCATCAAGAAACTTCACAAACTTTATTTGAAGAGGAACTTCTTAAATAACCAGAAAGATCCAGAGAAGACTATTAGCAGCAAGGGCAGCAAACTGAAAGTCGATGCTACTAAAAAGGCAAATATAAATACAAATCAGTGAAAGTAAGTATTTTTCTAATTAGATTTACTGACATTAAATATTTACTTTCTCTTTAGCATTTAAAAAAAATGCAATTTTTGTACCATATATCTTTTCTTCTTCAAATTATTATCAACCATTACAACAAAAAGTCTTGGACTGAATTGGTGAAATTCCTTCCTGCTCAAGACACCACTGATTAATTTGTCCCAGTATCCTATTCATCACATTGATTAAAAAATCCTGTTTAGATCATCATTGGAAATATTTCTACTATTCACTTTTACATCACATTAAATCTTAGAGTATTCAGAAACATTCATGAATCTTAACAAGTTAGGTACTTAATAGGAAGTAAAATCCCAATTTAAAAAAAAAGAGGAGGGGGTGTAACCTAAGTGACATAAAGAGAAGCTTTGGTCAAGTGCCAGTTGTTGCATTCCATACAGGAGTAACCAGATGAAATTCTCTGACCTGTTTTATGCTGAAAGAACATACAAGATGATCTAATGGTCCCTGATGGCTTAAAAATCTATGGAACTACCAAATGAATTCTGCAAGGCCACAGGGTAAGTGACTGAGAGCAACTCCTACATATCAATAGGAAATTGATATGTATATGATATGATATAATCATATGATTACTATGTTCTCCTCTATCAGTATAAATACCAAAAATACATCAAGAAATCATTTACTTGGGAAAAATTTTTGGGTTATTATACCACCTTTTGATTATGATACACTGTTTGCATGGGCACTATTCTTAACAAGCATATCTGCTGGTTAATTATTAATATTAAAATTTTGTTAAATCTGTTCCATGATGAATTAAAAACATTTCAACTTTACTTAAAGAATGCATGTCCACTATAAGAAATAATGAAATAAATATCTGGATACCTAATCCCACTGTTCTATTTGCACATGTAAGTGAAAAGAAAGCTCTGCAGTCCTCTCTGGTCCCTAACATCCTAGACAGTCAGATGTTCTGAAAATGTCACACTTCTAACAAGGTCACCATGAAAACAAAAGCACTGCATAGTAAAAGAATGAAATAAAGAAAATATAGATTAGCATTTTTACTTCTGATCTTTATGAGAGTATGGCATTGATTATTAAATGTACACTATACAATAACAAAGAACACAATTTGTCTACTTTGAAGGACTATATTTGGGTCAAGGTATTGAACTGTATAACAAACTTGCAATCATGGTTGCTGTATTGACTTCCAGCCACTTAAGAATTCAAATAAAGTGTATAATATATATATTTAATGCAGTTTTCCCTAGACAAATCTTTCCAAATATTTACCCCTATTTTCATAACTTTTATCAAAGAAAGCAACACCTTAAGGTATCATTATGTAATGCTCTGATGTTCGCTAGTGTAGTCATGTGACGGAATCATCAGTTCTGCTTTCAGATGGAGTTCTGCATACGCCAGGATAACTTCTTATTTTGCCTGCCACATATAGCTGTGTAGCTGTGATCCTCCATTTGCTGTTATCCACTATCTAGCTATTCTGGTTTGGCCTGAGCTTGCTGAAAAGTTTGGATGGCAGAAATATTGTATCACCATTGGAGAACCAGTTCTTGAAGAAGAAATAACACTCAAACCACCTTGCAAGCAGCCTGCTCAAGCCCAGCTGCATTTGAAACCTATCCCTCAGCCTGACACCGTGCAATGCTTTGCAGAGGGCACAGATGTCATCCTCGTGTTGAAAAAGAGCTGCTGCAAAGAGACCGTAGCCTCTATTTGTCTGTTAAGTGATGGATTGCTATTCAAAGCTGTCAAAACCATACTGCGGCTGAGATTCCCAGCCTGTGCTGAGAGGACATGGTCTATTGTCCTCCCTCCCCACACATTAAGGGTAGATTAACTTTAGAAATAAAATATAGCTTCTGAAGTCAGAGAAAGTGAGGAATTTTATTAGGTCCAGTGATTAGTTTTAGGTCATGATTAGTCTTCTACAGTGTGCAGCAAGAGGTATCATAATGAAGCTGCCATAATTTCTGGTTTTTTACAGACAGCTGTCACAGAAATGGCAGGAATTATTCCAAAGTATGGGACAACTTTCCACGGAAAGGTGAAAGCAAGTGAGGCAAGCAAGGTTCATTTATTTAGGATTTGAGCTCAGTAAGTGATGTTAACATTTTGTAAGGGTTTCACTGGAGAACAGTCTCACCAATATCAGAGGAAATGCTCCATTCTCAGTCCTTCATGATCTCAAAACTCTGCAGGACCTGTGTCAACAGCCTGTTTTCACTCAAATCATAGAATAAAATAGATAGAGGGTTTTTATTAATATATTATTGATTAGTTTTAGGCTATGAAAATTATAATTTTTTAATTTAAAAAATGTGAGTTTTGATCTGTAAGTGTAATACCTTCCATCTCTCATTACCAACACTGGGCCCAGAACAAAACCTGATCACAGAAGGTTGCTTGCCAGATCCATTTAACATTTCTGGGTGAAAGAGAGGGTAAACCAGTGAAGACGGATGCCAGTCCTTGTTATTTGCAATCAGGCAGAAGACAGGATGCCATCAGGGAACCTAATGGTCCGTTAGCTACTCTGTGAGGACCAGGCAGGGGACAGGACAATATGGACACGCCAGAGATGGTGGAAGCAGCAGGGAGGGAAAATGCGTTTGGAAACGGGACAACAAATTGAGTGAGACTAATGTAGGGACCAGGAGGGATGCAGAGGAGGGGCAGACAAGCGTGAAGATGAGGACGCGGAGTCAGAGTGCAGGTGAATGTGCTGTAACAGAGTAGAGGAATGTGCAAGTAGGAAATTGTGAGAAGAGAAGGAAGTATGGAGGTCAAGCAAATTCTGTGGCATGGGAGCTATGTGAAAACAGACAAAGAAAATTCAAGCAGGTAGCTGCTCCTGCAGCAGGGTGGAGAAATCTGAGTCTCTGGGGTTCCTAGTAGTTAGAGTCTTTTGGATCAGTGAGCTGAGAGGCTGCATTTCTGCAGGGGTTATAAGGATAGACTTAAAGCCTGCAAAAAATGCCACAGACAGGGAAAGGAAGGTAGCAGAAAGAAGGAAATGGGAATTGGTCACTAATGGTAAAAAGGAGACAAAAATGGAAAAAAGGAGGTTTGATTTAGAGATAAAATAATAAGCCCCTAGTGATTTTAGGCAGCCACAAATATGGGGGCTCAAAGTCATTATTTTCAGATCTTGGAAATGGCAAAACTACATTGTCATTAAAATTATTGACTGTTTTTTAGAGATAATCCATTGTTCTGAGAACTGGAATTGCCAGGCTTTACTTCAGAGCTATCATTACAATATATAAACCAATATAAACCAACTTAGTAATTGCCATTGTTGCCTTTCTAGAAGGAGTTCACTGAAGATAGATGCACTTACATGGGATAGTTGTAAATTAAATTAAGCCAGATGGATTTCTAACATTATATGGTATTCTTCATTCTGTTACATGAGAAAAATCACTTCTAGGGTCCTTCTCTGGAGTTGCAGAGATCCAATGGTGTCAGCATGCTAATATTGTACAGTCCAGTGGCTGCCAAGATTTATCTTTTAAAGGTTTTCCAGTGTCATAGTGTACTGCTATTTTATAGCCCAGCAACTTCCAAGGTTTATCTTTTTGCAGAAACCCATATAAAAGTTACAGCATCTTGGACAGTTTTGATAGGAAGCATCCATAATCACTGAAAGATTGAAAAGTATTTGAAGTTGGACACACTAATAATCTTCATTGCTTTCACAGCAGGCGTCACCTTTTACTTTGTAAATGCATTGTGTCAGAGTTCCCCAAGAAGTGAGACAAAACTTCTAGACTGATGGAGAATGTTGTAGGCAGACAGTTTGGAAAATGGTTTATTTTTTGGTGACTTTTTCAGCTGTGGTCCACTTGTTAAGAAGAATAAAGTTTTTGCAGAGATCCTACCCAACTAGAAAGACCTTTCATGCCAGAGACAAAAGCTTTAGTACCCTGTACTCTTATTCCATGGCACCATGAGTCAAGTAGAAACCCAACTGAAGGCCACAGCACCTCCTCTCCAAGGAGGGGAGAGAACAAGCATGAAGAGCTGGGAAAGCTTTGTTTGTATTTTTTTCTTTCTTTAGGCAGACCTGTGCTGCCACAAAAGATGAAATAATCTGGACTAAAAGCAGATTTGATGTGGGGTGTCCTTTAAGCACAGAGAAATTGAAAACAAATGCCAAGCCATAATCAGATTCCTGTTCTGCTGTTACAGGCTCAAAAATACTTTCCATTCCCTGGGAAAGAATTATTACTTTGTAGTGAAGCCCAAAATTAACTGCTTTAATATCTATGCTTAAAAACTCAGGCAATTGGATTTTCAGGTCTTTGTGCACATTCTACACATTTTCTACACATTCTAAGCTAGTTATCACAATAGTTTGGAGTTTTCTACAACTGCTTTCTATTTAAACATGTACAGAAAATGAAAATTACACAAAATATACTTCCTCTTACTGTGTTTATGTAGTCATTCATAACCCACTGGTCTTATTCTAGGTAAGGAATAACTGGACTTTGTTAAGAACTTCTCATGGTCCATTAATCAAGATATTATCCAGTGACTTCTGAGATAGCAAAACTTGAATAGGACAACTTTATTTACATGGTTTAATAGAGTCATTTCATATATTATCACCTGTACACAGAAATATGTTTTTTCAAGATTTTTATCAAAGTGAATATAGGATGCCACAATATGTGGTTTTATTCATACGTCTGCTTCTGCTGCTCTTATTTATCCAATTCTTGTAAGCTTTTTTTCCTTCAGTGTCTTAACTTTTATGGTAGGTTTGAAACATAAGCTTCAGAATATTAGATGAGCAGTGAAGAATGACGAGCTTGTGAACACAGTTCTAGTGGACCATACATAGACTTCAAAAAGCCCAGACACCAAAATAGCCTTGTTCAGGGCACAGATTAATCAAATGCTTCTCTGAGAGAAGTCCACAGGCAACATGCAAATATATCCCTTCTGAAAGTTGGCAAAAACCAAAACAAGGATGAAAGAGGCAATATAATTCGAAATTGTCAGAAATCTCCATATGCTTTTGGAGCAATTCTAATAGATCACCTAATTTAAAAGATACCAAATATAGACATTCAGATTCCTACAAAATCTGTAATCAAAAACTTGAGGTGGCCTGTAGATGCCATCTGTTCGGTACTAGTGAAAGAAGCCATGTCAAGGAAGGATCAGTATTAACAAGGTTTGTGCAGACCTTGCTGAATCTGGCTGGTCATCAGCAACACATGAGAGGGTGGCCAGTTGTAGAAATGTCAAGTTGAATGCTCACTGAAGGCTATTGGTACATGGTGATGAAATGTGCAATGGGTATCCCCATCAAAACATTAATTAAAATACATTTAAAAAGAACAAGTTCCCAAAAGACAGATTTTTCTATCTGTAAATACCCTCATGAACAGCACAAGCCTTATCAAACTCTCACTCAAAGAACAGAGAAACAAAGCCAGCTTAGAGCAATAAGGTATATGGTGTCAGACTCCCTCTGTTTCAAGCAGCTAAAGACACCTGTAAGGAAAATGCACAGTACTAGATCATTTTGCAATAACGCAAAATATGTGTTTGAACTTCATGCCTCAAACTCTATGTAGAAGTGATCATTATTGTAGAAGGGCAAATATCATTGACCATGAAGGAAAGATTTAAGCTTCAAAATACATGAGTTGGTTTGTCCTAGGTCCCCAGCAGTTTGGCCACAGTCCTTCTTACTTACCCATTGTCCATTAGTTTCTACTCATTCCGTCTGTATGAAATCCTTTTCTTTGAAGTCTGTTGCCAACTCATTAAATGTTCCAAACTTTCTAGTACATGGATTTATGAGCAATTAAGAGTTTCTCAGTCTCAGTATTCAGGAAATATAGCTCATTATCTGCTGCAAAGGCATTTGGCCAATTTACAGAGATTCTTCAATAGAAAATTTGTTGTTTCCTAACAATGTTACCCAGTCTCTTCCTTTTTAGATATTTTGTCCTGAATACTTTTTTCATACCCTACAATGACTCTAATCTGAACAGCTATTTCATTGAAAAAATTGTTATATATTACCTAGGTGTCTTCAAACGGTAAATTTACTGAGTTCATCTAATGGCTCTGATATAATGGATGAAAAAACTCCATAGTCTGAGTGCAACCCTTGAGGCATTTATTCAGACAAATGTTTTACCTTATTGCCCTTTTCTCCTTACTCCTGGCAATATGTACACAGTATGTTCATGTTAACGCATTTTCTCCAAAATCCAAGGTCCTGCAGTTCTTTCTGCCAACTCTGCCATTTGTTCGAAATCTCTATTCTTAAATGGCAATTTTCATTTTAGAACTACAGGAAATGGATCTGAGTGTGCCACTATATAAAAAGTTAGATTTTTCTGAACCTTTCATCTTCTACCTCTTGGATAATTTTCCTACATGTGCTCAAGTAGTGTCATTTCTACCGAAAGACTGCTCTTTTGAAATTTGTCAGTGGGTGGTTCTCTAAACTTTATTAGCAGGTTCTAACAGTACCTTTTATTTACTGGACAATTCTTCAGTGCTTTAAGTAGCTAGTGCTGTAGCAAAGCAATCTCACAACCAGTTTTGAAAGATTTATTGTCTGGGTGCAATTTTTTGTGAATGGACATGTCGTTCAGACTATGTTCAGCACTGCTTGCAAAAGCATCAGAAAGAAGGGTATCTGAGTTAAGGTCTGCAGGAAACCATTTTAAATAATGCTGGAGACCAGCCAGGGCCAGCTCTCAGCTCTCTGATACAAGCAAAAGATCAAGTTGTGGTGCAGGGCAAACCACATGTACCTACTTGGTCAAGCACAAATCTCAGCAAAGTTATTCATGTACATAGGTGTTTTCAGTCTCAGATCCCATTCTTGATTAATGTATTTACCATACTTACCCACAGTTCTACATAAAAATCTCAGAGATTTTAACAAAAAAAGAAATAAGTGCACAAACTTCTTTTTTGCTTAAAACAAATCCCTGTTAAACAATTTATTAAACTTTTTCTTACCTGCTTCATGAATAAATTTTCTAGTTTTTGAAGTCTTTCTCTTTGCAACTATTGCCTATATCTTCCTTAGAATGCTGGGTAAAATTTTCTTGTACATATTTCCAGAATATGTTTAAACTGTTGACCAGTAGCTATGTTTTAACTTCTTCCAACACCTTAGGTTTCTTCAGAGATAGTGTTATCTATATCAAAGATAATTAGCTATAATATCTCGATATAAGATAACAAATTTTTTATTTCATCAGGGTTGCATTTTGCACAGGCAACTCACCAATATTAAATAAATTAAAAAAAAAAAGAAGAAAATATTGTCTGTTTATAGACAAATTAAATGTTTGTAACAAAAAGACACTTTCTGAACTTCATTTTAAAAAATAATAAGAGTTTCATAGTTTATTGTCCTTCTCTAGATGAGGCAATGGGCCTGTTGTCTATCAGAAGCAGTTTCTAAGTCTAAAAGCTATTGATAGGCTAACAGCATTTTACACCTCAGTTATTGTGTGTTCATGCACACACCATAAATATCATATATACATATTGACATGTCATCTAGATGCATATGAGTGTAGATGAGTATGTGTATTTGGAGTATGTACATATGCATGTGTATATATATATGTGTATATACACAGAAAATCAGGAACATCAAGTGGTCATGAATGGTTATATTATGCAGTATGCATAACATAGGGTACAACCACCAGCTTTTAAAGATTCCTGTTTCAGAGAAAATAACATTCTGTACATAAAATATTCCCCTTCAAGGTAGATTTTCTTAACAACCCTATTCACTCAAAACTCCTTGCCTCACAGTAAGATCTTTCAGTTTTGGTTCAGATTAAAGAAATGAACGAGTGAAAGAAGAAACAAAAATGCACCTTTACACAGCCCATCTATTCATGTAACACATATACCACACACAAACCCTGTCAACAGCCTGGCATCCTGTCCCACACGTTTCTATCGTGCAATATGCATTAATAAAAAGCCCCTGTATCAAATGACAGCACCTAGTTAAAGCTCCCACATCAATCATGGTTTTAAAGGATTTTTTTTTTTTGTGTTCCCTAATTGAATCCTTTGAAAATATACCAGAAAGGTGAGATACTTCTTTTTCTTTATTTCTCTTCTGGGTCTTAATTACCCCTCCCCGATGAACAGACATCAAATAATAGAGAGACTATTACAGGAAACTTTAAATAGAAAACTGAGATCTCTCATTACTAAGATTTTTAAGGGACAGCACTTTTACTCAAATTATCTGGGACAGACACAACTTTGGAGAGTGCACAGGTAAAACCACGGGCAGGGCAGCTGCCTGTTTGATGGCAGGCACAAGATCAAGAATCACCCACATGCCCCTGTCTCAGAAGAAAACTCGATCTAACAAGTGAAGGTCAGTTAAAATGTTCCCTCTGCTCAACCCACTGTTGGGCCTCTCACTGCTTTTATGATCCTTCTCTCCTACCATGCCAAAAAGCCTTAATTGTGACACTTCTGATGCATATGAAGCAGAAGTGGCTCAAATTAGCTCTAACTGTTGCACTCCAAAGAGGTTAGTACACTGGAAGCTGATTTCTGTGGAGAAAACTTTGCTGCACAAAGCAAAATGTTAGGAAATTTAGGGTTTTCATTCCAGTTAAGCAGAAGTGCAGCACTCTCAAAACCATCTTCACTGCAATATAAGCACTTAAGGAATATAATTACGTCAACGCTTACCAAAGAATAATATAGCACGAGTCAATTTTCTGCATCACTCTGTCGCTGTGTCCTGTACCTTTGGTGATCTGCATAACTTTCAGCTTTATCGCACTTGCCTGCTAAGCCCTCTCGAACAATTACACAGTTCAGTTATTTTAAGTAAAATAGATTTGTCACAATTCTCTCACTCTTTGCCGTTGCTGAACAACGGCAGGTGCACAAAGGCAGGAAACTGCTTCAAAACCCACCTTGGCTCCACACAGAAAGCATGGAATGAAAATCGAGAGACGGAGCCAGATGCCGCAGAGGTAACATCCTCTTTCCTTTATCGTCTCATCTCATTCCTCAAGGCAGCCAATCTCCTATCCCCTCCGCGCCAGTGACAGTAATCCTGTGCGAAGCAGTGTCACCATATAACCATTAAAGGGAAGCAGCAGTAGCAGTAATACTCAAGGTGCCTTTCCTAGCTTTCCTTTTAGAAAAGATCAAACTTTGGGAAATAAGAATAGTTAGATGCGCTCTGTGAAATCGCATCTTCGTCGGAATAGGAAACAGGCAGAGACAGAGCTACTGGCAACTGTTCTGATTAAAAAAAGCCATGCTGGCACTGCTACAGCAAAAGATTACAGATAGTTATGTACATGTGTACGAGCACACAAACAGATAATTGAGAGACCAGAACTGCATTGGCATTTTTTGAGGAAGTACCATATGAATAGATAATGAGCAAAAACTCCAGACAAGTAGTCCCTATAAACCTCCACACCTGGTAAGCCACAGCTCCCATCTGCCATCCTCCTTGCTTTCATCGGTGCGGCTTTCTTTGTACAGAAATAGGGTATATTAATGTCATCATCAGATCCAAGCACACTGTTGGGATTTAGATGATAATGCAACTGATCCCTCTTTGGGCTGTCAGTGTGAACATGTGGCACACTGATGTACAGACATGTGCAGAGATAATGCAGTCAGAGGCATGGGTAAAATGCGTGCCTGAACACCAGCATCTCCCAGGTTGGCCTTCCATGGATCTATAAACAGCCATATCCTGACAAATAACGTGATGGTTTCCATCACTAGTTATAGTGAGACTCTCATGGGCACAATTGCTTTAAGTCCTGTGTGAAGGAGTGTACCACCAGCACCTACCCCAGCCCACCAGACACTACTTCACAGAGTTTGCAGGTCTCACTTGCATCGGTAGTGCAGGTCTTAAACTCATCACATCACTTCCAGTGACACCTTGGGGTTCACTGCCCAAACCCTCCCCCACAGTCAGGAACAGGGCACCATTGCTCCTATCGCAGTCCTGGTCGCAGTCCTGGTTCTTCCAGGCTGCTCACTGCTGCTCCTACAGCCACCCTCAAAACCTCTGATGGCTTTTCCTTCAGCTCCTCCCTCTGTTGCCTCCTTCTTTTCCACATGGCCCACATTAGTCCTTGAGGTCTGCTAGGACCAAACCAGCTAGTCATTGAGATCAGTCTCTGGGTCGACATCCTTCTTTTAAAATCCATTTTTGTTTGCTCCAGTGCAAATTTTACCTGTATCATCTTTCCCTAAATAAAATTCTTGTATTCAACACTGGTCTCCATAAATATAGACCTCAACTGCTCATATATCTTCCTTGACAACAATGACTATTAAGGTGATAAGATCTTAAATCTTAAACAACCTGAGGACAGCTTATCAGAACACACTAAATAGCATATTTCCTGTCAACTAAAAACTATTTTCCATCCCTGTGGAATAGAGCTAAGAAGATCCTAATTCCTGTGAAAATATTGGTGTGTACTTTTGTGAATTGGTTCAGAAATGCATCAGAGAAAAATGTTTCCACTAAATATTCTTTTCAGAAAGGTAGGACCACATAATTCACCCATGCAAAAAGATGTTTGAAGAACCATAGAATTGTTTGGCTTGGAAAAGACCTTTAAGATCATCAAATCCAACTGTTAACCTAACACTGCCAAATACACCATTAAAACATGTCCCTAAGCACCACTTCTACATGTCTTTTAAATAGCTCCAGGGATGGTGACTGTCATGGTTTTGTCCCAGCTGAGAACCAAGCACCATTCAGTCACTTTTTCTTTAAAAGGAAGAAGAGGAGAAAAGGTGAGGGAAGGGAAGGGAAGGGAAGGGAAGAGAAGGGAAGGGAAGGGAAGGGAAGGGAAGGGAAGGGAAGGGAAGGGAAGGGAAGGGAAGGGAAGGGAAGGGAAGGGAAGGGAAGGGAAGGGAAGGGAAGGGAAGGGAAGGGAAGGGAAGGGAAGGGAAGGGAAGGGAAGGGAAGGGAAGGGAAGGGAAGGGAAGGGAAGGGAAGGGAAGGGAAGGGAAGGGAAGGGAAGGGAAGGGAAGGGAAGGGAAGGGAAGGGAAGGGAAGGGAAGGGAAGGGAAGGGAAGGGAAGGGAAGGGAAGGGAAGGGAAGGGAAGGGAAGGGAAGGGAAGGGAAGGGAAGGGAAGGGAAGGGAAGGGAAGGGAAGGGAAGGGAAGGGAAGGGAAGGGAAGGGAAGGGAAGGGAAGGGAAGGGAAGGGAAGGGAAAAAAACCCAAAACTGAGAAACCAAAATCTCACGGGTTGGGATAAGGATAGTTTACTAGAATAACAGGAAGATAAATATAACAATGATAACAGGACTTTAGAGCAAAAATATATGAAACTGGTGATACACAATGCAGTTTCTCACCGAACCACACAACTCAGGCCATGCAGCACAGAGCTGTCCCGAAAACCAGGACCGTCCCCAAAAACTGCGCGTCCTGGAGACACCTGCTCCTCCTCCATTCGGTCCCCCTTTTATGCTGAGCATGATATAATTGGCATGGAATACCCCCTTTGGCCAGTTCAGGTCACCTGTCCTGGCTGCATGTGTTATCAGCACTGCTCTCATCCTGACTCCCAAACACGGCATTCTATCCACTATTAGAAAATAAATTAACTCCATCCTAGCCAAAACCAAGACAGTGACTCAACCACTTCCCTGGGCAACCTGTTCCAATGCATGACAACCCTTTTGGTCAACAGTGCTGCTGTTAGATGTGGGAAGAACATTCTCAACAAGTCAACAGCTCTAAATAGTTGAATTCTTTCTAATGCTCTCACTTAAAATGCATTTTATGTTTCATTGTTTTCATGTTGGGAAAAGGTAATAAATACTCAGCTCCCCAGAGAATTATTTGGTTGGACTATCAGTTTCAGAGACAGCCAGCCTCAGGACTTATGACTAGCTGGCCAATGAAAATAGCTGCTTCATTTAGGTACTGAAAAAGTTCAAATCCACCCAAAAGGCTTGTTCAAAGCACTGTTTAAACACTGAGATAGGGGGCCACGATGGTCTCTTCTGCTTGGGCTCACTTTCTTCTAGTGGAAATCATCCCCAGCAACACTGCCACTGGCCTAGTGGAAACGTGCCCTGATGCAAACTAGATCCACACCCTTCTCAAGGGTCCAGAGGAGAACCAAGTGTACCACTTCTCACCTGTTTATAGGCTATGATTTCCAAGAGGGACTATCTTCACACTATTCTGACAATGTTCTAAAAGAAGCCCTAGGGGACAATTTATGCATTTTATAATATTTAATTCCTGTATTTAAAAATAAACAAAGTGAAAGATTCCAAGTGGAAGGTGGATCACTGTACCTTCCCTATGAATGTGCTCATCCCTTGGCTTCTGAGCCTGGCTCCACATCTGACCCCTGTCTGGGCGACAGACTCCTGCAGTCTTGCTTCCACCATGTCACAACTCCTCTGGGAAGCAGAAAGGTAGCTCCTTCTCCTGCAAACATAATAAACTGTTGGTTAATACAAGTTTGTGGTTGGCAGTGTGTCCTGGGGCCCAGTGGACAGGGGTGCTGGGTTTGGGATCTGCAGAAGTGCTGGCTCTCCCTGCACAGCATGTGATCCAGAAAACTTGTCAGTTACATCTGAGTCCTTTCTTTCTGGGGAAAGTCATGGAACCTAATTGAAGTGGACTGTTCTACTGCTGAAGTTGGAAATATATTTAAACCAACTAAAGCTACCAGTAGGGACCCAAAAGCATGTAGCTTTGATCCAAACCTCATATTTGATTAGTAATTCAAGTCTCTTTTTTCTGCTCCTCCCGCTGCTAAGTAAAACCCGCTACTTTGTGTTGTTTTCTGTTTTAATTTTTTTCTATCTTCAGGGTTCTCTAATTCATTCAGTAGCTTATTCCAGCCATCCCTTTCACTAACAGCGATACACAGCTTTGTTTAGTCAGTAAATTTAATGTGTACCCCAACTTTATATTTTGAGGTATTTCAGGGTAACAGGAAAATAAGATGTGACCTAGAAGCTACCTTTAAGGAGTTCTGTCACCTGCCTCCATTCTCTGCAGTCAGAGAATCACAGCATGGCTGAGGTTGGTTTACCCATCTCGAAATTCTGAAATAATTTCTGTATCTTCTCCAGCTTAATTAATAACTTCCCATTGTGTAACTCAGTGCATTTCAGGTAAGAACACAGAAGTATGAGGATAGCCATACTGATCAGGCCATCTCTCAATATCAAATATCTCTAAAAGAATAAAAATGAGGTGACTATACAGCTTTACTTTCCCCCAAGTGTTGCCTTACCTCTACAACTATATGGCTCAAGAGACTTCCTAGTCAAAATAGATGTCTATATATTTAACAGCCTTAAAGGGACTCCTTCAATGAATTTTTGTGTTTGCTTTATGAATTTATGTAAACTTCAAGCATCAACAACATCCTCTATCTAGGAGTCCTTCAGGTGAAGTGTGGTAGATTAGATCAACTATGTTTTCTGTGTCTAAAAATAAGCTGCTTTGCCAGGGATAGATAGCAGACTGGTCTGGACAAATTTATCTTTAGTAAATCTTTTTGCCTCTTTACCTTCCACTCACCTCCATGTCTTCAATTTTTCCTTCCTTGAACTAAGAAGAAAGTGCCTGTCACTGTCAGATCACATTTTCTGTCTGCCTAAATGTAAGGGCTATGTTTGCTGTTCTTCAAACTCCTCATACAATCATATCCTGCTTAAAAATCTTTTACAGGCTGGATCACGAACAATCCCACTTCTGACTGTGCATCAGCTCTTTCAGAACAGCGAGCAAATTCAGCTCTCTGAATTTTGCTCCCACCACACATATAGTAACTTCAATTTCACCCTTACAGATAACTAGTTCTAAGAGTAGCAGAACTACTGAATCCTGGTCTCTTATCACTTTGTGGAGCCCAGTGTTAAGATCCCATGATCATTTTCTGATGTCTAATAGGTGCTGTACTCATGTTGCATATTGGGAACAATAATAGGACTCTTCAATTTTATCCAGTCATCTATTATCTTTGACAGTTCTGTTCTCCTTCCAAATGTAGCTGAAATCAGCTAGCAGATTCAAAAGCTGTCACACAGAGAGCTGGGGTGGGGCATTGGACATAAGAAGTGTAACATTTAGGGCTTTTTTTTCTGAGTACAGCATACTTTTGACTCCTATCACCAGGAGTCCCTGCTATCATTACAAGACTCTCTTTTTGAGATTACAGACAAATCAATTCTAGCACTGAATTGGTAGGCTTGCAGCAAAGGCTGAAGTTTATATACCCTAGATTTACAACCTGGAACATCTGGAAGGGCGCGTCTTAAAAAGTTTATAATTAAAGAGAAAAATTTAAAATTTATATCTTCCATACATGACTGATCAAATTTTGAGGTCATAATCTCATGGAAAGAATAAAGGAAATGCTAATTTTTTGGGAAGTATTTTATCTTGTGAGAACAATGCTCTTATTTATGTCAAATCTGTATGAGACTCCACCTAATACTTAACAGTTTGTAAGATTTAATCTAGCTTTAACATATATGTTGCTATGGGCTCCTAGATATCATAACATGAAAAAATTAGATTAATTATTAGAGATATTTACTTTATTACCTCTGTAGGCTAACTTGCCCATCCTTGGGTTACACATAGGTTAAAAGGAAAGTACTTAAACACATTGTCTGCAAAATCAAACTACTAGTATTCTATAATGTTAGTTCTGCTAAGTAGGACAAAGTAAGCTGAATTTTATTCCTATTCACATTGGATAGTGAGCAGAGGATGCTCCCAAGGATTCAGTCTATATTTGTTTGTTAAAATGATGTTTTATTCCTTGATAACTGACAAAGGCATTATTTGTGAGCTTTGAGTCATTATTTATGTATCAATGGAAGTTAATCTTTCACCTACTGCTATATTAGCCTAAAATGATGAACACTTGTAACTATTTTTTCATTCATTGCTCAATCATTTTCAAATGCCAAATTATTTCTATATCTTTATGGAAAATTCCTCTATAGCTGTGGGTGGAAGGAAGGAAACTTGTTAAGTAATTCTGAATTCATTTTAGCAAACTTCCCTTTGCTACATAGAAGCATATTTATGTTTTTAATTAAAAAATAAAGAGGCTGTAAATTGCTGGTCAATTTTGCAATGTTCTGTCACCTCCCATTAATGCAAATATAGAAGATATATTTCAAAAAATAAATACATGGAGCAAGGATTCATGAGGCAGGCTGATAGTCACTCTTTTTACAGTACCTAGAGCAGCACAGCTATAACCTAGCTGATGTCTCTCAGCTCTACAGTAATATAAATGTTAATAAATTCCACCAGTTAGAATGTGATGTTCAGAGCAGGATTGCTAAACAGGTACTTACATAAGCATTATCAAAGAGTTGTACCTATTTTATATAACTGATCAGTCATTAAGCACAATAGGGAAAAGAACAAAACACAGGGGACTTGCATGGCATTTCATTTTTTACATGCAGACTAGAAACTTGGGTAGTATTCAGAAGAGACACAAAGATTATAATAATCAGATTTGCTTTTTCAGTGCTGTCACTGTTACTGGGTTAGCTGCACATCAGATCCATCCTCAGTCCCTCCCTGTCTCACACGTGCCTTCCTGAGTGACAGCTGAGCTGCTCCATCCCCTCCATGGTTCATTCCTGCAGATCCCTGAATCAGCCCTGTCCCCAGCTGCAGCAGGCTACCTGGCCAACTGTGTCTCCACTGCAAACCAAGCTGAATTTGGTGCTTGAATGGGACCTTTTCTTGGTCGACTTCTAATAGGTGATGCAATGATTCAGAATAGCTTCTTCCACACCCAAGTGCAGTACTAAGACCACACAATGACAAAAAATATCTGAAAACCAAAAGCAAATGAGTAAAGGTTATTTGATCTAGAACTTAAGCAGGTCTAATTCATGTCAGACACTCTCCTTACAGGATGGAAAGTAACTAGGAGGTAATACCGACCTCCCTACTCTTCTCCTCTCCCTTCCCTGTCAGAGCTCAAGACTTTCTGGATATGCAAAACCCCTCTGAGTAACTGGGCTCTTAGTTGTTTCTCAGCAAGATACTACAGCAAGGGACACATGAAAGCCATTTGAAAATACTGTTTCTTGTACATTCTTCCCATCTTGGTATTTGTTTAATTCTGAAAAATTTATTAGATGATGTCTTTATCACAAAATCAACCTAAGTCAGCTCAAAAATCTAAAAAACCTAACCAACAAGGATTGAAAAAAGCCCTGCAAAATAAAACTAGACACAAGCTCCTATTCTGTAAGTAAAAAAATGCCCTAATATTGGCATGATCAGAAGTCAAAGATGACAAAAAGGTTTGTTAGGTTTGGAGAAACGGCCATTGTTCCAAACAGAAATTATCAAGGAGTATTAACTCACACTTTTGAAATGACAAGATTTATGTTTAATAATATACAGTGCAGGGGCACAAGCCTATGAAACATGGAACTTGGGGTCTGGAAAGAAGAATTTAATCCCGCAGGATTTTGCAAAGCAAGGAGCACAGCCACAAAAATGAACGGAGGCTGGTGAAGATGGTAGCAAGATACACATCTCAGAGCTGTTTTGCAAGAACCTAAATAGCTTAATGCCAGAATGATTGTTTCAGGCTCTCTCTAGTTAGAGGAAGAGAACTCTGAAGTACTGTTTACTCAATAGCCAGGAAGCCTTCAGCTTACCACCCCTGACAAAGTACAAGGACAACCCAACTGATCATAGTTTATTTAATCAGGGAACAGCTCAACTTTTAAACCAGTAGAATGCTCAAAGAACATTCGTAAGGGAAGGAGGTAATTCCATTATTCATGTCAGCGCGTACTGCTATGGCACAACCAGTAGTGTTTTTGCTAAAAGTGACTAGCATATAAAAATTGTGAACTGCTGCCCAAAAGGCAGATTCTTCCATAATTGATCATTAATGTGCTTCTTGTACCTTCTTCTGAACCAGCCAGTATTGGCTGCTGTCAGGGACATAATAATCTATTAGACAAACACAGTGTAGCATGGCGATTCCTAAATGCTCTTTTTGCTTAACAGAAAACAGAATATTAAGTATTTATTTAACGACATAGGAAGGCAGTGTTTAATGGTATCCTATGGAGTTCACAGATGAACGTGTTTGCTATTATAGCTGTTGTTCCTTGGTGATACTTGATACTGATTTTAAGATGTCCAGTCATTTTTCATCACCTGTCCTTAGCTGTAACTCTTGGGCTACTTCAAACAAAAACCACAAAGCACTGACCGCCCCCCCCCCCCCAGCCTGAAACAAAATGTCATTTGGGATGACAAATTCTGTCATTGTGTTGTTCTAAAGACACAATTTAAGAGAGTTAAAATAAATATGCAAATCGTGATGTCTAATATTCAGAAACCTGCCTGAAGGAACATCAGGTAGGTGCAGTCAAGGAAGAAAAATGTTGCTCTTCTAGGGATAGGACCTTGTATTTAAAGACAGGGCTCCAGCTGAGGGCTGCAGAATGCAAATTCCCTTGTTAAACTGCTCATTTATATATATTTAAAAGCAGAGACCATAATTCAAAAAAAGCACCGTACATAATCTTAAGTCCATTTCTCCTGGGAGAGTGGCAGGTCTGTTCACCACGCACCTTACGTGACTGGCGGCAGGCGGTGAGAAGTGCCTGTTGCCAATATCCATTGGCATACCTGTGCTGGAAGAGCTGGGGTGTTTGACTGAAACAGCTATGCTGACAGTTGCTCCTGGTATTGACATAATTATCCCTCCTTTCCACTGATATAACTAATTTCTTTTCGAGGCTGTGTCTTTGCTAATTGCACAAGGCACGGGCAACCCAACCTCACTACAATGGTACAAATATACCGGAATCTTTGTCCCGATAAAGGGCTGCAAGAAGCTTTTTCTTCAGTAGTTTGCTATGTAAGGACACTTTCCAGAACAGGAAACAAGGAAATAAAAGTAGAGAAATATAAATATATTGTTATTTAATGCCAACTGAATTCCAAGGATAAAGTAAAAAAATATACAGCAGGCTGCTTTTCTTTGGTGAAAATCTTTCAGTTGCCTGACAGAGTTTTTCCTACAGAACAATAAAATACATATTTGTTAAAAGATGAATGGCCAAATTTGGATGATTTACCAATGCCAAGATCCACAAACTCCTTTTTTAAACTGCCTGTTTGTCAAGTCAGTCCTGCTGCATCAAAGACGGGCAGATGCCAGCCCAACCACATGCCCCAGTGCGCTCACAATGCCAGCCTGTACCCACCAGCCCAGGCTCCTGCTCACAGGGCAGACACATCTCCCTGAGGCACGGGAAAAACAGGGAATGCACTCTCAAGACCAGACAGTTTGGAAACAAGATGATGCATAATTGACACGGCCCAGCCTTACTCGTGGTTTGCACCTGAAGTCCCTTTAGTGAAAGGGAGTTTCAGAGCAGCCTGGGGGCGTGGGCAAGCAGTGCTGGTGTGTTGCACAGCTGTGGAAGGACATGTGTAATGCAGCTCTTACTGGCTCTGAACCTCCAGAAGGACCTGTGATACACAGATAATATAGATTTTATTTAGAAAATAGCTCCCACTTCAGTAATAACAGTGAGTTGGATGAAACCAGCCCTAAATGTGTATCTGCAGTCACTACATTCTGCAAGCAGCTTCAAAGGAAGCATTAAAGAAATTATCACTGTAAAAGTTCTTTTCTTAGTGTCAACAATTTCAATAACTTCCATTTACTTGAGTGCTTTTGTCAAAGGCAATTAATGTAATTTAGTTCATTTTTCTGTTAACTGTATGTTTACAAGACCTTTTTTTTGTGTAGAAAACACAATTTGATTGGAATAAAATGTTATAATTTCAGAATTTTCTGTACAGTCACTCAGTCTTGCAAGCTGTGATAGAAGTCTTGCCGGTTCTAGTGTATTTTTATACTTCAGAAAGGTTTGGGTTGCAACTCTTTGTGACAAACACTAGTATCACACATTTAACATCTTGAAGAGAAAGTACAGGATGGAAAGAGCTTATGGACAAGAAAGACAGAATTTCCAAGGAAGATGTGCACTCATGTAGGTGAAGAGAATTGTAAAATAATAGTTTATAGCAATAGTAATGAATAAATGGAATCATTCCAGTAGTAGAGTTAATGACAAACATAATATCTTAGTGTGTGTAACTGTGTGTATATATACACACACACACAAATACATTCATACTTGCTATTATCTTTTCCTTATTCTCACAAAGGCATAGAATCTTGTATGGAAGTTTGGTGGTTGGATGGTGCCACCAAAAGAGCTTGTTGAAGCTGAACTGTCTAGGCTTGAAGAAAGCATGGATATTCAGATATTAGAAAATGAGGAGGAAAAGGTAATATTTTGTTTAAAAGAAGTTAAAAAAGGGGTTTCATAAAGCATAAGAATATTTGCTCTGCTTTACTATTTCAATTTTTATATTATAAATTATATCAAACACAGAATGCACTGACCTTTTAAAAACAAACATTTTAATAACTTCCTGTGAGACTGGATTAGAGATATATATAAAAATATCCCTTGTGAAACCTTACAACTTTGTTGAATCAGCACAGTCTGTCAGAAACGCTGTTCTGCAAGAATTTCTTAATTAGCTGTAGCCCCACATGTCACCCACACCTAACAGGCGATAAAGTGGAATGGCAGCACTCTCCCTTGCTTTTGCAGGTGTATGCCATGCAGGTGGACAAGCAAGTGGGCAATCATACAGAGTTTCATGCTTTTCTATCACTCTGCTTGTAAAAAATAATGAGGAATCCAAACCACTCCCCAAATATAATGTCCCATTACCTGCTTAATCCCCAATGCAGCCAACCCAAGTACTAAAATCTCTTTGATTTGCAGTTTTCTTTGTCAAAGTCGTAATGACAGGGAAGGCACTAGAACTTCACTTATCTTTTTTTTCTTTTATATAGTAGCAGAAGGTGTAATGACCAGGAATATTGGTCAGTTGAAGGCCTATGAAATGACAGCAGTAAGTATTTGGAGAGAGAAGCTGGTCTTCGGAAAGTACACAGGAAAAACTTGTAACATTAGATCCTGGAATGAGAAGTAACGGCGGAAGAAAACTGACAGTGAGGAAGAGCATCAAGAAGGAAAGCAATGCATAGACTATCTTATTCCTCATGTTTGGCGTTACATCACCTAGCGCAGCAGAGATTCAATATAGGATTTAAAAAGAGTGGGGCTACGTGGGATATCACAGGTCTTCGCTACAGTGGGATGACTCTACCACAGAGCACTGAGAGAATTATTTTCCTCTGAGAAGGGAAGGGAAGGGAAGGGAAGGGAAGGGAAGGGAAGGGAAGGGAAGGGAAGGGAAGGGAAGGGAAGGGAAGGGAAGGGAAGGGAAGGGAAGGGAAGGGAAGGGAAGGGAAGGGAAGGGAAGGGAAGGGAAGGGAAGGGAAGGGAAGGGAAGGGAAGGGAAGGGAAGGGAAGGGAAGGGAAGGGAAGGGAAGGGAAGGGAAGGGAAGGGAAGGGAAGGGAAGGGAAGGGAAGGGAAGGGAAGGGAAGGGAGAGGGAAGGGAGAGGGAAGGGAAGGGAGAGGGAAGGGAGAGGGAAGGGAGAGGGAAGGCAAGGCAAGGCAAGGCAAGGTAAGGCAAGGCAAGGCAAGGCAAGGAAGAAAACAAACCCAGCTAGTAAATTCCTTCTCCAAAGCTGACGGATCCATGACAGATTTTACACTAACTTCTGTGGACTGTGTATGCCATTGAGAGACTCAAGAGTGATGCAGAAAGTGTTTTAAGCAGCATAATTGTTGGGTAGAAAGGACACAAATTATCTGACTTCTCCACAGCACATCAGCAAAAAACAGCTGCTCAGTGGTGAGGTCACTCAACATGCTCAAGAGGTCCAATACACTTCTACCCCCCTTCTAAGCAAATCAGAACTTTTAAACTATCAAGGATCTCATTATTTTTGATTACACATGCTATGAAAAAATAGGGCAGTGGATTTTACTGGAATATGGTACCTCTGAGAAAGTCATTCACAGGTTTAAATTCAAGTTCTGTCAGTTTCACAACCACAAAAGCCATTGCAGAACTGATCCCTGTCTTCTGCTGTTGGCTTCTGCTTTGCAAAGTACAGAAATCTCACAGTTGCCGTAGCGCTGCATCTTTATGGGAGAGAATGGTATAAATGGCCTCACCATGGCACTCTGTGACTGAAAATATCATAGAAGATGCGGAAACACCCCAAACAAATTCAAAGCACGTCATTACTATTTCTGTCAGTGAATTTTGAATGAAACACATGGTCTCAGCCCAGACATGCAACATCTAGAATTTCTGTCTCTTTCTGGAGACCCAAGATTTAATTTAGCACAGGCAAATGCATAACACAGACTTTCATTTTTATGCTCTCGTGCTCTATTCACTTAGTTGTAAGGATCTGACAACAGCAGTGTAGAAAAGCCATAAAGCATCTGGCTTCTCTGCAGTCTATCAACAAACTACAAATGTCATAAGAATTGCTTAATACTAGGGAAAGGACAGATGCACAAAGTTCCCATTTCAGTAGCTTTTACCGGCTTGAGGAATTAATTCTGGTAGGAGCCAAAAGTGAGTATCAGCCTTCTCTGAAACACAAAGGAAAGCTTGTATCAGTGGAATGCTCCCTTTAAAATACCTGGAGATTTCAGTCTCAAAAACTCTTTTACCTCATCAGGTTATCTTAAGTACCAGTTAACAATACAATCTTAGATAGATGCCTTGAGTATTTTTTTGGTAGCATAAAATGAAGGATCTGTCCTTCGAGGAAGTTTTTCCAGTGCCAGTTTAGTTAATTATACTGATAGAGTTAACTGTTAGCTCTTCCTGTCCAAGTCTCCCACATGTGGAGGGTTACCTGGAACAGGAGTGTTTTAAACCTTTTCAGATAGCTTAAAAATCGCTCCCCAAGTGGCAAACTGGAGTGATTGGAGGCAGCCCTCTGCCCATAGAATAAACTAATTTTAAACTGTTATCCTACCTATATGACTTTTTCATGTAGAAAAGCCCCTGAGACAAAAATGCTTTAAAGTCTATTCCATAATACTTACTTCAGGATAATTATTCTTAAACGCTAAGACTGTCCACATGAGGATTTAGCTCAGATTATCAATTTCAGTCAGTAGGGGAGTGCAGATATATATGGACACTTGTAGATACTTTACCCTTTTCACACCTAATGAAGGCAGCATGGCGTTGTGGACGGTGGTGGATGGAGGAGGATATGCTGAGCAAACCTAATTTAGCAAGCCCATATCTTGAGGAACGATGTACGATGAAGTTAATTAAGCTAGCTAAGATGAGCCATTTGTCCACGGAACCAACTCTTCTCTGTGTCAACAGGAGCCTGAATGAAGTAATGCAGTCCCTTCCCTTGTACTGGGAATTTCAGGCCTTTGACAAATCCCTCACAGAGCCTAATACGAAAATTGGGTAGTCATCAGGCAAGCAGCAAAGTACTGCTATGGATTAAACAGTGGCAAAGTAAAAAAACAGTTTTCACCTTGGCAAAGTCTCTATGCTAAGTCAGTGTTGAAAATATTCATAAATAAATCAAGAATTAAAGAACAGCAAGATGTAATCGGTCTAGTTCTGCAAATAGCAATTAACAACAGTATTTGCATTTGACACAAAGGCCTGAGGATAATAGAGGCTGGAAGTGCTTGTAAAGAATCTCACCAGTAGACAAACGGGAAACAGAGGCACATAAAATCTAGCACTCACAGGACTGTGGCACTACAAACTGGGAAGTGTATTGATCACTGGGAATTGATTTAGGACCCAGTAACACAGGATTAGCTCAATCTCTCCTCATGAAAAGGGTCCACCAACAGCTGCGTGAAAATGGGACTGCAGAGGTTGAGACAGAGGCACACGAAGGGTGCTGGCTTTCCTGGCAATTAGCAGCATAGTGCTGGAGGATGTTAAAAACAACCTGTGTAAAAAGGAAGGTATTATGTACAACACTACTCTTTGTGCAACTTGGAAGACATTTAGCAAAGCCAGAAAGCGTCCCAAGATGAGTATAAACCAAGAGGTCGAGGTGACCTTGATGGTGTTGAGGGACATAGGGACAGACTTCCTAAACTGTAAAGTAAATTAAAGCTGGTAACAAATAACATTTGCTCTCTCTGTTCCTATGCTTCACAAATGAACTTGTGGAACTCACAGCCCCAAAATCATTGTCAGGTCTGAAGAGATTAAATGCATCCAACTTTATTTACTGCAGTCTCGAGGAGGGGAATCGTAGCACTCCTCGCTGCCATCCGCTTCCTGGGTCTTGCCTGTGAGTCCCTGTGGGGGCCCAGATGCTGCCACCCCCCAGGATCCCAGCTTCCAGCAGGAGACAGGGAGCACAAGCGTGGAGGGAGGCAAGGCGGGGCTTAACCCACTGTGGAGTAGGTGCATGGGCTGCCCCTCTGTGTGCCTCAGATGTAGAGGGGTACATGTTACTGATGGGAGTTAAGAAGAAATTTTCTTTTTGAATATATTATTCCATCAGGTGACTCTGATACCTTCTCCCGTATTAACTAGCGCCAGCCAGCGCACTGATTCAGAGGGAAGATCTGTGCCATTAGTGCCATACTCCTCTGACGAGGATGACATGGAAATGTCGCAAGTCCTCAGGGACCAGCAAATTGCTGCCAGAAGTCGTTCTCATTCCAGTTGGTAGCAGTGACACCAGACACTTGCCATTTAGACTGAGAGACACGCAAAGGAAACAGTCAAAAAGTCTCACAGGCTGGAAAAGGCTAAAGTGCAATTTCACCTAATTAAAAACTGAGACAAATTAATAGCCTATAGTTCCTTCAGTGGCCCTTTGATTCTGAGACATCTGAAGAGGGTTATAATTTTTAGAAGAGGAGTGCTAAGTGCCTTTGAAAAATCGAGCCCCACAGAAGGCAGCCTGCACCCTGAGGTGGGAAACTCTTCCATTCCTCCATTACCTGAAACATCCCTACTTATATATTAAAATTTGAATCAACATCCTAGAAAGAGAAAAATGTCGAAGTGCTGACACCATTAACAAACACCTTGAACTTACAGTGAATGAAATGGTCATACCGTGAGTACTCCATTTATTTACGTTAATTAGTTTATCAGCATTCAACCTCTTTGCTGTATGAACATCTGCATATGAATTAGAAGACAAAAACTATACAGATGTTCAGTTATCTTCAAAGTACCAAAATAAAGCCCCAAACAAAGCTTATAAACATTCTGTAAGCATATCACATCTATCAGAGAGCATGCAGCCTTCTTCCCTCCCCACTGCACATCCTAATAACCCTCTGTCTTCTTCCTGGCCTTGCAGAAAGCAGGCATTGAACAGTGCTGCGGTGTCCCACGCTGCCCTCAGGGGCATTGCCTGCTGTGTCCCACTGCTGTGCTGGGCAGAGCCTCATGGCCACCGCAGCCAGCTCCAGCTGGTGGGCAGCAAGCTGGGGGCCGTGTGGGTGGCAGAGAGCCAAGGCAGCACAACACTGCTGGGGAGAGATGGGCAGGTTGACACAGGCCAGAACAGCCGACAGGTAGGAATTAAAAACATCGATGCCTTGGATCGTGCTCATCTCCTCCCCAGGCCCTATCTGCTGGAGACAAGCAGGGTTCAGTCTAAGGTGGGAGATGCTGAGCACAGGATGAGTTGGAGTTTACGGACCAAAAGCGTGAGAGAAATACTAGCAGCAAGAATAGAAAAGCTCAAGGATCTGGAACAGGGCGTGTGTGTTTGTGTGTGTGCGTATGTGTGTGTGAAGTGAGTCAGCGCTAGGAAAAAGGAGGGAGGAAGAGAGTAGCAGAGGGAATGGGGGAGGATAAAATGAGCTTCTGTCATAGTCCAAATATCATGGTCAGAATAACAGTGCTCTCAGGTGAGATGCAGGTTTTCTACACGGCATTAAAATGAAGCATTAGATAAAGTTTGAAGAAAAATATCAAAAAGATGCCAGGAATTAAATGATGCCCATCTGTTTCTTCTAAGAATGCAGAAGAGGATGGATCCCTAACCATTAATCATGATATACAAGATGATGGAGTTTAATTGTGTTAAAATTGTGAAGAAAGTATATATTTGAATTGTGATAGAGGCAGGGAGGACTTACCTTATCTCAAGCACTATATTTTTAGACTTATGCTTTAGCTGAACCTTTAACAAGGATCCCTGTCACCATAGCATCAGCTGAAATTATGTATCAACTAAATAGTTTTAAAGTGTTTTGAATTTAGGAACTAAAAGTAGTTCCCCTTGTTAGTACATCCAATTTTGTTAATTTAGTAATTTTTGTAGCTTTCTATGTCAGGACAGTACCTAATGTGGAAAAAAAATACCCTTTCCTTGCAGAAAATCCTTTTCAGCACACAGGAATGAAAGGTTCCTGCAGATGAACTCTGGTGCCTCCCACAGTTATTACCCCAGCTGCGTGTCTCACCTTTAGCAGAGGTTATCTCTCCACAGCAGAGCAAGCAGGAAAGGAGGACATGTCAGCGCCTGGGCCAGCCCAGCACAGACAGCCTGGCTGGCACGAGGAGGGAAGAGGAGTCTGCGTTACCACACCAGACTTTGCCTGCAGCCGCCCAAGTGTGGACATGTGATCCCTTCAGCCAGCTCTTGTAAAGGGATGCCAGGTCCAACAGTGAGAAAATTAAAAATAGTTGGGGACTGAGCCATAAAGAACTCTGCAGTTCACAGGGGTTTGTTCTTAACACTTGTTCATTCATCGGCGGGTGTCATTTAATTTCTGATGTTATTTTTTGCGAATAATAAACCCCATTTACACCATTCCAGTAGTAACATTTTACTCTTGCTGCCTGCAGATTTGACAAAAACACTCTTCCGTCTGTACAGGCAAGGAACTCCTCTGCACAGATCTTTTCTACGCACACACACTGTTAAAGAAAAATATTTGATAAATTAAAGTTAACCTTTGCCTTGCCAAGATAAAAGATGTGTTTAATGCATTGCCAACTCTATATAGATGAGGCACTATTCATTTGGACACATTTCATACAGTCTAAGTAATTGTGAGGAACCTAACGCCGGGCAATTGATGGGTATTAAATCACAATTCGCACGTCTACAAAAGGATGCTAACGTGGTTAAAAACACACCTTTTCCCAGGGGATGCTTTAGTAGAATTCAAATAGTAAATCAAATTATGGCAGCTAATGAGTTACAGCGCTTCAGCTCCGGTAACTCTTTCTCTGCCTCTTCTCCGCCTGCACTGGGGGAAGAACATGTGCGTCCCATCCATACCCGGCAAAAGCCCTCAGCACCTTGCTGAACCACTGAAAAGCATCACTGCAGCAGGTCTGGTAATCTAGAGAGTTTGGACACAGCTACACCCATTAGCTAGACCCACTGGTCTGACTTCAACTAAAACACATCAATTGGGCTAAATTAGTTTATACCCAGTTTACAGAGATGTAATTGCAACTTGTGAGAGACTGGGCAGAAGGGGGGGGTTTCTACCATGCACAATCAGAGCATCTAAGGATAAAATGGGTAATGCCACAATGGAAATGTGACTTCCCCAGTAAAAGTGAAAGTAAGCAAAGATCACAGTGGATCTGTACTGCTTGAAAAATTTGAATAAGTTATCTTCCTCAAAGGTATGCTCTAATTGTAGCCTGGATATTGGAACTTCTTGGCTGAAGTCCCCAGGCTGGAGCTATATGGAAAACTGGAGGACTCAGTGATTTCTCTGCCTTCCAATTCATGTTTACTCATAATTAAGAAAAAAATGAAGGGGTCATAAGTTCATTTAAATACGCCCATAAAGGGTTAGTATTATTTTGACTAAATGTATATGCATGAATATGCTCACATACTTTTGTAGAAAATGGCAGTTGCAGAAGAGATTGCATTTATCCTGTACCTTACCCATGGCATTTTGTTCATTAAATCATCTCCAGCACGATCCTGTGCACATTACAAATCCATATATGCATGCGTGCTATAACAGGCGCTGGCAGAGCACAGGTTTCTACGTCAGCCTAAAAGCTTTCAGCAATGTGGCCACGGGAGAGCTACTGAAACGCTTGTCACAGCTAGACAGGAACCTGAAGACAGGTGATGCTGGCGCCTTCACTCCTCCCCAGACAGAGCTCTCTTAGGAGAGTCACTGTTTAAACAAATTCAACCAAATCCTTCCAAAAGGCACCGAAGACTTGAAGCAGACCTGGAGACAAGGGGAAATCCACAGCTCCGTCCCCATCGTTCTGCCGAACACGGTCTGTGATGACACACTCGATCCTCCACCGCCTCCCCCTTCCAGCAGCGCCAGGAGTGGGTGCAAGAGGGCACCTCACAGCCTCCAAGGTTCCCGATGTCAGCAGCTTTTTGCTCTGATAAAGGTCAGGAGTGCTCACTCCCAGGCCCAGCGCTGTGCCGCTAAGGTTCGCTAGCCAGACTCTGCTTGAGGGAAAGGCAAGAGGCACTGCAGGGCACATATGCTTTTGTTTATTGAACTCTGCCTGCCCGTGACCCACTTGCTTCTGCTACTCAGACAGGATTTCTCATCCCAAAAACACTGGCACAGTATTTTCGTACACCAGCCTCAGTTTCCCTGATACATGCAGATTTAAAAATTGATTAAATAAAATTAATAAATAAAATTAAGTTTAATTTAAATCTATAAATGTGGGGTTTTTTCTCCCCCTGTGGCTGTGCAGCTTTCTGGGGATAGGAATTAAAGGTGTATTGCTTCTCGGTTCATGTTCTTTTTCTATTATTTGCACAACAGTTTGGCTTTAGACTCTGGCAATCACACACACCCCAGCACAGCACTACCTAGAGACAATCAGAATTTAATCCCCTGATTGGAAAATGGGCTGAAAAACACTACTTAACCTTAACTACGGAAATTCATATTCCTCTGATAGAACGGAAATAAACAGAGTGGGGGGAGGCTTCCCCCTAAAAGCCCCTTAAATTAATATTTGAAAATATTAGCTCTTAACAATTTAATATGTGATTATAATATTCATAAACCTTTTTATCACAATAATCCTGTTTATTTGAGCCATTTTCGTATTATTTTCAGCTCCTACTTTATTGGGGAATGGTTGAAGGGAAAAGGTCCATAGAAACTATTCAAGACAATCCCCTTGACACTATTGCAACCTGCTGATAACTGCTCTGACATGTCTCATAAACCCTCAATAAAAAAGGAAGAAGAATGTGCCTCAAAAGCCCATGGTACCACTTTTAAAATTCCACCTGCAAACTAACAATTTACAGTGAGAAGGGAAAAAACCCCCCAAAAAAAAAAAGTAAACCCTGTTATATCGTTATTATTATTATTATTGTTGTTGTTATTTTCATTCTGAGATACTCTCCAACCCAAATCTTAAAATCTTCTTTGTGGAACCTATTATTTAACCCTAACTCTTTTAGTCGGTCTGGGCATAGTATTTAATTTATGATAATACATGATAAACATGAGAGCTATAACAGGGGAAGAATATGAATAGTAGTTTAACATACATGAATTATTATTACATGCAGTTTAGGACAATTTAGCATTAGGCCAAGTGAAAGTTATAGGATTAGGAAATGTCAAAGGTGCAAGGCAGAGAGGAGG
This sequence comes from Gallinula chloropus, assembly GCF_964237585.1. Classification (NCBI taxonomy): domain Eukaryota; kingdom Metazoa; phylum Chordata; class Aves; order Gruiformes; family Rallidae; genus Gallinula; species Gallinula chloropus. The sequence goes on from NC_140087.1 coordinate 103,601,276, forward strand.
TGGGAATTTCTTTGGGTAAAAAGAAGCAACTTGCCTGGCAAGTAGCCAATAAAGATAATTTTTTGCCTTTGCTTGGCTGAGATAATGTGGATCAATTACATCCAATTAATTTGCATAGAGTGAAAAGTTCTGTTTTTTGATCAAGATAACCAAAAAGGGGTTCCACATTCCTTGTTCGGCCTTTTCTTGAAATTTATTTGCTAAACACAAGTTAGGTGAAAATTCAACTGAGCAATTCCTTTCTGAGATTTTTTTTTTTTTAATAATCTGTATTTTGATCTCCAGTATATTTCTTCCTGTTTTGGGTTTTTTTTTTCTCTCTTATATCCATACTATCATTATTAGTATGTTTTTGTATCCCTGTTGCATATTCATTTTCCATATCAAATCTGTATTGCATTACTCTATTTACTTACTGTGTCACGTGATTTAGTTGTTAAATAAAACCCTTTTCAGTCGTTATTGTGAAAGCCTGTTGTCTTTTGGTTTCCTGAACTCCTCTCATTTCCCACATCATGTCTCCAGGTCAACAGGAGGGGGAAGCAGAGGTGACTTAAGCTCTCTCATTTTGCAACGTTTGCATTGTCATGGACACAATAAACTGTCCATACTAGAGCAGGGAAACTCCTCAGCGTGAGTGTTGGTCTCTGCTGCTCTCCATTGACTCTTCTGTTGGGGAAGAGAAGGGCGTACTGGAGCAGGGCATGAGCAGAAAGGGGTAGAAAATTCCCTTCAGGATGACACCACCACATCAGTCCTGGGAATTCAGCTACAAGAGCAAAGGAACAATTAGCTCACACAGCCAATTAGGACAATTAAAACCAATATCTACTCTACTATCATATTTGACATGCCTCTATGTGGAGAAACATATGCTTCTAAGAATAAACCCAAATATTTTAAAGTGCAACTACTATGCAAAGTGCTGCTTTTAAAAAGGAGCTGGAATCCAGCCCTTACACGCCGTGTCATCACTGGAATGTGAATCTTCAGTGCGGTTTCAAGTAGCTGGATGAGAAGAATTGTGTAACACGGGCTGCATTTCTCACACACGGGCACACGCTTCAATTCAAAAAAACCCAGAAAACACCACGACAAGAAATCCACAAGCACCTCAGAAGAGTGAATAACTTTGAAGTCAGTTATTATTTCTGCTATCTCCCTCTGAATATTCTGCTTCTTCCCCCTGAGCCGTTGCCCGTTGTCACTGCCGGCACGGAACGGGAAGCGCCAGAGAAAGCAGAACCAAGACAGATAAAAGGGTCAGTTTGCTGAGACAAAAGATGATATCACGTCGAGACAAATTACAGAGGTGCTGTGTCTAAATGTGTTGAAGCAATAACTGCTATACAACAGCCGTATCAGCAGGGCTGCTCTGTGCCTCTTGCTTACGCGCTCTGCATGCCAAGCAGGGCCCCGAGCCCGGGCGCTGCAATTCAGGTCACACAGAGAGGCAGCTCGGCGGCAGCCCGGGAGACAGCCAGCTACTGGGCCACCTGCAGGCCATGCTGCTCAGGCACGGCCACAGCTGCGGAACAAGTCATTAGAAGTGACAGGTAGCCCGACGCTGGAGGGAAGAGCCCCAGCCGAACCCACATCCCCCAGCGCATCCCTCCGGCGCATCCCCACCCGTCCCCGTGCTTCCGTACACACCGGCCTTCTGATCCGAGAGTCTGTTTGGCTTGGGTTGGGTTTTTTTAATTGTCTTTTTTTTTTTTTCTCTCTCTCATTTAAAATCAGCCAGGAAAAACACAGGAGCTCTCATACATGCAGTGACTCCGCCGGGTCTCCAAAACTGCTGATCAGCTGAGCGACTTGAGACATAAGGGTAGTTAGCACCCGTGAAAGATCAGAAACCGCTAGCAGGCATGCTGTTAACCCTGACAGGGAGGAAACTGGACAGTTAGCACTCCTACAAGACCAAGGTGCCACGACAGGCTGGAGTATAATGGTCACAGATGGAAAAAAAAAACCCAAACAAATCCAAACAAAAAAGATACATAGACAAATCAATCAATGTCACAGCACATTGTCATAATTTTTCCTCTCCAGTTACTGTTTGAGATCTCCCTTTCCTGAAAGAGTATCCAGTTTCAACAGCAAATAGTTATATAGCTTGCTAGAGCAAAGGGGGTATTGTATGAGCCCCCCAATTCATTGCTGGAAAAGCAAGATCAGTCTCTTCCACAGGCAGAGCTAAGACAAGGACACCTGCCCTGACATCCTTTTTGCTCCAAAAAACAAAGGTGTCTTGTTTTTGGCGCCAAGCTTAAGCAGGCTGGATTTCCCATTGCTGTGCCAAGCAAAACACTGGTGGCAAAATCTCCTGGAAAGGGAATGGAGCTTTTACAAGCTAGTCCAGAGAGTACCTGTGATTCTAGCAGCTGTTGTTACCGAGCCAGGCTGAATAGCCTTCAGCACTGAAATCGCTAGGGTTAAATGAGTGACTTAATCCTTAGGACTGTGGCACTAAATTGCAAAAGTAGGACCAGACTACCAGAGTATTGTTCATATGACAGGGTTCTGACCAACAGAGAAGGTCTGGAGCTGAAATCTTCACCGAAATCAGTTGTATTGTTATAATCTCACCCCTGTAGAAAAGATCAGCATCACATTTTCTGTGCCCTGCTGTGCTGCCGGTCTAACTAGAAGGATTGCTGTGCAGCAGCAAGCACTAGGATGCATTCAGCACTGCTGAACCAGGGAGGAGCTTTTCCAGTTTTGAAATGGTTGAAGACAGGAAGTTCTGTGAAGGTTTTGGATCCTCAATAAATGCATTATTTTAGATGCATGTCATCTAAAAGATGTGGACAGATGTTTTTTCTTTATATGAAGACACCTGAACGGTCTGGAATTATCCACACCTCCAGATGGATAAGGCAAGTCCACAGGATGGACAGAAAATATTTGGAGGCCCCAAAAGAAAATAATTTGTGGAGATACATGTGAGGAAAGAACATGTCATTATGCTTTATACTTCATCTCTATGGTCCTGACACATGGATTGTATTCTCCCAAAACCAGGAAAACAGACACCAGTGTCTGATCCCCAGAAGAGAAGGTGTGTCAATTGCTAATACAGGTAGGATACTTTGAAGCTTGGAGAACTCCTAACGGTCCTTGGAAAACTCCATTACCATCACCGTTACAAATGCTGTAACAATCTGTGGAGGGCAAAGATGATCTGCAAACATTGGTTTCATATTGCGATTGCCTTGGAAAACACATTCATTTCTAGACTTCTGCATTCTATCCACAGAAGAGCTTACAATAGGAAATTCAGAAGTAATAAAATAAATTTATCAAAATTACTGATATATCTGGAGGGATCAGAATATTTTGAAAACAAATACGTAAAGCACTAAGTGCCTGTGTTCCAAGTATTTTCTGTCAGTCCTTGTTCTTTTGTCTTATTCTGTCGATCTCAAAAGCAGGATAATCAATATTCCTACTATTTAAAAACGTTCTGTATGAGGGGAAAGACTTCCATTTACTTTAGATAAGTGGTTTTGCCAACAGGGAATCTGCTGGCACTGAATTGCCAGTATCGGTAATGCACTTCAGTATATACCAAGGGTTAATGAGGGAGAGAAAATGCAACCAAAACTAGGAAATATCAGAGTAACAATTTCAAAGGAGAAAGATGGAACATTAAATGTCATCCCAATTGTTTGAATCCTGGGGTGGAATTATTAATATCCTGGGGGTTGTTAAAGCATCTGGAGAAATGATCTACATGAAACACAAGATACTGCGTGCTGTATACAGCTCTGGAGTGAAATGTTTCAGTTCTGTGACACATCTTCAAAAACAATTGTTTCTTCCTTTAAAAATGGCTTCAGGCTTGTATAGTCACCTTGAATTCTGCAGGTTCTGAGACTGTTTATCAAATCACATGCAATGACATATAACTGGAGTCTCTGGTTTTCAACTTGTGGAAATGAGAACATGAGGGAAACAACAGGTTAATGGTCCATCATGGATGTTCACATCCAAAACCTAATTTAAGAGACCTGTTCAGGAACCAGATTCAGAGGCCCCTCTCTTTGCCACTCCCATTAAGTTTAGCAGTGCCTCTCATTCAATTGAAGGAACTCTATTCAGCTGCTGCATATCACCTCCCAGGGAACTGAATTGTCTCAGCCATGGTGAGTTGGGCACTTAATTCAGCATGTTGAATTTCATGATTAGAGGTGGAAGCTTGAAAGTTTTCAGTGAGCAAGCTCAAGGTTGACACCATCCATCTCCCTGCTTCCACATTTTCTCCGAAATCTTCACAAAATGAAGTCCTCTAAATTAAGAGACTTGGCCTTGTCAGGGATCTGCTTGGTAGGCTGTCAAGTGATAAAGCTCTGGTGGGAAGAGGGGCCCAAGATAGCTGCCTGGTATTCAAGGATCACCTGCTCCAAGCTCAGGGGTGATGCATCCCAACAAAGTCAAAGAAAAATGCTCATGCTGATCAGGCAAAAATGCTTAGGGGTCTGCATAGATGAGCAAGGAGCTCCTGGGCAAACTCAAATACAAAAAGGAAGCCTACAGAAGGTGGAAGCAAACACAGATAGCCTGAGAGGAATACAGAAAAATTGTCTGAGCAGCCAATGTTCAGGTTAGGAAAGCTAAAGCCCCGATAGAAATAAATCTGTCCAGCAACATCAAGGTCAGCAAGAACAGCTTCTATAAATATGCCAGCAATAAAAGGAAGACTAGGGAAAATGTGGGGCCCCTCTGGAAAGAAACAGGAAACCTGGTTACCTGGGATATGGACAAAGCTGAGGTACTCAACAACTTTTTTTACCTTGGTCTTCACCAGCAAGGGCTCTAGCCATGCTGCCCATGACACATAAAAAACATGCAGGGACTAGGAGAATGAAGAACTGCCCACTGTAGATCAATGTTGAGACCATCTAAGGAAGCTGAACGTGCAAAAGCGCGCGGGACCTGAAGAGATGTATCTGTGTGTCCTGAGGGAAGTGCAGATGAAGTTGATAAGCCACTCTCCATCATATCTGAGAAATTGTGACAGGCTGGTGAATTTCCCACTAACAGGAAAAAAAGAAAGACCTAGGGGACTATGAACTCGTCAATCTCACCTCCATGCCTGGAAAGATCATGGAGCAGATCCTCCTGGAAACTTTGCTTAGGCACATGAAAACTAAGGAGGTGATTGGTGACAACCAACATTGCTGACAAATTCCGATGCCCTTCTACAAGAGGATTATGGCATTTGTGGATAAGGGAAGAGCAAGTGACATCATCTACCTGGACTTGTACAAAGCTTTTGACATTGTCCTGCATAACATCCTTGTCTTTAAAATGGAGAGACATGGATTTGAAGGACTGACCACTCAGTGGATAAGGAACTGGCTGGATGGTCACACTTAAAGCATTGAGGTCAATGGCTCCATGTCCATATGGGTACCAGTGGTATTCCTCAGGGGTCAGTATTGGTCTGGCACTGTTTAACATCTTTGTCAGAGACAAGGGCAGTGGGATTGAGTGCACTCTCACCAAATTTGCTAGTGACATCGAACTGTGTGGTGAGGTTGACACACTGGAGGGAAGGGATGCCATCCAGAGGGACCTTGACAGGATTGAGAGGCATGCCTGTGCAAACTGTGTGAAGTTCAACAAGGACAAATACAAGGTCCTGCAGATGGTTTGGCACAATCCCAAGCACACTTACAGGCTGGGTGGAGAATGGATTGAGAGCAGCACAGAGGAGAAGGACTTGAGGCTGTTGATTGATGAAAAGCTCAACATGAGCCAGTAGTACATGCTTGCAGCCCAGAAAGCCAACCATGTCCTGGGCTGCATCAAAAGATGTGTGACCAGCAGGTCAAGGGACGTGATTCTGCCCCTCTACTCTGCCCTGGTGAGACCTCACCTGCAGTACTGCATCCAGCTTTGGAGTCCCCAGTACAAGAAAGACATGGAGTGAGTCCAGAGAAGGGCTGCAAAGATGATCAGAGGGTTGGAAATGGGTTGGACTTGTTCAGCCTGGAGAAGAGAAGGCTCTGAGGAGACCTTATTGCATCCTTCCATTACCTAAAGGAGGCCTACAGGAAAGATGGCGAGGAACTGTTTATCAGGGAGTACAGTGATGAGACAAGGAGTAATGGGTTTAAACTGGAAGAGGGGAGATTTAGAATAAGATTAGAATAATTCCTTGTGGAGTGGTGAGGCACTGGAACAGGCTGCCCAGAGAGAAGTTGTGGGAACTCCCTCCCTGGCAGTGTTCAAGGCCAGATTAGATGGGGCTTTGGGCAACTTGGTCTAGTGGAGGGTGTCCCTACCATGCCAAGGGGTTGGAACTGGGTGATCTTGGAGGTCCTCTCCAACCCAAACTATTCTGTGATTCTACAAAAGTTCAACTCATGTGACACAAATATATAATGTTAACTTGTCATTTAAAATTATGCAAAATTTTACTCTTAGGACATAAAATACACTGCTATACAAAGTCATGTTTTATTAAGGAAATATCAATCAAAAGGGCATAGGTAGAGGAGAAAGGGTTATAACTTCCATGTGTTCTGGAAAAGCAGAGATATCCTAGGCTTCCTATAATCTCACCACTGTATTTATTCACCTTGTTAGATGTTTTTATGTGACATAAATATATACACCATCTAAAAAGACCTATTTGTGAGTGTAGACCTTCAAGTGAGGGGAATAAGATTTCAATAAATTACTTCCCTATATTGATAACTTTATTTTTTATAATCATAGAATATCAGGTTGGAAGGGATGTCAAGGATCATCTGTTCCAACCTTTCTGAGTAAAACCTCTGCCTAGACAAAAGCTTTTGTTGCACAAGACAGTCCAAAACCTCATCCAGCTGAATATTAAAAGTGTCCAGTGTTGGGGAATCCACTACTTCCCTGGGGAGATTAATCCAACAGCTGATTGTTCTTATTGTGAAAAATTTTCCTCTAGTGTCCAAGCAGAATCTCCCTAGGAGCTTTATTTAATTATTCTCTAAGAAGCAATACCAAACTGAGAATCTGGATTCGGATCTTGTGTTCTCAATTGCAAAAAAGGTGTCATTGCCTTGATAAGTTTGTTATGTCATCAGGTTTGAATGAATAATTTATGAAGATTACAAAGACTTCTTTTCTAATCAGGAAAGTTTTCACATTATTTTCACAAAAGTTTTATCAATTTTAAATATTGCAAAAGCTGCTACAATTTTATCTTGCTGATGAGGCCAACAAGCTTTTCATCAAAGACTTTTAATCATCAAATTTGCAAAAGAAGTTCCACCTTAAAGATAGAATAGCTTCTTTGGTTCTGTGAAGTTATTTGTTCATCCTTCAGTTGAGCAATTTTGGTATTTAGAGGCTGATAGCAGAATTTCTTGGATCTCAAACTCTGGGATAGGTTAACTGCCATTTCTTTTAGGTCTCTCTAAAAACAGTTCGAAATTTTATATACAGGTGTTCTCGTCTATGCAAGAAAAAATAACTGTAAAGAACTTCTACTGAATAGTTCTATGGTTTGGTCTTTATCCTGTCTCACGTTTGTGTCAGTGGTGAAATTTCTCTTTATTTTTATATTTCTATCTTGTTTTTTAATCCTCTTTTGTTCTTTAGTCTCCTCTTGTATGCTAAAGCCATGTGTAGACAAATTCCACAGGTAGTGGCATAATTGTGTCCTTCGTTTGTTCGCTTTTTTTATTTTATGTCGATCAATTTAGTTGATTGACACATTTTAACTTTGTTCTTATGTAAGAAAGGCTAAACAGCAGTACCCAATTTACTTTATATCACAGCTAACATGCCATTGAGATTAATAGGAACAATTCATATCCTTTTGGAAGTATTTTATCTCAGTCTCTAGGGATTTATTCAAACAACACAACATTCTGTTCCTGTTAGTAACCACAAAAATGAGAAACTTAGATTTAAGTGACAGTTAAGATTTTGCATAATTTTCTTTTTCCTGTGTTAGGAGAGAGACTTGTCAGACAAATAAGACAAAAATGTAGGGGGTCTTACAGGGAATCACGACATTACAGACATACAATCATACTTAAGACAGCCATGCTTTGATGCATCCTTGGGTATTGAAATTCTTAGCTCAGAGAGAAGGAAAACCAGCAAATTTCAATAATCTATTGAAACAAACTGTTCAATACTCTGAGATTAGCTTCTTTTATTTGTGCAAAATTTCTACTTAAAAAAGGGAAGTTTAAGTGACAAAAAATGGTTCTCAGTTGAAACATCTGGTTTCTACCTATTCTCGCCAAGGACCTGACCCATTCTGTTATCAAGGTCTTCCTGTTAATTACAAATTCAAAATAATTCTGAAAGAAATAAATTATTTAAACAAAGCTTATTAATGGAGGGTCCCTTATCAATGCTGTCATTTAAAACTATCAGATGGCAAAATGAAAGTTGTATATTAAAAACCCACTGTTTGTGAGACAGACTAGCTGTTTTGCAATGGGGAACTAATGTTTTTGCCCTGATAGAAGTAATGTATCTTTTTTTATGATGGGTAAGGTATATCATCTACTTTATTCTTTGCTTTTCGGTGCTTAGCTTACATAAAGGGTGTGATAGACGCATAACCAGTCACTCAGCAATTTCACATGCTTTCAATTAAAAAATTTGCTGTTTGTTTTTGTAATTTACTAAAGATTTGAAAAGTAGAAATACAAAACTTAGCAAAACCTAACAGCACTTTTTCCGCTTTCAGCAAGCAAACAATGTAGTGTTGATAAGAGAGGAAGATATTCTTGCTACATTGAATTCAAGGGCAAATTTCATGCTGATTTCAAAAGAGCTACAATTTCACCCATAGAGCCCTGCAGTGGTGTGCTCTACTGCAGCTGTTCGTGCATATATTTCCCCTTCTCCATGGTTTCCCTGTGCTTGTAGGTCCTGCAGCCCAGGCTTCACCCTCCTCTTTCCCTACTGCCAGGCTTGACAGTCCCTATGCTGTCTGTGAATCCTGTCTTTGCTCAGCACCTGGCCCACACCTCCCATCCAACCCCTCCAGTGAGTGAGATCTTGATAATATATCGAGATTTGCCAAGCACGTGCACATTGCAATAAAAAAAATACATAAAGCAATGCAATATCAAAATTATAGTCATGTAATGATAATAATTACAAGAAACTAACCTAAAATGCCTTAATCAGATAAGAGGCCTGTGCCAGAACACTGTATTTCTTATGCTTTGTCACTGCTAGGTTTCTGCAATTTGAGTAATATTATGGCTATCATTAGTTGTTGCCCAGTTTGCTTGCCTGCTTTAAGTTTCCGAAGCCAAGGTGCTGTTTCTGACTGGGACATGTAAGCATAAGTGTACATATAAATGTAGATTTTTTGTATACATCCCTTTCCTAGAAGCTAAAAATTATGGTCCAGCTCCATACCCCACATCCTAAACTCCCACTCAGGTTTCCAGACATCCAGGTCTGTCAGTGCATCTATTTCTCCCTTCAGGAACATGTGGTGAGCATGAACAGCCTTCATCTTAACCAAAGAAATGAATCTATGTTCTTGACTTGGAAGCACAAGAAAAAACATTAAGCTATTAGGATGTTTAAATCCATACTTCATTGAAAATGTCTCAAATCAATGTCAAGGGTGTAGATAAAACAGGTGAAAGCCACCAAATGTCAACCTGGGAATGCAAATATGAAGTAAAGCCCGTTAATGAAATGTTAGCTGCTTTTTGTACGTTTGTTGGGAATTGCTCAAGGGGGAAAGAAGAGCATACACAGTTACCCACCTTCAGTTATAGCCCACTCAAGTTTCAAATTTTAATTAATTCAATGTCTCACAGGCATACCACATCACCTATTAGTTAGGGTTTATTTTCTTTTTTTTAATCATCTATCCCAAAATTGAAAAACTGACCCCAGCCTTCCCCTAGTTTTCCTCCTGCAAGTCCATTTAAAGTTCCCCATCTTCATTTCTCTTGCTTGGGAAGTTTCAGGCTCAATGTCCTCCATTATCTTTAGTCTATTGAATAAGTGTTACATTTTTAATTTATACTGAGATGTTTCCTACTACAAATAGGAACACAAATATCCCATATAATCCCATGGAGCACAAGGCATTTCTATTACCAGCCAATCTTACAATGCACAAAATTTCCTTCCTCCTTTTGTTTATCTTTATGATTCCATCCCCTATTTACTTTAGTGAGGTTTACTTTGCCTTCACTGTAATTGTCCTGACCAGCCTGAAGCTCTTCTGTAGACTTTCTCTTGCCCTTACAGGTGGAGTGTAGGAAGTCATGTTCACTAACTTTCAAGGAGTACCAATTGCTCAAGCAGGTTTAGCAGGTGCAGCACCTCCCTTTCAATATCATTCAGGATGAATGAACCCAGATCTGTTCCTTTTCCAGACTTAGTTGAGAGCTGGGGATAGTTGGACAGTGAGAATGGAGGCAGGATAGACAGTGCATGATTTTTTTCCGGGAGAGAGATTTAAGTATGGCTATAGGCAGATGCAGTGAAGGTTATAGCGCAGATCCATCAATCTTGGAAGTGTGTGTGCAGCAAGCAGGGAGTAAGAGAGGATAAAGACCCCAATCTTCAACTTGTCCTTCTTAGTTTCCCATTGAAACTCAGCCAGACCCTGTCCTGTGGTTCCCTAGCCTCTTCTTCCCTTCCTCTCCTAAACCCTGCTGATCTCTACTCTGTTTTGCTAACATCACAAAACATATTTTGCTAGCTTGGAAGAGGAGAATTACATTTTATTCATAATGCTGAGACAACTCAGATAGGATCTAGACACTGGTGTAAAAAACATGCAGGATTTAGCCTTTTGCCATTATTCAGAATCAGAAAAATACAAATATCATCTGCCATGCTACAACAGCTGTTTGTTGCCTTTTTGCCCTCTATGCTTATTGTTTGAAAAATTAGAGGAAAAACTCAGAACATATTACTGCTGGAAAGAACCTCAGGGCCTCGTGCAGCAGTGATCTCCCACAGGCAGGTTTCTGCAGCCTCTGTAAAGTTTAAGCAGACGATATCAGGCATTGCACATTGTTAACTTCTTGGATATAGCTCTTGCTTCAAGCATTCATACTGATGCTACTTTTCCTTCTATTGACTTTTTCTTTGCTATTTTTTCTTCTCTGAGAAGAAAACCTATCATCTTTTGCAAGAATGGATGATAATACCTCTTCTCCTCCTCTTTTTACTTGGATTCTGAGGCTCCTGAGATAACTTTGTTCTTACACCTTTTACTGCTGTGTCTGGTTCACTGTTGGTACCAGAGAGTAATTTGACTGAATTAAGCTTATGATGAGCCTTTACTGCTCTTCCATTATTTAGTTCACTACCTTCCACTGCCCAGACACCCCCCACCTCTTAATATGTGAAAAAGTGCTCTCAAAAGGTTCTCCTATTTCACTTAAAAATGCTATTTAATTTTTTCTTTTCTTGAAATTCAGCAGACAAAAAAGTGAGACTATAAATTAATCGATATCTACCCACAAAACTTCACAAATCTTGACTCTTCAGGCACTCTGTCAGGTCTGGTTGAGAAATTTTTGGCAAGACACAGACAGATGAATATTTGCAATACAATTGCACTGCTTCTTTCCTTCAAGGTAATTCAAGTCATTAGACTTCTCTTAGCTTAAATATTAGGTCTGTGTTAGCCCATCTTATCTGGACTGAAATGGGTAGAGTTCCATAAGTAGCCCCACCAGCAAATTTGAGTTGCCATCTCCAAAAGAATGACAGTGGTAAGTACTTGAGAAGAAGCTAACTTCCCAGAGGCTACATAGCTGCAGCTATGAAAAGTTCACAGGGAAATATCAAAATATATAATAAAACAACCACTACACTGAAAGGGATAAGCATGGACTACCCTGAGACATTTAAGATACTACATTTTCCTGTAAAATGGAAAATGTTTATGCTGTGTATGTTTGAATATAAAGTGATTAGGCAAACAGTTTGACCCATGTGGTTATAATATGATAACCATTTGGCTGGGAGCCCATCTGGCTGCTTTATTTCTTTTACCATTTTGTAAAGTAAGATAACAAAATTCCCGACCCTTTGAAGGCATTTGCCTTTCCCTTAATTATAATAATCACCTATTTATTTTCTTATCAGGGGCAAGCACCCAAACTCTGATCTAGTTTTCAAGTACTTAGTTATAATAGCAAATAAAGGTGTGGGTTTATTCTGGCAGAACTTTAAATGATACAGAATATTAAATAAAAAGCTCCCAAAACAGCCATGTAGAATAATAGCTTTATCATTAAAAGAAATGAAACTATTTGCTAAAAGAAATAATATTCCGAGTGTATGTGACAGATTCTGATTCAGCATGACAAAAATGAAACATGAGTTACTGTTTCCACACATATTTTATAAGACGTTGCACAAATTTTCTATCCGAAGCCAGATGATATCCAGAGAAATATGCCAAAAGGCAAAGCCCTGGCATTACTATAGAACTGAGTTAATGAATAGTTAAATAACATGGGCTTTAATCAAGGAGATGGACTGAAATCAGTTTCTGAAAAGTTGTGTATGAACATCTAAATTGCTTACTAAAATTCTGACTGTGCATGTACCTGCAGCCAAATATCAAAGCATATGGAAGGTGTCTGAAAATGACTGGTGTACCCTGAGCTGCTGATTGCAATCAAATTCTGTATAACCTTTTAAAAGCAAACGCTTATCAAAATTCAGTTCATGTTTTGGCACTATCTAGTGTTTCTGCCTCCTTAGATGAATATAACCTGAAGGCAGTCACTCTACACCAAGAAAGGGATCCAGACTGAGGTACAACTGAATGCACTGGTAATCATCATGCAAAACGATGGAATCGTTTTGGTTGGAAAAGAGCTTTAAGGTCAAGTCCAACCTAACACTGCACAGTCCACTACAAAACCATGTCCCCAAGCACCACAACTACATGTCTTTTAAATATCTCCAGGGCATTTAAACCACTGCTCTGGTAAGCCTGTTGCAATAACCTTTTCAGTGAAGAAACATTTCCTAATATCCAATCCAAACCTCCCCTGGCACAATTTGAGGCCATTTCCTCTTGTCCTATCATTTGTTACTTGGGAGAGGAGACCAACACCCATGCAGCTGCAACCTCCTTTCAAGCATTTGATCTATTTTCTCCATACTATACCACCCCAGTTCCCTCAGCCTTCCTTATCAGACTTGCGCTAGACATTTCATCACCTTCAGCTTCATTTCCCTTCTCTGGACATGCTTCAGTGACTCAATATTTTTCCTGTAGTGAGACATCTGAAACTGAACGCATCTGAAGTGCAGCCTCACCATACAGGGGGGACGATCGCTGCCCTAGTCCTGCTGGCCACACTATTTCTGATACAGGCCAGGATGCTGTTGGCCTGGGCATGCTGCTGGCTCATATTAAGTCAGCTATTGACCAATAACCCTGGGTCCTTTTCTGCCAGGCAGCTTTCCAGCTGCTCTTCCCCAAGCCTGTCGCATAGCCTAGGATTGGGCTGACCCATGTGCAGGACCCATCACTGAGCTCTGTTGAACCTCATGCAGCTGGCCTCAGCCCTTTTGTCCAGCCTGTCCAGATCTCTGTAGAGCCTTCCTACCCTTGAGCAGGACAGCACTCCCACCCATCTTGCTGTCATCTGCAAACTTACTGAGGGTGCACCCAATCCCCTTGTCCAGACCCTTGATAAAGGTACTGAAGAGAACCTGACCCAAAGCTGAGCCCTGGCAACAGGCATCTACATACAAACATACTCAGCAGCTACAGAACAACTTGGGGAAAATGTTTACTGTAATTTTTGTGCCAATTTCCAAGTTTTTGTGCTGCATACTTTCCTGATGTTTGGCTTTTCCTAAACCTTATTGGTGATGTCACTTCCCTCAAAATCTCCATCTTTGATGGATTTGCTTTTTTGCTCACCTTTGAGGTTGTCTCCTGGTCCTTTCTTATTCTGCTTGAACCAGTCTGGCAGCTTTTGACACTCATTATTACATCCTAATCAAAACCAACTCTACTGATCCAAATCAGTCTTTCAAGTTCCTTCTAACCAAAGATATGGAAGCCCAAACCAGTTTCCATTGCTGCATATTATCCTAGAATTATGCCTACAAAAAGAGGCAGCCTATGTATGACAATGCAGAGCTACATCTGTGAAGTAATTATTGTCCACAGAGGACAATTTATTGCCTGCAAAGAAAACCTGAAGGGTTTTATGGTGAGGTGGTAGCTTTTTATGGTCAGCTCATTCTTTTTCCTATATGAGCTTTCTATGCAAACCTGTTGGATCAAAATGCCCATGGCTATTTAAATGGACACTGTCAAGCAACAGAGATAAACTGGTTTACATCAAATCCTAGTTTTTAATTAATTGAACCACTTCCCTGTTCAATTAGAAAAAGACATTCAAGTAGACTAGGAACACTGCCTGGATTCTGTGTTCAAACTGAAGAAAGACAACATGAAACAGTTACCAACACAATAAGGTAGGGACTGGGTATGTTTATAGCCCACCTATGTCAGTGTTAGCATCACAGCTATAAACTGTGAATTTAGGATGCTGGCAGCACTAGCTACTTGTTGGTTTCCCAGCACCTCCTCCACTAAGTTACTGCTTTTAAGATCCACACCTTCAAGAGACAAGAGCCTTGTGTTTATCCTTTAGGCAGAACAAGCGTCTCTGTGTGTCTGTATGTCTGCTATGTAGGTAGCAGGTGGGTTTGGTTTCTAGCAGGTTTTAATTTGATGCTCTCTTTGTAAAGTTAGCTGCCCCTCTTCAGACACAGATAACCATGAATTTTTTGGAGATGTCCAGCAGATTTATCAAATTATCATGGTTTTTAATCAGCCACCACCCTGATTATGCAGAACGTTATCATGGAAACAGTCAGAGAGGTAGGTAACCTCAAACTTCTCCCCTCCTGTGGCACATTCCCCAAGACACATCAATCCTTGTCTCCAGGCAGATGCAATAACATGTTTGCTGCTGATCTGGGGCTGATGAAATAACCTGAAGGTAGGAGGGCAGTGACTTGAGCTTCTTTGTTTCCCTACAGGTCCCTTGATTGCTGTTGCTCTCAGTACCTCCTATTTTTCCAGCCCTCCCTGCCTGCTTTGGTTAAGTGGGCTGTGTGAGGTCATCTAGCTTAAAAACAAAACAACCATACTATAAAAATGTGGGGTTTGTTGGGTTTTTTTCACCTGTGTCAATGAATCAAGATTGTACAGACAAGCTAAGTGATATAAATGATAGGGCAGCTGACTCCTAGAGAGAGGTCACAGGGCTGAACAGTGGGTCTCTCTAGATGATGCTTTAGGCACACATTGACTAAGCACCAAGAACGTGAAGGAAGAGCTCAGGTCATCATGACCTCAGCACCAGCAGTGCAGTTGTTTCCTATACAGAGGTGCCTGACTCCAAGAGGGCTGAGATAGCAGTGAAAATGCAGTAATAAGGGAGATGGCTTCTTCCTCTTCTCCCCAGTCAGTTTGTACACAGGTCCTACATGGCTGCTGTGGTATGCAAGAAAGCCAGCACACTTGCAGCAGCATTGCACCCGTTAGCATCCAAGCTGTCTAGAATGCACCTATTCATGATGCAGTCATCCCTTAGGTTGACCCAGCAAGTACTCTCCTCTTTTTACTCTATCTCTTGGGAACTCTTGACGACTCCACATGCCGTGGAGTAAAATCTGTCATTCTGCACTTGGCCTCAATGCCAACTAGAGCTATCATCTGGAAGATTGAATTCAATCACTAATGGCCCATTTACTTTAAGGATCTCATTCTGCAATTCAGAAAGGTATCTTGCCTTCAAAGGGGTGATTTTGTCATGGAATGTATTTATAACTGCTTTTCTGTTGGTGGTAAAAATAATTTTTAGCACTAAGCAAGATTACATTGCCAATTTCATAAATATTAGACAATATTTGGCCACATTGCCACAAATTTAAAATTACTGAATCTTCTGTCTAAACATTTTCTCATTAATGCTATCAGGACAATGAAAGCCCACGATTTTTCTGCTATTTGCTGCTTTCTAGATTGCAGTACATAAGAATTGTACAGTTTGACAATCCATCTTCTCTTCCCCTTCTTTTCATTTTACGTTGGTTTGTTTACATGTTTTCATCTCATTTCCAGAACAGAAGCTTCTTGTACCGAGTGATATCTCTTGCCATAGCTTCATACTGGATCTGGTGCTCCAGAAGGCAGCCCTGACCTTAGGAGGCCTCTACATGCTTCAACAGTTTACACTGCCAGTCTGTTAACCCTGTTGGCTTCAAATGAATTGGGAACTGCCTCAAAATATAATATACGCTGTCTTTATTTTTTACTTTTAGGAGCAGCGGCAGGTAGCACAGGGCTATCACATTTCAACTCTCCTGGGCAGTGTTTATTTGACCATGGCCTAAAACATCCCTCTGCTTTTTTGTGCTTTTGAAACTTTCTACCTAAATTTTTATTTGAGATTGCTATACAAAAGCTTTCTATAAAGTGATCCCTCAGCAAGGCCAGGGGCAAAGACAGCATGAGGGGGAACAGGGAACAAAGGAGAAAAAAACAGTCCAGTAACAAGGAACAGATGAGGGAGAGAAAAATACACAGCACCTCTGTGTTAAGTCACTGGTAGGAGGGAGGGAATGCTGTGCCCTTCCCAGAACTGTTTCTGTATTTTCTCATGAAAGAAACTACATTAGAGGTTATGTATCAACAGGCAAGGCAATGCAACGCGGCCCCATCTGCTGTCCGAGCGGGTTCCTTGCCTACGAGGTGGAAAAGTCTTGCTCACCCTTACAATCTTCCCTCTCTGGTCACTGCAGCTGGTGCAGCCCTGGTGAGCAGGGAGAGCTCTTCCTTCTTGTGGAAAACACCTCCTGGGCTGCTGGAGCCCTTTCCAGCACTTTCCTAGAAAAAGAAGGTGAACCTCAGTTTCTAACCTGATAGATAAGTGCTGTGACTGAGAGGCTGTTAGGCGAGAGTGCAGAGTAACACCTTCTCCACTGCTCTGGCAGTGATGCAACACAAACCCACTGCTTGGTCTCAGCCAGAGTCAAGAGCCCCAAGAAGGTGAAGATGAAGTAAAATTCCCACTCATGGCTCTGGGGAGGGGAGGAGAGGAGAAAGGATTTAAAGATTACACTCTACATGTAATTTTAGGCGTCCGATTTTCTTTTTTTAGGACTTGCACTTACTATACAGCCTATGATTGACACTAGTACCACAGGAAACCAACATACTAAAGCAAAATATAAGAGCTATCTCATGGTGAACTATGCTCCCTTTATTCAGAAATCTCTCCTGCACAAAAAGGATTAAGAGAGGCTTTCCCACATGGATACAGAAACAGCTTTTCTTTTCCTCCGTCTTCAGTAAAAATAAATAAGTAAACACATTCCTTGGGTATCTGACAGCTTGACTAATTGCAAACAAATTTTCAAATGAGGAACCAAACAGCAAGATTTTCAATCAGGTCTCTCCACAGCATATAATTTTAATTTGAAATTTATTGAAAATAAATTAGTGTAATTATCCCCTAAATCTAGAATTCATTGTCAGTGAGAGAGATTTTAGGTGAAATGACTTGAATTTAGTATTATAAAAAATAATACTTCCTGTGCAAAGCTGTAATACAAGAGGACTTACATTAACAATGGTGGCCTCAAGTTTAAGCAGCCAGTGTATACAAGTCCCTGAGTCCTCTAGGATCCTTCAACACATATATTCCCTAACTGGCCAGTTGTCCATGACCTTGCTCTCAAAAGCACTGACCTTTTCGATATCTAACCTAATAGTCATGGTTGCAGCCTGTGGCTAAGATTAAATCCTGCTTTGCAGGATTAGCTCAGGTCAGACAAAACCGATCCTTGAGAGCAAAGGTAACTGGAAGTTGAGAGGAGACTAGTTCAGGCTGCAGAAGTCTGCTAAGAAAAGAGATCCTTGCAGATGCAATCCAGTCCTGCTTCTGCCTATGTAAACCTTGCATTAGGCTCATTCACAAAGCCATTGGGTTTGACTCTGGTCTCTGCGCACAGTAAAAATTTCCAGTGAAACCCAAGATGACGGAGAACACCAGTGACTCAGTAGGTGACATTCTCCTTTCTGAGTCAGAGCTGAGCAGACACAGCAGCACGATGCTAGAGGACATTGCTGCTGGACAAGGCACAGTGAGATCAGAAACACTGACAATCCCACATTGCTGCTTTACGAGACTGTGTGCTCAGCTATCCTCATCAGACTCCAACCAGAAATTTACATCCTGCAGACCAAAGTCCCCCTTGCAGTTCTACTGCAAATGACGTTTCCCATAATGTTCTCTCTAAAAATTTATATAGTAATGCTAAATCATTGCTGTATTTTAGTCTGGCGATGACAGCAGTGCTCTCTGCACAGAACACAGAAACAATTCCTGTAGAGCTTTTGGGACCCTTAAAAGGTGAAAGATGCTGTATTGTTAAAAAAATAATTCTATTAACAATCCTAAGAAACTAACAGAGAAACCAGATTTTGCAATAATTTTGATTATGATAAGATCTTTAAACAGAAAACAGCAGACTATTGCATTTCCTCTCAGGATAATGTTTATCTTGAAAAGCTTTGGAATTCTTCATGGCCAAGGAGTGACATAAAAACTATTATTAGATGGCTGTTTTGGTGTTCTCAAAGGAACAGGTGGGATTAGGACCCTTTTCCTCTCTTCTTGTCACTCTTCTAGAAACCTGGATGGTGTCCCCACAGGACCTTACTTTCCGAATCCTAACACTACGCAGCAGGTTGAAGGGAGGGTAGAACTCAGGGCAGAGTGCATAGCACAAATGGACTGAGTACTTTCCCAAATCAGGACAGATAATCCTGCAGGCACTACTGATGTCCCTTTGAGTGCATTCAGCTTCAGCACAGAGTACACAGAACACAAAGAACGAAGCACCATGGGCAGCAAGTCTGCAGCCTAGGCTGGCCAGTCTCCAGCACTAGCAAACAGCCACCTCTGAAAGCCCTCACGCACTTTGGAACCATGTTGGATCATTTACATCTTCAAGGATGGCATTTGGCATGGACAGAAACCAAAGAACTTTTCTTAGTGGTCTGTGTGGGGTTTGGGGCTGAAAGAGCAACCTTCACAATGTCTGTTGTGGTAAGGACTCTGGTCTTCCAGCAGAATAAATGTGAATTCTTGCTGCAAAGTCATGCAGAGAAAGGTGTGAAAATGGGGTGACAGAAGAAAACGACCTCTATGTGTCCCAGCAAAATACAGGAAGTTAAAGAATAACACACTGAAGGGATGTACCAGCTACAAAGTCTGCATTGGAGATGTCTCCAGGCATTGCAGACACTCTGAAACTATTGCAGATATGGAGCATATGAGCTTTTTCAGATTAAGAGACAATATTGTCCTGTGAAGGATAACAAGCATGTGCTATTGTAAATGAAAGAAGAATTGAAGTCTTTAATACATATAGCTAGAAATGAAGATAGGCCAAAGGAATTTTTTTTTTTGTTTACAAAACAGCCAAGGGAAATGGGTGAACGCAGTACTAATGAGAGCCCTGCTGAATCAGAAATGGCATATCTAGCTTTCTCAGCCACTTGACAGAAAGAAATCAGGTGGGAAAACTACAGAGGACAACAGAAGAGACTGCTTTTTGTTCAGGAAGATGAAAGGCATCATGGAAATCAAGTTTCCACTTAGCTGAGAGGAGGGTGGAATAGGAGCAATGTTTAAACCTCAAAGAAGCTCATGATTCAGAAAACAGGCCAAATCCCTGTATGAATTCTTCCCAGAGAACAGGGTAAATCCAAAGAAGAAAGTGGGGTTTTGATTAAACTGGTAAGAGTTTGGTCCTTGGTCTTTTTCTAAGGAAATAGAATCCCAAACTACTATTCCTCTCAGTATCACAGTTACATTGTTAATGTTTCTTACATAAATATTTGCTTGAAAGATTTAAACTTTTACATCAGAGGTGCCATGCCATTCCGAGGATGTGGAATGCATACTAAAGGCAGCAAAACTGACTCTATTCTGGTATATTATGTTGTTGATGAAGCATGAGGAGTCTGAGACTGTTCTGAGTTCCATCATAGAGTCTTTCATATCCAGGTTTCGATTTGGGTGTGCTTCAGTGTCTCCATGTAAACGTACTCAGTAAAACTGCAGTGTACCCTAGGTGGTTTGTAAAGTGTTCAAAATGCTTCATACAGAAATTACAATTCATTGTCCACAGAAAATAGTTGTTAAACATTAAGATTTTCCTCAAAAAGAAAAGAATTTTTAAAAAATCAGGTGTAGTATTAAATACAGCCAGTAGACCACACAGTGTTTTTCAATACTTTACCATAACATTATATTCCCATTGATCTATGAATTATCATTCATAGTTGAAAGTGGATTACTTTTTAACTGATGTTGGCCTGATAACTAGAGTTGTGGATTTTTTCCAGATAACAAAAATGAAGAACATGACACTATCATGAAAAATCCCAGAAATTTTGTTGTGATCATTATTTCTTGTGCCTGTAATAGGAAAAATTCATAGGATCTCTTGATTGTGGAGAAATGACCGTATGACTTTGAAAATAATTATGTATGGTGCCTTAGACATTGTTTGTTTTTAAACAGCAGACTGCCGACGTTTGGATGTCAAGCCAATGATGGAGAACTCTGTTGCATAAGAACTGGCCTGTCATGAGTCAAGAATTAACTGACACACTAAAAAGTTATGAAAATCAACAGTCACTGCTACAAAATCATTATGTAGAACATCCCAGGATTTTTAATGAATCCACCAACCTTAGAGAAATGCAAACCTGAGACACTATTTCCATAAGGAATGTGAAGGATCTCAGGGTGCTTTGCAAATCAGATGTACTCTCATTGTAGACACACCAGTACATCTTCCTTGAAAATATCTGCTGCTTAAAAACATGCCATAACATCACACAGACATTTTGGACAGGTAATGAAAAATACATCCTATGAGACTGCTAAGACTACTTAAACCTAACACAAATGCACTATTCAATCAGGCTTTGGTCTTGCTTGCAGACAGAATCCTGTCTCTTTGGGGGAAAAAAAAAAGAAGTGTTTTTTTAACAAACTGAAATTCAAACACCCAAGTTTAGTTCAGTCATTTAGGTCCTGCAGGATCTACACAGCTAAAAGTCTGTGAAACCTACACCATCTGTGGGATCCCCATCAAGAAAGGATCCACTAGCATAGAGGTAGAAAAAAAAAATCATTACTGTCTGACTTCTTCCAGCTGCCACGTCCACAACCTTTATGAACCCCCAGGACCCACTGGACCCCCCTGAACCTAGCTGCGTAACTCACCAATTAGCATCTCAAGGCATAGCGAGTGACCGGGGCAGTGGAGCAGCCTGGGGCTCTCCTCCTTCTGCTGCCCTGGCCAGATCCCTGGGAAACCAGGCAGACTGTATCCATGTGCCTGAGTAAGGGTCATGGTGCGAGCTATTGCTACGGAAGAGGAGAAGGAACAGAAACTACAGAAATTCTTACCCTGACCTGTTAGTTAGGATGGCAAGTCTGATTCTGCAGCGTCTTCCCCCAGCATTGTAGCTCCCAAGTCCAACACATCATCCTAAAAGCAGAAAAAATGCATTTTGGTTAAACTGCAGGAGAATCCAACACATTTGTTAATTCTTAGGAAGAATGGGACACACATATTCACATATCTCCATAAAAAAGGCTTTGGAAAATGTCTCTAACATCTATACTCATATTTATTTTTATGCTAGGGCACAACTGCATGTTCAGTTGTGCACCTGCCTGGTAGGATCTGTTCTGTGGGGAGGGGTTGTACTCTCCCACCAGCACTATTCTGACTCGCCAGACTGAGAGCAATGAGGCAGGCAAAGGAGTAAGAGCAAGCACCAGAGCTTCCATGTTCTAATCTAAGATATATATGTGGAAGGATTTTGGACACCTCCTTTGTTAACCCAAGCTAACAATAAATAAACCTATTTTTCTGTGGGACCTGAACCAACAGTGATAAATCTAATCCACTTAAGTTGCAGAATAAAAATAATTGCTGTAATGTCTTTGCTTCTACTGTTCAAAGAAAAAAAAATCATTACTTTAAATAGTTGGTATAGCAGAGGCTTACGGTCTGTTAATAATTTATATTTCATAGCAAGAGAAAATTAATAACAGATTTTATACGGGTCACAAAGGTATGATCCTACTCTGGCAGTCAGGGTACTGAGTGTGAAAATCACATGGAGTCATGTTGGCTGGGAGAGGACAATTCATGGCGGGTAGCAATGTGGGCTGCTTAAGAGAGAGGGAAACAGCCAGTAGTGGCAAAGAGATGATGTCCCTTGAACAAGAGTCAAAGCTAAACAGTCTGTACAAGCAAATATTTATTTATGGAAGTGTTAAAGCAATTCCTTCCTGACACATCAGTGAACTCTGTGAACAGCTGGAACTTGATAGCTTAAAGGATAAAGAAAGATTTTCATAGTCAGCAAAGGACACTGCAGGGTTGACCAGAGATTTTTTTTCTAGAAATTCAATATATTCATAGCTTAGTTGCAGAGAAAAGCAAAAGAGGAGATTCATTATTCCAGATATGCAACATTAATTGTTGAGAGTGGTGTTGCACAGGCCATCTCTTTTGGGTTACTATCACTGTGTATTTTACATTCCTATTAGACACCCTGCTTGCATTTGTGACCATGCCAAAAGAAGGAAATATTCAGTCCTGGCAAGCAATGTGGTAGGAGTAGGAAGCCTTGATTCCCAGTTCATGCTTGTACCTAAGCAATGGTCAGCACAGACAAGGACACCTATGCTAGCTCCATATCAGAAGACTTTCCACACACAGAAATCTATCGATGGCATCACAGAGCTGCCTCTCCACACTATTGCCAGGCCAAGAAGCCCTTTCAGAGTCTTTACATCATAGGTGAGTTTGCTATAATTATGACCTTCCTGAGAGGCAGGATGAGCAGAGCAGGGAGTCAGAAAAGGCTGAATCCTATGAATATAGAGAAGAAGCTGAGTTGGATAGATCAGGTGACATCTGGAATATAACTACAGAATTTATCATCTGCATCCTTTCTCTTGTGCACTCAAATAAATATTACTGTTATTGGTTGACATGTTAATCGCAGATGTAAATATAAAATGAAGCATTTCACCTTTGTACTCCAGCGTCGTCTCTGCGCGTGTTCGTGATGTGAGGGAACAGCTGAATTCCTAATGACGGCAGCACAGACCCCAGCAGTACAACTGAGAAATTCAGCCTGATAGCCCAGGAAACCCCTTTGTGTCCTGTCCCACCACTACAGACAGCGGTGTTTTGAAACATCCTTCTTACTTAAAGGAAGACAGATGTTTAATAGCAACCACCATGGTTTGAGAGGGAGAGATGGAAAGATAATTTTGTCCCTACCAAGAGCATGTATAGTATGTATACCAGATTAAACGTATTTGTTATGTTGTTGGGAACCTCAAGCAAAACGCAATCATTGGTCTGCACCAGCTGAACGATTTTTTAAAACCCAACACTTTGCCACCTGCAGAGTAGCTTCTATCAGCAGGGCACAATGCTGCAGCTATCATGCCTCAGTTTCCCTGGAAGGATTTGCCAATTAGTCCAATAAAGAAGATCTCGTGCCAGAGCACCAAGAAGTTCAAACACCTTCCAACATAATAAAGTGATATATTCAAACACAAGGTAAGTGTTCCTCTGGCTCAGGCGGGCTAGGCTGTCAGATTTGGGGGCGATTTATGCTGCTGCTACATTGATTCATTACTTTGATCCCATTTTTTGCCCTTCCAGTCCCTGTGCAGCTCTGACCATCTCTTGACAGCAGCCCCAAGCGTGAATACTTCACCAGCATCCCTGTCACTCCCAGTCCCAAAGTGCCTGCTAGCCAGCTTGTTTCCAACAGTCCTGACACCCACATGCTCAGCAAGCAAAGCCAACAGTGCTTGCCACACTTCATTAACCCGAAAAGCACGTACAAAATTTGTTGACAAGACCAGGCCTTTGTCTGAAATGGAAAAATGAATCTTGCAGCCACTTGAGATGATGAGATATAGCAGTTGAAAACAGGAGATAGGCATCTAGAGAATATTGAAGTTATACAGCAAAAAGTGGTATGTTAGTGAAGAAAAGTGCACTGCTTTGGGATTTGGGCTAGAGTCTTAACAGTAACAGTATATTTGTGCTCCAGATATTTGCGGCTTGCATCCAGTCAGCCCTAGACAAATGTGATGTTGCAGACCTGGAAGCCTCATCGGTAGGTGTGATTACAGCTTGAGCCATGTCACACAATTCCCTATTGCCCTGAACTAAAAAATTAACCCTGTTACTGCAAGCTGCAAGGGGTCAGCAGTGTCAGCACTAAAACAGGAAAGCCATTATAAAACACTGAGTGGGGGAAGTGTTTATGAGGTATCACGGTGCACAGCTACATATATCTAAGTTGATTTAACACTACTCAAAACTGAAAAGTTGAAAAAGAACAAACCAACCAAGCAAAAAAAAAAAAAAGCCAAACCCCAAACAGTCTGCTTGAAATAAACATTTACAACTTGCTCAAGAGGCCAGAGGGAGAAAGGGGAAAGAACCACTGTAGGTCAACAAAACATTTTGTTCTGTGTGAGGTTTTACAAGACCCTTCCTAAAAATCTGTTTCTAAGGACAATTTTCAAAACTGTCATTTGGCAATAATAAGATGTTTTCTTTGAAGAGACAGGAATGAAGCAGATTTTTCTGAAGGAAAATTTTTCTTTTTTTTTTTGTTTTGTTTATCTAAAACAGTTTGCCAAATCCAACAGAATTCATAAATATTTTTGGGCAGCCTGAAATTATTTTCTGGTCAATCCGCTTTTTGACGGAAGAGGAATGCCTGGTTCTACTTTAGATCCTTGCGTGTGACAGGCCTGCTGCATTTGAATCCAAACTGAAGGCTTGCAGAGCCCTGAAAAACATCTACCAGGAAGCCATGCCAGGATGCTTTTAGCAACATTCTGCAAAGATGTGGGTTTTATTACATATCAAAGTAGACCAGAAAATAAGAAAACACTGAACTGACATCTCACTTCTAGACACAACGTAAATAAGGTCTGATCTTTATTTCATCAGCTTTGTCTCTTACCCAGCTCCTTGTCTATCCTCTGGCTACAGTTTACTAGATTTTTAATTCAGAAGGAGGTTGAATGCCTTCCAAAAGTGAAAAGCTCAACGCAGCCATAACTCCAACCATCATTGCTCAGCCTCCTTGCTGGTACCTTGTTGGCTGGCACTAACTCTTGTTCCAACCTTCTCACCCACTACCAGTGCAAATAATACTGCATTCATTAAAAAAAAAAAAAAAAAAAAAAAAAAAAAAAGCAGCACCCCACATGGCTCAGAAACGTTTTGTCACATCACAGATTTTCACTCAAACTCAGTGTGGATAAGAACAGCCTATAAAGTGCCCTAAATAGGCCATTATTTGGCAGTCCAGAAACTTATTTGTTATTTGTATTTTCTGTAATTTCAATACAAATCGACTCCTCCAAGAGTGACAGCTACTACTGGGTCTCTGTGCATAGACATGGTGAGAGTGGCAGCTTTCCTATGAGTTTTCCTAATAATAAA
This sequence comes from Gallinula chloropus, assembly GCF_964237585.1. NCBI lineage: Eukaryota > Metazoa > Chordata > Aves > Gruiformes > Rallidae > Gallinula > Gallinula chloropus. The sequence continues at coordinate 103,626,857 of NC_140087.1, forward strand.
TGCAACACAGTGGGTGGTCAGTAGCTTTGGATTCTGTGACCTATAATATTTTCTGTCAAGGCACATGTTATAAAATTGGTTAGCACTTACTTCCTTTGGTTGCCCAGACATATGTATAAAATAAGTACAAATCAGCTAAGTCTGACTGCATTTAAAAAAAGAAAAGCACTGATGTTAGTCAGATTTTTACCACAACCTGTGAAATATGCTCCTGCTTTGAATAACTTGAATAACTCTCTATTTGTTTGACTGGAAATGAAAAAAAAACCAAAACCAAACAAAAAACCAAGAGTCTTTCTTTTGTTATCTTTTGACGTTTAATATTACTTATAATATTACTAGCAACACAAGATTATCACACTTAAATTCTCAACCATGCTTCAGCTGTGCTTCTGAAGAGCATCAAAAAGCAGCTCAGAACAGCTGAAGATTTCCACAGACAGGAGGGAACTATTCTTCAGAGTTTGTGTTAGCTATGCACAGAAATCCCTCACGTATCACCAAGAGCCTCCTGAAAGCACTGAACGAGTGCGAGAAATTTAGATACCATACTTTACAAAATACATAATAGAACTCAGGGAGCCCCAAAATGCTCATATGCTAAAAAACCTTTTTATCTGGTTCCTTTAGTTTGCATGATGTTGTTTAGAGTAGCTGAAGTAGTTTCCATGTTATCAACCGAAGCAATTTCATGACCAAAATGGCTGGTGAAAACTCTGTAGGTTTAACACGCACCTGTATTTTGCGTAGCCTTACAAATGTCTTAAAAGTGTCAAATATAAAGCAGTCTTTGGGAAAGGGGGAAGACTGCTGGAGTAGCCACACTGTAGGAAAACCCTGGGGTGGATATTAACTTGTAGAGGACTGAGCTATATAATACAAGGTGCCCACAACTGAGCAGGTTATTTTAATAGTGCTTATGTATAATTAACTGCTTCTTCTGCTGGCAGTTCAGGGTGCGAGTTTTACTCCTATTACACTCTGAATTGGCCTTTTGAGGCAGCTTTCTTATCCATTCACTAGAGAGAGCATCTAGGAGCTCCAGCACCTAACAGGTTGCTGAAGTACGGTAGTGTAGAGCTCTCATACAGAAGCTATAACCACTCTCTCTTTTGTGGGCATTTCCAAGACAACTTATGATTTGCCTCCTGATATCCTAGGACTGGAGCATCTCTGAGACTTTGTGTAACCTTACGTGGGCCATATTGACATTTCTATCCTTGTTTTACAGAGCTGGGACTGAGTTACTGAGAAGAAAATATTTGCGTAATATAACTGAGGTGTTCTGTTGCAAAGCAGAGAATCCTACTACTGTCTTTCAAGTCCTACCCTAACGATAGAGGCAAGCATTCAAGCACAAATGATCATTACTACAGCTTTCCTAAGCCATTTTGTCCTGGGTATATGTTCATGTTTGATGTTTGTTGTGGTACCAGGGGAAGGGTAAATATGAACAAAAATAATAATTGCATCTTATTATATCATGACATAACATAATTGTATACCTGGGGGTCCTGGTTGATGACAGGTTGGCCATGAGCCAGCAGTGTGCCCTGGTGGCTAAGAGAGCCAATGGGATCCTGGGGTGCATCAGGAGGAGTGTGGCCAGCAGGTCAAAGGAGGTGATCCTCCCACTCTACTCTGACCTGGTCAGGCCCCACCTGGAGTATTGTGTCCAGTTCTGGGCTCCCTGGTATAAAAAAGACAGGGATCTCCTGGAGAGAGTCCAGAGAAGGGCCACGAAGGTGGTTAAGGGCCTGGAGCATCTCCCCTATGAGGAAAGGCTGAGTGAGCTGGGACTGTTCAGCCTAGAGAAAAGAAGACTAAGGGGGGACCTTATTAATGTTTATAAATATCTTAAGTATGGGATGCAGGGGAAATGGCCAGCCCCTTTTCAGTGCTCTGTGGGGACAGGACAAGGGGCAATGGCTGCAAGTTGGAGCACAGGAAGTTCCACACCAACATGCGGAAGAACTTTTACACCGTGCGGGTGACAGAGCACTGGGACAGGCTGCCCAGGGAGGTGGTGGAGTCTCCTTCACTGGAGATATTCAAGATCCGTCTGGACGCCTATCTGAGTGATATGTCCTAGGGAGCTGCTCTGGCAGGGGTGTCGGACCCGATGATCTCTCCAGGTCCCTTCCAACCCCTATGATTCTATGATTCTATGATCTCTGATCACTCCAACACGCAAAACAGGAGCTTTCAAAGAGAAAGTCTCATAGTCAACACCAGGTTGCCACCTGCATATCAGTTTATGCCACTTCTACAACATGTCAATAAAAATAGATAGAGAAGGATATATCTAGAAGTGGTCTTCAACCCACAGTCCTGATTTCTGTGAGGACATTATCATAGAATCATAGAGTAGTCTGGGTGGGAAGAGACCCTAAGGATCATAGAGTTCCAACCTCCCTGCCACAGGCAGGGCCACCAACCTCCAGGCCTGGATCTACACAAGGTTGCCCAGGGCCCCATCCAACCTGGCCTTGAACACCACCAAGCACAGGGCATCTGCAACCTCTCTGGGCTGCCTCTTCCAGCATCTTACCGCTCTCTCTGTAAAGAACTTCCCCATAATGTCTCATCTAAACCTCCTCTCCTTTAGCTTTAATCCATTCCCCCTTGTCCTGCTATTATCTACATTTGTACACTCCCTTTAGGTACTGGAAGGCTGCAATGAGGTCCTCCCGCACCCTTCTCTTCTCCAGGCTGAACAAGCCCAGCTTCCCCAGCCTCTCCTCGTAGGGGAGGTGCTCCAGCCCTCTAATCATCTTTGTGGTCCTCCTCTGAACCCTCTCCAACAGTTCTGCATCTTTCTTGTATTGGGGGCCCCAGACCTGGACACAGGACTCCAGATGGGGCCTCATGAGGGCAGAGTAGAGAGGGACAATCACCTCCCTGTCCCTGCTGGCCACCCCTCTTCTGATGGAGCCCAGGATACCATTGGCCTTGCAAGATGCAAGAGCACACTGCTGGCTCATGTTAAGATTCTTGTCCACCAGAACCCCCAGGTCCTTCTCAGCAGGGCTACTCTCAAGGAGCTCTTATCCCAGTCTACTACTAGCTTCCTGGGGAATATTTGTTTCACAGTTCAGAGTAATGAATGTTACTCTCTCAGAAGGAATTAGCAAATTTCTGATCACTACATATGATAAATTGTACTTTATTCAGTTCAAGATCTTAGGCACTGTCAATTTACTAAACCAAAACCAGCATCTTCAAAACCAACAGGTGATTTAAGTGAGCAATTAGGCATCTAAATCAGAGACCCTGGCTAACATCTATCTTCTAGTGATAGAACTTGAGAGTGGTTGATTATATGTCTGCATGGCACAATGTGAAATAGCATGAATACAGTTAATGGTTGATAAACTTGTACTCAGCATCATGCTAATTGCATTTACAAGGCTTTCAACTGTCTTTCAGGACTAGAAGACAAAGCCAATGTTTACCTGCCATTTTTTGTTCTATGGCCATTTAGGTACCAGCAATGCTACGTAGACATGTCTGTTTACAAATTTATACTTTCGCTCTTCAAGTGACTAGTTCTCTTCTAATTCTTATCTTCCTTAAACAGGAACCAAAACCTGAAAGGATCCTTTTTCTTTCAGTGATGGGTCCTGTTTTGATTTCTGAATCAAAATTTACAGGATAAGACATTAGATGAGGGACTATTTTACCAAATAAGACTTTCTGCCAGTAATGCTTCTTTGCCTGAATTTAGAATACTTGAAATTTTGAATATGTCTGAATTGTTCAGGAATGCTAACATCCACATACAGGTAATTTTTCACACAAAATTGTTACAATGAGCCTTAACAAAAAACACCTGAAATACAATTAACTTCTAATGTAGCTTGGTGTCTAAAATGGTAGCAATAAGCCCAGTATAACAGTGATAAAACAACATTTGCAGAAGTTGTGCTGCCTTCGCAGAGATACGGAACTGTTGGAGAGGGTTCAGAGGAGGGCCATGAAGATGATTAGAGGGCTGGAGCACCTCCCCTACAAAGACAGGCTGAGGGAGCTGGGCTTGTTCAACCTAGAGAAGAGAAGGCTGCTGGAGGACCTCATTGCAGCCTTCCAGTACCTGAAGGGAGCATACAAACACTAGGGGAATCAACTTTTTGAAAGGGTAGACAATGGCAGGACAAGGGGGAACAGATTAAAGCTGAGGGAGGGAAGGTTTAGATTAGATACTAGGGGGAAGTTTTATACAGAGAGAATGGTGAGGTGCTGGAACAGGCTGCCCAGACAGGTGGTGGATGCCCCGTCCCTGGAGGTGTTCAAGGCCAGGTTGGATGGGGACCTGGGCAATCTTGTATAGATCCAGGCCTGGAGGTTGGTGGCCCTGTCTGTGGCAGGGTGTTTGGAACTCTATGATCCTTGAGGTCCCTTCCAACACAGACTGTTCTATGATTCTATGATTCCATGATTCTATGTCCATGAGGCACTGACTATCTATTTGTCCTCCTAGGAGGAAAAAATAAAGTAAAAATTCTGAGCTGTTCTTCTTTTGTTCTGTGCACACTTTATGTCAAGAGGATAGATAGCTACCAGACAGAATGGAGAGCAAGGTCTCACTTCATTATTATCCAGAGTAGTGATCCTGCGTCATACTGCTACTCTCTCCATTTACTTTCTCATGTCACTTGTGCCTACTTGATTCACAAAGCTGTTTCATTTTGACATTGATAGAAGTTTTTATATGATCAGATTTTAACTGTGTACATGAATGCACATGAAAATAGACAACATATATGACCAAGATAGGTTATTCTTTGATTCATACAAGCTTCCTGTTCAAATTACTCACACATATGCATAAATCTAACCATAATTCCATATTTAGAGCTATCCTACAAAAATCAGTGGAAAAAATTAGACAAAATAAATGTTCAGACAGGTAGGCAAAGAACACATCCAGACAGATAAGGTGGATTAATAGTCAGAAACAAACCTCAGTAAATAAATTTTAAAAATTAACCCTTTCCCCCAATACATGACTGTAAGTCAGTTGAGCTATCTTGTATTTATAATGATGTTAGCAAAAACTTCTCATGTACAGTAACTTTATCCTTACCACTCATCTATTGTGCTCTTCTGAACCAAAATATTCTGTTACATAGCTGTGTATTTGCCATCATTCCTGGTACATTGGTTCACCTTTGAGAAGATGACATTGTGAAGTGTCCTCTCTTGTTACTTTTCAGATCAGGCATATTCCGGAAAACAGAGTATAAATCTGTGCAGTCACCAAGAATTTTAGTGTCTCTCACCAAGCAATTAAATCTTTGGCAACTGTTGATCATGTAAGCACAAATGAGACAGGCATATGGGAAAAGGTATATCTTTGAGTGAAGTATCCAGGATTTGTGATCGTTCAATACAAAATCTAAGTTCTCAATCATCACACCTGCCAATTAAATGAATTTAAAAGTTACTGAGACAGTAGAGGAAGGAGGGGGTAAAATAGCACAGAAAATATAATTAATGCAAAGGGAAAGGTTTTTTTGCAAGATTTCAGAAAACAATATCACATTTTATTTATTTTCTTATGTAAATCTATTCTAAATTGTATGGCTAAATGAGGAGGTAATTGCTTCCCGAAGAAAATGGCATTTCATATTGTATATTTTACATATATATATATATAATCTCCACAAACATAATACATTTGCACTTCAAGTTTAATACATGATATTGAAACATTTTAGGAATGTGAACAATAGACTTCCCTAAGCTCGTGTGTAAATCTAAACATCTTTTACAGATTCCTTTTATAAACATTCCAGCTATCCTAAACTTTTTGATAGGCAATACTATGTTTATAAACATACTAAGAGGAGAGCTGAATGATGTCTTCATTAAAATCTATTTATGTTTAATAGAAAAAACACAAAAATCCTACCATTCACCACCATCATCAGTAATACATTGCTAAATAAATAGAGATAAAATGAAAAAGGCAAGAAGGTTTTAAAACATATCTAAGTTTATATCACAGCTCAAGTGCAGACCTGATGTGTGATATATCTTCTGGTAATAGGAACAACATCCTTCATCCAAATGTTAGGTGTTGAAATTGGAACTACCTCTCACACCACTTTACCTGCTTGACAGTATCCCAATAAAAATGTGACTTTTCTGGTTTATGATTTTATCTTTCCATGCACATACGACATAATATAACACTAGGTTCTGCATTTTAAACACTTTGCTTTCTTATTTACAAGACTAAAGGCCTGGACAAAAATTGTAAATTTTCCTTATTTTTTTTTCCTTGAAGTTTCTCCTGAACACTGGCATTGTGGATTATCTTGATCTTGATCTTAAATGTAAATTGAACACACATACTGCCTCTTCCTCTACTCTGAAAATAATTTTGTCCCTTCTCTTTGTTTCAGTTCATGCCCCAGTGCCAAAATCTGGTTTCTTTGTTCTCCTACTGGAAAGCAACTTAAGTATCAATTACTACGGTTTATCAAGAAAAACTTGGCAAGATAGATATTTTCATGTAAGATAAATGGTATACAGGAAAACAAAGAAGGGATACTAGAATACAGCAATTCAGTTGCAAACCTGTAACTTTGTTTAGAGTATGTAGCTGGAATGTAAAATCCCCAAGTCATCAACATCTGACTAAATATAAAGCCATACATGTTTTGATAAAATAGAAACAAACAGAATGTTTTGTTTCAACAAATAGTAGTTTTATTGACTAGGATAGATAGGATAATTCCAGTTGGAAGGGAACTACAACTTCCATCTAGTCCAATGATCATCTAGTCCATGCATTTCCATGTGTCTTGTCACTGGATACTAGGGAGAAGATATCAGCCCCTCCTGCTCCACTTCCCCTCCTCAGGAATCTGTAGAGAGCAATGAGGTTGCCCCTCACACTTCTCTCCAAAGTAGACAAACCAAAAGTCTTTAGCTGTTCCTCATAGGACATACCTTCCAGCCTTTTCAGCAGCTTTGTTGCTCTCCTCTGGACACATTCAAGGACCTTTACATCCTTCTTAAATTGTGGGATCCAAAACTGCACACAGTACTCAAAGTGAGGCCACAGCAACCCTGAATACAGTGGGACAATTACCTCCTTTGACTGGCTGTTTACGCTGTGTTTGATGCACCCTGGGATGCAGTTTGCCCTCTTGGCTGCCAGGGCACACTGCTGATTCATATTGAGCTGCTATGAACCAGCGCCCCCAAATTCCTTTCTGCAGGGCCACTCATCTCCCAGTGTATATTTGTGCCTGGCATTACTCCATCCCAGGTGCAGAAACTGGAATTTGCTCTTGTTCAATTTCGTCCCCTTAATCATAGCTTAATGCTCCAATCTCTCCAGTTTCCTCTACAAGGCCTCTCATCCCTCAAGAGAGTTCATAGCACCTCCCAGTTTGGTATCATCAGCAAACTCGCTAATGGTACATTCAAGACCTGCACTGAGGTCATCAATAAAAATATAAACCAGAAACAGCTCTAGAATTGAACCCTGAGGAACACCCCTGCTGACTAGTGCAGCCCCATTCATTATAACCCTTTGAGCCCTGTCCCTTCAGCTAGTTCTTCACCCAGCATACCATAAACCTGCTCATCCCACAGCTGGATAACTTGTCCAGAAGGATGTTGTGCAGGACAGTATCAAAAGCCTTACTAAAATCCAGAAAAAACTACATCCACCACCCTTCTTTCATCCACCGGGCAGGTGACCTTATGATAGAAGGATATCAAATTAGTTAGGCACTGAGTTCTCAGGTATACATCCAAGAGATGGTTTTTAAATTTCAATTAATTTCATTTAAGGAGTATAGAAAATACACAATCACAGTTATACTAGAATGCTGTTGTTGTAGGACTAGAAACTAAGCTTGAAGGAGAGCAGAAGGCATTGGTAAATACATGTAGTTCACTAGAACAGCAGCTCAGTTTTATGTCTTTTTTGGCTCCCTTGCCAATAATACTACATCCCTATCACAATGCAAACAGTGTTATTGGACACAGTTCAGTGGCACATCTGATTAGTGCATATCTTACAGACATGTATCTGAACTTCTTGTGAAGACAGAAATTGCAATTCTTCCATTATTCCTACTGGTTTGATCCACTGGCTAATAAACTACTGTGATAATTCTGTGCCTCATTTCCCACTTTAACTTGTCTGGTTTAAATTTCCAGTCAGTTAAACTAAAGAGTCTTTAGTATCTAATATTTCTTCTCTATGATGGTACTTATCCCCAAGGATCAAGTCACTTCTCATTCACTGCTGCACTAATGGACCCTGGATGGTAATAAAACGCACCTCAGACTGAAGCCAGGTCATCCTCTGTGGGGTTCCAAGGAGGTCTGATGTCCAAACAAAACCAAAAATATCCTTCAGTGAGAGCGGGTGATCTGTGATAAACTTAGGAGCCTTTTAGCTGACCTGTTGGTCAGCACTGACCCTAAAGAGAAAATGTTATTGTGCACTTCCAAACAGATTTTGACTCTACTGCTGCCTGTCAGAATAAGCTCACCCTTACCTGAATTCAAGAAGATAAGTGCATTTTAGTCAAGAATTGACCCATTCTGATATCCACATGCTCTGTGACATACAAGGCCAGATAGGCATCTCCTTCTGTTTTATCCTAGCTGGCTGCAGTACACGTCCCCCAGGAGCAGTTCATGGGTGCCCTTCACCCCCTTGTAAATAACCACTTCCGAGAGCACAAAGGATTCATTCTCCATAATTAAGACCTAATTCAATACCCGTTGAAATCAATGGAACTTTTTTCCACCGACTTCAGTGTGCTTCAGCCCAAGCCCTGAAACCGACAATCATCTGGTGACATTTGTGTTATATTAACCCAGCCTTTAGGAACTATATTGAGGTCTCCAACTCATTTCACATAAGCCACCAAACAGTAATAATTTTCAGACAGTGTCAACCTGACCCAGATTTGAACTGGCAATCTGGAGCTAGAAAGCACTATAATCCATTACTAGCCCCGTGAACCATCTGGTCACAATATCTCAAGCAACTTATATGGTACTTAGTAGCGGAGTAGTTTACTGAGACTTGTAGGGTAAAAAGCAGGGTTTGTGTACGTGTGTGCATGCATGCATTCATATATAATTAAGAATTTTCTGTCATTAACAGAAATACTTGTAAATGACACAGATTTTCTGTTCACTTATATAGACTACTGTGCAATTAAAGAATTAATTTACAGGTTTTATACTGGAGTGACAATCAGTACAAAAGCATAAGGACCTAGAGCAAAATCCTAATGAAAGTATTGTAACCAATTACAGTCAGGCATACGGATATTTTTGTGAGAATCTCCAGCACTGTATTTGTGTGTTTCTTTTGGGTACATAAACACTTGGCCAGATATATTCTTTTTTACAACCATACAATGATCCTGTTTCATTTTTATAAGCTTTTCCCACCAACAATTGAGCTTGCTGGTTACACCCAGAATATACTAATTCCTGCCATCCTCTCATGTTTATATATCACAGAAAAGTCAATGGGTGCAATTTCCACTCTTTCGTACCTTAAGCACTCATCTGTTTTAAAGTAAAGCGAGTGGCAAAGGCTACCAGGTTAAATAGTGTTATTCTAAATCCTTTTTGCTGATGTGTACATGCCTAAGAGCTAGTGAAAAATAAGATCCAAAAGGAGCTCTGTCTTCTTTCTAGAAAAGTATTTAGTCTTGAAATATCAACAGGAAAGATCTTCATGTGATTCGATGTATATACTTTAATATTTTAATAATCTGTCTGGTCTCAAATCCATGCTTCATTTCAGCTATATTTTACAGTAGTAGTCGGGGTCAATTTATAGAAGAAAACTCATTAACAATGTGATAGACATATGAATATAAATGCAGCACAAGAAACTCAGACTAAAAAAGCACAGTGGAAAAGTCCATATATTTACTGAAAGTCTTGTCTTTAAATGAGCTTTTGCAAACTTCTTTTACTAGCAGTATAATGACAGTTCAAAATTAAATACTGATGACCTTTGGCAGTCAAAGGGTTTTGTGTAACAGATGAACATGTACCTGCATTTTTACTACAAAAAATTTAAATAAAGCATATGAATTTCCATCTTATATGAAAGAAGCTCCTAACATTTCTCTGAGGTCCTACATTCTCGCCCTTGAGTTCCTTACAGTAATGCCACAGTACACTGCACACAGGTTACCCATGAGTATGTAAGAATAAGCTTTTTGATGTGTCTGACTTACAAAATAGTTCAAGTGCTAATACACTAATTTTTCTATTCATTGTTCCAGGAAACAGAAACAAGAGATAGGAAATAGATCTCTTGATTTAGTCCTTCACCACTTGTAAGTTCTCTTTGTGCCTAATCAAAGGTACTTGATACTCATCTGCTTAATTCTGCAAATACTATCCACAGCAGCTCTCTTTCTCAGTTCGCTTGCCATCCATCTGCTGATGATGAAAAGTTCCACTGCATACCAAGCAAGGTGAGATCTGCAGAGAGAAAAGAAATAGCATTGTAACTAGAATAAATGATGGCAGGGGGAAAACATTTTTTTCAGACAAGTCATTCTTCAGGACTTGCTGAAGGAAAGAAGCAACCCCAGACTCAGATGGATTCAGCCTCTGGCTCTCAGGTGGCAGAAGGGTAACAACTTTGGGTTACATCTCAAGTACCTGCTCATAGAAAGCAAAAAATATTTGAGCGTGAGAAAAGACTTAAAGATGTCTTGGCCTCAAAAGAGGATGCTATCGGAATGTTTACCTGGTTCCTAATCAAAGCTTGTGTTTAACAATATTTGAAAGCATAATACAGTCTTGGTGAAATTACCAAGGCACCGAATGAAATACCCATACACTGGGATGCAGTGGAAAAGAAAAAAACCCCAAAATTTTATTAGATAGCTGCTGAAATGAAAACCCTGCTTGAGTATTCTAAGAGAGCAGTTTATACAGGGAAGCCTCATATTTCATACTCTCATTGATTGCTAATATGCTTCAATTAGCCATAGTGTGGTTGTTTCTGTGATACTAAAAAGAATCTCTTTATATTATAGTTTTAAACCATGTTTCAAAAATGAAGAGAGGGAGAAAAGTAGCATTCTCCTCTTCTTAAGGTTTATCATTGTTTTACAAATTTGTACATACAAATCTCATGTATAGAACCAGGCAAGAACCAATGCATTTTTCACTGTCACTTACTGTAGCATTTTGGTTTATCTCCATTTTTACCATAAAGGCAAGAGTAATGCATTTAATATAATGTGTTTAATATAAGGCAAGGATAAGAATTATTCACCTACAGAACACCTTCTGCAGATCAGCAAGTGCTTTACAAATATTAATGAAGTAAGTTTCACATCCCTAATGAATTTTTTTTTTCCTATTGTACAGCAGGGAAAAGAGGCAGAACAACACGAGATGTCTCACTAAAGGTCACCCAGCAAGCCAAGGCTGGAGCTAGAAATAAAGGCCCCAGGTAACCTGGCTCCCAGTTATATATGCTAATCACTAGGAAAACTTCTGACAGGAGATTCAGAGAATCAGTGAGAGCCATGAGTTTAGAAGACACAGTAACTTACTAAGGCCTGACTTCTGTGGCATTGCTGTGTCAATCAGAGTTGCATCCCTGAAGCCATGCCACCTGGATCTGTAGACTTAAAGAGAGCAGTGAAACTAGACTATTGGTACATTTTGGTAAAGGAAGGTACCACTTGGGTACCAAATCTGACTTTGCTCTTTACATCCAAAACACCTTTTTGGTTGGCCTTGGCTGGCCTCCGGGTACATACCAAGCCACTCATTCTCCCCTCAATAGGTTCAATGTCACTCATAACTCTTCTGCCTCCTCCCTCCAAATAATGCAGAGGGATGAGGAACTGATGTTGTACTCAGTTCATAACACTTGTCTCTAATGCTCCTTTTTCCTTTCACTCTTCCCCTGCTCCAGCCTGGGGTCCCTCCCACAGGAGACCATCCTTCAAGAACTTCTTCAATGTGGGTCCTTCCCATGTGCTGCAGTTCTTTATGATCCACTGTGGGTCCTTTCCATTGGGTACAATCCTTCAGGAATGGACTATTCCAGGCTGGGTCCCCCACAGGCTACAAATCCTGCCAGAAAACCTGCTCCTGTGTGGGCTCCTCTCCATGGGCTGCAATTCCTGCCAAGAGTCTGCTCCAGTGTGGGCTCTCCATGGGCTGTTGCTTCCTTCAGGGCATAGCCATCTGCTCTAGCATGGGGTCCTCCACAGGCTGCAGGATGGATATCTCCTCCACCATGTGCCTCCATGAGCTGTGTCTGTAAAGACCTGTTTTCATGAATGAGTCCTGAACTTATTTGAGCTCTGTGTGTTTTTCTGATCTTGTCACAGGTAGTAAAACATACTAGTATGCTATTAACAGCTAAGATTTCTCCATCATTCAGTCACCTTGACCAAAAAATAAAAATCAGATATGAAGCATATTCTGTATTTTTTATTTAAGATATACAGATTTAAGTATACAATAAAGTAGTTCATCATACATCTACACAAAGGGCTGCCAACAGTCGCATTTCTACTCTGTCCAGTTTCAGAATTATCCAGATACAATCCAGTTCCCATCAAGGATCCAGCTGTGTGTTAAAAGAACATTGTTCCAGCCCTAACAGCCAAGTGAAGAATAAAGATGGGGTTTGCAGAATGCTTGTGTTTCTGGGAATCCTTTGAACCCATGGCATTGTTCTTCATGGATCTCCTTCTTAAGATTTGTCTTGACACTCTCTGGACTTCTAACACTAGGAAAACTCAGATTCCTCTGAAACACATTTCACTTTTGACACTGGCAGTGATATCGCTGTAACGGGGCAGGGAGAGGGGGTGGGAAGCAGAAGAGGAAAGGCGAGAAAGGACAAGAGCTGTCTGAAAAGCTCAATATGCCAGGTTTTGTAAGTTTTCAGATGTAACCCTGAAAATTTACACAAATGTCAGAGGTGTTCGTTGATTTTAAGTGCTGGTACCAGGATCTCTACATCTCTCAAGCAGCTGAGTTCTCACATTGGGACCTCTGAGGTAGAGCTGAGGTAGCACTCTGTGACAGAGCTCAAAACTGTGCTGGACAGCAGAGACCAGTCCTACAAAAATCTGCTATAGATACAGCTGAACAAGAAACCTGGTTACCCAAACAAACCCAGAAGACTGAAGTATGGTGGAAAATTAAATGGGTCTCACTAAACTGTGTTCTGCATCCACATCTAATGTCAACAAGCGAAGGAAAAGGTTGAAAAATTGGAAAGGTTTCTGATTAGAGGTTAGATGATCACAGTGGTTCTTTCTGGCTTTAATCTTTGACTCTATGAATAAACAATGAGAGTATTTAGAGTGCAGAGGGAAACAGGGAAACCTTACCAGCAGGTGCTCAGTAGGGTTAGCAATAATATTCACTGCTGGATATCCTTGCTGGTCGGGGTCCACTGTTAATTGGATGGTGCTGAGAACACAAGGATGAGCAAGAAATGATCACGTTTCCCTCGGAAGCCTGTGGAGGGCTATCACCCATTGCAACTGGGGCACCAGGAAACTTTAGCAGAATTGGCAGCCATGGCTCTCATTTGACATCTTCTGTATTTGAGGGAATTAGTGGAGATGGGTGAGTGCTGGGTTTTTTAGGTCTGAGGGAAAAAAGGTGAATGGTACTTTTGGGAATGCTGAGAAAAATGTGGTTTTGCTGTTGATGTTTACTATGTTTGTGGCTGCAGTATATGTACCTATTTGTTATGATGCACTTAAAAGAAAGAAAACTGTACAGTTGTACAATTATTAAGCAAAGTTCACTGCACTGCAGATGATTTTTATGATCCCGGCATTTGCTTATTTTCACACTGGTCTCCATACTTTTTGATGAGGAACTAAAAACTTTCATTTATATAAAGATGCAGGTCTTTTATATGTCCAGTTCTTGCACAGGAATCACAGCAATGATGAAAGAAATGTGCAATGAGAGGGAAAGCTCTTTCTTTCAAAACGTTGACTCCACTTGCATGTAATCTATTTATGTCTTTAAGCAGCTGGTATTGGTGAGAGATTTCACTATGTAATTTGTTTGTGCAAGGCTAATACTTTATAGGGAAAATAAAGGAAAGGGGTTAAACAAAAAATGGAGTGCATTACATTCCTTTTTGGCATCAGACTGCAACCAGATTGAGTCTCTGAGCATCTATTTTTCAAAAAGCCCCCTGCAGTATAGGCCTGAGCGTCCTCTGAACTAGGGTACGTGCAACATGTAGAGAAAGAGCAGCATCTGCTTAGTTTTCATATCATCCCTCCTCAAAATAATTTAAAAAGCTATTTTCTAGGATTAAAGGGTTTATTACAAATAACAGTAGTAATGAACAAAATTTACAGTTTTCATTCTGCTACCATCATTTCAACAAAGGTAGGTACCCAAATGAGGTGAAAACATTTCTCTTTGATGCCATCAAAGCCTTTTCGTAGTGTCATATTAACCACTTTATCTTGGGTTTTGTGTATCCCACTAGCTGAGATTTAGCTTTGACAGTTAAGCATTGTAATACCTTTGCGAGTTTGTCTATAAACAAATGATTGGACACCTTCAGTTGTTAAGGTCAACATTGTGATTAATGAGCATGAAAATCCTCCCAGGAAATGCACTATCCAAATTCGGAACTGAACATCAAAGGCTCAGGGTATAGAGTGTTAACAGCAAAGGAACTGAACTGACACTGCCATCATAGTGTTGCTGGCTGCAAATGTCATAGATTTTTTTCTTCTTTAACTCACCTCTAATACAATGCAGGTGGGGGGAGTAACTTTCTCTGGAAAAATACAGTAGATCCAGCACAGCACAAGTTTAAGTAGCTTTAGCCTGAGGATTACCCATAACCTGTTTCCCATAGATGTGTTGAATATCAGGTTGAGTTTCATTAAGCAATACATCACTTACAAGTTCCAATTTATTAAGAAGTAATACATCAAAATATAATAAAATAAATTCTTAGCTAACAACCGTGTGATTGCTCAGCTACTTACTGCACTGGATACTTCATTTGATATATATATATAAAATCATGGGTAGCACTAGTCAACTCTGCCAGAAATGCCAATGTATTGAAATGGCAACTTTCAACAGAAGTGTACTAGTTCAGATGAAACTTTCATTGAGAAAGGTTTCTTTGCTCCAGGACAGAATTTCTGATCAAAATGAGACAGAGAGACAGGAAAGAGAATAGCATAGTGGTTATAACAGCCATGGAAATCCAAGTCCCTTAAAAAGACCCAAGTCAGGAGTCCAGTTCTCTTACAGTCCAGGCTTCCTGCTGGAGCAGTCTAATCCCATATCCTCCCTCTCATCTTCAGAAAGTTGTGGTTTTATCTTGTGGAATAAGAAAAGTTTTGAAGTTTCAGCAAACTTCAAAGCTGTTTCCCACAGTATCCTGTTGCTTCCTTATCATTTCGTAAAGAAACCTTTGTAAAATGAAGAGCCCTGAGACCAATGAGGAGTTCAACTAAAAATAGCTACATGTATGAAATTAAGCAACTACTTATTAAAATAGCAGTTTGTTTGCCAGAGAATGATGTATCATAGCCTTCAATACATGCCTAGCTGTTGCACCTGTTTTACCATGAAGACAGGTATTGTAATTCTTATATTTGTTAGCTGCCCACCATTACTTTAAACACCAATTATTAGTTAATTAAAAAGAAAACTCATATTATTAAGATGAATAATTCCTGTGGCAGATATCAGAATTTAAGCTAAATTATACTTTTTCTCCATTAGGCTATTTCTAGAAAATCCATGACAACTTTCAGAATTCGAGTCTTCATACAAATTACGTTTCCCATTACATGTTTGAATTATTATTAAGAATGTTTTTTAAAAAGCTTAAATCTATAGTTTGGTACAAGGCAAAGAAAATCCCACATTATTTTTATTTTTTAGACTTACTGGGAGTTTGCTGCTAGTAGAACAAAAAGAAGCTGGGGGCAGAAGAAACAAGCAGAGACTTGCCATTTCCCATCTGAAGCCTACAATGGAAATTGACCCCCCATGCTGGATAACTGTGAATGAAATTTATTACTCAGCAAGTACAGGTTCTTAAAATAACAAAACAGAAAACCAAAAAATAACCCCCATCATATTGACATAAAAATAACTTCTCTTTGATTTACATAATCCTCTGATACATCACTATTGCTGCCCTTCACCATATGATTAGTAAATTATACCAGTGACTAATGTTGTCATTTAAAAATACAGAAAAGGACAAGGAATATCAAAGGAAAGCAGAAATATAGTTCGATCAGAAAACTGGGAAAGGTAGGGGGTAGGTCTGGGAACATGGATGGCACCAATTATTTTTTCTATTGCTGTTGCAACTTTGAGTTCAGGCAGTCAATAACATAGCTCTTAACCACAGAGGTTCATCTCTACATCGAAGAGCAGATGTTCATAACATGTCTCAGGCATGCCTCTAGCTTTTCCCTCTTCACAGCATCAAATTTATGACCGGACTTACTCTTACCCTTCTTCATCCAAACACAGTTTCTCTTTTATCCTGTTGACATGTTGAAGGCAGACAATCCTAATTTGTTTCTTTGTCTTGAATAATTAACAGCCCTTGTATAATTTCCAAAAGCATCTTTCAAAACAAAACTGTATTTTCTGTGATGGTGCAATTACTAGCCATCAATGAAGAATCTATAGGAAAACCATATAAAATATTTAAATTGGAATTAAAATTGAAAGAGTAGGCTAGGTATATATTTAGGCTTATGCTTCAATAATTTATTATAATTGCAGTAATGTAACAGGAAAGCTGCTGCTGCAAACATAGCTGTAGAATTACTGCTAGAAAGTAACAAGAACTTATGTAGTAAATATGTTTCTTAAATACAAATGAAGAAATAAGAAATTTTAAAGGTTATTTATAGTTTCATGCTGCAGCTCTTATAATGTTTCATTGCAAGCTGCACAGCTGAAGTCAGGTGGCCCAACTGAAAGACAGTGGCAGTGTTTCCTTTCAGAGAAATGTCATTTATCTCACAATCTGGGGCAAGGCCTCTGCTCACAGATCCCAGGGGAGCTGGGCGAAGCCCAGGGAAAGGCAGAATCACAAAACTGTAGGGGTTGGAAGAGACCTCAAGAGATCGAGTCCAACCCCCTGCCAAAGCAGGTTCCTCAGCTCATATTGCACAGATAGGCCTCCAGATGGGTCTTGAATATCTCCAGAGAAGGAGACTCCACCACCTCCCTGGGCAGCCTATTCCAGGGCTCTGTCACCCTCATGGTGTAAAAGTTCTTCCACATGTTGGTGCAGAACTTCCTGTGCTCCAACTTGCAGCCATTGCCCCTTGTCCTGTCCCCACAGAGCACTAAAAAGAGGCTGGCCATTTCCATCTGTGTCCCATACTGAAGATATTTATAAACATACTTAAGATATTTATAAACATTTATTTATACACATTTAAGATATAAATAAATATTTATCAGATCCTGTCTCAGTCTTCTTTTCTCTAGGCTGAACAGCCCCAGCTCACTCAGCCTTTCCACGTAGGGCAGATGCTCCAGGCCTTTAATCATCTTTGTGGCAGAATGAAATGGCTGCAAGCTCTGGCCTGGAGATTGCTAAACCACCCACAGCTGTCCAGCTGCGACACCATCCACCCCCCAAAATTTTCCCACTGTCCCCGCACTGCACCTGGCACATATCTGAACCTTGCGGGAGAGCGGTGGCTGCTGTGGCTGCTGGCCTCCTGCACCAGGGAGCTGCCACTGGAGGAACAGAGAGATCACCCAGCAAGGAGAGCGAGAAGAAGGACATGATGGGATAACAGAGCAGGTGTGAAAGGACAGTCAGTAAAACAAAAGCTAAGGCCAGAAAACAGAACTCAGCATTTTTATTTAGCATAAAAGAACAAAAGCAAGGCTGAACTACCTTTTCTTCTGTCCAGCAGTCACAGGCAGGAAGGTGGAAACCATGGCTCTGATGGGATGACATGGAGTTTCTGGACAAACAGTACATGAAAGGTCACACAGCTCTGGAAGTGTCACAGAAAAAGCGCTGGTTTTTATCTCATGTAACGTAAATCCATGACCATGGTACAGTACTGGAGCTTTAGAAACAAACTGTATCCAAATTGTATACACACACAGACATGGTAAAACTAGATGGAACCTGAAATCTTCATCAAATGATGTCACTTTGAAGCTAAACACCTACCACAGAGATAAAATTAATTAGTCAAGGAACTAGAGAAAGGCTGTATTTAGGCTGTACTCAGTGTTGAATGCACCAAAATTCACACTGATTTGAAAACTGGGGTAAAAAAAAGTCCCACAATATAGCTTTCTTCAAAATAATCCCTACAGCCAAACTTTTTTAAAACAAAGTATTATGAATTGTGGCGCAGAAAGCCATCATCAGCTTGTTCTCACTCTGCAGTTGGATGATTGGCAGCTCTAAGTGAAAGCTCCACCTAAAGAAACATCTGTAGACCCAATGCAAGGAAAGCAGCAGGGGCAAGAAAGGTGTCTTTGGAGCAGCCTAGTTTCAACTCAGCTTGTAGTGACTGTGAGATGGCACCAGGACAGAGTTTCAGCTGGAAAGAGGAGTTGTCAGTTTTCCTCAGGGACCTCATGCTCAGTCTTAGGAAGTATTATCAATTTCTGTCTGAGACTGAGAATGTAGTTGGTTTCAAGTGGTCTCCTAAAGAAACAAAGTTTACCCGGTTTGTATTTCTGCTTTCACTTCCCCTCAGTAACTTGTGAACCAGTTTGCCTGCTTAAGCTGCCTCTGACACACTGTTAGTGGTATCAAGGTTATTAAGTTACTCTGAACATCACAGAAGTACATGGCCAGGTGGA
Organism: Gallinula chloropus; assembly: GCF_964237585.1. NCBI lineage: Eukaryota > Metazoa > Chordata > Aves > Gruiformes > Rallidae > Gallinula > Gallinula chloropus. The sequence continues at coordinate 103,645,718 of NC_140087.1, forward strand.
GGAAAGAGACGCAAGTCTAAGTCCCCATAACAGGAACTGGCAGGAGCTCAGGTATCATTTGGAAATCAATACATGCAAAAAGAGAAAGCTTTAGGAATGGTCCAGCCACAGGAAAGTTCATTTCTTGTCTCTCCTATTAGCTATCCAAGGCAAAACCGAACACAGAGCTGTGGGAAATCACACTGCATATTTACTGCTATTGCTACAGTGTGGGATTTTTCCCCAGAAAACCCTTTGAAGCCTTAGAGCTGGCAATGCTCCCTGCCATGGAAACCTGATGAAACTCCTTACAAACTGCCCTTAAATGTACACATTTAAAAATTTCACATTTGGCAAGCCAAAATGTACATATATTTACATAAAACAGAATGAGTTCCACACTCCCAATGGTTACATACTCTGTAAACCTAGGTGCAGTATTTGTTTATATTAAGACAATATCTTCACAGCCTAGAAATAGCTTAAGTTCCATTCAATGCTAACTGACCTCTAGAAAACAGCTTGATGACTCTAGGGTCAAAATGGGCTAAATAGGTACAAACACACAAATAAAAATCCCTACAGTTTCGGTTTACATGACATAAAATTGAGATCTATAACTTCTCCCAGCACTTCAGCAGTGCTTCTCCCAACACAAGAAATAATGATTGTATTTTAAAGTACTATACTTTTCCATAGTATGGCTTACATAAGAAATTCAACATGAAATTACAAGTTTACAAACATCTTGGATGAGATGACCTGTAAAGGTCCTTTTCAACCTGTGATTCTATGATCTTACCTGGACCTATTTATAGCCTGGAGTCCTACATCCAAGCTCTGTGGTCCCCAGTACAAAAAAGATACTGAGCTGTTGAAGCAAGTCCAGAGGAAGCCACAAGCATGATCAGAAGGCTGGAGTACCTCTTCTATAAAGACAGGCTGAGAAAATTGAGCTTGTTCATCCTGGAGAAGAGAAGGTTCTGGGGACACCTTATAGCAGCCTTCCAGTACCTCAAGGGTCCTACAGGAAAGCTGGAGAGGGACTATTTGTCAGGGAGTGTAGTGATAGGACAGGGGGTAATGGGTTTAAACTGAAAGTGGAGAGGTTTAGAACAGATATAAGAGAGAATTCTTGACTATGAGGGTGGTGAGGCCCTGGCACAGGCTGCCCAGAGAAGCTGTGGCTGCCCCCTCCCTGGCAGTGTTCAAGGCCAGGTTGGATGGGGCTTTGGGCAACCTGGGCTAGTGGATGGTGCAGGGGGGTTGGAATTTAGACATTCAACCTCCAACCCAAACCAGCCCGTGATTCTGTGATTCTATTTGAGGCAAGTAGTAGAATAGACAGCTATTTTTTCTCTTACTACTTTATATGGCATTATGCAAGGAAAATTTCCCTAGATTATCATAATTAAGCAATACAGATTGTACTTTTGGTTTAGTAATAAATATTTTCACATTTCCATTTGCACCGATAAGTAGCTTAAGCAATATTTACATTCTTTGCACTGTGCCATGTAAAAGCTGTAATGAGAGTAAAACAAATTGTTGGGATCACTTTTTAAAGCAATAAAAGCTGACAACACTGCTAAATAAAAAGTACAATTTTCTAGTAGCACTTACGGAAATTTAGATGAAAATTTTGCAATGCCACTTTGGGTTTGGGGTACTCAGCTTATACAGCTCTAAAGATATGAGAACTGTCAGACTTTCATTTTGAACATGCACACTTATTAGATAGGTGCCTCAGCTCTGCATATCCAAAACCTGTTATTATAAAACAATGGGAACTGCCAATAATCCTGATCCTATACTGTGCATTACCTGTACCTGATACACCAATGCAGAAAACAACAACAGAAAGTTTTCTAGTGCATTTTGTTTTGTCAATAGGTAAAATTTGTCATCCCTCTTGCTTACAACAATTTTCAGCTTTGACTGGTCACTTAAGGGAACAATACTTGATGGTTCCCTGCACCTTTTTAATCACCTATGCTAATTTTTTGGTTGGGATCATTAATATAATGTAAAGATTGGAACAAAGGTATTCCCCTAACCAAACCATTAATTGAACTTGTTTTTCTAAGGCATGTGGTCTAATAATAATGGTTTTGCTCCTGAAAATACACTTGTTCACTTTGCAACAGTCTATTATTATTAAACTTCCATCAAAAAGGCAATTGAGTTACTTGTGGATTTTTTATCTTTTCCCTTTTTTCTTTTTTCCTCAGTGATCACCTTAGAAAAAGGTAGAAAGCATTACTTTTTTGACTCAAGTGGTCATGCCAAATACGCAGTCTTCCATGAGAAGCAGTTGATATCAAAACAATGCACTTTATTTAAAGAAAATCTATCCCTTTCCCACAACAAAATTCATGCCAAAATAGCGGAGAGTCTTTTTCTTGACTTACAGATTCATGTCTTTTCAGTCAACCCCTTGCCAAAAGCTTTCCTTTATATTTTTTTTTCTCAAGATGACACTGTAAGAGCTTTCTCTCTGTGCCCCTGTTGTGCTTAGCTGCCTCTCTGTCTCACACAAAGCTGGATTCACATTAGTCCCTTGACTCTGTATTTTTTACAAAATCCTTGAAGAATAACATCCAACTAAATGGTCTGGCTCATTGTCCAAATTTCTGTATGGGTAATGGTTTTCTGTTGTTTACCAAAACGGCGTTTCATTTTTCCTTTATCTACTCTAAATAAAAGGTGGTTTTCAAAAGGTAGTTCAATGCATCCACATCCTCTCTCCTCCTCCTCCAATATTAATTTCATCCTTTGCCTTCATAGTAAAAAAAAAAAAATAGCAATTTCCCCTGTGGCATGATGAGAAAGCAAGCCACAATTTCCAGATGATAGAAATTAAATATGGATATAATTGCATGAGTTTTTTTATATCAGGGCAATTTTACCTCAGCCCAAATTGGTTTTGTGGCTGTCCAAGTCTGCCTCACTACTTCCCACCCAATTTGCTTTCAACCACCCAGGATGGGCATCTTTCACTGAGCCCCCGAGGAATGTCTATTGTTGCTGTGAATTCTGCTGACTGAGACAGGTCTTACTCATTTTGTTCTAATGGAAAATTCATCTCTGTCACAGGAGTATCCTGCTATCAGTCTGCACTGAGAACTCACATCAACATCAATGGGAGCTTCGCGTGCATTGTGCAGGTAGGTATCACCATCATCATTATTTATTAAACACTAATGGAGTCCCAGACCCAGATCATTAAAAGTTACAGTTGAGATGCAGTCAGTATAAAATTGGTGATTCTATGGGAGTGGTGGTATTATCCTTTATTCTCTGTTTCTTTCCCGCGTTTCTACTATATTTAACATGAGAAGTGGGTGATTTTTTGCTTCAACACTAGACTAAATGTGACAGTGAACTGCTGAAACTATTTGGGCAACCAACCAGAAAAAGCACAGTACAATGAGTCTCCTAAAAGATGACCTGCATTAAAGGCAGAGTTGAGTTAGTCCTGTGTTGATATCTGTAATTGTTTGATAGGGATCAAGACTTGTAATTTGCCTTGTACATCTCATATTTGCCTCTACTAGGATTATGTAGTGTTCTGATCAAATGACCATATACAACCAGATTAAATGAGAGAATCAATGTTTATTTTATTAGTCTCATAAAATTTATCCACCTCATCACCTTGTACAAATCATGATTTTTTTCCTATTGTTGTTTCCCTCCCCATTTAAAAAAAACCCAAACAAATAAGCCTGTGAAGCTCCTGACTCAACCTCAGTTTTCTGTGCTTTACTTTACCTGCCTTGGTGATATCAGGACTAGACTAAGGTGAAGACAAGCTCATGATACGGAATTATTTCAAAGTCTGTTTGGTCCAGAAAACAGTCTCCTGAAGCACCAGGCTGTCGCAGGGTCTTAGCACATTGCTTTGATCCAGGCAGATCTGATCTACTTTTCCTTGTCCTGTTATTAATGAGGAAAACCAGACCTGAAGCCTAATTTTGTGCTATTGATCACATTTTGCACCACAAATCACTCCTGGTGCACAATCCTTCAGCTGCCTCCTGTGAGAAATTCAGCGTGTGCAGAGTGAATTTCTAATCAGCTGCGACTGTTCAGTGCTACGGCTGGTAATTATGCTACCAGTGCCTGTATCTGCAAGTGCTATACATTTGTATTTGCTTCTTGCTGAGATCACACAGTTGGGAAAGCAATCATGCTCCATTACTCCTGGTTCTGACTCTTGGCCCATATGGCTGCTCGCGGACAGTCTTTCAGCGCTTTGCTTCATTTATAGCTAACACAGTTAATGACTCTTTGCTTTCTGCACGTCTCCCGATCTGCTGAAATTTGCAGCTGTTCTTTGTTAGCAGAAGCGGTGAAAGCTTTCCCTCTCTTAGGCTGCAGATTTCCATTCCACCTAGTGATAACAGGACTAGCACTCTTTTTCTGGGATGCGAGGAAGGGAAAGATGAAGCAAGTGGTTGCCCTTTTACTGCTGGCAATTTTATCTGGGAATGGATTATATGAGAGGTTTCAGTCTGGCTTCAGGGAGTACCACAGTCCTGGGATTGCTTTACTTAAGGTCACAAATGATTTATCGCCAGCCGCTGATTCAAGTTAAATTACAGTACTCCTGCTGATGGATCTTTCGGCTGCTTTCGATACAGTAGATCTTGGAACTTTGCTGAATCGTTGGAAGCAATTGCTTGGATTATGAAGCACCATCCTGGATCACTATCGTTCACAATTGATGGTGTATTATCAGGTTGTAACTTGGCAATTGTGGATCACGTTCAGCCTCACTGGTCACATTGCTCCTCAGAATACAATATCCTATAATTCTCTCTCTTTTTTATTTGCTACAGATGTGGACCGAATTCTCTAGCAGCATAATATTAATTTTCACTGCAACACAAACAACATATAGATGTATTTATCTTTTACAATTTGGCTTCTTGCTGCAGTTTGGACCACATCTGTCTGTTTTACCAAAGCATGATCTTGGATGGTCACAAATGGTTTGAAACCAAACTGAGATAAAATATAATTGCTTTTGGCAAATCCTCTCTTTCTACTAGGTGTTTCTTTCTAGGCAATCGAAGCTATCTATGCATATCTAAAGTATGCATCTGGAGCTGGACAGAACATTTCCATTAAATGAAATCCCATCAAAATATGCTGCTTTGTCAGAGCCAAAACATTTTGCAGAAAACGTCTGTTTCAGTGAAGTTTTGATCAGGGAGGTATTCAAGATTCAAGGCTACTGGTCATGTCTGATGGCAGAGGCAGAAAAGTCATGCACCCCAGTTTGAAAACCCAAGATTTTTTCATCTCAAACCAATCATTTGAGAAAAACTTTCAAGAAGTTCTGGTTTTGTTCCCATGCCAACTGAAAACAACGTTGACACCACAAAAGCTGCCATGAAACAGAATTGCTGTCCCCTGAAAGGGATGCTCAGAAAAGCTGTACCTGCATCATCATGTCAGCTGTGCGGTCCTCCTCCACAGAGCATTGTGCATAGGTTATGGTGAGTTCAGAAGCTGAAGGGCTGGAGCAGTGTGGGGTCCTGACGTGGTAATTGGCAGTTTGCTGCTGGTCTTTCACGGCCTGGAAAATTGCAACCAATAGGAACATCTGCTTTGTGATGGGAGGTTCAGGAAAAAACACTTTCCATCCCTGAAAAAAATAATTCCTAGTCAGAGAAAAGAAAAAAAAATTGAAATCTAGTGTTTTCCAGAAATTAAGATCTTGAGGAAAACTATGTGGTCAATCATCACATACCAGTGCTTGTAAATTTTAAATAAATTTTTGATCTTCCAGAGGTTTTTAATTGCCTACTTAAAGTTTTAAAACCTGTCACACACTTTTACGTGAGAAAATTCAGCATATAAAAACACTTAATGTCTCAAAACCTTTACCAACCTTTACAATTTGCCAACTTTTAGAATTTGTTCTTATGGGTTTTTCTGTTTCCTAGTCTCAAGGGCAACCCTGGCTGAACTCTGTCGAAGAGAAGTAATAGACACTTGTCTCCAGGAGAGGGATCTAGCCATGACTCATTTCTCCAAGCTCTGGACCAAAGGGACTTTTCAGACACACTTCTATATATTCTGCTCTTCATGGAGCTTCTCTTCCTGAGCCTGGTGATCACCTCATGAGGCACAACACCCTCCCCAGGTCCCACAGTCCCAAAACCCCTTGCAAATCTGTGCTCTGGAGCTGGGCACTGCAGAGTGCCTGGACTGCGCAGCACTGCAGTGCTTCAGGAGCTGCCACTCTGCGTCTGGAAAACCAGCACCATCTGTTTCAATAGACCTCTGAGATCTTCAGGTCAAGTGCTCACCTTCAAGCAGAGGAACACACGTCTGCTTCCCAGTGTTTTAGGTAGATTTATCTCCTGTTGAAATGGCACGGAGAGCTTTCAGCAAGGCCACTTCAAGATCAGCCAGTGAACAAGAGACCCGTGCAGCAGACAAGAGTGGACAGATCACAGTTTGAACAGCAAAGCTGATTGCTTCCCCAGACCGATGCATGTTCTTGAGGCACAGACATACAGGTGTCCCTTTTTCCCCCATGCCAGGCCAGTTCCCTGAGGGAAAGTGCATGTTTTAGGAAGGGCAGAAAACTCCCTTAGTCCCCATCCTTCCCCTTCCTCAGCCTGGGTAGAAAGCACACAGGTGATTTGTTTTGTTGTAAACTTCTCAGGAACAATAATATCTGTGTATCAGATTAAATCACATAACTAATTGCCATTTGGAATGTGTCACGCGACAAGCTGCTTGGGCAAACAACGCTTTAATTTGGTAAAACAAAGATTTCAGAGAAATGGAAAATATTTTATCTTTACATACATGCCACCCCCACGTAGCTGCTGATGGCCACCAAATGCACAGTTCTGCTTTGCGTTAGCCACAGTCACGGGGTCAACTGGCTGTTACACACTGGAAAAACATTACAGATGCCTCATTAGAACTCGGTGCATTAACACTAGCAGTCTGCCACTAATCTCCAATTATCCCCATAGCTCAGCACCTGATCTTGAAAGGATTAGGAACATGAAAAACAAAGTAAAACAAATTGGACTAAAATATTTAAATAAAATGACCATGAAATTCTCTAAGTTCATTAAAATATCACAGGGGAAATATCTCTAATCCTTTTTTAAAAATTCTTGCAGTGGCTTTATTCTTTATTCTTGTCTCTTTATTCTTTACTTTCTCTCCACTGTTTAACAGTCCTAAAGACCCTCATGTTTTTCTGCCTGATTGTATATGAGGTGCTGCAGAATCCGTGCCTGGTTTTAGGTGGCTTATTGTCAATCACTTACTTCTTGCAGATCCAGAAAACACTACCTGCACCAACTGCACTATGAAATAGAACAAGTACCAGTAGTAATGCACTACACTCAATTAACAGGCATTTATATTCTACTTGACAATAATTTAAATAAGCATGGCTTAAACAAACACCAACTGTATAGGGGAACAGCTGCATTAGGCTTGTTCTGCATTATTAGACTAGCTATAGTAATAGTCCAAAGTATTTTGTAAATGAAAAGCTCCCTTCCCCCACAACATTTAAATATCATTCTGTACCAGGTTCAACATGCACTTTCTTCTGGAAAAAACCCAAAGGAGTTAAAATTTACCGGAACAGCAAGGATCTGCTGGATGGGTTTTTTTGCTTCATGTGGGTAGAAATAAACAACAAATCATTTTGATTCTATGAAATTAACAGCAATGTGACCTCAGATGAATCAACAAGAAGAAACCTATTTATTGGGGTAATTCCTTACCCACCAAGTACAATCTGGTTATAGTATATATATTTTCCTTACATAAAGACTACTCTTACTGCATGATGGGAATAAGCCCATTAATATCTGGATTAGTCGTGCCAAAGTGAAATTATTGAAGTGAAAGACTGCACAACTCTCTTGTTGATAGATACTATACTGTGATTCAGCAGCAAAGCTCCTGTCTTTTACCCTACGTTGACCCATCTTCCAAAACAGTTAGATTTTTAGAAATGGGTAGTTTTGAATGGTTATTTTGACATCAGACCATCTGAGTTACCCACTTTGGTGCACAGAAAACCAAAAGCATTTACTAACACATCTGAAGGGGTAGTAAATTGGTCATGGATCTTGGGAACTTTCAAGCCAGCTTTACTGCCAAAGACAACATATCAAATAGTGACACCCTCACATATCAAACCATAAAAGCATCGGAAGGGTGAAAACCTTACTAAATGTCTCCTCGGTGAGCTCACTGGCAGAAACAGTATGTCACACTTTGGACATTTTCTTCTATTTGCTCCCCCCATTCTAATTCATAGTTTTCCCCTTCAGCCTCTGAGATGATACTCTTTCTCACTTGGCCAAGTCTAGCTTGATAACACATAGTCCAACACTACTATCAAGAGTACTGATTTAACTGCTGCAGCCAAAGAATGTATTTTATTTTTACATCTCGTGGTCCTTTGTGCCCTCTGTCTTTGCTGTTTGCTGCCTTGCTCTGGTTTTAAACTATATTGTTCTATTTTTATTATTTCATTGCCTAAAACTACTGCAGAGACAGAGCAATATTCCCTCTTCTAATGATTCATCTTTACAAAGTTTCCTACTGGAATAAGGAGGTGGGATTTTTAAGAAGCCTTTAACTTTGACGGAATCTTTGGCATCACAATTTCAAAAAATATTTTTTATATTTCAAATCTTAGCTGTGTGCTTATGGGCACGAAACTAGCAAATCTGGTATTTTGCCTTTTGTCTTGCATTTTGATGCTCTGGTTAGGCAGTCTGTTGATAATGACTTGACTTGCTTATTTATACAAATGACTTCTTACACATTTCTCAAAGCCATTTACAAAGGCATCAAGCATTATCACGGTTTCTGCAGATGTGGAAAGGAGCTGCTAAGAGCTGATTTTGTTGCATAGTGCTACTGCCCAGTACTTTAACAACTTTTGATCTTAATTTGTAAAAGTCCTTCCCGGGATTTGGATATGTCAAGAAAAAGAGAAATCAATGACTTTCTCTAGTTTGTGAAGAACATAACCAGTGCATGTATGGGGGCTATGTAAGTAGAGTAATTTTCTGGGAAGAAAAAAAAATCACTGAAATGTTCAGTGGAAATAAAATCCACAGAGGACATACAAAATTATTAAAAACCTTCATAAAATTAAGACTTAAATTATAACCATAAATTCCTCTGAATAAAACACATTGTTTAAATTTACTGTTTTATACACTCCAGGGAGTTGGTCTTCAGGTTTGGAGTTAGGGATTTGTTTTGCTTTTGGGGTTTTTTTAGGGTCGTGGTGTCAGATTTTTTTCTGTTTGGACCACGACAGATTCTCATTAAAACCCCCTCCACACTGTATCTGGAGGGTTTCCTTAAGCCTCTCACCCAACTGCCCTTCTAAAATTTCCTTTAGGGTGCAGAAGTACTTGCTACCTAAAATGGAGCCTTTTTGCTCCATGTCCTTTGTATTTGTAACAATTTGCCCCTGACAGCTGGGTGTTTCGGTGCCACAGCTGCCCGTTTTAGCGCAACTTCGCCCACGACATTTTAATTCCATTATTTTGAGCACTAATTTATATAATACCAGAAATATCAGTAAGCTGACAATACAGTCTGCCACAAACAGCAGGTGGGAAGGATGGAGAGGTGTGAGAGAACTTTCACGGCAATGGGAAACAGCAGTGAAGAGGCAATTGCATCTGAAGTTGTTGAGAGGTTGTGGTGCAGTGTAGGAGCCAGAAGAGCCCCCAATATAGCTGTATGGATTTAGGCAGAGACCTAGGACCAGCTGCTATCATCACCCAAAATCACCAAGAGGAAATTCTAATTTGTGACCCAGCTCACCCAGATTTGCAGCTCAACCTGCCTCACAGGTATCCAGGGCAGAACAGTCTTTTGGGAAGTCATCCTTTTCCTGGCTTGAAAACCAGCAGCCCTGAAGCAGTGGCAGTGACAGCATGGCATTAACAGGTTCCTTCTCAGAGATTAGGGCCAGGGAAGATTGCTTGATCTGAACTCCTGGGACCTCCAGCCTGTAATTAGCCTGATTTGCTGCCTTAACCTTTCTCCCTGCATATTCCCAGCTAGTGGAGACTAATTAAAGATCCTGAACATAGGAAGTTTCAACTGGCCTGCAGTGCTTATACTGCAGGTTCCCTGTATCCATCCAGCCTTTCTAACACTGGGGTAAGAAAAGACATGTATGGGAAGACTGTCCTCCTAGCTGGGCAGGGACAGAGATGGGTTTTCTTTCCCATCGCCCATCTAAGCAACACAGAAAGGAGGTAAAAAGCTCAGCAGGAATGAGAACTACAAGCAAGTGACCCTACTGCCAAAACGTACAGCAGCTGTGATTGGAGTGGATCACTTAGTTGCATTTTGCTTGGTATCCTCCACGTACTCAAAATGTGATGTTTTGCCTATGTATCTGTATGGTGACAGGAACAGAAGGGGGCAGAGCCTGTTGGCCCCACCTGCCACTATGGGCCCATGCGGCTCACTCACAGGAAGAGGTTGAGTATCACTATGTGGAAGACCTTAAGCATCACTGTCCTACACAAAAAGGATAAGAAAAACGCATCTTACAAACAGTTTTCCACACTCTTCTCAGTACTCTCAGTAAAAATAATTATGGTAGAAGGGTAAGACCTGAAACTAAGTACACTTCACTCCTTTCCCAGATATTCTACCCTCTGGGATCTTAACATAAAGCCCAGTGTTCCACAGGGTAGGCATTGCTTTAGGGGCATTGTATTACTAGTATTGTAATAATGCTAACGGCTTGGAAATGAGTAGCATATTCCTGGCTGGATCATGCTGGCCAAACTGCTTTGAACATCAAACTACCTGACCCTTGACACTAGACAGGTTGATTTATTATACTCTTAGCCCTCCTGACAACATGCACTGTGGGCTTGGCACTGTCTGGTCATTTTTCAAGCTCTTTGCACATTACTGGCACCTACATCCTGTAACACATTACATCAGACAGCTCAGCTACTGAATGCTAAAAGCCCCTCTCTTCCTCCATCACTCCCTCCTTTTCTCTCTCCCTACATCCCTCCCTTCCTCCCTCTCTGTTTTCTCAAGTAGCAAATGAATATGTGAATCTAATGCAAGATAGGAGGCTAATGTGTGTATCAGCAGAAAGAACAAAATGCATGATATAGGTAAGGTCAAAAGGAGGGATTAAAGGGTGTTATGATACTTATGTACTTGTGATGATGCCTATTAAGTGATGTCCAATTACCCATAAAAGATGTTCCCCGATCCAGGAAACCCACAGTCACACAAAAGGTTATATTTTTTTTTATACCAGGGAATAATCCAAACCAGGGGACAATCCACGAACAGATTTGTAAGTAAAAGACTCAAAGTATCCTCTATATGTCAAAGGGTTAACAACAGCTGCTGTTCTGTAGGGGTAAGGAACTACATTTCATCAATGGCCACAGCCAGAAGCACCAAGTTGGCAGATCTCAAGGAGAAAAAGGCTTATCTCTACAGCAATAGCTCATAGACCTTGAACTAAATGCAGCTTGTAAATGTCATTTCAGTATTCATCGTGTGCATCATATTCATGTGACACATCACATGCAGGGCCAGCATGGGAACTGCTCAAGAATATCAGTCCATAGCCGTGGGAGGAAATAAGTCAGTTGCAAATGTTAAGACAACCGTCACTGGACTATCTTCCAACTCATTTTCACATCAACAGGCCAACTGCACACCACAAGAGAGTTGCTCCTTGTGCAGCCATAGTTTAGTCATTGAGCCAGCGCAGAGGTCTCTGAAATGGACTTTGAACCAAACACCTGATCAAACACTGACAGCAAATGAAATTCTGGCCCCCTACTTGCTACAAAAAAGATATAAACCTTGGTTTGGTCCTAGGCAAGGCATGTAACTCAGTTGTCCTGCTTTCAGCTGAGAATTTTCTTCACAGTAGCTAGTAAGAGGCTGTTTTGGACTCGTGCTGAAAACAGTGTTAATAACATAGAGACGTTTTTGTTAAATAGAGATATCTGTTATTGAGCAGTGATCACACACAGTCAAGGCCTTTTCTGCTTCTTACACCACCCATCAGTGGGATGGTGGATTTGGGAGGGGGAAACAGCCAGGACAGCTGACCCCAACTGACCATAGGGATATTCCATACCATATGATGCCATGTTCAACTTATAAGGGGCTTGTGGAAGAGGAAGGCTGGGGAACAGTTGTTGGCATTCAGAGTGATGGCATTTGTCTTCCCAAGTCACCGTTACATGTGATGGAGCCCTGCTTTCCTGGAGACGGCTGAACACCTGCCTGCCCATGGGAAGTGGTGAATGAATTCCTTGTCTTGCTTTGCTTGCACAGGTGGCTTTTGCTTTACTTATTAAATTGTCTTCATCTCAAACTATGAGTTTTCTCACTTTCCCTCTTCTGATTCTCTTTCCTATCCTACTGGGGGACAGTGAGAGGGCAGCTGCATAGTGCTTGTATGCTGGGTGGGCCTAAACTATGACATCTAGTTTAGGAAGTCATTGCCAAATAGTTTTCTATGATACCAGGGTGAACTTCAGCATCCTTGTAAGACTGAAAAAGAAAAAAGAACCACCCTATGTCTAACAGCACTTAAATTAGAACTAGGGAATTGCATAGAAATAAAGAACTCTGCTGAAGGGGGAAAAAAGCAAGAAAAAATAGCAGCTAAAGGATAAAATGCTTATAAACAACAAAGGAGACTGTTTTAAGATATCACAGTGAAAACACACTTTTGTAAGTCTTTTTTCCCTCAGCTCCACACATGTACATATTACAGAAGGGTGGTAAGAAGACATCCTGCTGAAAATAGGAGATTTTTCCAAATAAGGAAAATAAGAAACAGAATAAAATAGAAATGTAAATGTAGAATAGCCATAAGGAAAGTTAAAAAAAATAAGGATGCAACCTGTTAAAAGCATAAAGAGTATGAATAAACCCCATTTTCTCATCACAGAGGTAGAAAGCTTGCCAATGGTCACCTGGTGATGATCTAAATGTCAAGGTGACATAAAAGAAGACAAGACCGTAACAGACTAGTTAAATGAACTGCTTGTATTACTGTTCATTATACAAAAGGTTTCCATTTTGCAGCCCTTCTCTGCAGGGAGAATATGCTAAAGAACTGCTTCAAGGCTGAGGGTCAGCAAAGTGAGTCCCAGAACAGACCAGCCCAGAATGTACTCATTCACACCTTCTTAAAAATCTGGGTATTGTGAATTGCAATTTAATATTTACATTAGCCTTGTCAGTGAAATATGATGCCAATTTTTTTAGAGATCTCAGAACTGGAAACTGTGCATACCAATTTTTATGTCAGGTGAAGTGGCTGCACTGAGAAGAAAGCACAGAATTAGAACACACGTTCAAGAACAATACAACAGGCAAGTGTCTAATTGACATTTGTACTAGAAGTCATCTCATAAATCAGTTAAAGTTCTTTCAAGGAGCAATAAGCAGGTGGAGCAAGATGGCAAAAAAGAACCTGAAGACATGCCATCTGCAGAGATTCTTAAACAAACTAAATTGCCACACACTAGAAGGGTAAGTCCTTGCATACAGAAATTCTTTTTAAAACTATGGGGGAAAATGATCAGGAGTAAAAGGACAGTTACACACTGGAGTAATTTTACTAAGGTTGTCTCCCAGGGATATATGATAGAGGCTGCACTGCTCAATATTTGTTTAAATGGCCTGTAAAAGACCATTGATAGTGACAAAGTTTCAGTATGACAACACGTTCACTAACCCTAAAGCAGAGGCTATCAAAAGGTCTCCAGCCTTCAGCCAGTGGGCTGTCAGCTGAACTGCAGCACTGACAAGTGCAAAATCATCTGCATGGAAAAATTAGCACTAATATATTCATGGTCTGTATATTAACTACTGCTGCTTAGGAATGTGGCATAAGAATGGCCTTTCTGAGTCAGGTCCATCTAGCCTAATACTCTGCCTGACTGAGACCAATAGCAGAAATTTAGAGAAAAGTATGGAAAGGCAGTTAATGGTCCTTTCCCAGCGTACTCCACCATCTCCTGATATTATGTGATGCAGGAATCTCCCAAAACAGCAATATTCCCTCTGCATTATTTAATAGCCATTAATGAATTTTTCTTTAATTTTTATTTCTCTGAAAGCTGGAGAGAGACTGTTTACAAGGACAGGTAGCGACAGGACAAGGGGTAGTTAAGAATTAGGACACTTCTCTGAAAATGATGGTTCAGTGGGCAGCAGTTGTCACATGAAGAAGCTGCTATTAAAAAGGGAAATTAATTGGAAATGTGTAGCAAGCAAACATCACAAAGCCACTGTGCTGATGTGCGGTGTGCCCAGATTTTAATTACTCGGCTCAGTACTGGTCATCTGAAGAAAGATAAGGTGGAGCCTACAAAGAAAGTGTGTAGGGCAACAGAAACATTTACGTATGGGAAGTCTTTCAAAGGAGGACTTTTGAAAGAAAATAGAGTATTTCAGGTTGTAGAAGAGATGAGGAAATAATGATGTGATTGAACATTTTGAAAAGGGAAGAATTGAAATGTAGGGGTGAGAAACAGCACTTTGGCTTCCATAGTTCTTCATTTTTCACTTCTCCCAGATAAACATCCATAGAGATTGTAATTGTGCTGGAATAAGAGGAGTAGTTCCCCAACACTTCAGGTTTTACTCCAGGACCTGGGAAAAGTGGGGAAAAAAATCTCTGTATTTTTTTGATATTTCAGAAAGTTCACAGTGTGACAAAAGTTTTAGTTAATATGGAATTTAAAGATATCTTAATATTCAATATGTTTCATTTAACAAAACTCCATGCCTCACTATGGGAATATGCCTTGTGATTTGAAAGTTGTTGTCCCACATAGTAACAGCCTCACAGTATTTCTAACCCAGCAGTGTTTACAAAAGTGTTTTGCTTTTTCATTATATTTTTTCATTCCGTAATAGCCAAGAAAAGTGCTCTAACTGGAAAAAAATTGCCTGTTTTGCTTGAAACTTCAGTACCATGATTATATTTGGAGATTCCTAGCATGAACCAAACCAGACAAACCACAGGATACCAGCTTAGGCATGGCAGGGAAGCCAATAATTCCATCATTTATGCAACACAGGAATCGCTATATGCCTGAAAGGACTGAGGTGAAAGTATTTGCTGAAATCCTTATGAAAGACCCACTTTGTTTAGAAATGTAGCATTCAGTCTGTCCATGAACTTTTATATAAACATCACTTTGTTTCTTCATGAACAAAGTAAATTATCTGGCTAATCTAAACAACTTCTGAGGATTAAATGCATTTGCACTACTTTAGAAATCAAGTTTCAACCCTCCTGCCATGGCCAGGGACACTGCTCACTAGCCCAGGCTGCTCAAGGTCCCATCCAACCTGGCCTTGAACACTTCCAGGGATGGGGAATCCACCACTTCCCTGGGCAACCTGTGCCAGTGCCTCACCAAAGTAGTACCACCATCAAAGTTATACAGACTAAGATACAGAAAGTATGATGAACAGACGTCATGGAAGCCATAGACATGTTTTCATAAAAAATAATATTCCTGCTTTTCTCATTTAGGGACAAAAGCACTGAGGGAGAGATTCACAACTGCAGATTTCGGTGTATGTGGGGGAGTATCTAAGCGTCTTTATCTGCATTTAATAAAGAAGATTCTTTACTAGCAGTAAGGACTACAATTTAGAAAGCCAAGAAAATCCAATCCTTGCTTGGACTGGGCCCTGCCCAAAAGATGTACTGACACTCTGCAAAACCTGTGCTGTAGGCCTTGTAAACATGTGCTAGGCCGTTAACCCTATTCGACTGAGAGTGGTCCTCACATCCTTGGAGCACTGATTTCTGCTGGCTATTTCATCCCTACACACCTACTACTCTGTTCACTCTGTGCTTCTGAGTCACAGTTCACTTCTACTCCCCGTTCCCTGTTTTGCCCTTCAGCTTCTCTCTTTCACAGTTTCCCATGGATACTTGCTAACAATTTAAACTGAAGTTCATTCCTCTTTCCTGTACATTTCCTCTTCCCTAGTTCCCTCTCCCTCATAAGACTTGGATTTTTAGAATAGACTAGAAAAGACTAGAAAATACTAGAATGGAACAGAATAGAATAGAATAGAATAGAATAGAATAGAATAGAATAGAATAGAATAGAATAGAATAGAATAGAACCTAGAACAGAGACTAATAGTAGTAGTAATAATAATAATAACAACAAATACTTGTAACTATACAGCTCAAATAGACACCTTTTGAAAATGTTTCGCTAGTTTTATCTGGTCTCAGCTCTGTTCAGTATATATTTTAGAGTACCTAGTTTGCATTTGTCATTTTTTTAAACAAAACCAAGTTCCTCTGAATGTGTTCTGAAGCTGTGGATCCTTCATTTTCTGTGTGATAGATTCTTTCAAAGTTTGTACAGAGCTCAGTCCTCCAACAGGGTGTCTGCTGCCCTGGTTTCCTAGAGGGCATCTCCTCAATCCTTTGGGACCAGAAAAAGAGGTTGTAAAATTGAAAAAGAAAATACTTATATACAACTGTTCTAATATACAACTGTTCTATTAATTAATAGCTGTCCTCTATACTAACAAATATTCAGAGAAGAATTAGCTAAACTATAGCATTACAATGATGTAATAAAAGGAAATGTTTATGTGTTTAAAGATTTTTTTACTGTAAATTTAGTATTAAAGAGGTGTGTTTCTGAATCACTGCCATAACTATGAAGCACTGGGGAGGAGTATATAACCAAAAGGTTTTTTACTGTCCTTGATAATTTAAATTGCAAATGTATTTAGAATCATTCTTTTAAAAGAGTGGAATGTAGTTAGGAAAATATGCGAAGAAACATTTGGTTTATGTCAGATCGGGACGTGACTCTAAGAATATGTGCATAATGTGAATGTTGTGTATCATGTGTGATGTGTATCATGTGAGAGATGAATGATTGTGACTCTAACAATCTAGTGTATCCTATTTCTCTTCCCCAAAGACTACTGGTAACATTAACAAAATGGTGCTCCTTACTCAAGTCCCATGATACTTTTCAAAATGATAAAGATGTGTGTTCACCAAAGGGTTAGACTTTTCATTAACTAACTGCCAATAGGCTTAAGATCCTTTCCATGTTTGTAAAGGTTAGATGCTCCCCATGTGTTCAATGCAAGCTACAACCTATTTTTTTGTTTCACTTTTATATTTCCTTTCAGCTCCTTGAGAACTGAAAGAAAGAAAAAAAAAATCTACTGCAGATGAGCCCCAAATGGCAGCTTTGAACACCAGCTGTCATTGAGCAAGTTTCATGTCCTAACATTATAGCAAAGCAAGCAAGAAGAGTACAAAGATAATTCATAGTGCCCAACTTCCATTAGCTGTCTTTAAACTTACCATACATATGGCTCAAGCATATCTTAAACTGTGGTGACCCACCATGCTGCCGAACTCATCGACATGCTACTTCATCCTGACCATGTGTGTTACAACAGGATGTCACCATCCCTCTACATGCCTGGACAGATTGGAAACAATCTGTGGTCCACCAAGGAGAAGTGTATCCAGCCCACATTTTAGAGAGAGCCAGAGATAATCAGGTCCCTGAAGTTATTTCTAAGTAACAACAACTATGAGGAAAACAACAAAGAGAAACCTGAAAAGCTCCATCAGACAATGTACGTGTAAATGGTGCTTAGCATCAGAATAAACATTGCTGTAAACTGCACTAAATCATATCAAACATTTAAAGTACTTACCCATAGAGAGATTAGTATTTTCTTCTGAAACATTCGTTAGTGATTTCTCACATTATACAGCAATCTCTCTCTCTCCCCCCCCACTCCAGCCAATCTTTTGCTTTATAAAGAAATCACTAGCTGTATTTATCCTACTTGTCATATATAAAATACTAGTCGACTTACAATGGTCAAACTGGGTATGAAGACAATATTCCATTAAGTCACCAACAAAGAAATAGATAGAAAAGTAATAATGATCAGAATGGAGCCTACTATTTTTCAAAATAATTACAATGTTCCTGTTTTCAAGCAAAGAAGAGGTAGTCATCTAACATATATAGATTTCAGTATCATGTGGCAAATTGTTTTTCAAATTGAGATATGTATGGATTGCTGTGAAGTCTGTAAAGCTGGTCAACACAGCAATTTCACTTCATCTGGATTTTCTTCTAAGTTCATTTGAATGGGATGTTACCAAGGCAAAAAGAGATACACAGAGAGAAAAATAGCAGAATTTGCTAAGGGTAAATTTATTTTAAAAGACAGATTCTATTTAATATCTTCATTAATATATCTTCATTAATGACTTTTAGAGGGGGAAAAAGAAGATAGTGGTCACAAAATTTACTGATTAAACAAAGATAATAGTCATGGAATCATAGAATCACAGAATTACAAAATGTTTTACTTTGGAAATGACCACAAAGACCATCTAGTTCCAGACCCCTGCCATGGGCAAGGGCACCCTCCACTAGACCAGGTTGCCCAAAGCCCCAGCCAACCAGGCCTTGAACACTACAAGGGAGGGAACAGCCACAGCTTCTCTGGGCAACCTGTGCCAGGGCCTCACCAACCTCATAGATTTAAATCTACCCTCTATTAGTTCAAAGCCATTACCCGACTCATCCTATCATTCCATGCCCTTTTAAACAGTCCCTCTCCAGCTTTCTGTAGGCCTTCTTTAGGTGCTGGAAGGCTGCAATAAGGTCTTCCTGGAACCATCTTGAAAATGAACAAGCCCAATTTTCTGAGCCTGACTTTGTACAAGAGGTGCTCCAGACCTCTGATCATTTCTGTGTCCCTCCTCTGAGCTCGCTTCAACAACTCACTATCTTTCTTGTACTGGAGCTGGACACAGCACTGCAGGTGAGGGATCACCAGGGCACAGTAGAGGGGCAGAATCACCTCTCTGGAGGTGCTGGTCACACTGTTTTTGATGCAGCCCAGGATACATTCGGCTTTCTGGGCTGTAACCATGCACTGCTGGCTCATGTTGAACTCTACATCAATCAACACCCGCAAGTTCTTCTCCTCAGGGCTGCTCTCAATCCATTCTCTACCCAGCCTGCAGTTCTGCTTGGGATTGCCTTGACCATTGTGCAGGACCTTGCACTTGGCCTTGTTGAGCTTCATGCAGTTTGCATGGGCCCACCTCTCAAGCCTGCCGTGGTGCCTCTGGATGGGATCCCTTTCTTCCAGTGTGTCAACTGCAACACAACTGTGGTGGTGGTAAACTTGCTGAGAGTGCACTCAATCCCATTGTTACACAGTGTCAGTCTCAGTACTGACCCCTGGGGAGCACCACTCCTCACTGGTCACCATTGAAGGAGAAAAGGACAAGGAGAGATGGATGACCCTGGAATAATAAAAAAGAAAAACAAAATGTAAAACGCTAATGACAGTAATTTTTGCCATTAACCCATCGGATGGATGCCATGAAGAAAGATCAGGGCAGTGATATATTGACTGGTTACAGAAGTATGAACCATCAGACAATGTGTCTCCATCATTTGCATTGATCAGACCTGTTTATGTTTTCTTGCACTTCACCTTTCACATTATCTTGCATGTTACATACATTGGGAAGGGAACCTTCAAAAAGCCAGAAAGCGACTGTTTACAAGGACATGGAGTGCTAGGACAAGGGGTGATGGGTTTAAACTAAGAGAGAGTAGATTTAGATTAGATATTAAGAAAAAATTCTTCCCGGTGTGGGTGGTGATGCCCTGGCACAGGGTGCCCAGAGAAGCTGTGGCTGCCCCCTCCTTGGCAGTGTTCAAGGCCAGGTTGGCTGGGGCTTTGGGCAACCTGGAGGGTGTCCCTGCCCATAGCAGGGAGTTGGAACTGGATGATCTCTAAAGTCCCTTCCAACCCAGGCAATTCTATGATTCTGTGATTCAGTGAACAGGCAGACTCTGATGATCAGTAAATACCTCAGAGGGACTGTGATACAGGCACCAAATTAATCATTAGGAATCATTGAGTTCAGGAAGACTTATCATCTCTAGCTCGATTCTATCAATGACAGACCTAAGCTGGCAGTATACAGACTTATTTAGAGGTCTCTTTCTCCCTGCCACATGCTCCACAGTACCTGTGATACTTAATTTATACCATTTTCCAGGATAACCTCCTCATTACCACAGATAACAAAGATTGATACTATTGTTCCAAGAACATCAAACAGGTTTTAAGTTATTAAGAAGCTGAAAAGAATGAGAATGGCAGAATTTGAGACACTTGATGTTGGGATATTACATGTTTCTACAGTAGTGCACAAAGGCTTTCCTTACCAAGTGTGGGAGAGCTTATTTGTTCCTGGTATTACAACATATCAGAAGACAAAACACATCCTTTAGTGTATTTGATAATATTTATTTGACTGATGAACTGATAGCTGGGTCATAGTTTTTAATACCAAAATAATTTTAAAAATCTATAATTTCTAGTTTATCTAAAATGGGAAATATAGAGCTCATTTGTCATTTGCTAATCTAACTTACTGTTGCTGTCACTGTAAAGAAACTGGATATGTTCCAGAAAAAGAACAGTGAGCATCCATTTAAGGTCTTTGCAAAGGACATGCAAGAGGTGTAATTCAAACTGGAGGAAAGCACTGAGATCACGTTTCAAGAAGAAACTTCTTGTTCAAGGCTTTTTTACTCTGCTTTTTAGCAAAGGGATGGGATTTTTCAGCAGCTAAAGAGAATCCTGGCTCTTCTGTCCAAAAATGTGTCCTCAGAGGTGGCAGACTTAAGAGACAAAGATGCAAAAACCCCCAGTGATTATACTTGGAACTGTTCTAGAACATACACATGTTCCAGGTTAACAGGGACACACCAACCACTATTCAGCAGGTCTCATGCCTGATACAGTGATTTGATAATAAAAAGAGTGAGCCTCTATGAGAAGTCTGCAAGATTTCTCATATATATATATTGAAAGAGGAGGGTAAAGAGAGACCCCACCTAAGTAACTGGTTTTGAAATTCCCTTTTTAAGCCTCTAGGCTTCCTAACCTATAACAATACTCCAGCACATTTAACACTCACATAAACTAAAGTTCATGCACACATTTTCCAATTTGGGGTGAGGGTGTTGTTTGTTTTAATATAGAAGGGTAAAAAAGCAGATTTGTCAAACCTGGATGATTTTTCAGGAATCTCTCATTCCAAAAAAAACGAGGTTTTGGCCTTGGGATAAACTTTCTGTTCTTGTAGGTCAGTACATCCCCTCCTGAATTGACAGTGGGTACCCAAACACCACTACTCAGCCCCTGTGACATAGGAACCCCTTTAATGAAACTTTTTGAACAAAACATATATATTTATTAATTGAAAATTAAACAGCATCAACAAGAAAGGTTTGAATGTTCCACCTGGAAGACCCAGAGATACTTCAGAGGTAAGTTCCTCTGTGGAAATACTGCCCTAATTATCTCATAGTAAGGTGCCACTACCCAAAACAATTTTTAAATGTGCATTTTATTCTCTTTCACTATCAGTGATTATTAGATTAGGGTAGATTTAAAACCAGATAAATAGTAACCATTTTACTGATGAGATGTCAGTCTTAGGTAGGGGGATTTCTACTCAGTTTTGAAATATACTATTTAGATTGACAGTCCGTCTCAGATGTCACTCAAGATCCAAGACTGGGAGTGGCAGTGGAATTTTAATTTATTTTTGAGGTATGCCACAGCCACCCTTATCAGAGCAAAAGAAATTCAGAAACACTGCAACCACAAGAAAAACAGGAAACTGTAGTATGCTAATTTGTAACAGAACAAGGAGGTTTCAGAAGAATGCTATTTAATGTAAACTGCTATGTGAGGATGATATTTTATTTTTATTTTCTTAATTAGAGAAGGTCCTAGAAACTGAATAAACATTATTTTCCTTCTATAGCAAAAATTGTAGTTGACTGTTCAGAAGAGATCATCATTTCTCTCCTTCTGATCAAGTGTAAGTCATACTTGTATTTTTTCCTTGCTTTGGTTTAGATGCTGAGGTCTCCTGAATTTCTTTAGAAGGAGAATAAGTTCCACTCACACCATTCAGTGTGTTTTTAAACCATAATCGGTTTTCACTTAAACCATTATTCCGTCATAACCTTATATTCTAATGGCCTGATAATGGCACCACTGAAAATGTCCTTACAGACTTGCTGTGAAATAGTTTTCCCGTAGTAACTTCATATCTCTGACTGCATTGTAATGATTTCATCATGAGGTCATGGACTAGTAATGTTCCCCTTTTGCCACCAAAATCTTCCAATTCCTCATTATAGCCTCAGTCACTGTGGTATTGTTGGGGTCTACACTGGATAACAATGAAACCATTTACTTGTGATACATTAGGGTTAAGTGATATCATCATGCTAATGCTATAGTCAGGTGTTGGGAAAGCCTGAGCTGTCCTCTTGCTCGTTTCAGCATTTCAGTTCAGTATGTGATTCAGGGGGCTGAAGGTGAGCAGCATGGCTACTGAACTACCATCCCTTCTCTTGCAATGAAAATGAATGGTGGCTACACACACTGCAGGAACAGGGAATTTTAAAAGAAAAAAAAAAAAACATGGAAGAGCTTCTTTAATGTTTCTGGGCCCCAATTCAGCAGACACTTAAGTTCATTCCTCTTCAGCAACAAGTCAAAGTACATGTTGAATTTTGAAATCTCCCTAACTCCAGTGAGATCTAAACACATGAGCAAATGCTTTCTTGTATCAAGGAACATTATCTGCAGCACGGAGTTCATGTCCTCACATGTCAGAAATCTTGACTTAGCTGGTGCAAAACAAATCCTGAAAAGTGATGGAGGTTCTGAAGTCCCACCAGGTTCAGGAATGGATTTACAGGCAGTGCTACGCAACAGCCTCAGCCTTCCCATCAAATCCACAGCCCTCCAATGCCACAGCTCTATACTTCTATAGGATATTGTACCTACTTTGTTTATTCAGCTTTTCTATGGCAGCATGAATAGTCCTGATAAAATTTATTTAATCAAGCTGACCTAGTGAAGTAGAATATACCCTCTAGCCTCTCACCACGGGCTATGTTCTGCCAGACTCCTAAAATCTTTGTTGTCCCATTTTCTCTTCCTTGTGGACTTGAAATAGTACATTCTCAGCAGACTTGCACTTTAGGCTACTGAAATCTTGAATTACAATTTCTGCAGTTGCCCCATCACAAACACCACATATATCGATGTTTCTATGCTGCCTCTGCTGTTGCACTAAAAACCTTTGTATCACTTTCTAATGGTGACTGCTCTTAAAGAGGAGGAAAACCAATTCCCAACTCTAAACACTAGTTATCTATGTTATCTCCTCCCTCTGAGAATAAGAAAGTACCCCAGGGGTGCTGCTGCATGTGAAAACTCCTTAGAGTTAAAGAAAATTGGAACAATATCATGGTCTTCACATCTCCTGAGATTCTCTAAAACTGATGAGTGGGGAGCTGGGCAATGAAGTAAAGTCTGGATACAGCTACTCCTTCCATTGCCTCTTCCAGATTGACACAGACTGTATTGTTAATGCAAGTGGTAATGCTAAATAATCTTTAGCTGTTTTTTTTTTTTTTCTTTTACTGTTGCAGCCATCTCAAAAGTAGGGGTAAGGATGGCTATGCAAATATGTCCAGAATGACCTTGCAAACCTGTGGATGCCTTTACAACTGGTATCCACCAAGAAAGCGACAAACGGTGATACACTCTGAATAAGGAACTTTTTAGTTAGTTGCCAAACTCAAAAAAAAACAAAACCAAACAGACTCAGATCAACTTGAACAGAATATTTTTCAATTACATGACCTACAAAACTAAAAAAGTAAAGGTTGCTTCATCCAAACCAATATGTCCTTTTGAAATCAAAATGAAATGTTTTCTTTTCAGGCACCTGATAAAAAGTTACAAAATTTATTTGAGAGACAGCTTTAAAAAAACTGCATTCTTAGCCTCCATGTATTTGACTGATTGCTCAGCAACCACTGGATGAGAAAAGCTTGGTTGATTCGTTCCATCATATCCAAAGAAAAAGTTTTTGGTTTCACTCAGGTTTTCCCAACTTTTCTGAAAATTTCATTCCTTTTTTTTCCTTCAAACTGTTTCCCAACACACATTTACAAAAAAAGAGATGAAGTGGATATTCTACCAAATACCCTCATTGTCCCTTCTGCAAAGTTCAAACTTCCTGAAAAAAATGTATAAATTCATCTACCAAGGGCAGCAAATCACACTTAGGTCTCTTCCACAGTAATAGAATAAAGAAAACTAATATTTCTCCTGTGGTTTAATGTGATCTTCTGGGCCACTTATAAAAAGAGTATTTTAAAGAAATTGTCTGCAAATTCATAAAATAAACAGAGCCTCTTTTCATGAGCTCCAGTCGAATAATCTGAAAATAATCCCATGAAGATTTTATTTAGAGAGCTGAGCATTTCCCTGAAAAAACACACACACTGATGCACTCAAATGACTTTTAGCGTTATAGGTGTGTCTAAACAGTTTTAAACTTTATATTGACTTTATAGTCAACAACCTTAATACTGACCTAACATTCGATAACAAAGTCAATACTCATTATCGCCATGTGAAAATAACCTTCCTGGGCCAGCCACCAACTTAATATAAGCTCTTACCAAACCCTGTTACGTTTGGTCGTATAGCTTTAAATATATATGGCTTAAATCTTTTCTACTGTAAATTTATAGAGCATGGCAAATATATCCAAGACGAATGGCTATGACAAAAAACGGTATCAGCAATCAAAATCCCCCAAAAGTTGGGTAAATGAAGTCCGAAATCCAAAATCCTTCTGATCTGAGTGACAAAACTACTTTCTCTTTTTAACTGTATGCAGTTGCATTGACTCAGGTGCTAATATTCTTCACCTCTGTCATTTGTATGATTCAATATATATTTTAAACAGCAACACCAACAAAATTTAGCCCCAGATGAAAAAGGCCTAGAAATCTGAAAATAATGCAAGATGCCAAAACCTGGAAGAGGTAAAATGGATTAAAGAAAGGGAAATTCTGTAACACTTCCAAGTGTACAGAGAAGATAAAGCACTGATAGACAACACCGTCACTCCAAGAATATGGCACAAGTGGCTTCATGACCAAGGTACCTGCAGTGAGATGTAATACCAGCCTTTCCTATACAACTAGGTATTAGGCAAATTAAGGGCCGGTGGGGGGAACCCAAGTAAAAAAACACAAGATCTGTAGGCCAGGTATGCAAAAGACTAGATAAAGAAAAATTAGGTAAGTAAAATGTGTTGAAGTAAGCTGCATATTTGCTGCAGGGTTAGGAAATTCCAGTGCCTTCTTGGAGTGTCTGCAGGGAGTATTACTTGAGTGTGCTTGAGTGTTGACTATCTCTGTCCTAAGTGGGCAAGACTTACGAGCATCTCCAGGTCACTAATTTCTCAACCAGCCAAAGCTTTTGATAACACCAAGAAATGTTCTGAAAAACACATTCCAGAAACAGAAAATATTTAAGATCATGTTAGTAGCTGACATTTTAGTCCTGGAGGAATGGTATACCAAAGCTCTGCTTCAATTTAAGCTAAGCTACCAGTGAATCCAATATAAAGAATCCAATATAAACAGGAATATCAAATATGCTTTAGCAGCCTAGAAGCACAAACTTCTTAGGTTTTCAAGGAGACCATATATCTTAAATCATGTAGTGCATTTAAAAATCTCAACTAAATACACTTACTAGAGGTTTATTTTGCAGGTTAGATATTTTTTTTAAAGCATAGACCAAAGAAATAAAACCAAATATATTTTATGCCCTTCCACTCTTCTGTCCAGGTATATGCACATCTACAAAATGGGTTTGGTTCCAGACTGCAAAATCAAATGAACTGAGTCTGAAGTCATACTAGGATGAATTAGAAGGGGCTTTGCTGACATCAGAACCATATAAAAGCAGCTTGGGGGAAAAACTGACACTATTGCAGAGATTTTGAGCCCCATATACACAGCCACCCTTAATTTTACAACTCTTACCAAGAAAAGTATCAAAAGTGAGGAACAGACATTCAACACCAGTCCCTCCATGTGTCTCTTAAAGCTAAAGCGAATACATTACTTTTCTTGTCAAAATTTCCATCTAAGCTGGTCCAGTTCTCTCAGGTTCTCCCATTACATGATGCTCAGCTGTTCCCTTTTGCTTCACCTCTCATTCCAGCACCCACTGGGATGAGATATGGTGGACATGAGCAGAGGTTGAAAAAAACTAAGTATACTGTGAAGGAGATCAGAAAATACAGTCTTATATTTTCCATCCCAACCAATCTTTACAGATTTTTACAGAACTTATTAACAACTTCTACTCTATTCCAAAAGATGGCTTAATGTGTCCCCTGCAAGGTGACCAAACTTCATGCTATCTCACATATCTGAGAAGAAGCAATTTGAGGAATACATGCCTTGCTCGTATTTTAGGAAGAAAAAAAACTGGAATGAAAAAAGGAGGAAAAAAAATCTGCCCATGCTGAAAGTGCAGATTGGATCCCTTACCGCTCCAAATGCAAATGGTTGCTAGAAAAGCAGTGATAACCTAAAAAATACCCCACCATAATGTCTTGAGAATAGATGTAAATATTAGAGAAAGATACCAAATCTCAAGTGACATGGTGGCCTTTGCAATTTCTGTGAAGTCATGACGCTTACCTCCTGGAAAGTAAGTGTTAATTACAGTATGTGGACAAAAGCTAATGACTTGTTTTGGAGTTAATGTCCCATTCGAAAAGGATTACTGTTGTTACCAACCACATCAAGCAATTAATGGCACCCATAATGCTTAAAAAATTAACAGTGACAGCATAGTTGAGTGACTATTTTGAAAAACTGGTCATTCCTTGGAGATTAATGAGCAATTTTCTGTCAGAGTGGAGGATGCACTCTGGTAGAAAGATGACAAAAGAGGCACCATCCTCAGGGGATTATTTTTAACAATCCATTTTGTTGTGCATATTTAAAGGGAAATTTGTAGATATCACTGCCATTCCAGAAGTATATTCTCATTTATTTTTCCCCTTAAACCTTATAAGCCAATATATGACAAGTTACACTGGACTGGATATCTAGAATCTAAAATGACTAATTACAGAGGAATAACCAACAAGGTGTAAAACACTGCATAAGGATTTTTTTTTCCAAATTGCTTTCATTTAAATTTGTTAGACAAATAAGTATCAGAAATCTAGGCAATTAGGTTTCACTTAAATCAGTCACAATCGATTAATGTGAACTGTTTTGCTAGTTTTGTTTAAGTGTCTATAAGCAGGTATTCCGTTTTAAAGTACAAAGTTTCAGAACAGACCTGTCTCATTAAAGAAATGTAATTAGAACTATAATGAATGTGATTCTTACTAGAAACTTACAATTCTTTAATAGCTTCCATATATTCTTTTTATAAAGAATTAACCTACTTTAAAACTTTTTTTTAACCCAAACTTAGCCAAGATTCTTATCAAATTGATCACTGACTTACACCTGCACAGAGTAAGACTGATCAGGTGTGTAGCACAAAATATAGACTTAGCACAAAATACAGAAGGGCCCAGCGGCTCCCAACTATCCCAGCTCACAGTGGTATTTCATAGGAAAACACTGTCTGTGTCCCACAGCTCATGGGGTTGCAATTCAGGTCCAGGTGTGAGTCTCTTTTTTCCTTCAGGGTTGCTACTGCTCCTACCTTTTTTTTCTCTTCTAGAACTCAGAGTTCATTAGCTTCAGCTCCCCAGTTCACCTCTAATAAAATGATACATCACCACCAAGGGTGTCCTCTGTGGACCTGGAACAGACTGGAATATATAATCAGTTCACGGGTAGGAGGGAAAAAAGTTTCAGTGTGAACATATTGCAGGTCGATTTATAAAAGTCTTCACAAATTAAGAGGGGCTGAAGAATCGCTATAGCTGTTCACAATGTTCATCTGAGCAGACCCCATCCTGCCATTGACCCGCTTCTGGAGAAAGAGGAGCAAGGGCAGAAAAGCCAAAATAAAGAACACAGGAGCCACTGATGCCCTCAGATAAAATTCTACAATGGTCTAGGCTTTCCTGAGAATGGACAGGCAGGTAAAAGAAGGAAAGCATAAGGGAATTAGGTAAATTTTAACAAGGATGTGCAGGGCCACTTGGGTAAATTACTTTCTTTTCCAAAGAGTTTTTTTAGAACAAGTAATTTTCCTCCCTCCCTCCTTTCCTTCTTTCCTCCCTTCCCTGATTTAAACACTGCAGTCCCTAAAAGTAGACCAGTGCAGGGTCCCTGTCAGTGTGTTTCTGAGCGGCCTCTCTCCACCCCTCACCCTAGCTGCCGTGGCTTTAGCTGCGAGGCTTGGCAGTGGTCCACAGCTTTGTCCCAGTGTTCTGGCGGCTGGTCTCTGGCATATGGTATATTCATTTTCCCCAGCTGTTACTCAGCCAGGGAGCCCATGCTCTCTCCTAGCTACAGACCTTTTTTCAGAAATGGAGAATCAATTTTCTCCTTATTAAAGGGGTACAATGGGCAGAGGGAAAAAGTAAGCAAGAATTTGCACCAACCTTACTCATCAAAGTTGAGTGCCTAGATAGAAGCTTGCTTTTGATGAATAGTCAGTCAAACCTTTCAGAGGGTGATTCAGACTCTTTGGTGTGCCAACCAACCTCTCCCGCCTATTTTTCCAACTCATTTATCCTTCACATTCTCCTTCCTCCGGATCCTTTGTTGTTCTAGAGGCTCCAATGACTCTCCAGGAGCTTAGATTTCTAATTTAGGGACTAAATTGTACAGTGACTATGCCAAAATGTGTGCTTATATGAATCTAAAGTAGAGGGATCTTCTGCATCTTTCAACAGTGGGCAAGGTCAAATGACCATAAATAAATAATATTACTCACCTATCTTCAAATTGCAGGGGCATGATATACTAGAGAGTTAAGGTAAAACCCTACAGCAACAGTGCAGGAAGCTCATCAGACACCACCTAAGAATTGCAAATATGGACCAGCTAGTTAAAACATACAAGACCATTGGCCATGAGGATGATTAGATGATTAGGGCCATGAGGATGGTTAGAGGGCTGGAGCACCTCCCCTACAAAGAGAGGCTGAGGGAGCTGGGCTTGTTCAGCCTAGAGAAGAGAAGGCTGCAGGGGGACCTCACTGCAGCTTTCCAGTACCTGAAAAGAACTTATAAACAGGAGGGGAATCAACTTTTTAAAAGGGTAGACAATGGCAGGACAAGGGGGAATGGATTAAAACTGAGGGAGGGAAGGTTTAGATTAGATATTAGGGGGAAGTTCTTTACAGAGAGAATGGTGAGGTGCTGGAACAAGGCTGCCCAGATAGGTGGTGGATACCCCATCTCTGGAGGTGTTCAAGGTTGGATGGGGCCCTGGGCAACCTTGTGTAGATCCAGGCCTGAAGATTGGTGGCCCTGCCTTTGGCTCTATGGTATGATCCTTGGGGTCCCTTCCAACCCATACCATTCTATGATTCTATGATTCTATGATTGGACAGGTACATTGGTAGACTGTTACTGGCCCACACTTCAAAAAGACCATGGAATAACACTCCAAGGTAGAAAAGATTGGGAATGTGTTGAAAAAGGAGGAGAGATCTAATGCAACAGGGAAATTAGATCAGGTCTGGTGTAAGGGTGATTTTTACAAACTCCTGTTAGAAAACTGGTTATCTACATGTGAGAGAGAGAAATTTCATGACTCACTCGCTTGGCAGCTTGCCACCAAATGAGCAAGACTGGTAGTGACTGGAGTTGTAAACTTCTTTCAACCAAGAACCTTGTTGTTTGTTTTCAGTTCCTTCTAAATAAAATAAACCAAAACATTTTCAAGCACCACTAAGCAAATAAAAAACCCAGGAAAAATTGCACATAGATGAATAAGGTGCTGAATTAATGAAGACAAATCACGAGGAACAATCTCCCTTTCTCAGCCATACAGCCAGAAAACTAAAGGATATGACTCCACCTGGTCTAGTGGAGGGTGTCCTTGCCCATGGCAAAGGGTTGGAACTAGAAGATCCTTAAGGTCCCTTTCAACCTAAACCACTCTGTGATTCTATGAAATATGACAAACATCAAGTGACATTTTCATACAGTACTGTATCTGGGATTTTTGCATTGCCTGCAATGGTGCTGTAATGGTAATGTCAGTGTAACAGCACAAAAGTCTGCCCAAATAATGGATTTATGAACAGAAAAATGGAAGAGAAATGGATCACAAGCTTCATAATCTGTTCAGATGTAACTGGAATAAACTTTTACTTCCACTCTTAAATTTTTCATATGTGTAAAACTGTCTAGGATCATACATAGCAAAATACAAGTCAGAGGGAAAGCCTCTAGCATCTCCCTGCAACTCCATCTGAGCTGACCTACAATACAATAGTACAACAGCTTTTCTTATCAACGGCTATCTGGAAAATGTTCCTATTCTTGCTGCTGTTTCTCCAGTAAAATTCACAAAGATAGTGTCAACCATTTACTGGTCTGTAGCTTTGATTCCACTGTTTCTTTCTCCCATAGATTCATCTCCAGGATCTTGCCCAGAACAACTTCAAGGTCATCAGGTGTATTGCCAGGTGTGTGATAAGGTTTTGGTAGCAAGGGACTACAGGAGTGACTTCTGTGAGAATCTACTAGAAGCTTCCTCCATATCTGATAGAGCTAATGCCAGCTGACTCCAAGACGGACCCACTACTGGCCACAGCTCAGCCCATCAGTGATGGTAGTTACAGCTCTGGGATAACATATTCAAGAAAGAAAAAAAAAAACCTGTGCAACATCAAGAACAATCACAACCACAGAGAGGAGTAAGAATATGTGAGAACAACTCTGCAGGTACCCAAGTCAGTGCAGAAGGAGGAGGAGAAGGCGCTCCAGGCACTGGAGCAGAGTCCCCTACAGTCCATGGAGAAGATCATCTTGGAGCAAGTGGAGGCACCCAAACATGCTGTGACCCTGTGGGAAGCCTGCACTGGAGCACGCTCCTGGTTAGACCGATGGTCCTGCAGGAGACCCACAGTGGAGCAGCTTTGCTAGCAGGACTTGTGACCCCGTGGAGGACCAATGCTGGAGCAGTCTATACCTGAAGGCCTGCACTCTGACAAAGGGACCCATGCTGGGGCAGTTCATGGAGCACTGTCTCCTATGGGTGGGATCCCATGCTGGACCGTGGGAAGAGCGCAAGGAGTCTTCCCTCTGAAGAAGAAAGGGTTGCAGATTAACATGTGATAAACTGACCACAATCCTCATGCCCTATTCCCCTGTACTGCTCTGGGGAAAGAGGTAGAGGAATTGGGAGTGAATGGGGTAAAAGGGTCAGGTGGTGGGAAGGTGTTTTATGATTTATTAAACTAATTTTACCCAAGTGAGTCTGTTTTGCCAGTAATGGTAATGGCTGAGTGATCTCTTCCTGTTCTTATCTCTATCAGTGAGCCTTTCTTTGTACCTTCTCTCCTCTGTTGAGCCAAGGAGGGGAGTGATAGAGTGGCTTTGGTGGGCACCTGGTGTCCCGCCAAGGTCAACCCCACTACATCAGGTCATGCTGGGTCTGTTTCTTCTTCCCTCTTCCCCACCAGTGCTGACCCCAGCTCATCTGAAAGAGATTTTGTGTAATAAGGCACATGGAACAGTAAGTAAAGATTGTGCAAAACCTTAGTGGATGGTCATTTGCCCATTGCTGTGGTTTTCAGAATTTACACCAAACCCTCTTTGTTTTGTCCTGAAATAAATTGAAGCCCATTTACCGTACACATGCATTTGTGTGGTGTCACTAAATATAGGCACTTTGCTCTAGTTTAGATTAGAAGTGCAGGAGAAGTGAGAAAGGTCAGCAATTTTCAAACATACAACAGAATTTGGGATAAAAGGTGAGTTTCACTCATGGGTTCAGTGCAAAGTAGACAGGTTAGAGCCCTTCCTAATGCATAGCACAGACTTCACCCTATAGCTCTGTCTGAGCAAATATGTCAATATTCAACAGACAGGCAAGCAATGATTTAAGGGCATGGGAGTAGCAGTGGGGGGATTTGAGGTAAATCTCAGATAAGAATGAGGATTTCACCTACTATGAAGGCGTATCTATAGGAACCACTGAGATTTCTTCCCTCCTGTACCTTGTTTTGGCTCCATTCCTTTTCAAATACAATCAAATCTAACTTCCCAAAGTGGCCCAAGACTGGAGAGCTCTCACTGAAACTAGTCAGCAGTCTCTTAAGTAATTCCACCAGTCCCAGTGAATCTGTCTGCAAGAGCAGGTGTTCATCAGCAAGAGAAGGGATTTCATAATCTGAATTCTACTTATTGAAAATCAATCTGCTGCCAGGGTTATTAGAATCCCTGCACTGGGGATACAGCACATCACTGGACCCTAGAAAATCTGCTTCAGTTCTAGAAACAACAAATACACAAGTTTGCAGAAGATATATGAACCAACACAGAGGTTCCTTCCACCTCTTTCAGACCAGCACATTGCATCTTAGACAATGGCTCAAACCTTTCAAACTTGTGTATCTACAATGATGGGCCATATTTCCTAATTTTTCCCCTGTAAGATAATCCATAAAATCTATTCTCACATGTCTCTAGCCTTCTCCTTGTGCTATCCAGAATAGTTTATCTCAATAGTAAACACATCAAAATCATCATCATGTCCAGAGGAGTCCATCACTTCCGTGAAGCCAGTAGTTCTACTGGAGTATTAAACGTCTGGATAGGAGTTCACCTTCAGCAACATTGTTTGCTTTAATTCTCTACTGACAACTAGAGTTTGCCATGGCCACTCTATTTTCCAAGTTTCACAGCTAGAAATATTCTAGATCAGGCATTTCTGACATACACCATTGTTTCACTGCACACCATAATAACACACTACTAAATCAGTTAACCCCCACCAGTACTACCATTCAGTCCCAGTCCCTCTGGCTGTAATACTTCTAAATGAAGGCCACCTTGCTCAGACTTCTCTGGAGAGACTTCAGTTAACAGATTGCTACTCAGTTTTATCAGAATGAGTATAAATACTATCTTAGCCCAGCAGCCTAGCTGTTTCCTAAAGTACTGGATTATCTCTGTTGTTCACTGTGTCAGTAGACTGAGATAGCAGCCCTGAGAAAATGAAGTCCATCTCAGTGTAACTCAAGTTTCCATGAACTCTCAGTTTCTTGTCTTTTGAATTAAATTAAAATACACTGATTGATACTGGCATACTGGAAAAAAAAATCAATATCTGACCCAAATCCCTTCAACAGAAACATGTTCAAGTGTTACAGTGATTTTCTCTGGAGAGTACAGATTAGATTTCATATTTATTCAGTCCAGAAACTACAATATTAATGGAATATAAATGTTATGAGTTGAACCCACAAATGACAGGTGAAACAGAAATAAAGTTGCTTCAGTCCTTGTCCTTGGTTTCTGTCAGATGTTAGGGTCTGAGGGCATATAACCACAAGCCAGCAAGCATGGGGTTCAGTACAACCAACCAAGCACTAATAGGTTTACCAAGACAGCCAGGAGAAGATACAGGAGTATTTCTTGTGCAGAAAAAAATTCCATCCTTCAATCAAAGCTCTAAAATACTCCTCTGCCCCATTGCCTTGCTGTTCACGTTGTTTTGCTTTGCACAGCACCAAAGTTAACAACTACCTTTCTTTTCCTGGTCCCATTCTCCTTTCTTCCCTCCCTCCCCTTTTCTTGTCACTGTCACAGCGCACAGCCTAAAAAGTTCCACTTTTATCTTCTTTCAGCTTTTTGAATATTCAAAGAAGAGGTTGAGTTTAAGGCTTGGGCTTTTGAGTATTCTACTCAAGCAAAAGGCACACACATAGCATGTGACATATCTTTTGTTGCCTGATTCAGCCTCTCTCCCTGAAGCCTAATATATATTTATTTACACTGAACAGCTTTGATAGATGTAGCAGTTTGGCCCTGGCTGGAGGCCAGATGCCCACCAAAGTTGCTCGCTCACCCCCCTTTTCAGCTGGACAGTGGAGAAAATACATATTGAGAGGCTTAGGAGTCAAGATAAGGACAGGGAGAGATCATTCCGCAATGAGCGTCATGGGCAACACAGACTCAGCACAGAATAAAGAAACTCTCTAATTTATTACCCTGCACTGCACACCCAGTGACACCAGAGTCAGATAATGAGAAGTGAGGCCAGATCTTAAAGCATCTCCCCCCACCCCTCCCTTCTTAGCAGACTTCACTTTAGTCTTGATTTTAGTCCCTTCTTCCCCCCACTGTGTCTCAGGGAGGGGCAGGGACTGGGGGAATGAGGGTTTCAGTCAGTTTGTCAGGAGTTGTTTTTCTTCTCAGCTGGGGCGGGGGGAGGGGGCATTCCTTCCCCTGCTCCACAGTGGGGTCCCACCCATGGGAGACAGTCCTCCATGAACTGCTCCAACGTGAGTCCTTTCCCATGGGGCTTCAGCTCTTCACCAGCTGCCCTGGGCGTGGGTCACTTCTATGAGGTGTAGTCATAGAATCATGGAATGTCTCTCAGGCACAGACTGCTTCAGTCTGGTCCCTCCATGGAGTCACAAGCACCACATCGCCCCCTCACCAGCAAACCTGCTCTGGCATGAGTGTCTCTCTCGCTTATCTCTCTGTCTCTGTCTCTCTCCACGGGCTGTAAGTGCTGGCAGAGCCTTGCTCCAAGGTGGGTCACAGAATCTTCTGTATGTCTCCACCTGCCCCAGCGTGGGGCCTCTCCACAGGCTGCAGGGGCATCTTTCTCAAACTCAATTTGCAGAAGGAACAGAATGGTAGATGAACCATTACTTTTTAGATTCTCAAACATTAGAGAAATTATTAGTATAGATATTGGAACCACAATGATTTTCTTTGCCTTAAACATACTCTGACATTGGTTAGTGTACTGGACAATTAAGGACATCTGTCAATTATAAAGTGTTAAAGCAGTCTTCAAGCAACAGCCTCTCACACTGTTTTTGACATCAGAATTATTTAGCTAAATTCAAGTGATTGCTTTGCAAGTCCTTAGTAAACTTTTCTAACATAATTAACTAAAATCAAGTTCCTCAAAAAAAATCGAAGTTCTTCAGATTGAAGTTAGGCACAGACATTTTGTGCTCAAGATGCTCAAAACTCCTACACAGGCTGCCTCATTGAGGATTTCCAAAGAATCCAAATATATATATATATAAAATTGCATATAAATAACAATATATGTGTTACTATATACATACACTATATACATTGTATGGCAATATGTTAATATGTATATTTATAACCTATATGTCTTCAAAACATTAAATTTACCCAGGTACCAATGCTCTGCTCTGCTCTGCTCAAGACCCATCTGCAGTATCATTTTACAAGTGTTCATTAGTTTGGATCCCCTATAAAATACATCACTAAACATACTGTGTCACACAACAACTATTATTCACTTGTCTTTCTTTAGGATTCAAAGGCTGGTTATGCCATGATCTGTTAAGTGAGCTTGGTCAAGTCATCTCAGTTCTCTGTGCTGATGTAAAAGGAGGAGAATGACACTTACCTTCCTCTGCAAACCACTTGTTCCAACACAGTAAAGCAGTCTACAATAACAGAAAATTGAAAGCCATTAACATTGAAAAATAAGCCACTTAAATATTCATTTTCTTTCACAAGAGCTGTTCCTCATCCTTTGAGATTTTGGGCTATATTGTAGTGCAACCTTTGAAACAACTCTTGGATCATTCAAAAAAAACAACTCCGAAGGTTTCTCTTCCCTACTGCTGGGGTGATCCTGGGCTCTAGCTGTTTCCTCACATTGCCTTATCACCCTGTCAACTGCAGCTCATAATTATAGAAAGCCTGTTGCGTTGGCATATAAGTGATATCAGTGAATAGATGTCAGCAATATGCTTACGTGCATCAGCAGATCAAGGCCAAAGCAGCGACACCCTGCAGGATCACATTCAGTAGGCTTTAATAATACAGGTATCCTGGAAGTCTGGGATGTGATTGATAACAGGAATGCCGTTGGTGGCTATCCAAAAGGCACTCCTGCACTTGCATAGCAACTTAAATATATTCCAACCTCCAAACAGAAAGCAAATGAAAAGTTCACTTTATACATATATTTATTTATAAAAGGTGAGGTTAGTGTTTTTTATAGGCTTTTTTTGGTTTATAGCTTTCCCTACAAAACCAGGAAATGCTTGGGTGCAAAGGACTTTAAGAAGCAATCAAATAAGTTCTCTGCTTCAGCTGTTGTAGAAAGGCATGATTTAGGAAGGAGAAATTCCCACTGCAGTCTCGGAAGAACATTGTTTTGTTTTTTGCTTTAACTTAGATAAATATATTTGTAGGATTATTTTTTTAAAGTGACATATCCATTATGTTCACTGCCTTACAATGCCAGTGACCCCTTGAGACATGACAGTTTTCCTTCTTGATCAGAGAATGGTCCCTTCTACTTGAGCTCCTGCTCCTGTTAGGAAGATATGCATCACAGAAAGGGGAGCAGTCCCAAATTATTAATTTGTAGAATATCAACATAAAAGTTTATGCCTTTCCCAGCCTTCTCCTTAACAAAATTTACACCCTTTATATTCAAGTCTTTCTGATTATTTAGGGTTTTGTACTTCTTGGGTTGGGTTGTTTTTGTTTCTTTTGGGTTTTTTTTTTTGATCTAGAAGCAAACAGCAATAAAACTGCACTTCCAATTTTGTTATGCCTGAAACTCCTCTCTGAAAAGTGCACTACCCAGCTTTCTTGGTTTTCTGAAAGTCTTCATTCTTTAGATCACCACTGTTCCTGATGCATGACAAGTAACGAGCCATCAGCAATCTATCATTAGTATATCTGGGTGAGAAATAACATCCTGTGCCCCTTGACAACTTCAGGATTTCAAGAACTTTTCCACGATTTAGGGATGAAATTGACATAATTATTTTTTTTTCTTTATTTTTCTATGCACTTCTCCATAGCTGATAGGCCAGTGATTTAAAGAGACCACGGGGAACACCAATACTTTTTGTCTGCAAGTAGACCTGGAATACCAGCTGTGACTGTAGCTCAGATTTCACACATATGCAGCTATTTTGAGTGGAAGAGAGCACAAAAAACCAACTTGCATATTTCAAACCTTGTGGTATCAACAAAGAGTAAAAATCACTGCAGCTCCGGTGCAATGATATAAAATCACTGCAGCTCTGATGCAATGATGCTGCAAGTGCCAGTTGTATTATTTTGCTACAGTATCTGTCTTTTGATATTCCTGTAGTGCTGTTATACTTGCAGCAACAGACAATATCACTGCTTCTTTAGGATTTTCTCAGCAAAATCACATACTAACAGCACCAATCTGTCTCAAAAGTACAAGGTCATTCAGATCCTTTGCAAATATATTCTTCACCAAGGGCAACTGCTTCTAGAAGCAGCCCCCTAGGTTGTTAAAACAGCAGTTCATCCCTTATGGTATGTTACAGGCACAGATATTTGGGGGGAGAAAAAACACATCCTCATGGCATTTACTTGCATGAAAAACATCTTTCTTTTGTACTTCTATAGAAATGTCTCAATTCCATTAAAGTTTTAATATCTGCATATTTATAAGCTACTTTCAATTCTTCCAACACATAAGGGTAGAAGATACAATATTTTTTTATATCCACATCGAGTAACATGAAAGATCTAGAAAACCTGTTATGAGCATAGCTCAGTATTAACTTCCAAAAGGACTTAAACTATGTGCAGATTACTTTGAACATCCTGAATAAACATTTGCCAAGACAGAAAAGGTGTAGTTTTTTCACTGCCAAGAAAGGGGTTTTACCAAAAAAACAAAAGTTTGATTTTATAATCTACATGATTAGTGTAGAGAAAGGAGAAGACAAGGTATTGGAATTTGTTTCAGCTTGTGGACCTTTTCATTTAGAGATTTGCATTAAGAGCATTTAAGTGCAAAAATTCAGGAATGATCTGTTTAGTGTACTGTATTTCATATCAGAAACAGGAGCACTTGAAATAAAGATATTATCAAGGCTGACATCTGATATTTTAGGCAGGGCTGGTGTAGGGTAACACCTGGGTTTTCATTTTATTGTTGGGGACAGAGTGGCTAAAGAAAGAGAGTGGCATGCTGAAATGACCAAATTAGAAGAGTTACAAGCATTGCCCTATTATTAACAGTTGGCTATGATGCCCTCTAGTAAGGATGAAGACCACCTCCTAGCACTCCCAGTGATAGGATAAAAGTCTGTTACTGCCATTGGCATACCATCTTCTTCCTGTGGTTCAAAGAGCACTGACAGTGCTCATGTTGCTTGCTTTGGATAAAACAATTCCACATGAATTATGCATTTTTAAAAGACATTAAAAAATAAAATTAAATGTTATTATTTTGTTATAAGGCAGAATGGGGATAACAACATCCTTTAACATAGGGACACACTGAAGTTTAATTAACAGACAAGAAGCATTAGGAATCTAGGCAAGAGTACTATAGAAAAGATAATGACAAAGTCAGTATTTCTACATTCAGGATTAGGTTTAAATTTTGCAAAGGAAACGAAGGGAGAGTCACATCTAAAACAAAGAAAATGAAAGTGAGTATCAAATTATTACTTGTTTTGTTGATACAAACCATCCAGGGTGTTAAATTAGGTAGCAAATGAGGAGAAAAAAAAAAAACACCAAAAGAAAAAAAGATGTATTGCAATTAATGACACTTTCCATACATTGAAAGGGGTCATATTAAGATTGCAGAGTCAAACCAACCAATACTGTTTCCCAGTATTGGTGTTCTTGATTTTGCAGTCTTAAGGTTCCCCAAATGTAATATTTCATAATGCTATATGATTTTATTCCACCTTTATAATTTCATTCAAAGTCAAATGCATTCAACTTTCTTCCACTGATAGGGAATTAAACTCTACGATATTACATCTCAAAATTAGCTGAGAATTCTTTAATACTCATTGTCTGGTGCTTATCATGTTTTGGCCATTGAACTTAAACAATGTTGAATCAATAGATATAAATATATTCCACCATCACCTGAATAAAGCCAGCCCAGAGGAAAATTGATAAATTTGGCTTGTGTACTCCATTAAATAGGTGAAATATATTAATGCCAACAGAAGTACAATAGTGTAACTTAGTAGAAAATTAAACTCTATAGCCTAGATCCTCAAAAGCACTTTAGTTCCTATTTCTCATTGAAATAATTTTGCAGGGATTTTGTACCTGAATAACTCAAAAAATTTGTGCCTTTAAATTTTTGTTGCTATTTTGCTTTTTATTTTTGAATAAAACAGACCATACTCTTAGGCTTTAAGACCACATTTGAGAGGGAACATACTATTTTCTGTATGCTGTGAGATCAACACATTTTGCCAAATATCTTTTCATATTGGTCACTAATTTCCTTTTTGTTTATCATAACCTTTCTGGAAGGGCAGAGAAGAGAGGAAAGCAAA
Source organism: Gallinula chloropus (assembly GCF_964237585.1). Lineage (NCBI taxonomy): Eukaryota > Metazoa > Chordata > Aves > Gruiformes > Rallidae > Gallinula > Gallinula chloropus. Next base: position 103,685,180 of record NC_140087.1, read on the forward strand.
TGGAAGATCAAGGAAAATGGCCATTTAGAATACAGAGCAGTCTGGTAATTAAATGCAAAATCCCTTAATAAGACAGGGGGAATGAATCCTCTCCTGCCCGGTGGCAGTCAGATTATTTCCTGAAAGATGGCATTTCACAGATTGTCAAGAAATAAAAATACTATATGTTGTAAAATTATGTATCCCAGTTACTTTAAATCCTTCTTTTCCTGGCTAGACATTTCAACAAAATAGGTACAATGCATCTACAAAAATATTTTAAAATAAAATTTTCTTCTCTGCCTTTTTACTATGTGTCAGTGTTTGGGTATTTTAGGTACGGCTTATGTCAATAGTTGAGTGTCTCTCAATCTGCTATTCCCAATAACCCAAGAGAGAAAACCGTTTCTATCTTGTAGGCTGGGCAACAAAATACACTGAGAAGACTAGAGAGACAAAGGTGTTAGGTGCCCTGCCACGCATCGGAAGTCACGGGCCAAAGTTTGGCATTAGGCTCTGAAACAATGTATGGAAAGAGCTTGCAATCCCACGCTGGGTCAATGTGCTAGTCAGGAGTCCCTTCAAGCCAGCTGATGCTCCAGAGGTGTGCTAAGCCCCCCCTCTCTTGAGATGAAGGAATGCTATTCTTTCTCTCTCTGACTGCGTGTCATAGTGCCTTTAACTTCTCCTGGAGTAAAATCAGCCTTTTCTCCAAGATGCAGTTGGGAAACAGTTGCATTGCAGCTTCTGCCTCCTTTTATCCAATGTCACTGGTTAGGGAGCTCAGCTAGCCTGTGGAAACATGCTTTCAGTTCCTTTCTCTAATTGTGAGAAACTGGCAGTTCCCAGGTGAATTCTCCTACTACGGGATTGCATAATGCCATGATGTATGATGTTTGCAGTGCTGTCTGTTGAAGCTGCATCATTTTGATTGGCAAAATGTAGAAGGGAATATCAAGAGTGAGCACGGCTGGTTAAGTGCACTCATAGGAGGAAAAGCTATGGAATAGCTTCTGCTCCTCTGAATACTTAATACAAGAGACCTAAACATTCATTGAATTCAGATAATATTTACTTAAGCCATTAGTCAATATTTTCCTCATTAAGGATGGAAGAATTTGACCCTTTCTACAATCAATCCAGTGGCACCATGTAAATAACATAGTTTTAAACTCACATTTTTCATAAAGGATTCCTTAAGCAAATGGGATGAAATTTAGAGATGCAGCACACATAATATTTGGATGTAATATTAGCTCCATGAGGAAGAAAAAATTCTGGAAGTTAACAAAAATTGATTGATGCTCCCTGACTGAAAATGTCTGTAATTTTTTGCATAATAGCAATATGGAATGTGTTAACTCCATGAACACCAATGTTTCCTTTACAACTGCTGTTGCTATTCTAACCACATTATCAACCTCACACATGTTTACCTCAGGGATATTTAGCCAGCCATAATTGACTTTTGCACAAAAAACAAAGCTGCAGGCAAGGTTTAATCCTTTTGGGCTTGCCTTCCCACTAAAATAAATAAGTGTCTAAGAGAATTGTAACTAGATCAAATATAAAATCAGAGGATGGGGTGAACCTGTTCAGTCCTTTCCAATTTTATATTTCTTAAAATAATAATAATTAGAATGACTGGAAGCAAACAACCTCTTTGTGTGTAAGATGTTAGAAATAAACAGAGAACTCAGTGTTTCCACTTCCAATAATAGTATTTCTCTAATTGTCATTTAACTGTGTCAGATTCCTTCACGGAGGTGAAGTTTAAAAATGCCTCATTGCTGTACCAATATCACACTAAACATCAGCCAATAAGGTTAATGACAGGTAGTGTTGATTGCACATACACTCTAGGTGAGAATAATCTTGTTTTATATGGTAGGTAGCTAAGACTGGTTCAATAGATCCTCTAACCTGGTGCTACCAGAGAATGAAAGCAATCCTGTGCAACTTTTACTCCCACTCACTTATTCCCAGTCATGCACAGATTTGTCTCTTGTGCTGATACCCACATTTGCACAACTGTGTGGAAAATTGTTGCAGAGAGATGATCTGCTTGAAAAATATTTATTTTTCCCCTAGGTTGGTTTTAACTCAGATCCACTCAGCACATAGTGTGTCTCACACCTTGTGATGAATGCATGAAGGGGGAGGGAGACTCCAGGACTGCTTCTTCTGACAGCTGGGTAAGCTTAAACTGATAATTAATCTTTGCCTTCAGATAGGTGGAATGAAGCATATTCTGAAGTTGCAATTCTTTTCTTCACTGACAATAAAGGAAGTTCAGAAAAAACATCTTAAGCTTAAATTTCTACTTTTGTATGGTTGATCTCATCCATGAGCACTGAGATAAAAGTCTAAATCAAAGTATTATATATAGAGTTAATAACTGCCTGGTCAACTGTCTCACTTGCAAGTGTCACGAATGGCTATGATGTCCAGTAGGTAAGGTAGGAAACAGGATAAAGTTGTAGCTCCACAAAAATGAAGAGCAAACTTTGTGTGGACATAAATCACATAAGTATTTTCCTCTAGTGCTCTAAGTTTTATCCTGCTTTTATCCATTGTTTTGCTCTTAAAACAATTAATATTTCTCTTATTTCTCTAGCTGTGAAGTGGTCATGACTGGGATTGTATTTGTAATATGCTTTCTAATAGTACATATGAAGGAATTATTTAAGTGTTAAGTATATTATTATCTACTGACAACTCATCTCCTGTGCTAGGAGAGCAATTATAGGAAATGTGCTATATATTTATATGCATATAAATCTAGATTTAAGTGAGAAGACTGGGGGGGGGGGAACTGAGTGATTTCCTTTATTTTTTTATATGCGAAACTTTGTATAAAAGCTTTTGTAAATTGTTCTCTGACCTTTGTTAAGAATTCTATTCCCTGCAGGGAAAAAAAAAACAAAAACCAACCAAACCAAAACCACTTAATTCAGGCCATAAACTTACCAGGGTATATGGATAACTTTCATCACTACAATCAGGCACTAACAGGAACTGTAGTCCAACTGAATACTTCTGTGGAAATAATCAGCAAGTTAATCAAAGAATGATGCTCTACACTTAGGAAGATTATTTCTTTTTCTAATGATAGGAATTTCAGGTGTTCCTAGACGATACAATACTTTTAAGAAATTGTGTGTGTGTTTGTGTTGTAATGAGTCATAACATTACTGTTTTAACCAAAAAATAACAATAATGGTATGGAAGTCTACAAAGACTTCATTGATACTGTGGCCTTTTCCTATGTTGTTTCAACTAATTTTTCCATTGAAATCTATGAAGATGTCAATGAGTAAAAAATCTTTGAACTCTATCCCTTAAAGAATTACTGTTGCTTTGCAGAATGAAGAACAGTTTCACTTCATTGTTGGTATATTGCACTCACAGACAGTGTTAGAGAAATCATGTAGTATTGGGAGAGGGAGTAAAATGCCAGTCCCATGACAGAATTCTGCCCCCAGTCAAGGAATTCAGGTATCACTGAAAGTGTGACAGAAAAGAGTGAAAAACATTTGGATATTCAAGGCTGGAGACGGCTGAAACAAAGATAGAAGCAATAAGGAGGGCAATAACAACTGAACTGTGACTCAGAAATAGAAATCTTTTGTAAAGGATGGAGTGATGCATGAGAAATCCAAGAAGTCAAGCTGTAGAAAAAGGGGTCAAAAATGGTATCATGTGAGTACAGAAATTCATAGGAATGTCAGTGTTAATAAACTACACACCTTCAATATGTAGTTACAGCTGAAAGCCCAGAAAAGTACAAAGCTCCTCCTAGCACAGTATGCATGTTAGAAGAAAATCCATGTTTCTCTTGGCGGTTGTACCCTGCAGTGATAAGAATCATGGATAACTGTATTTGATAAATGAAAATAAAACAGTGTTCTCAATAAATGTATATCCATATATATCTTAATTTTTTTTTATAAAAATAATTATAGGATCATAGAATGATTGAAGTTGGAAGGGACCTCTGGAGGTCATGTGGTCTGATGCCACCACTTACGAAGGCTCATCTAGAGACAGTTGCCCAGGACCATGTCTAGATAGCTTTTGAATATCTCCAAGGATGGAACAGGGAATATGATATCACAACTCCAGAACTTGTTTCTTCTCTACAGATGCATTTAATTATCATTCAATAGAAGGACAAGGAAGACTTCTGAAATATCTTCAAAATCTTAAGAGTCCTCAGAGAAATCTAGAGTATGTTAAACCACTATGTCCAATAGTGTTTGGACAGGTTCTTTGTCTCATTAAGGGTGCAGCAGAACCCCCTGCAGACTATGAATTTGGCAAACGAATGCTGTAGGACATATGTAAGAAATGCAAATATATCTCAGTCCAAATCTTGTACAAAACCTAAGCTAGACATAGTGAAACTAGAAGAATTGAAAACACAAGAAGTTAAGCCTACATTGAACCAAATGCTTCATAGAAAATATGAAGGGCTTATACTACTAAAGATACTGCATTGAAGTTAAAGAGAGATTACTATTCGTCACAAACATTTAATATGTTGTTTCTCTCATATATTCATGTCTCAGAGACAACTGGAAATAATTCTTATTCAGATTCTTAAAAGATGTGTTACTTCTATTTTGGAGTATTATATGTGATCACCAGTCTAAAATCATTAAGAGGTGGTCACCTCTTCTATCACAGTGTTTCTGTAACAAGCCCAGAGTACTTGAAAAGCTGAGATTTGTTTTCTTGTATATGAAAAGATAACAATTTTTTCACTGTATTTTAAATCATCTGTGAAGTGGCATTTAATTTTAATAATATTAAATCAAGTCACTTACACATTGGTTGCACATCATTCTCTGGACTGCTGCTACTTAGGAATGAAAAGGCAGAAGCAGTGATTTAGCAAAGTAATACATAAGATGTTCTTGGTTTGTGAACAATACTGCAGGTTAGTAGGTGAGCAAATTAGGGCAATTTTCGATGCAAATTTCTGAACATCATAAATGCATGCTGGTTGTAGCATGCAGTGATAAGTGATGTAATGGAGTGGATTACATATTCTACTTGGCATCCTCCAGAAGAGTAAGCCAGGACATAGTAGCACCCAGAACACCCTCTAGAGCAATCCACAACAGTCCTTCAGCATTCTTTACTAAAGTAAGTCTGCTGCCATGTCTATCAGTTTATTAATAACAATGAAGATGAGGACAGGTTGGCATTTCATTTGTTATAGAAATACACAAATATATATAATAGCAAATATATAACATTTATGTTTTGTTCTCACTGAGTCTATTTTTCATGTAGGTTGTAAAACACCCTAGACCACTGGGAATTATTCTATGTAAGAATAAATAATTCTCTGTACGCTATAATATGTGTCTGTTAATGGCACCAAAAGTCTATTGATCTCAACCATCTACTTATCAACATGGTTTTCTATGTCAACATGTGTGTAAAAAATTGCAGTGGACAATGGCTGGCCAACCACTTAAGATAGAGCAAGGAGAAACTTGTAATGAAAGACTGTCCCAGAATTTGCATAACTACAAGCTTCACAAACCGGGAAGTCTCCAATCTCTGCTTCTCATTTAAATTTCTGCTACATAGTATGATCAAGAGGTTATGCATCCTGATCCTAGTTTTCCCATATGCTAGTCAGAGTTCATCTCTTTGTTTGTGGGGTGGTTTCTGGCCTTCCCCTCTCTATACCCTTTATTCACTTCCAGCTGCCCTGAACACTGATCAATAATTTCTATGCTGCAATCAGTTTCTTAGCTCATTTCTGCTCCTACCAAAAAAAAAAGAAAAAAAGAAAAAAGAAGTCTTATTCTTTTTAAATTTTTTATTACCCAGATCAATACAATCAGAGTTCTGTGTCTGTCTAGACTCCACTCACCAAAGCCAGCCAGTGCGGGGACCTGCTGGTCTCTTAGTAATGTTCATGTCAAGAGGGTGATTTTCTTCCCCCACACTAAGTTCATCTTAATTACTTCCTCTGAGATGCTAGGGGTGGCCGTGCTTCCCTTCGCCACGACTCGCTGTCTCTGTCCTGCCGTGTCTACTTTAGAAAATGACGCCTTCCAATTTTAGGCCCATTTTTTTTTCCCCACAAGTAGTGAATGCTCTGTTAATCTTTAGGAATGATCCTCCCAAGAAGGCTGTAACTTCTATTTTAAGGAAGATTTCAGTCTGGCTGGATGATTTTTATGACCACAGTTAGTACTATTTCTAATCTGCCTTTGTTATCTAAGCTTTGGGAGAAGGTCACGGCAGTTTAAATCCTGGACCACCTTGTCAGAAATCATCTGCCTGAAGAGTTTTAAACTGCCCATCCTGTTACAGAGCTGACTCTACAGTACTCTAGGTGTGTTCTGGGTTTACAGAAACCCTCATATTGATAGCAGAATTTTCTGTTGATACTCCATATACTTGTCAGACTCAATATAATTCCTTCCACTCCCCACCTTTGGAAAACCTCTATTTTGCATAATCTTAATACAAGATACTGCCTAATGGACAACCACAGTTGAGAAGTTTGCTTCTAGACATTTAACCTGATATGTACATTGTTTTTATCAGAAAATTTACAAGTTATAAAACCAGCTGAAAACAATCCATGGAGTTTATACTCAAAATATCCTGGAACAAAATTTCTGCTTACTCTCTCCCAAAGAATGAAAGCATAAAGTTTGGCAAAAATTTTACGTTTTTCAAGTGTTAAAGGCTTTTAATTTATTTACCATTATTTAAAGAAAAATAAATTTTAAAAGAGCATGAATGCTAGAATATTTAGGTAGGGGGAAATAAGTGCTTTCATTGTTATCCCAACAAACAGAAAACAAATTATCATAGGTAAAACAAATTTCAGTTGTGTTAAAGACCTGTCAAAATAACTTCCAGTAACATGAAAGCCAAATTCTGAACTGGAGTTTAAACTGAATTTAAACTGAATTTCATTGTCCCTGAAAAAAGATGTACACTTTCATTCTGCATTAGGGAAGGGAAGAAGTAAAGTTAAAATATCCACAAATGAAAAATTAACCTGTTTGAGACAATTGTTCTGGGTTTGTATAAACACTGCACTTTCTTCAGTCTAATTTGTCCCATTTTTATATAGTACATTTAAAAGAGATGAAGTTAATCTAAGAAATTCATAAATATACTATTTTGTAAAATGTTGGTATTAATATGCCAATAACAAACCAAATATATTCTATAAATTTATGCCTGTTGTATTCTCAGATTAAATATAAGGCTATAAAAAGTAAATAGCCCATTAAATGCTCAGCTATTCTTGTATAAACTTGATGAGATTTGAATCATGCTTTAAGGAAATTAATTGGAAACCCTATAACTTTCCTTAAAAAAATCAGTTCAATGTGTAATAAAAAGCAGAGCACTATTTCAGATTTAGGAGATTAAATCTACTGGACATCTGAATCTAATCCAGTATTTACATGATTAAAATGGATACTTAGAAAAAACAAGTAATAATTTACGTACATAACTTTAGGTACCAAAGTTAAAAAATGACCTAAAAATCCACATAAAAGGATGCAAAAACCCCAAACAGCATGCATAAACCTTGGCTACTTCTGATAGATGACTGTGGTAAAATGAAGGCACTAGATCAGGAGAATATTTTTGCCCTGAGCTGTCCGCTACCAAACCAAAAGAAAGCCCAGGTGGTAGTTTGAGGACCAGGAAGACAATTTTTTTCCATGTCAAATGCAATTATGCAGTACAGCTCTTCTCATACGCGTTGATCTCAAATTAATAAGTAATTGATTCCGAGATGAAAAGGGGGAAGTAACCTCCAGAGCAGCACAAGATCGTTGTTTACTGCATGTCACGGCGAGCACAGGTAAACACAATTCAAAAAATTACTCTTCCAAAATCAACTAGAATCAATCTTTAAAATGATGTCACAGGAAAAGAATTTCTCATGAGCGGCTAGACAGGATTTCCTCTGAGTTTTATGTAATGAAAAGCAGCAACTGTGCCTAGCTTCACAGAAGTGTATGTCACAATGCAGGAGAAACCCACATCTAATTATTCACCAGAAAATGGCCTCTCTGACATAAACAGGGAAAATTGTTTCATAAATCAATTTTGTACTAACCTTCTAAACAAAAATGCACCACACATTCAAGATGCAATTACTTTGCCTTGTACATCACAGGATAAGGTGACTTGATATTCAAGGGAAGGAGAGGTGAGAGTTGCTCTTTGTTCTCCACACTGAACATGACAATCTATTATCAGGGAAATTATAAACATTCACAATAAATACATCGTCCTCGACCCTCATGCACAGGCTCGCCTGCAGCCTCTCCATGTAGTATTTCTTCACACCAGGGCTAGTGACAAGCTCGGCACCATCCTACAGCAACAACGGTTCTCTGTACTTTGCTTATCTCCCTCCCACTGATCACAGCACATTAATAATTTAGGCCCAGCCCTTTCTCTTGTGTATACAGTTAATGGACATTTACACCTGCTTTCCGGAAGCTTCTGCAGCAAAGACCACTTAAGTCAGAAAACACAATTTTTACCATTTTATTATTATTATCTTACAGACTTCAGATAAGAAAATAAGCATAAGGACAAATCAGTGCTTGCTTCTAAAGAAAGAAGAATGATGCAAGCACTAGTAAAACCACGACAACTGTCTTAATACTAATGTATTATTTTTCCAACCTCCTAAAAGTGTGTTAGGCAGTTTACAAAGAGGTACACAAATCTAAGCTCTTGCCTGGATTGCGCAGAGCAGTACAAAAAGGCAACCAGGGATGGGAGATGGGAAGTCAAGATAACGGCTTACCATGCCCAGCAACTTTGAAGGGTTTCAAATATTCTTACTTATTCACATTCGGTTCAGTCATACTTGTTTTCTCTGAGTGTGCTCTAGTCATCACTACTGCTTTTGCCTCTTAACGAGACTTGTTTCTTTACATCGTATGGAAATTACATTGACTTGGTCACTCCATATGACAGGAACACTTTGGCTCAGATGTTCTTGAAACTGAGGTTATTTAAAATCTGGTTTTCTCTCACAGCACAGAGAGGGTGCAAAAGCAAATCTTTTACTCATGCCAAGAGTCAGCCATGAACCCAAACACAGTAAGTCCAAAGCTGCCTCATGAAGAGGTTGCTTTTTACTAATAACTTGTAAAAAAGAAATAAGCTGTAAGGAAGTGTTTTCTTGATGAGACAGCTATAAATCAGCAAACAAATCCCATTAGAGGGATATTCAAAATGAAGGGGTCAACATGGGAAAGCATAGAAAAGTCAGTGTAGATGAAGGAAGCTGGTGTGCTTACCAAAGAAGCTGCCATTTGCATTTACACTTTACTGAGGAAAACTCAAACAGGGAAATAAATCACAGGATGACAGGGGTTGGCAGGAAAATCTGGAGATCGTCTAGTCCATCTCCCCTGCTTAAAGCAGGATCATCTAGAGCAGGCTGCACAGGGTTGTATCAGGTGGGTTTTGAGCATCTCCAGAGAAGAATCCACAACATCTCTGGGCAGGTTGTCCCAGTTCTGCATCACCCTTAAAGTAAAGAAGTTTTTCCTCATATTCCAGTGGACCTTTCTGTGCTCCAGTTTGTTCCAACTGGTCCTTGCCCTGTCACCAGGCAACACTGAAATCTGATCCCATCCTCTTGACCCATTAGATATTTATAAAAATATCTAAGGAGTGGGATATAAGTGTTGATTAGACACCACCACCACCCCTGTCAGTCTTCTCCAGACTAAACAGATCCAGCTCTCTCAGCCTTTCCTCATATGAAAGATGCTTCAGTCCACTATCATTCTCACAGACCTCCACTGGATTCTCTCTGTTGCTTTCCTGTCTTTCTTGAACTGGGGAGCCCAGAACTGGACACAGAACACCAGATGTGGTCTCACCAGGGCAGAGTAGAGGGGCTGGACAATCTCCCTTGACATGCTGGCCATGCTCTTGTTAACGCACCCCAGAACACCATTGCCCTTCTTGGCTATCAGGGCACACTTATGGCTTGTTATCCACCAGGACTCCCAGGTCCATCCGCAGTGCTGTTTCCCAGCAGGTCAACCTTAACCTGTATTGGTGCCTGGAGTTATTCTTCCCTAGGTGCAGGACCCTACACTTGCCCTTGCTGAATTTAGTTTGGCTCCTCTCTGCCCAACTCTCCAGCCTGTCCAGATTGCACTGAATGGCAGTGCAGCCTTCTGGTGTATTGGCCACTCCTCCCAGATTTGTATCATGAGCACACTTGCTGAGGATACACTCTGTCTAGGTCACTGATAAATATATGGAACAAGATTGGACCCAGTACTGATCCCTGGGGCACTCCACTGTCTACAGGCCTCCAACTAGACTCTGTGATGCTTATCAAAACCCTCTGTGTCCTGCCATTCAGCCAGTTCTCAACCCATTTCACTGTCCACTCATCTAACCCACACTTGATAGGATTCTGTATGAGCATGTTATGGGAGACAGTGTCAAAAGCCTTGCTGAAGTCAAGGTAAACATCTACTGCTCTCTCCTCACCCACCTAACTGCTCATGCCATCATTGGTCAGGCATGCTTTCCCCTTGGTGAATCCATGCTGACCACTCTCAATAACCTTCTTCTCCTCACATGCTTATTTATGACCTCCAGATTGAGCTGTTCCATCACCTTTCCAAGGATGGAGGTAAGGCTGACCTGGCCTCTAGTGTCCTGGATCCTCCTTCCTGCCCTTTTTGAAGACTGGATTGACCCTGGCTTTCCTCCAGTCCTCCAGCACCTCTCTGTTCATGTCTGTGGGAAGTCTTGTATTTGCCTAAATCCTTTCTTATTAAATAGTAAATACCAAATTACTAATAGTTAACTTGGTAATCTTACTGGGGGACAGGTTAGATTTACAAAAATGCTTAGTTTCCTCCTGACAAATCTGACACAAGCACACTGAATAACAATTTCTTAACTTCATTACTGATTTGTGTTTTAAACCTTGAAGCCAGAATATTTTTAGTGCAGTTTTGTGATAAAACCACCACTGGTTTTGAATATATAATTCTGCATCCAGCTATATTATTTGTAAGTTACAATATTAATCTTTTTAATGCTGAAGATAAATTAATAAATACCATTGCTGGCATGAAATAAGTGAATGACAAGAGTTGAAATATATAGATTGCGGGCACTTCATCATCTGGTGTCAAAGCAAAAAGCATTGTGCTTTTCTCCATAACGTCATCCTATTCCATTTTTGTCCTTATATATATTATGGCTGCTTTTTTTTTTTGGACACATGATATGCATTCAATTAAGTAATAGCACTCCAGATGTGGTAAGTGCTCCGCTCTAGTTTTACATCACAGTACAATGTGCCATGTATTAGCAAACTAGACAATGATCTGATTTACCATGTGTATTACTCTAAATGTGAAAACACTGCTCATAAATTCTATTTTTTGTATCTATCACTTAGTCTTCCACTGCTATTACCTGACTTTAAAAACTGTAGCAATTACACAGTGAAAACAACTTGAAAGTTCGCAGCATCCTGCAGGAGACAGCACATTGCAATGCGTATCCTCAATTCTCTGCAGGATTCAGCAGACTGCAAATCTATCAGGGCCGAGTCTGCAGGGAAACTGTACTTTTCAGCTGTCTCTGCTGTATATAATCCACATTATATGATACAATAAGATATAAAATTGTCAGAAGAGCCCAGAGTTCTACCCTCTTTACTTAAAATTATATGTGCAAAGACAACGAGACTGAAGTAGAGTCTGTATGTTTTTGGAGCTGAAATCATATTGGCAACACGATGGCTCATAAATTTTAAACCATCAGCTGTCATGGTTGATCCTATGCAGGTGCTGAACAGTAATCATTTGTGCTAAAATAACTCCCCGTTATATATCAGCCCAGGTAAGTCAGTCCATGCTTTTATCTAGTCACAGGAAACAGAAATAAATAAATAAATAAATAAGCACAGAGCGCTGAGAACACTCACAAGTAGATACATCTTTAAATAAATATAAATACTTGAAAAGAAAACCTCAACAATTCTGACTTTAGTAAATCAACGAAGAACTTTACAGACCTTGGACAGATGGTATTGTCCTACAACACTTCTTCAGAAAGTACACTGACACAGCAACATCTACAAATTTTGGCAAACGCTCATCATGACAGAATAATCAGCTCCAGCTATAACTCAGATTTTGCTCTTTTCCTGACTTCTGTCCACAGTCCCTAGCTTAAGGGTTTTGTTTTTTTTTTTAATAGGATCATCTCTCACTACGTTTGGAAACCTCTCAGGCACACAGTAAAGCCTGCAGAACCATGACAGCTACACTTTGGTACCAGGAGAAGAAATGAGAAGCAAAGGGTTGGCTGGATAGGAACTGCTTAACTCAGGCCAGCTGTTTGGCCATGCCTTTATGCAAAACATTGAACGTATATTAGGTGGGGTGGGCTTGCTGGACCTGTACCAAGCAATGCTTTAGGAGGACAACAGTTTCAATTAAAACAAACATCAGCTAACCCATGGCTCCATATAGTGCGTACATTGGTCCGACTGCCCAATAAAATGCCGTACAAAAATAACGTCCTTCATTTTTCCAGACCTCTGTGGGGCCTATGGCACAGTAAAAGTAAATCCCAGGTAATCAAACCGAGGGAGAAATGTGTAAAACACACACAAACACACACACAACACAGAGTATTTTTAAGAGTCAGTTTGCTTTAGTGGAGTTAACATATGCTGCTTTTCAACTAATAAGAGACAGAAAAAAATGAAGGTTAAACTGAGGATTTTACTAAAATAAGAGCATGGTCTTTAAAAATGTATTCTTATGTAATGGTGACCATGCTCCAGTTCAGAAGCTTTTCAAATTCTTTTTAACATGACTAACAGCCCCGCTTTTCTATGTATTTATAACTTGACAGATGTAAAACTTTTAATTTGAATGGCTTCACATTTTTGGCCATTATTTGAGGGCTAGAGGTGCAGAGGCCAAAAGGTGACAACTACCATTACATGGTTATTATCGGCAGCTCATGCTAAAAAAGTGGCTCAGGGCCAAACCTCATACCTGTCCCTCCGTTTCTCACACAGAAATTTGAGCTCATCCCGTTGCAACAATAAATGATTTATAGTACAACAGCAGTGCAAAACCACAACCTGAGAAACATTGTTTATGCCAAAATAAAATCTCTAGTTCTCTCTCTCCTTTTAAGTATTTAATGGTGAATTACTGGAATCACAGCCCTTTTACATGTACGTCAGGAATCCTGGCTGCATGACCGTCAGCAACCAGGAGTTCCCACAGTCCATCCCACTGGCTTTTGATGGGATGTAAGGACCAGCGGTTTACGGGGTGGGCCCAGGACAAGTGATTACATTCCCTGCACAGAGCATTCTTGCATTGTTGTAGAATTACAAACTCTCTCATAATTTAAGAACTAACCTCTGATTTCACAGAAAGCAATGATTACTTGATTGTTCTTGTAACAGGATCAAGGTTAAGCCTAATTGGTTAAGCCCCAGTCATTAGCTGACTGGTACACATAGCAGGAAAATCAAAGGACAATGAGTGAGACCAAATGGGTGATTTCTTACTGTGATTTAGGCTCTGGGAATGGGTTTGGAGCTGCCAGAAGAGTGAGCAAAGCAGGTTAGTATGGCACAGTCATGCTGACTGTACAGGTTACTGATCCCAGTTCCATCTGCCTGTCCCACTGCCGCAGATCACCAGCAATTCCTGCTCATACAGCCACCTCACAGTCTTTCCAGGCAAAACCAGCCAGGTCAGATGGTTATTTCAGCTTTTTAAAGTTATTTAGCTCATTTTGGCTGAGATGGGTTTGGAAGCAATGACACCAGTGACTGGGCAGCTGGCTTGTGGGAGAAGTAGCCCTCGCTTCAGCAAAGGGATGGCTGTAAGGAGCTGGGGGCTGGCTGGAGGCTTCAACCTCTTCAGCTGGCCCCAGCTCCCCCGGAAAGGGTGTATGAACTCCAGGTCAGTCTTGCTGGGGGAGCCCAGTTTAAACTAATTACTTCACAGGCAATCACACAATCATTAGCTGATAATCACTTTTGGATATTGTGGATCTGACTGATCCAAACAAGAGATCAAAGTTGAAATTTTCTGTATTGGATAGCCAAAGCTCTGAGCCAGCTAATTCCTTTCTGCTAAAGCTGCCTACATACACACACACACACACACACACACACGTTTTCTCTCTCTTTCTCCTTTGTCTCGCACCCTGAGCTGTAGTTGCAGATCTGAGACCAGGCAGGCTGAGCGCTATATTCCCTGCAATTACCCTGACATGTAGTGAAACCCACCTCTAGCTATTAGGGCTAGAAACATCAGCAATGGTAGCAAAATAAAAAGGTTGATGTGGTATTTGTCTAACCCTGGCAAGGCAAAAGCACTTCTACAGTAAAAACCTTACAATATATAGCATCGATGAGCGTAATATATACTGTATCAGTAGGGTTATTCTTTTAAGATGCAAGCACAGGGGCACTTCTGTGTGTCTGCAAAGCAGAATACTTAGCATAAAAAGATTATGTCCTGCTTGTGCAAGAGGAAATGGGCCATTCTTTACTTTCTTATGGCACTACAATTGCCAGCCCTAATTGTCTATCACTTTCCCTGCAGTAAATTACTGTTCCTTTAGCAAAGATTCAGATCCACCAGCCTTAGCAGCTCCCTTTTAAACTTTCAACAGTATAATTAGCCTAAATCATATAATACAAGTTTACATAGTATGGTAGTGCACAAGTAACAATGGCATTACTTCCACATGGCCAGAAGTTTTAGAAAAGTAAAAATTTTTTTAGAAGGATCCAAAATTCAGTCAAAAAAGTGAGAAGCAGCAAATGGTTCCTGTAAGGAACAGAGGGGTCCTGGATGATGAACTCTTGAAAGCCTCAGCTGCAAGACTCTAGGTAACATACACACAGCTTGAGCAACCAGGAAAAATGCTGGCACCTCCCCAAAAGGATTTAACAGGTTAAGCCACTTCCCAGTGAAATTAAATTTAAGCTTGCATTTATGAGGAATCCTGGTTCAATACTTTGAAAAAATCTTTGTTGATTTTTTTTCCAGCTTCAGCTGAAGTTAACTAGACAGCACTCCGATATGCATCTCAGGTCTCTGCAGAGATGAGCTGGAATGCCAGAAAAGATTTCAAGCTTGAAGGCAGGAAAATTCAGAGCACCTTTTCAGTCATACTAACAGGGCAAGGCCTGTTCCTGACCTCAACGGAAGGAAAATCAACTTGTAGTATGGGTGTGGTACTCTGTGCTACAAGGAAATACAGCGATCCACAAGGTCACTCCCAACCCAATGTCATTTTATCTGTGCAAACTTAAATTTACTTATTTTTAGTCCCTGAGCAACTCACATGAGCATATGGTTATACCTTTACTGGATGAAGGGCTACAGGTTTGATTCTGCTCTCTTAAAAGCATCCCGCAGATTTACATAGACTTGAAGAGGGATAAGAGAGACCTAAGTTACTCAATCAAGCAGTCATTAATATACTTGAAAAAAGGAAACAAACCAACCCCTATTCTTTTTTTCAAGGAAGCAACTAAAATAGCCATAAAAATAGATAAAAAATGACCAGCATCTTTGTTACATAGAAAGTGTTTCTTTGTTTGATTACAGATGCATCAATGTCTAGCAACAGTTTCAAAAGCATTTAAGTGACTCAGGAGCTTAAGATGATGACATACTGTGGTTTTTTTTCTTAAATTATTTTAAATCAGATTGCACAAAAATCTGCAAAAGTTTCAAAGGATGGATGGACAGATGGCTGAATGGGTTTCTTTTCTGCATTCCTTGCCTGAAGCTTCTCCCTCTGTTAGCTGCCTTTTTCACTCTTACTTTTTTTTTTAAATTAAAAAAAAAAAAAAAGAAAAGAAAAAGCAGTACTCAGACATGCGGCCCATTTCAAAGCTCCAGTGGGTAACAGGGAAATACTTTAGAGATCAGGTGAAATGAATTCAAGATGAGTGAAAATGGTCTTTGGTTCTGCTCTGCTACCTTTTACTGAAGAATCACTGCAGAGACGTGAATCATCTCCATCCACACTGTGCTTCACTTCTCGCAGGCATTTTTCACAGATCCCTCCTGCTTCTTTTGTCTCCTAGTGTCAGACACGGTGATTCTCCATTGGTCACTGTGGCATTAAGGGTTTACTACTAGTTAGAGCAAGTGTAAAAGAAAAGGAGCCTGCTGCAAAATAAATAAATAAAATAACGGCAGGCACCTTGTAATGAGAATAACAATTAGGTAATAAAGTCAGGGGAAAAAACGGGGAAGCACAGCTTTTGTTCACCTGGCTTACAGCAAAATCCCAACATTTTTCACTTTAGATCAACTAAAATCTCTGCTTGAAGTAAACAGAATACAAATATATTCAGGGAACTATGTTCTTTGGATTTCAGAGAAAAACCTCCTTCCCAGACAGAATGAACAACAAAATAGAAAAAGGGTAAAATAAACACATTTTTTTCTGAAACTGTTAATAATCAAAGAGACATAATTGTACAAGACAGCAATACAAATCATTGTTGAAGGAAGAATACGAACATCAACATGAGAAAACACCAGTTTTATAAAGTATATGAAACTTTAGCTCACTTCTCCTAGTTACCCCCTTAATAAATGAATAAATAAATAAAATCATGTCTTGGATTTAACAAAGGTGATTCCACTTAGGAAATCTGCATCACAGCTTTTCAGATAATTTGAAAAATTGGGTGGTATCTGCATTCTTAAATATAATTCCTTCCTCTGGGAACTGTAGCTAGTTTCTGTGTTTACGATAAACCAGAAGGCAGAAAAGACAAGGAATAGATAGCAGAGATATGCATTTTTGGAAGTTACATATTTTACCTGGAAAGGCGTTTTGTCTTCTTCCTTCCAAAGGAGGTTGTAATGAGGTGGGTGTTGATCTCTCTTCCTAGGTGAGAAGTGATAAGATAAAAGGAAATGGCCTCCAGTTGAGCCAAGGATGGTTTAGATTAGGTTTTAGGAAAAAATTATTCAATAAAAGGGTTGTCATGCATTGGAACAGGCTGCCCAGAGAAGTGGTTGAGTCACCATCACTGGAGGCATTTAAAAGACCTGTAGATGTGGTGCTTGGGGACATGGCTTATTGGTGGGCTTGGCAGTGCTAGGTTAACAGTTGGACTTGATGATCTTAAGGGTGTTTTCCAACCAAAATGATTCTATGGTTTTATGATTCATTTATGTACAATAGCACAGATGATTTCCTACATGATATTAAATTTTAACTCTAATAATATGCAAAAAAAAAGCATGGACCGTTAACTGCTAAAGACAGTTTCCAATCTATAGACACTACAGCATAGAAGAGAATCAAATTTATAAAGATCCCTCTTTTTCTACACTCTGTAGTTAATGTAAACACAGTGTCTCTGAAGCCTTTTAGATTCCCCAAACAGAATTCAGCCAAACATGGATTTCACAGGGGTTTGAATGAAGCATTGGGTAAAAAGTCCTCCAAAAAGTAGGCAATTGTTTCAGAGACTTTAAAAAAAAAAATTTGTTGGACAATAAAACTAAAATTACAGATGGTACCGGGTTCCATTTTCCAATTTTGTGGGATTTTCTGATAGTGTTTAAAACATTTTCTTATGCTTTAAAGAAACATAAGGTAAAAAGGGCCAATGCTGGAGTGTCCTCACTAAGATCACCATTATTTTCAGAGTAATTCATTTTGCCTTTGACACTTTTAGAGTGCATTTCCTGACACATATTCTATGTATTGTCATCCAAGGAACTATTCCATGGGAAGGAATTTTAGATGTGTGAGAAAAACATTGTTTTCCTAGAGCTTTTATCACCCAGGCTTTAAGTTTTTTGATAACCTTGAAGGACCCAAGGATTTAGTTTATTCTTCTCCTAAATTAGGTGAAAACACCTTTCATTCTACATTTCCAAGGAAACTCCGAAAAGAGAAGTTGTACTGAAAATCAGGAATTTTTGTTGGTTTCAGACTGATCCTTCACATACTTTAGGCATAGGCAGGATTCAAGACTTGACATCAGCCAGAAGTAATTTCTAAAGACATTTTTGAGGCAGCATCTCTGTTTCAGAGCATAATAGCTTTATTTTTTATTTTTAAATCATCATGGACATGAGCTGTTATGTGCCAGATGTTCTTATGACCAAAGAAAGGTCCTAGGCATGTCCCTTTCACTGCTACAGCTGTGGCCAGAGGTGTGCTCACACACAGCACAGCCAAGCCCTCCCTTGGGTCTGTGACATCCCACCTGGGAGGAAGCTGTGCTGTTCCTCCCAATATGCACTTCCTTCTTTTTTCTTAATGTGGGCTACATTTGCATCAGCTACTATTGCTGAAGGCTACCACTGTGGGTTCTGCTATGGAGACATATCTGAGTCTTTTGTTCAGCCAGTGAGTATATTGTTCCTATTTTAGGTAATTTTCAAATCATTTCCTAGCAGCAGGAAAAGCAGAAGATGGAGACTGCAACACATGGCACGTGTATATCCACTTTCAGTCCCCAGGATCCCCTTTGCAAATGAGATCTTGTACTTTATAGAGCTTTGTTTTCCCAGTAGTAAACTATTTAAATGAATAACCACATTTAAGCTACTCCTGGGTAAGAGTCAATTTAAGAAAAACCATCCAGGAATTCACTGCAAATGAGATGCTGCCTCTCCAAAGACTTTGTTCCTTACCATCATGATGACAGGCTTGGGAATGGCTTCTAACAGAGAATACCAGAAAGTTGGGAATTTGCCCCATTATAACTTAAAATTAAGATGGTTTGAATGACATAGACAATAAGGGTGCTCCCCTCCCTCCTCCCCCCCCCCCAAAAAACCCCCACCAAAAACCAAAACAACAAACCAAAACCTACATAAGTACCTTTCACAGCAAATAAAAAACAGCGACCATGTTATAAATACTGACTACAGCAAAGTAATTAAAGTTTTGGTTTACAGAGCCTTTCCTTAGAAAACAGAACCATGCATTGAGGTGCAATTCCTTGGTGCAGTTAGCCATAAGAGGTTCTTATGGATTCTGTATTGCAACCCCAGAGAGGTGGTTGATGTCCCCAGCCTGTCAGTGTTTAAGAGGCATTTGGACAACGCACTTAACATGCTTTCACTTTTGGTCATCCCTGAAAGTGGTAAGGCAATTGGACTAGTTAATTGTTATGTGTCCCTTCCAACTGAAACAGTCTATTCCATATCTGGCTTTCTTTCAGATTTTTATAATTTGCATTAGAATAGTTATTTTAATGCTGTTATTATCATTATGTATTTATATCACATTTGATGTCAGCAGCAAAAGTGCTATTGATTAAATATCCAGAGCTCTGGGTTATCAGCTTTACGATGGGGTTTGCATCCACAGTAGCATCTGTTCACAGGTGTTCCAGGGGCATGGAAATTTACCAACCTACCACTTAACAAAAGCTAAGCCTCGTGTCCTAAATTTTTAAAGGGCACTAACTAGTCTTGTCAGGATCTGTCCACTCAGCCGTTTGAATTGCTACAGTGCAGAGCAAACTGTTGTTTAACAGAAACCAGGAAGTATTTCTAAGGAGTAACTTGGCTTTTTATCTTGGGAAAACAAATGTAATGCTCATGGTGCACTATCTAGAAACAATCCATTTGTATTAATGCACAGAAAGGTGCCTCAGTGGTCACACACACAGAGTTGCAAAATGTGTTTAGCCTGGAAAATGAATGGATGCATAAGTATCTCTTAAGAACTTATGGAAAACTCTGTTAAGTGATGGGTTTCATCACCTCTGTAGGTCTTCTCCACTCACTCCAGCTTCTACTTGCTAAGAGTGTGCAGGCATACATTACGGCAGAAATGAACATACTGTCTACCGCCGTGGTGAGATGCCTCAAACTAGCCCTATGGTTTAACTTTCCATTCTGGTTGTTCTAAATTCAGAAGTCAGCCACAATTAATATGTTTATTTTTGATGGATTCAGTAGTCATTACCATTGCATTCATCAACTGGAGGCATATCAAGGGCACTGAAGTGCATTAATTGCAACAGGTTAAATCAGCAGTCATCTCTGGAATTATTCCTTTTCATTTTCTTTCGTGAACTAGCTGGCCTTGATGCCTTCAATTAAATCACTTGAGTAGTATTTTATTGGTATTTTTAATTTATGCCACTATTCTGCTAACATCCATCCATAAATGATCAGGGCTAATTTCCATCTGTAGACATATGAGAAAAACTCATTTATTCTTTACTGTTCACTCTTCAAAGAGTGAAGGTGCTGCTACAACGGTTGCTGCCTCTGGGAGCTTGCAAGCCTTACTACAATTTTCAACACCATTCACGTGAAGAGTTGGGTATAGTCAATAAATGCATGCCAAAATGGCTACAAGGCTATGCAGAAAGTACACTGAAATAATAATAATAATAATAAAATTTTTAAAAGTAGGTCAAATGTAATTCAGTCTTTCATTTCTGCACTTTCAAGGTTTTGATTACAGCTCCCTTATCTACTAAACTGAAACCCCACCTGGTACAAGCAGAACTTCAAAAAGTACAGCTCCTACTTGGCATAGGTATATCATTTGTCCTTTCCTAAGCAACCACTGACCTGCTGGCCCTAGTGCCAGGAAGAAATATTAATTATATTCCCACTTACAATAGCATCAAAGTAGTGACCAAATCTTAAACAGTACCATAAATATCTTTACATATATCAAAGCCCCCATGTTTTAGAATGTGTTCAAAGTGTAAAGTAACACATTAGCAAATTTGTTTGATTACAGTGGGAACTTGGGAATGTTGCTACACTTCTGGACATTATTTGAAAATTGAAATAATACAGTTTTACATCTAGAGTGCTTTGTCTAGTGGTATACCATGATAATTACCTAAGGATTCACCAGCCTGGCCAAAGTCAAGAGCCATCCTTGAAATTTAAGAACCTTTTTGATGTTGCCATTTGACTGACCTTTCTTGTCGTCTTAATGTCACGCAAGCCAGTGAACTGAAGAGTAAAGTTCAGCTAAACCCAAAAGTGTGCTAAGAGCACTATACACCCAGTTTCTTCAATTTGGTTTTCTTCCTGTCAAGCATGATGAATTACTAGAGCATTCTGAAGTTTACTGATGCAAAGCAGTCAGATTCTCTTCCAAATTCTAATGAACAACTTTCTTCTCTGATCTTGATAACACTTTTATGAAATTATGAAATTATTACCTTTCTGGTTTCTTTCAAATAAAGCTGAAGCCAGTTCATAAATATACTTCAGTAGTCTATATAAAAGCCACTCAGTCTCTCCTGCCAATCACCAAGAAGAAAGCTTATTTCAAGACCTCCCATGTCACATATATTGTAATCACAGCTTATTCTTTGTCAGATATGGTAATTGCAGGCAGGGTTCTGCAGATAGATAAGAGACTGGTAGGAGCAACCCTTGTACATGCCCCTAACCTAGCTGGATACAAACCAGCACGAGTAGGTAAGCTGTCAGGCTAATTGCCTGCACCACATTATGCCCAAGACAGTAAACCTTGCATAGTAAACCTTGGGTTTTTTCAGTGATCACATCTCCTGAACTACCCTTCTGAGGAATAAAGCATAATGACTGAGGCTAGAGAAATCAAATACTCAGCTACTATTTTTTCAGGACATGACAGTCAGATATTGGATTAAATTACAGAAAACACTAGAATTGAACTATCACACTGAAATACTTTTGTTGATAGTCTTCTGATTCAGGCATTTTAGAAGTTCTGCAGTCTGGTATGGTTTGTGTGCTTTGCTTGGGGGGAATTTGTTTTTCCTTTAACAGACAGGCTCACAGGTTTGATGCATGGACAAACATGATCAAACTTGCCATCTATCCCATGGGGATCTGTTCTTTTGATAGTTCAGTTTGTGGAACTGCCTGTCAGCCCAGGCTAAAGTTTACAGCCCTGCAGAAGGCTTTACTCAAAGCTTGTAAGCCACGTTTGCAAAAATGGCCATCAGCTAGGGCTTTCTTTGCTTGTTTCTCTCACTACAGAACTCTAAGTCCTAAATGCAGCCAGATATACAAGTCTGCTAAACATTCATTGGTACAGCAATACCAAGGGAATCAATCCTGCAACTATGCTTTCATTCAAGCTTGTTTCAGTATGTGGACCAGCAAGACCCTCAGATCACTTCACCAGAGCTGTTTCCCAGCCCAGCAGTCTACAGTCTGTGCTATTACAATAGGTTCTTCCTTTACAGGTACAAGGTTTTACATTTGTCCTGATGAAACTTCAAAAGGTTCCCATCAATAAAGTCAATGAAAATTCCACTAAAACTGTAAATAGTGAATTATGGTTTATTTTTCCCTTCCTTCTGGTTAAGACTTTTCTAATGTTATCTGTTCATACAGTTTCCATAATAAATTTAAATTATAATTTCTTAATTAAAAAAAAGCAAAAAAAAATCTTTAAAATTAAAATCAAATTCAGATTGTTCCATAATTGCATTTAAAATAAAATAAATTTCTTATTTTCAAACTTGTTCACAGTGTTGTGACCTACTGAGATTTCTGTTGTTTAAGGAGGGAAGACTGAGTGGGACCTAACTCATTGTACACAGAGAAAAGTAACACTAAAACTTTCATGGTCCTTATAATTAAATAATTTAAATAGCTCCCATAAGGAAAACAATCATTCAAAACCTTTCCCCTTCACTTCTCAGTTAGATGGTAGCATTTTAAATACGGAGAATTTAAAACAGGAGACAACCAAGCTATCAGCAAAACGTTCCATCAAAAAAAAGTATTTTCAGTGTTTGTGGCTTTAGTAAAGCTGTCTAAAATTGCATTGTTTTATTTCTGCTTCATGCTGCTTTGATCTGTCCATACTTGGGTATTTGGGCTTGAACTTGAATTCTTCTGTGGGGTTGGGGGAGACAAGGCATAGGGGACGTTCAGTCAAGAGTACTGGCCTGATACTTTGTTCCAGTTCAGGACCTTTAGACCTACACAAGCTATGATACCTGTCAGGAAATACTACTGTCAGGATATGAATGTTCTGGTTCTTAACTGAAAGAATCATATTTCCTCTTCTCTTCATTCCACTTTCTACTCCAGTTAAAAAAAAAAAAAATAAAAAAGCACCCCCCCTCAAGAGAGTACCAAAAATACTTGTTCATGAAAACATAACTATTTTAATAGGAGTCAGTAAGATGTTCCACCTCCAACATAATCTGCTGATAGGACAGAGACAATCCCTGAGATACCAGGTAAGATTGCAAACCCTCAGGATGAAGGAAAACAGAATCCCATGTCTCAGTCTACGTGGGAATTATAACCAAAAGCATAATGGATAGAAAAGGACGTGTAATTACTCCCCTCTTGTTTGAAAGATGGTATCTGTCACCTTTAGAAAGCGTATACTATACTTACATTTCCAGGAGGGAATTCAAAGCTCAGAATTTCAAAATCCATTTTGGATTTAGGTTTCCCCAGTAATCACAGTTCTGGACCAGTATGAGACATCTCAAGTCCCAGTCAGAGAGCAGACACTTGTCTTTCTGTGTTTTAGTTGCTGACCCCAGACAACAAGGAGAAGCTGTCCAAAGGAAGAGCTCTGCTGAAGTCAGTGAGCTTTAGCAGTATTGTAGTGGACTCAAATACCAAGTCGTAGATATCTCATACTGGATGCTCAAACATAGCAGACTTCAATGACAACAATTTATCTCCATTCCCCTTTATAGAAAGATAACATTTCCAACTTCTCATGTGAAAATACATTAATTCTTACTGGAAAAACACATGAAATACAACAGTGATAAACAGCACTGAAGAGACCCAATGGAATTAATGTCTCTCTCCATAACAAGATTTGGCTAGCCAGCAATGAGGACTGGGAATGCCTAACAGGGAGAAAAAGAGTTTTGAATAGGTACTTTACACGCATACAGAACTGGTGGTGCTCACTGACTGGGAAAGTGCCCTGTGGGAACAAAAAATGGCTATGACTATGCAATTAAATACTCTTATCAGGATGAACGTACACACAGGAACTGAGTTAAAACAGCACAGGCAACTTTAATTATTTTTTTTTTTCCAGGCTTTGCAATCCTAATCATGTTCTTTTAATCTAATTCTGTATTTGTGACTTTAATGTCATTTGACAGTGATGTTATAAACCCCCCCCCACCAAACAAACCAGGCACCACACTATAAAATAAACTTGACCTCAGAAGAAAAGAGAAACATAAGACAACACATTTAGGTCATTACTTTTTATTTTCCATAGCCATACATCTAGATCAAGCAATAGTAAATCCAAAATTCAATAAAAATTGTTAGTTTATAATAAAAGAGCCATCTTCAAAAAACGAGCAGCACCTATATATATGCTTTTTCAAGTAGTCATTTCTTTTCAAAATACATTTTCATTGTTAACCAATTCCCCTTCAATATAATGTCTCCTGATCATCTAATCCATATAATCATAGGATTTTAGAGGTTGGAAGGGACCTTGAGAGATCATCGGGTCCAAACCCCCCCCCCCCCATTCTTGATTTCTGCATTATGTAACTAGGTTTCTGGTGAAGAGCACGGCCAACATACCCAGTTTTAAAAAAACCCAGAGAAACAGAAATATCCTGTTTGGTTTATCAAAGGATTTATTTCCCAAACCTGACTTATACCCCAAGTATAACTATGCTTTTAGTGCAATAAAGTCTTAATGAAAGCCTATATATACATGTAAGAAAACAGAGACCTCCTCATGCCATTCTTGCCCTGGAATAGCATTTCTGAAATACTCCTAACCACCCTGAAGTCAGTCAGCAAGAGTACCAGTGATGCATCACAACAACACTCCCTTAGATTTAATGGCATGTGAAACAATAGAAAGAACAAATCTTCCCATTTAGTTTTGCAAGAATCTGGAGAGGAACATGAACCTGAACTGATGGCTTCAGGTACAAACAGGCACAGCAAACAGGCATAGCAACGTCTGAGCAGAAGCTATGCTGTGTGACCATGAAAAGAGTGCAAATGGAGAGCCTGAGATGTTCTTTACATTACAGCAATTTGGGCACAGAAGAAAAAAAAACCCAACATGGTGATTAACAAGGAAACCTTTGAAAAGAAGAGAAGAAAGTACAAGGCCACAGGACTGCCACAGCAAAGCAGACCGGTGTAGGAAACTGCTGCTTGTGTTTTTCCTCCTCTGCTCGGGAAACTGCTGCATGTTCTTTGCAAAGTGGACTGAAAAGACATAGATAATTTTGTGCATGAGGTAACTCTTAATGGGAACAGGCTAAGGCACCAGTATTGTGACATTTCAGACCTATGTTAAGAAAACATCTGAATTTATATCTTGCAATTATTTCCACAGTATGAATTAGATATATATCTGAATTTTATGAAGGACTGGGAAATCCAATTGGGTTCTAGGAGGACAAGAGCTTCTCTAAGAACATGTATAAAAGTGAAGGGCATTTTTCTTACCTGCTGCTGTTACCTGCTATTGCTAGGCCTATAAACACACCTAGATATTAATTGTCTCTAGGTCAAAAGCTGAACTTTTTTAAAAAAAAAAAAAAAAGAGAAAAATTATCTTGTGGAAAGAATCTATTCTGAGGCATCATCTAAAACACACAGAAATTGTAAGAAAGATTTCCAAAGGCTTCATCAAACAACAGCCGAGTCCCAGTTACTGCCGCCAGCAGTCTCCAGAGAGAAAGTGCAGGATGTGCTCAGCATGGTCCTCAGGTGGGAATCCAGTCAAACCAGAATTTGGCCTAGGTCTATTTTCTAGAGTTGTCATGATCATGGGCAAAACGTGTGAGGCACACAGCCTCTGGGGAGTGGGATGGAAATGTATTACAAGTTGAATGGCTGACTTTATAGAGGAATAAATTATTCAAATTAATTAAGCTTTCTATTTTGTTGTTTTGCTCTCTCTGTGAATTAACCAGGAGCAGCTTACAATTTTTATGGTTTCATATAAATCACAAATGTATTCATTATTTATTGAGCAATTTCTGTAAATCAGACCTGGGCCCAAATAGTCTGATCCTTGGCAAGTTGAAAAAAACTTGTTTACATTCAAAATGTGCACTTTTATTACTTTTCATTGGCTGCAAATAAAAAATTCTGTTTTTTTTTCCCTGTTGCCTGAACTGTTAAACATAATAGGATAATTTTGTATTTGAGAGAGATAAAACCCCCTGATTTCCACAAATACTTCCTTACACTTATTTAATATTCACTGTTTCTGCCAGTAAAGGCTTCCACAAAAGCATTTTCCAATAAAGTGTCCAAAGGAGGTGGAAGCAGGAAGGGCATACAAACTTCAAATGCAAGTAAATATCTGAAAGCATTTTTATGCTGTTCACACAGACTCCCTTATTTGTAAGGGAAGAAGCCACTGTGTCAGCCACTGATCACAATCAAGCAGGACTTCTCACAGGTGTCCTGGTAAGTTCTCACACAATATGAAATCTGCACTAGTTAAATAATTAAAACAATGGCTTAGAAAACCCATATTTCTTAAAAGGTTGATTCCCATTTTTTAAATGTTTCATTTTATTCAAAGAAACGTTTGACAGAAACAAAGAAAGAACAATTGAAGAATAATGCAGGGTGTCTGAAACAGCACCCTAGGAGCTACATCTAGCTTGCAGGCTGCTTCCATTCAAAAAAGATGTAGAAAAGATGTTTTGGAGAGTGACAGGATGCTGCTGTTAAGAAATACCTCCTCCTGCAGATGCAACCTATATACCAAAGACTATGTACATACCAGCTCAAAGTGTTTACCAAGGGGATTTTGGGGAGTGGAGTTAGAGGTATCTGCCTGGAGTCCAGCTGAGAGCATCCAACATGGCTTTTAAGGAGGCCCTAAAGCTAGCAAAACTGAGAAAGCTGGGCCACCACCGAGCATACGTACACAACCACAGCATGGTGTGAGCCTTATGATGTGCCTTGTTGGAGTTCAACAAGACAGTCCCTCTGCCACGCTTTTATAACACTAGTGAAGTGGATCATGATTTCCACATCAAATTCTTTTAATCCACATATTTAGATGCTTATTTCAGAATTTCCCTAGTTAATATTAAACATGAAACTGTTTCTACAAAAAATGTGCTGTTTTGATATTTTTAGGTGTGGTAGCTTTCCTTGCACCTTCTAGAATACAGTACTGCCTTCATCCTGATGACATAGATCCTTCTTTTTGTGTCTCCAAAGTCATGATGCTTTTAGAAACTTAGCTATTAGACAGTTTAGTTTATTATATGGCATGACAAACTATGCCATTCTGTTCCACACTGAACTTGGTTCTCTATCAGCAAGACTAAACTGATCCATAAACACTTCATTCACAGAATCACAGAACAGCAAGGGGTGGAACCTGGCGATCACCTAGTTCACCTCCCCCTGTGAAAGCAGGATCACCTAAAGCAGGTTGCACAGGATCGCATCAGCATATACCAGTACTCTGGCACCCTCACAAGAAACATTTTTTGGCAGGGGGGTTGGACCCAATGATCTCTCGAGGTCCCTTCCAACCCCTACAATTCTATGATTCTATGATTTTACTCATGTTGAAATGGAACTTCCTGTCTTCCAGTTTGTATCTATTGCCCTTTGTCCTGTCACCAGGCACCACTGAAAAGAGCCTGGCCCCATCCTCTCAACACTCTTTAGATACTTGTAAGTACTGATGAGACCCCCTCTCAGTCTTCTCTTCTCCAGTCCACTAAGTCACTCACAGCCCTCTGCTGGACTTCCTCCAATAGTTCCCCGTCTTTCTTGAACTGGGGGATCCCACAACTGGACACAGCATTCCAGATGTGGCCTCACAAGGGCAGAACAGAGGGGGAGGAAAACCTTATCAAAATCCTCTGGGGCCTGTCATTCAGCCAGTTCTCAACCCATTTCACTGTCCACTCATCTAACCCACACTTGATAGGATTCCCTATGAGCATGTTATGGGAGACAGTGTCAAAAGCCTTGCCGAAGTCAAGGTAAACATCTACTGCTCTCCACTCACCCACCTAGCTGGTTATCTAAATAGAAGGCTATCAGAATGGTCAGGCATGTTTTCCCCTTGGTGAATCCATGCTGATCTCTCTCAGTAACCTTCTTCTCCTCACATGCTTATTTATGACCTCCAGATTGACCTGCTCCATCACCTTTATGAGGATTGAGGTGAGGCTGACTTGGCATGTAGTTTCCTGGGTTCTCCTTCTTGCCCTTTTTGAAGACTGGAGTGACATTGGCTTTTCTCCAGTCCTCAGGACCTCCAGTCCTCAGCACAAACTTGAAAAAGCACTTCTTTTTGTCCTTGATGTCCCTTGCCAGATATAATTCCAAGTGGGCCTTACCCTTTCTTGTTGCATTCCTACATACCCTGAAAATGTTCCCATATTTTACCCATGTGTCCAGTCCTTATTTGCACATTCTGCCAAACTTCTTGTTCTACTTGAGTTTTTCCAGAAGCTCCTTGCTCATCCATGCATGTCTCCTATCTCATTTGCTTGATTTCTTACTCATAGGGATGCACTCATCGTAGGCTTTGAGGAAGCAGTGCTTAAATATTAACCATCTCTCTTGAGCCACCCTACCTTCTACAGCCCTAACCCATAGCATTCTTCCAAGTAGGCCTTTGAAGAGGCCAAATCCAGGTCTGCTGAAGCCCAGGGTTGTAGCCCTACTTATTGCCCTGCTCCTTCCACACAGGATCCTGAACTTCACCATATCATGTTCACTGTAGCCAAGGCTATCTCAAACCTTCACATCCCCAACCAGTCTTCCTTTGTTTGTTCGCATAAGCTCCAGCAGCACCCCTTTCCTTGTAGGTTCCTCCACCACCTGTGTCAAAGTTATCATCAGTGCTCTGCAGGAACCTCCTGGACTGTGTACAGAACTCTCTTATCTTTCCAGCAAACTTTGCAGTGGTTGAAGTCACCCATGAGAACCAGGGTCTGTGACTGTGACTCATTCCAGCTGTTTATAGTTGACTTGCAGCTGTCTCGTCAACTTCCTGATCAGGTGGCCTGTAGTAAACACTTGTGATAGTATCAGCTATATTAGCCTGCCTCTTAATTCTTACTCATAAGTTGTCAATTCATTCTTCATCCATCCCTAGGCGGAGTTTGATACATGCCAATTGCTGTCTCACAAGAAGAGCAACTCACCATCTCACCTTGCTAGCCTGTCTCTCCTATAAAGTATGTATCCATCCATGACAACATTCCAGTCATGTAAGCTATTCCACAATTATTTAAAGCTCTTTATTATCTTTATTTATTCTTATTTGATTTATGAACTGGAATTACTTTATCTGAGCACTTCGGAGCAGGGTGTCCACCTACTTCTAGCCAAGCTTCAGGCAGATGTTGGTCACTAGTCTGTTACTGTGGCACACTAAGGTAGATTCCAAAGACCTGCACTTTTTATTGGCTTCCCATCTCACAAATTAAGCCTTTCACCCAATCTTTTACATCAAATGGCTATCCTTGTTCATTATCTAACTATGTGTATTAACCATCATTTCTTATATGAAATAAAAACATGTTATTCTGACACCATGGTTACTGTCTCCTAGCAACAGAGCTTCTTAATAAGGCACTTGTTATTTTCAGGGGTCTGTTGTCATGAATACTTTAAATAGCCTTAATTTTTTGTATAGGTTCCCTAACTTAATCAATCCTTTTCTTTGAAAGTTTGATGACCCATGAAAATGTTTTATTATTACCATAATAACTTGATCTCTAAGATACAATACCTTCAAATCTCTTTGTACTAATGTTGCGTTTCAACATTGCACTTAATTTAAGTGGAAGAAAGTTCTTTACTCACATAACCAGGAATTTTTGTTTAGCCAGTTTTATGCGTATGAGTATAGGTTCTCATAAGCATCTTTATAAATTATTACAGTAGATCACCAACAAACACAGAAGAGAGATTCATGTTATACTACTTCTTTTCAAATAAAAACAATGATCTTTCTGGCTTTGATCAAAACACAAAAAGTGGATGTTTAAAGGTAAGTGACAGTTGAAAAGAAAGCACAAATCTAAGAAAACAACAGGAAAACCCCTACTGAAATTACTTAGCGTTCTCTTCTAAATTCACTAGATATCTAGATAGCAAGCCTGTAGTAATAGAATATAATTGATATCTGATGGACTATTTCTTTCTTGTAAAGTTTTTCTCTTCTTGTCTTATAAAATTATATGTTCTGAGGGTAATTTCCAATTCTGGAAATCATGCAGAAATAAGTGCAATTTTACTTCTAAAGGCAAATCATTCATTTGTGAGAAATGAGTTTGGAAAAATTAATGAAGGTATTTATTACTGCAATAATTTTTAAAATTGGTTCAGGTGTTCTAATGTTTATATTGTTGCTGACAACATAAGCTTGTAGACAGTACTGCAATTGTAATCTGCCAAAGACTGAATACGCATCTTAAAATTAGGTATTTCATTAATGTACCCAACTTTCAACCTGACTGAAGGTGCATCTTCACAGAGGTACCTAAGGTAAGTCAATGTGCTGAATGAGGCATCTGAAGAGAAGGAAAAAGGACCTGGAGGAAAGAACTGAACTACTGTCTAGCTCAAAATGCACAAGATGATGAAAGCCTTCTTGTAGAGGTAACATTCACAGAGCATCTGAATGATCAAGACATTTTACAAGCAGGATATTTTTTTTCCATCCAGAAGTGAAAGACTAAAGGTGATAAAGAGTGATTCCTCAGACAGTAACCTCATTTGATACCCCTAATTTACCAACCTGAATTCCACTGATACTGGAAGACCTTAGGTTGCTGAATTAGGGCAATATCTGGAAAGTTACATTATAAAGGACTTTGCTAAATCTGTAAGGCTAGCTGTGGGTGAGCTAAAATGTTGGTGGGGGACTGAGTGGGAGGTATTGGTTTCATAGAATCATAGAATCCTAGAATGGCATGGGTTGGAAGGGATCCCAAGGATCATAGAACGTCAATGTGTTTGCATCTTCTTTCCAGAAGATAATTTAGACTTTGATGATTTTGACTCACAAAACCCAAGACAGAATACAGCTCATCCACTTTGCTCCTTCTAAATAGCAATTATCACTAGAAAACAGGATTTTTTTTCCTTTAATACCTATCCATGATGTGCAAGAGGTAGATAAAGTATTCTTATATTGAATATCAATATAAAAACATTTGGAAACTGGAAAACATTTATTTATAAATTTTTAAAGCAGTACAGAATAATTTGGTTTTGAACATGCTCAGCCCCAACAGAAGAAACCTAATACTGAGCTTCAGTGACAGAATTCAAAAATTACTTTAAAAGTTAATGGTTCAAGTGAAAAAAAAAATATTATGGTGCAGGCAGGGAAGACAAGGAGGGATGTCACTCTCTATGTGAATGACCAGGTGGAGTGTATGGAGTTCTGCCCGGTGATGGATAAGGAGCTGACTTGTGTGCCCCCTCCAAAAGGAAATGTGGTTACCTGGGATGTAGAAAAGGCTGAAGTACTCAACAAATATTTTTGCCTCAGTCTTCACTGGCAAGGGCTCTAGCCACATTGCCCAGATCACAGAAAACAAAGGCAGGGACTGAAAGAATGAAGAAATGCCCACCATAGGAGAAGATCAGGTTCAAGACCATCTACAGAACCAGGAAGTGCGGAAGTCCACAGGAACTAATGAGATGTGTCCCCATGTCCTGACAGAACTGGCACATGGAAGTCGTTGACCCACTCTCCATCATATTTGAGAAGTTATGGCAGGTTGGTGAATTTCCCACTGCTTGGAAAAGGGAACACATAACCCCCATTAAAAAAGGAAAAAAAGTAAGACCCAGGGAATTGCAGGCCAGTCAGTCTCACCTTTGTGCCTGACAAGATCGTGGAGCAGATCCTCCTGGAAACTTTGGTTAGACACATAGAAAACAAGGAGGTGATTGCTTACTGCAGGGGGGTTGGACTAGATGACTTTTAGAGGTCCCTTCCAACCTAACACTTTCTATGATTAGTGACAGTCAACATGGCTTCACTAAGGGCAAATCACACCTAACAAATTTGGAGACCTGCTACAACAGGCTTACAGCATTGGTGGATAAGAAAAGAGCAACTGACATCATCTAACTGAACTTATGCAAAGCATTTGACACTGTCCTGCATGATATTCTTGTCTCTAAATTTGAGACACGTGGATTTAATGATGAACAACTCAGTGGCTAAAGAAAAGCTGTATGGTCATACTCAAAAAGACTTCTGGTCAAGAGCTTGATGTCAAATTGGAGAGACAAGTGATGTTCCTCAGGGGTCAGTATTGGAGCTAGCACTGTTTAGCACCTTTGTCAGAGAAACAGACAGTGGGATTGACCCGCAGCATTATCAACGTGGTTCACATCCTAAATCCAAACCACAGCACTATACCAGCCACTAGGAAGAAAATTAACCATCCCAGACAAAACCAGGACAAGAGTCTAAGTAACCTGATATGGCTTCTAAGATATCTAAATAGATCATTCAAAAATAGAGACTATCAACAAAGAAATAGATGCTAAAAAAACCCCACAATTTCAGAAAACAAGTTCCATGGTAACTAGGTCTTGTCATATGAATCACTAACCTTTTTTGACAGGAAATGAGTTTGGATGCTAAAAACATTTCTGTTGATATAGTACTTGGATTTAAAAAAAAAAAAAGTCTGACTTAGTACTATGTGACATCTTGATTTTAAAATCTTACCATTTGAAAAATGGCAGTATATGGAAGTAGCAACACCCACTAAAGGTATTAAAAACTACTTTACCAGAACATCTGAAAATAAAGTGACTGGGAAAACATTAATGAATTGGAGAACTAAACAGTGAGATTCCTCAAAGATAATTTTTGGTCTAATTCTCATCAATATATTTAACTGATGATCTGAGGATATTTTTGATGAATGAGAATACAAAATCTTTGGCAGTTAAGTGTTTTTGTTGACAAAGATTCATGGAGCAGTGAGTAATGAGGGAGCTGGTTACTGCTACAAACAATCTGAATCACTTGCCTAAATGGTCACAACGAGCAAAAATGCTTTAAATAGATCCTAAATAGAATACATATGCATAAAAATAAACCTCTGTGAAGAAACAACAGAGGTCACACCCTACCAGACAGGATTTTGTCAGTTTGCTCCTCTTACTGAACAGAAGAGGGAGAAGATCTGGTTTTACTGGGTTCTTTTCTCATTTTTAAAAACAAGCTGCCTGTTTAGACAGGCATTTAGACAGACAAGGACAAAATAACCTTCAGTGAGTTAAATCTGAAGGGAAAGGAAGATAACTTAATAGTCCCTGTTATACAATGCAGTTGCACGAGCTCCCCATTTTCCCAAGTCTGGTGATATTCTGGGTACTATGTCTTTTTTTGGGAGGGGAATTCCCCCACGTGGAGCCTTCTGCTAAAACACAGGTTTACCTATGCCTGTACTTCTGGTAACTGCATAAGAACCAGGAGCTCATGAGCCAAGAACGCAGCTCTGCACAGACTTGCTGTTCAATGACACACGCTCTTACTGGCGAGTCTCCAGTCTCCTCTACTATGAAACCTGGGGGTTCACAGTCATTCATGCATAAGTGCAAAGGAGCCAAGCACCTGTAAAGGCACAGCACAGTGAGTACAGGATGGGTTACATATGGAGGCCAAACACAAAAGCTCAATATCAAAGGCAAAAAATCCCTCATGCAGACACTTGAGGTACCAACTGGTTGGGAAACAGTACGCTTAAAATATTAATTTTGCTGTATTTTCTAGTTAATTGCAAAGACACAAAATAATCTTGTGTACAATCTGGCATGAATACTGTTCCTACAGTTACATTTGAAAATCAGAGAAGAAATTTAACCATGTTGAAAGACTTGAGAAACTGGCTTCCTACATATTTTGGTAAGAAATTCACATTCTAAGTCAGTTTGCAAGGTCTAGTTATCTCCTCAAACTTTTCCAGAAAAAAAAATAAGTAGTTTCAACTGCAATAATATTTACCAACTTCTGTAAGCTGTCAACAGCTTTGAGACCTTCAAATGAGAAAGAACCAGATCGAAACCATATGGTACAACCCAGAAGATCATCAATAAAATGACTGGAATGTATGTCTACAATGTGGGTGGATTGCGCTTAAACAACAAAGCAAGTGCCTGACCACACTCACTTCCTTAACTCTGCTCAACACAGCACCACACAGGTGAACTAGCCCTAGTCCAAAAGTATTAGCACAGCACTTCACCGGAGCTAATAAACCTCCTCTGGCAGAGCTCAGTAGCTCAGGTGCAGACCCACACTGACATGACTATTCCACTGCCGTTTCTGGTACCAACTTGGTTGTTGTTACCGTGGGCATCTCTGCACTGCAAGATATTTATTGACTTCACCAAGAGGTTCTGTGACATACAGTACTAAGCACGAGCTGTGAAGCAGGAGGATGTGCTCCTAGTCCTCAACCTAAAACCTAAATCAGCTTTCCTGTAAGCGTTGTGAGAAAAAGCAGAGCTGCATTACACACATGTAACTAACATAACCCACTGGAGAGCAGAATGTAAGTGCAGATGGAATCAGCCACCATTAGCTGAGTCTAGAACATTCTCATTTTGATTCAGTGACAATATCCGATCTCATTCCTATTTTTAAGTTTTTCTTCATCTGCCCCAAAACAAAACCAAAACAAAAAAACACTGCAGATGTGAGAGGGTGGAAGAAACATGGAAAATTTTATGAATTAGTTCAATAAAACCAGAATTTACTAAATAGATATGTTAGACTACAGACTTCTCGACTTTGGATGGGAATCAGCAGAGAAATACTCATGTCACTGAGCCAGTGGAAGCTTCCTCCCCTGACAACAGTGGGACCGATGTTCAAATCAGGATGTCTGTTCATCACATGGACAGAGCAAGATTTATCACGCCTTTAATTTCTCACTTTTTAAGACTTTGGGATTAGTTGTTGAGGAAGACACTCAATTTAGGGAAGACTGTTACTTAGCAACCATAATCGGTTTTAAAACAAAGCTTTAGCCTGTGCTTTTTTTCAGCAAGGAAATAACAGATCCCTGTCCTTAAGTGTTTCTAACCAAATTAATAGCTCGAGCAAACGTCTAGACTGAACATCACTGGAAGGCCGTAAGCAAAATGCTTGTTGAAACAGCATCCTTATACAGTCTGTTTCCTTGTTTTTCCATTCATGGGAAGGAAAGTTTCAATTCTTAAAAAGAGAATAGTATTTTTAAAAAAAGTTTCCTCCTTACATTAGCTGCTGGCTGATACAGAGCAGTGACATACATGGATATGGGAAAAATTATGGTTTTGTCAACAAGTGAGAATAATAAATACCTGGTGGGTTCTACTCTCTGCAATGAAAGTGTACAAGATAGCAAGAAAAACTGGGGAATACAGTTCACCCTCAAATATCAGAATCATTTTCTTGCTATGCCCATCTACGACTCCGCAAAGTTGCCTATTACAGTGAAGCTGAGCTGGCCCCAGTCGTGTACTCTGAAAGATTTTGGTGCTCCTAATCATTGTACATAACATGCTGAGCTACCCAAAGGTTTCAAGAAAAGGACAAGGCAACAACATATGGCCTAAACAGACTGTTCATGTCTTTCCCTAAACAAGGCACAGCTTCACCTTAGACTGAC
Source organism: Gallinula chloropus (assembly GCF_964237585.1). Taxonomy (NCBI): domain Eukaryota; kingdom Metazoa; phylum Chordata; class Aves; order Gruiformes; family Rallidae; genus Gallinula; species Gallinula chloropus. The sequence goes on from NC_140087.1 coordinate 103,720,833, forward strand.
CTTGCAATTACAGGCTACTGGGAGCAGTTATGCACTTGAAAACAGTCAGCACAACAAATATCAGGGACAGGAAAAGACTCAGAAATACTGAACGCAGAGAGCCCTCAATAGGCAAGCCATGTATCCCAGCCACATTGAGACAATCCTGCTCTGTGCCAGCCATTTGCTACCTGATTCTTAAAAAGCAACATGGAACCAAAAGAATCCTTTATACTATCACTTCCTATACAGATGGAACAATGATAAAAGCTGCTCCAGAGCTGCACTTGTAGTAATTTGAGGCCAAAGCTCTGGAAAAAATCCTCCCCAAAACAATAAATTTAAATAACTGCAAAGTAAGTTACGTGGATTAAAGCTGCTTCCTCCAGCAGCAGGAGCAGAAGGATCTGAATAGTTTTTCCTGAGCAGGTATTAAGTAGCTAGGGAAAACTGCAGTGCCACCTCAAATAGCTTATGCCTGTGTGACTCAGTTGAGGATTATTAATAAAATACACATATCCTGATCCTGCACTCATTAGATTTTAGGAGATACTGGATCCTGAGCAATAGTGTACCAAATTTCCTGTAACTGTTCCATACATAGTGTCATTTGTGCACAGCAAAAATAACTTGTGAAATCTTGACAAACCACTAAATCTTAGAAATTTGCTCATTTTAACTGTGAAGTTGTTTGGGTATTCTTAACTACCCTTGAGTACAGAAGCTTAAGGATAAGAATGTCTTTGTGCTCATACACCAGAAATGGCAGTTGACATAAGATTTCTTTTAAAAACACATGCATTAACATATGCATATTTTATGTGTGTGGTTGATAAACATAATAAATATTTGCAAATATGCCAAAATCCAGATTGATATTGTAATTTAACATTGACCAACTACAACTAGAAACAAGTATTACAGGTAATTTGCATTTCTTGTCAGACAAACTTATTTTTTAATACCCTTCTTTTTCCCCTTCTAAATCAAAAGTGGCTTTATATCAAGTATGCAATCTCCGATCTGAATGATTTCCTTCTGAGAGGGCTGCCGTAGATGACAACACAAGACAACAGATTTCAGGTTTATTAAAAAAAAAAAAAAAAGAAAAAAGGAACTCCAGAGCTTAGGAGAGCTAAAATATGTTTCCCCTGTTCTATCCCTGCATTTCATTGTGAAAGGGTTTTTCTCCTAGTAACACAGTAGTAGCTGCTGTCTGTTTCTCCTCCATGACTTCACACGACACGTTTCACACTGAAGCTCTCAGCAATTTATTCTTAATGCCTTGCTGCTTTGAGTAAATATTGGACAAGTTTAGTGTTGCATACATAAAAATTAGATATGGGGAGGAACCCTCCCACCCCACCCCACCCTTTAATTCAACAGTTTGCATGAAATGCCTCTGTGCCAGAAGATGCTAAAGCCATGGCTAGGTTTGGAGTGCAGGGAGGGCATTTATTTATTGCGTTTTTAAAGGCACAATATGTGCTGGGCACAGCGCTCATGTGGAGACTACTGATTTTAAAGCTGCCGTTCAGTTTCCGCCTCCATCAGATCAGGTCAAGAATCCTGGAGAATTTATCTCAATGAGCCAGGAAAGAGGTCACCCCATGGGGGAAAGAAAGCCCTTAAGAAAGATTGCTACACAACTGCACTGCTGTGTCAGAGCAGGCTGCTGCTAACAGAGGCCATTAGACAGGGTTTGCTTCCATTTGTACACCTAAAATACAAGGAAATAAAATTCCATCACTGACACAGCACCCTGATTTAACTTTCATGAGTTGCTAACTTTAAAAACACCAAGTGGGTTTTTTACATGCTAAAATTAAAATTACATCAATGAATTACAGCTTCAGCTTGGAGGACTCTGAGCTGTCGCAGCCAAACACGAGAAAGGAGCCCCCGGGAGGCCACCTAACCCTTACTTGTTCATTCAGAATGCGAACACTAAGTCTCATTGATCTTCTGATCACTACAAATTATTGGTAAGCTCTGCATTAAACCAGACTGCTGTAAATTGGAGTTGACAGTATTATCACTGAAAGAAATGCATGAGCTCTGTGTTTGCCAAAGTGTGACCTCCTGGACTAGTGGCATAACACCGCAGCACTGCGAGGACTGAGATTTCTAATCCAACTGCCATTCTCCAGCAAATGATTCCAATCACACAGAATTAACTTTGCTTAAGAACACTTCTTCACAGTAGATGTGCACTGTCACTTGAACAAAAACACCCAAAAGGAGGTTGGTGCAACGTTCCCATCTCCAGGTGCAAGCTCACGAGACGCAGCCTCATCAGGACATTAACACCCTTCCAGCCAGCCTTCCTCAGTGAAGCCCTCTTCAGCAGACATTCTGACACTAGCTTACACACAAGCAGGGTAAAGATTCAAAAGAAAATTAAATGCGGGTCTTAAGAGCACAAGAGGAGCCCTGCTAATAAGGTTACTCACAAGCATTTTTATATTATAGGAAGTAAATTAGTTACAGAATGTAAAGGGAACTTATTTAGAAAGCTGGAAAGCTTATTTAGGGAACTTATTTAGAAAGCTTATTTGGAAAGCTAGGTTTGCTAACTGAACCTTTCTCTATTTTGACATTTGAAGATGGCACATACATATTGTTTCTGAGCATCCTTTGGCATCACCTCAATGGTAAAGAATTACGGAAGGAACACAAGCAACAGAGGAGACAGAAGGAAAGACCTATTTCATCCTTTGAAGGTTATTTTTTGATGTGGGCCGATGTTGATATTCAATGTGAGACAGATTATATGGTTAAATTGGTAAAAAAGGAAAATTACTTTGATGACCAAAGCTTTTATGTTAATGTGGGAACTGGCCTACCATGTCTGAAAAGTAGGCAGGTGCCTGGGAAGAAACTGAGGGCACCTAGAGAACTTCTAGCTGCAGATGTTTGCAATTTTTGTGCATTATTTTTCACTTCAAACTTCTAATGGAAATAATATAGCATAGTTACATACAAATGTGTTCACATGATTAGTGACATCTTTATATTGTCTTATAATCAGAAGAATTGACACTGCAGTCCCTAGCTATTTTGGGCACCTGTGCTACAGGAGTCAGGAATCCCACTCTGGGCACACCTCTGTCCTTTCCTGGAGGATTTCCTGCGCAGAGCCTACAAGTCAACCCAAACGACACCTAATGGTGTCCATGCAAAAATTATTCAACTCTTTGGCCACAGACAGACATGACTGCAGACACAGGGCAAGACGTGAGGTCCTATCTTCTGGCTCCTGCTGCTTTGGGTTAGACTAAAACCCCACTTGGTTTAATAATCTATTTCTTGCTAGGTCTGGTAGGCCATAATTAGAGGAAAATATAAGAAATGGGATGAGAATAAAGTGAGCCTTCCTGGACATGCAGTGTTGATTGCCCCAAGTTAGCAGGGAAAGGGCTTTCCAAGTCAAAGGGTGCAACAGCAGCAACTTTTAACAGCCGAAGTACTCTTCATGAATTCTTCATGAATCCCATTATTTTGGCTCTCAGATCATATGATGGCACCAAGTTCCACAATTTCATCTGTGCACAGTAACTTTTTTTTTTTTTTAATTTGCTTCCCCCTCAATTCTTCTAGTGTGAGTAGTGGAGAATAACCATTTCCTCCCTGCTGCGTGTTTTGTAGAACCCCCTCAAATGCAATAGCAGCTCCTTAACTCCCAGTCATCTTTGTTACCCATCTCTAGGTTGTGTGACATTTCTTTTGAAGCAGGGAGGCCAAAGATGCATACACAGCACTCCAGATATGATGCAGCACAGATTTATACAGTAGAATAACAAGTTTCTTTGTTTTGCCCTTCACTTTTAGCCTAATATTTCCTAACATTTAATTTGTCTTTTTAACCTTTTCTGAGCAGTGAGCTGGTGTTTTCAGAGGCAGGGGTGTGGAGAAGCCTAAAGTTTCCTTTTTATTTACTGTGCTCTCTTTTCCACAAACATCCTTTACATTCAGAAAACAGTGCTAGAAATAAATAAAAAACCCACAAAAAATCCAAACCAAAGGTCAATTATACTCTTCATCTTCGAGTTCAGAAACTTACTACTTAATAATTAGCCCCCATAGGCAGGAAAGCAAACAATTCTGATAATTTCTCTTTGTCAAAGTAAGGAGCATTTTACCGGGATCATCAGATTTTTTTTCTTATACAGTACTTTTCCGTAATAAAATGAGAATTCAAGACAATTTTACTAGTGGGGGGGCAGGGAGGGATGTGGGGGGTGGGTGGGGATTAAGGGGGAGACTCCCAGTTCTGCAGCTGCTCTACAGCCTATCCGTCAAAAGGCCTAAGGACAAGGCACAGGTTACACCAAGTTTCCAGTGACAGCAGGTCAAAAAAGCTTCAGAAAGTAACCAGTTTAGATTCTTCCCAAGTGATGAATAAATAATTATTAAAAAAACCTCAACCAAACAAGCCTCATTTCCACTGAAATTTTTGACATCAGTCTTGGGCTCTGAGAAAAGCCAAGAATACATCAGGCAGCTTGACTGCTCCCTTCATGGCGTTACAGGGCAAAGACAAGCCTACACTAGACTCATGCTTGTACCTACAGCCAGGAAACCATTTGGAGCATAACAACAACTTTATTGAGTCGGCACATTTCTGGACAGTGCCACATATATATTCTTCCCTTACACGTCAGTAGATGGCACTCTCTATATTTACTATGTACATATTTTGCACGCTTGCCAAGAAAATGCTTCTCATGGAACTGTAGTAGTAGATCACAGGTCCCTAAACAGCTTCCTTTAGTGGGGAGCTCTGTGCTCTACCTACTCTTTATTGCTGATTCCAGTTTTCCCTGGGCACAGAAGCTCGGTCAACTATCTTCATCGGGGCCTGTAAGCCCACAGGAATGCACACTGTACATACGGTCTGTACTTCATACAGATACATCCACAGATAACCCACTCTCCTGTCCACAATGTAATAAACATCAAAATAGGCCCCTTCTACAAAGACCAGAAAAGGTTCAACATTAACAAAACATTTGGTTATGATATGTTAAAACACCCTTCTTCATTTACCTCATCAGCTCACCATCCATTTAGAGCGGCACTGACTTCATTTAGTTGTTTCTCCTTTGTGCTGGCATAGCCAGAAGAGCCACGGGACAGAGGACTCTTCTGCACACATCACGTACGTGAAGTTCCTTCAGATTAAAATTATTACTTCAAATTTTATTTGCAAGAAGAACAGTAACTATTTTGGGGTAAAAGCTAACAGTTCCATATGACACACTACAACCCAAAAATAGTTCAGAAGAGAAGGTGTACCTAGGGCTGACCTAGGGCATTTGGGGAAGGCAAATTGGCATGAATTCCTTGCACACCACTCCCCTGCTGTGCAGAGCAGTATTTTTATGATGCGGCATGTGGTCAGGACTGCAAGTTTCACACCTTTGAAAGAGTCTCACATGGGGGCACTTGATTTCTATCAAAGCCTGCTTCATACAGCAAGCCAGGAGTTATGAATACTGAGCAAGTCTAAGACCTTGTTTATCCGCACAGATCAGATGAGATCAGAAACAAAGATGGGAAGAAAATAAATGTTTCTTTTTTATCATGCACTATTAAGCAAGCGCCAATGCATCCACCAAACGGTATGAACACATAACACTAGTATAGTCCTTGAATACATCCTTTTTTGAAAACGTTTCTAAACTGTAACAAGATATTAAATTTTATAAATACAATTACTACCATCATTTAATTGATTCTTGATTACAATCAATTATATTTCTGAAACAATCAAGCATCCTACAATTAAAAATAATTGATTCTTTAGCACACCCCTACTACACAATTACATAAATGCATTATTTATGTAATTAGATACATGTACAGTTCATTATTCCACGTTTTATTCTATTGTCTAAAGCTACAGAAGTGGTGCCTTACTTTTTAATCTTCCTTTGCCTTCTATTGACATAGAGATCACATTTATTTTATTTACCCAATTTCAGATTAGAAATCAAAACCTGAAAGAAACTGAATTCCTACAAAAACAGTAATTAAATCTCATTTATTTGTCATACGGGTGAACAGCAAGGGCAACAAAGTATTTTCTAGGGGCAATCTGCTTATTGACTTGAAAAAAGCAGCTGTAAGCCACAGATTTTTGGAGGTTTCAAAAATATAAATTTAAATATCTACATGTCAGGCTCTTGTTTAAATGAGAATTTAAAGGTAAGAATGAAAGAGAAGCTAGTGAAAAATTACTGTGATCAGAGCTGCTGCCAAGCCCAAAAGTAACTAAATGGTCACGTACTTCTTATTTTTAAGATGTTCTAGAACTCTACTCATTTTACCAAGTCCATTTATGGCTGTGAACATCCAAACCTGCTATGAAAATGTAATAAAACCTACAAGCCAAACACCACCAAAAAACACCCCTTCCAAAAAAACCTCCAAACCAACCCACAACAACAAACGAAAAGCAAAGCAAACCAAACAAGCCACCTTGTTATCTATTTTATTCAAGCGTTCTATGTTCATCTGACCCCATTCTTAATACAACAGAGGAAGATAACACATACTCTGAATTCCTGTTACAAAGCATAATGCCATCCCTGAGTGCTAGATTACTAAACTTCATGATAATGTATCTTTGTCACATAACTACATTTGATATTTCAACAGCTTAAGTGTTTGCAATCTTATATCACTGTCATCCTTGCATTTGCATTTTCTTTACAAAAAGAAAGATTAGAAGACTGAGTTTATCTATCTGTTGCTGCCTTTACCTTTCCTAGGGAGAACTATGCAATAAAGCTCCAGGAGCTAATGGAGAAAAAGTTACAAAAATTAATTTTTTGGTAGAGTTCTCAGGCAAGGCCCTTCTTCAATCTTCCACAGTCCTGATACACCTCGCAAAAGAGCTCGCTAAGCTTCCACTCACTGTGCTGAACAACTGAGGACAGAGCAGGAGGATAGGACATTCAGTAATTGCTCATGCTTGCATTTTTTTAAAATTAGATGGCAGGGGGTGCCAGGAAATAAATGGTTGTCACTCCATCCACAGATATGATTCTGTATCTCCCTTGCAGTTCCTCAGATGCCAGTACAAATGCTCCTTTCTAACTTTTAAGATGCTCTGATGGTGTATCTTTAGTCATTCCTACAAGTCTAGGTGAATGGTCTATACCTTGGGTATCCTGTGCGCTCCTTGTTTTGTGACATAAGCCAGCCACAGTCAGAAATAGAGACTCAGAGAAAAAAAAAAAAACCCAAACCAGTGGGATATCAAGGTGGAGAGACCAAAACTACGATGATAATTTATATCATTGTTCTCCAGCAGCTTTGGTGCTGAAAGATATGCCCCTACTCAGTTTGACAGCCAATGATGAAAAGTATCATGCCAAAAAGAATCCCACCATCTGTATTTATCATAAAAATAAAGGATGCTTTCTTAGATCCTGTGAAATGGATAAGCTACGTGAAAAAAATCAAGGACTGGCCAGCTACACACAGCACAGCCCATCCTTATATTAAGCTCACATCAAGCTCTGCAACTCCAAAATAGTTGAGGTCAGAAGGCAATCAAGGAAATCCTCAAGCAACACAAGATTTCTTGAAGAATCAGCTGACTACATTAAAAAACAATCACCAAACAACAACGGTAGTTTAAAAATGATCCTGCATTCAGCCCTTAGTCTTTTAGATTGAATTTAACAGAAATGGACAAAATTTGTATTTGCTTTATGCTTATGTGTCCAGCTTTTTCAACCGTCTCCTTGCTTTTTGCAAAGCATCTCTTTTCTTATGCTTATATCTCCCTATGCTTATTAAAGACTACAAAGCAAAGGAATCAGAGTTACCTACTTCACTGCAACCGTTCTTTAAATCTGGTGTTTAGTTTGGGTAAGAATTTCTAAGCTCTGTTGAAGTTCAGAGTTGCACAGCTCCAAAGAAACCAAAACACACTGGTCTACCTCACAGTCCACCGTGATTCTTCGTTTCATCAGGGCATCACTTACAAAACACTTCAAACTTCACTGCAAGGAAGCACAACTGCCTTCAAAGCCATTGCTTCTTAAAAATCGGAGAAAAGTGTGTTTGTTTAACCCAAAACATTAATGTGCTGACAGCTGTTAAGCTGTTTCATTTAGCTGTCACAACAGGCCATAAAGCACCACAGCAAAATGGACACTTCTGTGTATGACATCTGCCACTCTTCTATTAACTGCTGCTTCGCCACCAACATTTTACCAAATAATTAATTTGGCTAGGTGTATGCAATAGAGTTGTTTGGGTTTTTTTTTTTTACATTAAAACATCTGGGTTTTCACACTGCAAGGGTCTGCCTAATGTAATAAAGTTTAAATAGAAAATTTTAAACGGCCGTTTTTGGCTATGACACACGAAGGATTCCCACAGAGAGAGAACATGCCTTATCTACTCAGGAAAGCATGCCTCCTGTAACATAAGTTGAAAAGCCTTACTAAAAATATTAACATTGTAAGCTTTAATAGAAATAAAGATTCTTAGGAAAGCTTCATCTCTACAGGGCTGTTCTTGAATCCAAAGCATCTGCACCTCAGTGGGAAACAGGTTATATGAAAGCAATTTATAATGTGCTGCAGCAGAGGCAGAATAGGGTAGCCTTAATATCAAGGAAAAAAAATAAATCACAGTAGATGCCTTTGCAAAATTTATCCTGAGAAATGTAGAGTACTCAGGACTCTCAGAAGAGGCTGTAAGATTGCCTGAGAATCTGCAGTTCTCAAAACCAGTTTGAAAGTCAGGAATTCTCCTTCTACCAAAAAAACCTGAAGTCTGGATTTGAAACTGACTGAAGGTCAGATGGCAAAGTCTCCTTGAACCAAAGTTGATGAAATTGCAAGCTAAATCTCAGAATGCTATAAAGATACGTTAATACCTGCAAACCTACAACTGCTTAGCAAGAAACAACCTTTCTCTTTCACCTGGAAATGACAAACGGCTGATTTCAGAATGCGTATTTTCTCAGCTTTGTAGGAAGGATACTATGTGTTTCCCCAGATTTAACTGAATATCTGAAACTACAGTGTTGCCTTTTAAGGACTAAAATGAAATAGATTTAAGGAATATGTTGAAGATCTAAGTTCTCAGTTATTGCCATCTGTCTTATCCAGTGGACACACTTGAAGTACTGCTTTTGGCCTTTTCCAAATGCCTGTCGTTGGATTCCAAGATAACCACCTTGCTTGGAAACAGACACTAAACAGAGAGAACCTACAGCTCTGCTCTGTACCTTCTACAGAAATGTTTAAATCCAAAATGAAATTAAAAATGTAATGAAAAGCATTTTTTTCCTCAAGAAAGCAAAGCATGCTTTGCTGGCAATGCTTTTAGAAAGTATCTTTCAAACACTGCTACGTAACACCCTAAAGGTGCACCTTATTTGACTACTGGAATTGTAGCCTTTGGGTGTTTGCAACCAGCTCAGAGGGTAATTCCAAACAGGAAACTCAACAGAAACTGGTTTACTGTCATAGGATGAAAATTTTTTAAAAAGATAAGAAAAAAATGAAGACAAGGATTGCTGATTTCTACATCCCACACAGGGAAACTTTACGGGCTCATTTTGGAGCTGTTCAACACTCAACTGAACCTCAGCAATTTCATCTAACTTTGAAGTAAGTCCTGCTCTGGCAGGAGGTTAGGTTAGATGACCTCTGGAGCTCTTTTCTTGGGGACGTATCAGAACATGTATGAAAGATGGAAGACTCCAAAGAGGGAGATCGTTCTACTCACAATAACACCTGAGCTTTACAGTAAAGCAATACTGGGATCAGTGCAGTCCTGCATTTAGCCAGGAGGGACCAATTGCTAGCAGCTTCCCATTACAATACAATTTTCACCCATTTTTAATGGGCTGAGATTATTGTCCAACTTTCCTCTAGTATCAGTGGAGATAAGTACTTTTCACAGGGAAATTAAACAACGCCTTAGGTTGATGGGATGACTTTCTTTTTCCAGCTATCCCTTTCTCTCTGATGATTACAGAAGAGAGAAATGACTACTTCGGTCTAGAAGTCTGGCAGAAATCCCATCACAGTTAAAGGCCAGGGAGGAACCAGTAACTCCACACTGGAATAATGTTCACCATCCCTCCCGTTTACATAGCTTTGAAGGTGGAAGAGAAACATAAACCCCACGCAGGAGCCACACCTGGCCTCTTCATTAGTCAGAGGCAGAAGGAAGAAACATGGCTGTTGAGGGTTTCATTCCTGAAGTGCTAATAATGAGTCCATTATAAGGCCAAACTATTCATAACTACAATAGGCACATCTTCCTTGTGTGACCTGAAAAAAAAATAAGAGTAAAATTCATCAATGATACAGGTAGAGGCAACCCGAATTACAGCTTAAAATTTTCCTGAGACTGTCAGAGCTCTTTATTAATTTGAGTTTTCCTTAGCAGAATTACAGCAGGGAATGTTTGGTGTATTATGCTTATCAACTGACATTACCACTGAAATTTTTTATCTTAACAATTTAATGGAAAACTGAATTATAGTGACTTAGATTGTTCCTAAGTGATGTACAAGGTGAAGCTCTACAAAAAAATAACCAACAAACCAACCAACCAAACAGACCAAAACTTTATAGTTAAGCTAAGAAACAATTCTTAGTTTTCTTTGCTGCTTTTGAAAACCAGCAAAGATAGTGTGGGTGTCGCACAAATGTCTCCATCTATCAACATAAGTGAAGACCTTCATATTTTGGTGTAGTTATACCCTCTGATTTATTATTGTCTTGCTACGCTGGATAGTGCCAATCAGGGACAGACAGAGCCCCAATTCAAAGGGGGTGTGCCAGGCTGTCTGATGCTAATTCGATGGTTTAGCCTTCTTAATCCTTCCCTTCCCCATAAATCCATCCTTGTTTCAATGAACAAAGCCACTATTTCACTTGCATTGATGAAAACTGTCCAGCAGTCATCAAGGAAATAATTCTAGTCCTACACTGGCACATGTTTGATGGGGATCTGCTCCAAAGATTTTCAAAGAAGACCGACTGAGCTGAAGCTCTGCATCCATACATTTGCAAAGTTCTTGCTAAAGTGGGGGTTTTCTGCAGCTGCACAGCACTACAAGTTGGCACAAATTCTTGTTATACCACCAAAGGCTATATTCAGAATCCTAGTTTAACACTAGTAGCAAACTACAATTAGTACTGTTCCTACACTAAAGAAAATAATCCATCATTTTCATAGCCACATAAAAATTTACCATGAAAATGTTCAGCTTTGCCAACTTCTGTTCACTTCTGCTAATTTCCTTCTTTGGATTTCATATGAACACCTATCTTTCACGAGAGAAGAACGAACAGCCCGAAAAAGAAATCTGTGTAAGATTTTAGAGTGGGACAATACTTGTGTAATGGCCAATTCCTCTACACATTTGTGGAAATATCAACCAACATATACAGACTGTCATTCCAGATGACAACCAAGGTTCACCTAGTTAAATAACCTGTCTTGGATATCAGATGGCGTGAGACATTCAGAGTAAGACAGAAGAAACCTACACACAGTAGATATATTTTATCTTAAGCCCAGTCAACAGTTGCATGCTGACACAAGAAAAGGAATTTATCCAATGAGAATGTTCCCATTACTCTTATAACACCCTAACTTACTTTTGACCCCTGCTTCAGTACCTTCCTGCAACATTACACTACTACTGTGAACTACAAATATTTTTAAAAACATCACAGCAGTAGAATGCTTTAACTTATTTTTCCAAACTTGCCTCAGAATACCTTAAGTACTTTCTAAATCATCCATAACTTACCAAATAACGTTGTTTTTCACAACATTGAAGCCAAACTGTTTTCAACAAGTGAAAAGTTTGCACAGTAAAACCTTTTTATGTATCACTTGAATGTCTTGACCTCATCGAGGTAAAGCTCCTTATCACATAACCCAGTTCTCGGTCTAAATATGTTCTTCTGTGCCTAACAGTTCACTTCCAAGATTATACATGACATCAAGAACACAGTAGTGTAATTATGTGTAATTTTAAATAGGAGTCTTCTTTTCAACGTCCTTCCTCACTGATACAGTCAGATCTTATCTTTTGTTCCAGGCTCCTTCTTCTTGAAAAAAACAAACAGCAGGGTTCCATACAAAAGGACAGTGTGTTCAGATGGGAAATTCACTAGTTGGCAACTAACTTCTATTTTTCATAGCCTGATATGGTTTTTTGCAATAATCATAAGAAATTTCTGAGAGGATATAAAGAACATGCCTTGGCTATAGTCCTGAGCTGTACCTGACAGAAGAGACGTCCTTTTTGCTCTAGTGAAGGCTGGGAAGGAGATGACTGAGTCAATGATACCTGATGGTATAAAACTTTTGTGAAGCAAGAAGGAGAACTAATGGATATGGTCAGAGATACACCTGTGATCACAAGGATGCCAAAGGATACAAAGGCCACTCTAACAAACAACATGGACAGCTATACAGAACACGAGTCTAGTAGAGAATAACCTTTGGTAAAGTTTAGTAAAGGACAGTAAAGAATAATCACACAGGGAAGAAGCTGGTTGCTAGTATCATCTCGTGTCCTGGTTTTCAGCTAGGATACAGCTAATTTTCATTGGAAGCTAGGAGGGAAGACAGGCAGGATAGTTGACCCAAACTAGCCAAAGGGGCGTTTGATACCATATGATGTCATGCTCAGTATATAAGGGTGGAGCTGGCTGGGGAGGAGGAATCACTGCTAAGGGGCACTGGGTTCCAGGGGTGAGCAAATTCCATTGTGTATCATCCATTTTGTGCATTCTTCTGTTAGTATTTATTTTCCTCTTCACTGGCTGTTCTACTACACCCATGGGTTTTACCTTTTCCTTGTGATTCTCCTCCCCATCCCACTGGGGTTGGGAAGTGATGGAATAGCTGCACAATGTTCAGTTGCTGGCTGGGGTCGAACCACGACAGTCCTGCTTGGTGCCCAATGTGTGGCATAAAGGACAGAGATAACAACAGATCTGAACAGAGTGTGCTAAACCAAATTTGTTATACACACTCATTGTATTAAATAGGTGCTGGTTCACAATGGTGTTTCGTTTGTTCCCACAGCTGTTATGTAACTCCTTACTTGTATGTATTCCCTGCAGTGCTGTTTGTCACCTCTGGGAGAGGGTTCAGTATTCTGCTGCACTGTGCAATATTGACTTAGTACGTGATAGCATCACTGGTCATGAGGTTAAGCCTGCATTTATACTTGGCATTGCTGCCATGCCCATACCTCATCGACATCTCTCTGTGTTTCTTAATAATTGCACCTAATGTACGGGGAAGATACAGGGGGGATACTTTCTCCTGCTCTTTCACCTCCTTTTTTCCCTTCAGGCAAGTTACAATGCCTTTTGAGAATTCTGAATAGCCCTGGGATGTTCAAGCCAGCATGTTCTTATTGCTGTGTCTCCCAGAAATGTTTCATGTCTTGGTTAGAGTTACAAAACATTATTTTAAGAATACCACCCAGAGATCTGCCTGAAGGCTGGACAGTCAGGGGTGGCACAGTGTGTGGGAGAGCATAGGCAGGTATCCAAGAGAACTTCTAACCTCTAACCTTCATTCCTGAACAGCAACAGGATCCTGATGAAGTGACAGAATATTTGAAAGGAAAATGCTGTGGTTATTCTGAAGAGTCACAACTTACTGCACTGTGCTGGGCCCTGGCTAGGATCTACCAAACACTGCCCAATATTAGGCAGCACCCTCAGGGGGAAGAAAGGGAAACCAGACAGACACTACTCCAACTCCAGTGATAGACACTGCAGGTGTGTCTGTCACTGGAGTTGACAAGCTATGCCAGTACCAGTCAGCCCTATACCCAAAATACACAAAAAAATCAGTTCACTTCATAAGGGTTGACAACAGACCAGGACTATCATGAGGACAGGAGGAAGGGGCAGAACAGGAGGTTATCACCCAATCCTTATCTTTGAGTGGGCTTCCTCAAAATCAACATCTTCATCCTTCTGTTTTGATAGTAAAACAGATTTAGTTTGCACCATGGGAGAAAACTAATACTGAGGACAGAAATTCTGTCCATTTCCATGTAAAAGGGCAGAAGTGTTATAAGAGACCACCCTTGCTAAAGTATGGCTTCCTCATTGACCTTGAAAGCAGGAAAGAAGCTCACCAACTAGGTCAGATCACTTAAGAGGAGCATAAAAGAATAGCACAACCAGCTGGAGCACAAGCAAAAAGGTCAAGACACAAACCATGACCATAAGAAACAAAGGAACCCTATGATCACAGCTGAACGGAGTCTAGGTCAGGCACACTTCTGAAGTGGATCTGACCACAACCTGCCTATAAAGTAGATGCTCCAAAACATGAAAGTGCTTGAAATCTCTAAACATGAAGTGGAATAATGCAATTCTTTAAATGGCAAGAAGTCTCAGACTGGTCAAATAAGAAAGATGTAAAAGCTCTGAAAATGAAACTTCTTTCTCCTTACCATGTCCTTACAGATTAGTTTTTCCTCTTGTGTTGTTCTAATCCAGCAGCCACTATACTCCTTCTGGGTATATAAATACTCCAGCCTCCTCCTGGCCCTTGTCTGTTACCTGCCTGTCTCACAAGTCTTTCATTCTCTTAATTTGCTGGTTTTAAACCCAGCTGTCACAGTCTACTTTCCAGAAACGTGTTGCTCCTACGCATGCTCTTGGGAAAGGAATAGTCTCACTCTCCAGAGATTTTCATATGATTCCAGAAACAAGCAGCCACAACAAGGGAACCACCATGTGAGCTGTTAAACACCACAAAGTATCTATGCATTAAGCTGTAAAATAAATAAATCAAGGAGATACCGGCCTTTACAACTAGAAAGACTTCAGCCAACTATTTAGAGAGACTGCAGAGATGATGCAGAGAGCCAGAAAGTTTAATGACTTTTTGCATTAGCCTTCATGAAGGAGATCTATTGGTGTCAAGCAGAATTAAGAGCAACAACAGTCAAAGCTCAACTGAGAACAGAAATTATTAAGATTAATTACATTTTTCAAATTTAGTTGGCTTGACAAACACCAGCTAAGATATATTATAAAAAATAGTTGAATAGATACAAGAGCTGATAGCAGCTCTGAGATGTCTCACAGAAGATAGGTGAAAGGACAAGAGTACTGTTCATGTTTTGAATGGGAAGAAAGAGGAGCTGGGAAACCACAGGCAACTCAAACTTCAGATTCAAAAACATTTCTGGGTAAAGCAAACCATTGCATGCAGCTATACAATAATACAGACATAAACAATGATCAATAGAGATTTATTGAGAACTGTCAGAACAATCAGATTTCTTCCCGTGTGTGTGGCTAATAGACCTTCTTAGCAGAAGAGAAGTAATTATCATGCATCTTGACTCCAGTGAGTTGTGATGAAATTTGAAATCAGAAATTTGCTCACTGTAACCATGGAGGACCAACATTTCACTGTCATACAACAAAGTATTGAGTGGTGCTTCAAAGGGTCTGTCCAGAGCCCAGTCCTTTTCAGTGTTTCTCCTAACAACCTAGATGATAGATAAAAGATTTATGACAGTAAGAGGCATTGCGGGCATGTTGCAGGACCAGAGAAAGATTCAAATAGGTTTTGACAGGCAAAAGAAATTATGATTACCACAAGTGAGGAAAAACTCGTAGGTAACAGTTATGCTAAACACAAAAAAAAACCCCACCCCAAAAACCCAGGGGATGTATTCCCTGGGGGTATTTCCAATCTATGAATCACAAGCATGACACTGCACAATGGGTTTGGATATTCACGGAGGATGTTAGCAAAAAGGACAAATTAAAAAAGGAGCAAGAAAAACTAAGAGAGCTGGAACCCCTGAGCCACAAAGTAGGAAAGAAAGGAAGAAAATAATCTGTTCTCCATACCAGTGATGGTCGGAATACAGACCAACGTGTTCAAACACCAACCAGGAAACTCCAGAATAGACTTTTGGAAAAACAGTACATTGAGAATAACAACGAAGCACTAGCAAAGGTATCAAGGAAAGCTGGGGGTTTTCCAAACTGATGTTTTATGGAATAGAAATACCAACATGATCCTATTTGGGGCATAAGGATGGTTTCTTCAATTCTCTTCCATGGCAGTTTTCCAAGACAATAAACCGCTGTCTCCTCTTGTAAAGGCATCCTATCACATATGTGTATTTCCTCTGTATAAGCACAATCTGTTTTATAATGGACACTTGTCCTGGTTTCAGCAGGAATAGAGTTAATTTTCTTTCTAGTAGCTGGTGTGGTGCTGTGCTTTTGATAAGAATCACATTTGTAGCACAGGGATGGTTTTAGTTGTTTCCAAGCAGGGAGTTCTCAGCTTCTCACACTGCCCTACTAACAAGAAGGTGGGGGACACCCAGGAAGCTGGGAGGGGACACAGCCAGGACAGGCGGCCCAAACTGGCCAAAGGGCTCTTCCATACCATACAATGTCACGTTCTGTTTATAACTGGGGGTGGGGGCCTGGTGTGGCAGCTGAGGGTCTTCTGCAGCATCAACTTCAGGGTGATGGCTGAACCCCTGCCTACTAATGGGAAGTGGTGAATGAATTCCTTGGTTTGCTTTGCTTGCAGATGTGGGCTGAGAGGCTGGGCTGTTTGGGGAAGCCTTGCACAGCAGCCAGCATCAACTTTGGGTGGAGGGAAATTATGCTGTTCATGGCTTGTTTTATGTATGTATTATTTAAACATATTACTATACTCTTTTGTGTATCATATGAAACTGTTTTATCTTGACACATGAGCTCTTTCACTTTCACCCTACTGATTCCCTCCCCTACCCCACTGGAAAGGGAGTCAGCGAGTGGCTCCCCAGTACTTAACTGCTGTCCAGAGCTAAACCACAACAACATTGATTCAGCATTTTGTGTTCTAAAGGAGTGACTTTATGGATGCCATAGTCCAAATACTGGCACTGTTTCCATGTCTGAAATTGAAATTTGTGAAAAAAACCCTCTACCCCAAAAGACAAATGCAGAGAAGACAGACATATTTCAGTTTTGCTCTCTTAGCAGAATGAGCCTTATGCCCCATCCGTTTTTCCCTTTCTAATAACGTGCAAGGCTAAGGGTTTGGCTCTAACTGCTAAGTGTGACTCTCCACTATGATTCAGAGTTTCCAGCCTTAAGATGGGAATCATTAATAGACTTTACCCCAGAGTTTTCCCTGATGAGAACCTGTTGTTATGGAAGTGAACCTCCAGAGCAAAACCGGAAGGTAAAGTACTGCACCATTTATCACATCGTTATTACAGCCCTAATAAGTGAAGGTTCATAACCCCAGGATGCTGATGAATTGGAGTCTGATAAACCTCCTCTGCACAATGTTTTAATCAACTGCAATGTTTGCTGAAGGCCATGGTAGCTTAGCTTATAAATATATAGATGCTTTATTCATTTTACAAGTAAAAACACAAACTGAGAACTGAACAGACTCAACAGAGAAACTGTTAACTTCAATCCTTGGAACATATCAAAGCCAAAGGAGTTTGAACACGAAGATAAGATGCTCCAGCAAAGCTTCCTTGTATTTCATTACAATTGTTATGAAATAATTTACAAGTATCTGGAAGATATAATACCATTCCTTGTTAATCATCAAGACTTCTCTCCCCCAAAATTTGTTGTAGATGTCAAATTAAATTAATTTGGTTGAGGTTTGGCACACCATTCTACACTGTGGCATCCATACTGAGTACATCACAAGCAAGCAATACCAAGACAGCTCAAAATAACGTGAGATAAGAATAGAAAGGAAAGGAAAAATGCGTTACAGAGAAGACATGACAGAAGATATCTAACTTCCAGACAGATTCCCCAAATAATTACACTCAATTATTCACCCATCATCGAAAGTGCCTGCTGAAGAGCATGAGTGTCCTAAGGTAAAAGGATTGCTATTCGACATTTTCCTTCCTTATCAGACTGGAACGTGTTCTGTCACAAACACACAGATACTTTCATACTAGTTTTTCCTCCCTCCACTGGTCTTAGTAGCAAGCTGCCTTCTAAAAACTAGGCACCTAGATTTTTGGTTTATGTTTTTCCAATGACAAGTGAACTCTCTCTAGTTATTCTCCATTTTGGTTTTAAACAAGAGACAACTGTGGTTTTGCAACATTGTTGAAGACATAATTTTAAAAACTCTTACTCAACTTGTTAAATAGAGAAGTGGTTATGACACAATTATGATCCCACAAAAAATTTCATTGACAGTAACTGTCAACTTCAATGAATGTTATGTATTATTAACAACAGAAATAGCCCAAAAAAACTTGTCCAAAAGGCTCTTTGAAAGGTTTCCCTCTCAGTTATCCACAGCCCCACAATGTAATCTGGAAATCAGCCTTTGATACGGATGTGTAGGTAACGAAGACAATGCAATCATAGAGTGCTTTATAAACAATTAATAAATGACCAGGAAACTTTCTCCTAGTCATTTTCTAGAGTAAAACTGCTGTTCAGCTATCTGAATTGTAATGAAACAAAAACATATGCTAGAAAGAGCCAGCTCTTTCCCACAACTCCATAAATCTGGCACAAGTGAAAATGGCAAAAGAATTCCAAACCAAACAATTACTGAGCTAAACAAGCAGAAGCCTAAATACACAATATTTCTAGGAATGCTGCTGTATGAGGTCTTTTTGAACAAGTATGATGTGAAACATTGAATAATTCCAAAATGCAGCTATACAGCTTTTCCATAACTTTAGTTTATTAAGCATGGCTGTTCATAGAATTAGAGATTTCCTTTTAAGTCCCTGTCTCCTATTGAGAACTACTTTGGGACTTTGACATTGTTAACTGAAATCAATGGAGGTCTTCTCTAAACTTCCCTCTGAGACCATGGTCTTTTAAGTTCAGTTTTACTGGATTCTGAACATGTGACAAAGGTAACCTCAGTTCCTGAACCATGCTATGTCTGGTGAGAAACAGGGTGAGAGGGGATCATTCACACTATGATAACAGGAAAGGAACCAGCTTGCAGACCTCCTCACACTCCCTCCTCCTCCTAATATCCCGGCTGCCTTTATGGCCAGAAGGAAGAAGCAAACTAAAGATGTCAAGTATGCAGCTCTCGCTCCCAAGGACCTGAGGAGAATTTTGCTGGGCTGAATATGCTCTCTCCAAGTCTCACAGCAATATTAAACTGATCAGACAGCACAAGCTGCCTAACCAACTTATTCTGTATTCAGTGTGTACTGTCCTAATTGTTTCCAATTACTGTGCTTTTTTTTTTTTCTTCTGGAAACAGAGTGCTTGTCTGTGTCTGGAGCGCATTAACATCACTGTCTCCATCACTGGGAAGAGAGCAGCTATGCTTCTGTGCATGCATCTGGGTGCAAGACTCAATTGCACTGAAAATGCTCTTGACTTGCCTGAAACTTGCAGTTTCCTCACTAAAGAGGCCTGGGTCTTTATTCCAAACAATAAAGAATCACCCTCCCTCATTTTCCAATACCGTCACAGAGCTTCTCTCAAAAGAAGCTGGTGGATACTTCGAGTTTACTATTCAGGCCTTT
Organism: Gallinula chloropus; assembly: GCF_964237585.1. Classification (NCBI taxonomy): domain Eukaryota; kingdom Metazoa; phylum Chordata; class Aves; order Gruiformes; family Rallidae; genus Gallinula; species Gallinula chloropus. The sequence goes on from NC_140087.1 coordinate 103,740,361, forward strand.
TATGTCTAGCCAGCTCTTTTTATGCCAGTTTCCAGATGTTAGCTACAAATTCATCATTCCCCTAATCTGTATGTTAAAATGTAACTGTAAAATATGTAAAGCAACTTAAACCAACTCAATATCAAAAGAATACTGATTCAGTCTTCAAACAGCTGTCTATAATGTCACTCAACATCACTAAATAACATTTAGAGATGTGATTAGGAAATATGATATTATGTTTATAATATTTATATCATATTTATATGGTATTCCAACTTCTTAGTTGGATGTATTTGAATGAACTCTTGAGTAACAGTGTGTGGCTCAGATTTTTTTCTTCAGTTTAGCAGATAATATGACTGATCCCTTTAAGTGGATATTAGAGAGACGTGGTTATAAAATTCTCCCTCTCACTTTGTTCATTTTCTCATATTCCAGTCAAGGTCCACTTGGGGCTACTTAAGAAACCTTTACTTTCCACGTATGGAATGGATTCACAGAAGCTCATCCTTATAAACAATACAAATTTGTTGAGCAAAAACGCCTGTGCCACTTCGACAACAGATAATGGGTTTATTTTTTGTCTACACTTAAATTCTCACTAAGTAGTATCTTCTTGAAAGAACTGTTTTCCAGGTTACGATGACCATTTCCTCACTGGCAATTTTTTATGTATTTTCATAAACAGGGAAGCACCGATAATAGATGTTCCTTCACAGAATATTAAGAACACCTATGAGGAAAAGTATCACTTACATTAAGACTGCTAGTAATTTAAACGCATACTTAATTTTGTACAGAAGTATATTTATCAAAACCTTTCCTCTGATGTAAAAAGAGGACTCACCCAAATTCTTTCTTGACAGATTTCCAAAGACTAATGTAACACTTCACAGCTAATGTATGTAGAAAAAAAAGTTAAATTGAGATATTTTAAATTGCTGACCACCTTCAAAATAGGAGACCAGTACTTCAATTATACTGTTTTAACATTGTTAGTTATGAATACCACAGATTTCTGTAAAACATCATCCTAGAACCTCTTGTGTACAAGCCACTAAAATCCCTTTTCGGCAGGAAAGGAAATCACATTCAGAGGGCTGTGTTATAACTAGAGTCAGGCAAACGAATTTGACTTTTGCTTACTACTCACCGTTAGTACTGAACAGTGAGCTCTACTATTTTGTTCCACATTCTCTGATTAGTCCATTTTAAGAAACAAAAAGTTCTCTTTTTCAGTATCTTCCGATGAGCCATTAAAAAATGCCACCTGTGAAAACCACAAGACCTTTGGCTCACCCTGCACTGCCAGGTAGCTTTCACACACATACCCAGTAGTAACACCAAAAACCAGATTAGGGTGGCAGAGCAGTACAAATCACTATAGAGCAGCACAGCGGTCAGGGCAGTAACAAACATGCAATTGCTTTTGCTGTAACTGTGACAGCCAAGAGAACACAAGTTGGGGAAGGAAGAGGAGAAAAGTCTCCATTGTCTAGCTGAAGTCAGTCCCAGCTTGCTAAACCAGCAGATGTTATTTCTTTGCCTTGCTTTGCCCAGCGTGGTAACTCAATATATTATTACACATTCACTAAAAAACCCCCAAACTGGAGCGCCTGCTTAGACAGTTAGCACCAAGGGATGTCATCTCCAATTCCCCCATATTCTAATGTAAATTCAGTGTCTCCTCGTTTACTACTGAGAAAGAATTGTGGAGAAATAAGCAACCAAGTGCTGTCTGACAGGCAAGGAGCTCAGTGCCGCTCAGCAGCACAGCACGTGCCAGTACAACATATGATCCACTCCTTAGTACCAGTGTTATTTTTCATTGTCTATGGCAAATAGTTGCACTTTACCAGGAGCTATTGCCTCACACAGAGACAAGATGTAGCTGCTCAGCAGATTTTAAAAAAAAACCCCAGTAGCTCCCACCTCACACCCCTGCACCAGAGAAGCAGCTACCTCATAGACGAGAGAGCTGCAAGATTGCTTTTGGATGAGAAAGGAACTCCTAGACATGACATCATAACTCAAAGATGGAACCAGTGCCAAAGGCTTAATCATGTACATGATCCCACATACTGGCTTTTAAGACAAAAAAATCCCCGAGATTCTGCGCAGAATACTGAAGTTCTTATTCTCATTTCAGTGAGCTTCTGGTTATAAGCTTTTATTGTTTAAAATGCACGGTTTCATATTCACCCGGCCCCAGTTCACAAAGGAAACCTCTACAGCCATCCATGGGCTGCTACACCTTCTTCGGAAGACACGGTATTCTCCTGATTCTTCTGAGAATTTCTTCTTTACTCCTTTCCTCCCACTTTCACTGCTGGGCTGTTCATATCCACAGGCAAGATCTCAGAAAGGTTCCTCGCTTAGATATCCTAGTTCCCCGGTACTACAGATTAAATATTTCTTCAGACACAGTAGTCTACTTTTACTGGGGCTGCCAGTTTAAGTGACGCAGTTTTATTTCCAAGACACGTCCAACTGCTTCTATATTCCAAAGGAGTGCTCATCCTATTTAGGTAATATTCTGTCTCTCCTGTGTTAACTGTTAGTTTTTTAATTGTTTTGTATACACAACTAAAACAAAGCAACAGCTCTTCCTCACGGCAGGAGAATTTACTGAGCTGCACATAACACTGCTGCTGTTCCACGGCTGCTCACGTAACTTTCTGTTCCTGAAGGAATCTCAGCAGGGGCAAAAAGAAAAAAGACTATGAAAATAAACTGATTAGATAAATAGTTACCAAAGTTATAAATGTTTTAAGGGCATGCAGAGAAGAAGAGTGCACATATATTTTACCATGCAATCTGGATTCCAACTCTTAAAAATACATATATCCTCCTAAAATACATGCCTGTTCTCTACAGCAAAAGTACCCTGACGATTTTCACTCCGTCCACAAAGACAGATGTTTTTGTGCATTCCAAACAAACAAGAAAAAACAATGATATCCCCCAGAACCAGGAATATCTAAGGAGAAATGCTAACAGAAATTCAACCCACTGAAATGCAGAACATGCATTTAAGACAACGTATAGAAAGATATATACCAGATTGGTTTTATATATTGGATGATGGAAATTGTCCTGTGGTATTCTAACAAATTTTATTTTGAGGTCTGATTTCCACTCTTCAATTTTTTAAGTTCTAAGTTTTGGGGTTTCTGTAAAACCCTAAAAACCAAAGCTGCTTTCGCTTTTTTTTTTTTTCTAGTTCAGCATGGAACTAAGGGAAAAAATATCAGGATGAGATAGAAGTTTCTGACACATTTTTGCAAAGTAAAGGCAAGACTGAAACAGTCTTACCAAGAAATCAAATTTAAGCAGCCTTTTTTTAAACAAAAAATTTCCCTGTACATGGTCTCTTAAGCAAATTCAGAACTGGTGAGCAAACCTCTCCTTTAAAACTGACAGCTGTTGGCTTGGTATATCACAGTTAGACCTGGATTACTTGGACTTCAGTTTGTTTTCCAGGTACTGGAACCAAAGTTTGCTCACATCATTAGAAGTTCAGGCATGCCTCTTTCTCAACAGCTATAGCATTAACTCCTGCATAAAGCAGGACGTGTCAGCTTGTCTTGTGATTCCATCCCTGGCTGGTGTCCTTTTGAACCAGTGAGGGAATCGGCACTCCCTGCTGTAGGCTTGGCTCTGCCTCCCAGAGCAACGCCTTTGGAGCTGGAGTAGATGAAGCTGGGGTGGGACCAAATTGGTACCACAAATGCAGTGCAGTGACCATGCAGATCAGGGTAAAACAGGAATCTGCAGAGCTCAGCAGTGTAGGTCGGAAGAACTGAGTTTTGCCTCGGAAGCCTGAGGTGCTGGTTACTGACTGCTCCTGCTGTGAGAAGAGAAGGAGGGGAGAATGAAATGCTGACTGAAAAGAGGACTAGAAGCCCTAATGCATCAAGCTTGTCACCCTGCTACTCAGTGGAAGCATGAGGAACTGCAGGTCAATGGCTACTCTGGGTAACATGTGCCTCCCTCCTCTTAGTGATAACGGCCTCCCCTAAACTGAGTTTCTGCTGCTGAGAGGAGATGCAGCAAGCCTGGATTTTTGGGGCACTGGAAGACACAAAGCTATGAGCCCTCCTAAGGTGTTTTGCCACCCTTGGCAAACACCTGCCCCAGACATTGTGCCTAGTGGGATTTCAGCAGCCACATGCCCGAAGAGCAAACAAAATAGTTACATCCAAAAGGATGACATTGCTGAACAGTCAGCTACACCTTGCACCAGATTTTAACACTGGGATCAGAATGAAGTCTAACATGAGCTAGTGTGAATCCTTCATCCCAGCTAGGGTATAACTATATCATTCTGCTTGACAATGTGACATAGAGGGGGCAATAAAATATCCATTTCACAGTGAGGCTGGTATGACATGGCTACTATGGATGGTTAGGCTACTTAATTTATGTTTCAGGACTCATCTGAATTCATTAAGAATTCCCTACTATATTCAGCCTCACTAAGATAGCTGCTTATAAAGGTTATAAGAAATAAACACTTTAGGCACGGGCAATTTATTTCTTCCTTCAACCTGATCATCTTTTGTGAAATTGCATGCTGTAAGAGCAATAACTACAGTGGCTATAGAAAGCATGAAAACCAAAGCCTTCAAACTGCTGTGGAGTTGCAAATACACTAGAGGAAGAATGAAAACAAACAAACAACAAGAAAACACTTAAGGCACCAAAGGTATGCCAAACAGGGAGGATTAATTTTTTACATTGTTTATGTATTTTTGAAGAATGCTTTCAAGACAGCCACTTACCACTTTGTGCTTTTTTACATTTAAAAAATAATTAAACATGGGGTGAGATTTTAAAATAAGACAACAAGGGAAACATTTCCTGAATTCTTACAAAGTGAGAAGGTAAATATGTGAGGACTTGACTGAAACAAAATAGAATCCCTCAACTCTGAGCGCATTGTTTGCTGTCCTTTAAAAACAGGCTAACCCAGTGTGCAGTTCATTAGCATTCTAATTATCAAGTAGTGCTCAGTGGTTGTCTCATGCTGTCTGATTAAAAATTAAACAAAATTAATTTTTTTCCTTTGCCAGATGCACTGATATCTTTTTTTTTTTTAATTAAACTCCCTTCCCAACACTTAAGATCACATGCCATCGTAGCAGAGCAGTAACTGACCATACTTTGTAAAAGAATATCATGAAGGACTATTTGATTTTGAATTGCAGTGCAGAGGTTTTATAGTGCATTGCTGCTGCTCTGCTCGCTTCAGCTGATCTTCGTGTTCTCTGAGTGTGAAAGAAAAACTGATGAACCTGTGATGGCAGAGCAGAGGATGACCCACACGCAGCTATGGAGTGCACGAGGCAGCTCATTTCCAACTCCAAACAGACACTGTGCTTTAGTAAGGATGTTCCTGTGCACATGATCTTGGCCGCTAAACTGATTCAGACATTTAAAAGTAACATCTGGGCACTAACCATCTAACTACTCTCTTCCAATTATACATTTATCTACCATAAAACAGTGCCAACAGGCGTTCCCCTGAATCACGATGCTGTTAATAAATATCAACCGAATATCATGTTTATATAATGCTAAAAAGAATGACCTAAAAACTGAGTTTCTGGACCTCAAGACTCTGGGGTACGTTTTCAAGCTCATCCACAGACACATTCTGTTTGATTTACCCAAGTAAAGCACTCAAACCACCTTGTGCCTTTGGTTCCTGTTATTACAATGGGGATTCTTTCTCGGTTACAGTTGTATATTATGCAATTAAAATCAATCATATTATGTGTACAGACACCATAGCTGTAGAGGACAAAACAAATTCTATGTTCAGAATACTAAGATTAACAGGACCCAGAGCATTCCCAAGTCACAAGAAAAATAGACGGTGATGTTTTAAGCTACGGCCAACTAGAATAACATGCCAATCAGTCTGATCAAGAACAAGAGAAGAGTCATGTTAGACTCAAGGTTTGTTGAAGATTAGACCATGCCCTCTTGTTTTATTCATATTAAGTATGCTGTCCGTGACACTAACTACGGCATTTGTAAAACCATCTTAAAAGACAGCAGCAAAAAAGCAAAAGTAGTGAACATGCTAAAAAGCTGTAGTGAACATGCTAAGGTTGTGTTAACAAATGTATCAAAAACTTGAAGAAAAAAAAACAACCCTGAATAAACCCATGCCAGTCTCTAGCAAGACAGAACTACTTTTCCTTCTGTGACCAGGCCCTCTTATGCACAAAGGCAGATACAGACTATGCCCATAACACGATCCAGTTCGGTTTTTTTTCACACTTTGGAATTTCCATGGTTAAAAATAATTGGTGGCAGCAAACCAGATCTGAAGAATCACAGAAATTTTAAAAATAAATTTGTTGATTTTTCAACTCTCCTCCAGAAAAACTCAACTTTCTTGCAGTATTTCCATGTCACTTCTTCACTCTTTCAATCAGTTGCATGTACACAGCCAGAGACACTACAGTTGGGTTCATTAGAAATTTTTGGGTAAGAAACAACTGAATAATTCTTCTCCTATAGAAATGTTGGTCTCATTTGCAAAATTATACATTAAAACAAATAAAGATTAGGGAATTAATTAAACCTGAAATCTGTTCCCTTGTAACAGGGGCCATATTCTTATGAGAAGTAAAAACGCTCCCTACAGTGGTGGACTGGAATAGATAGAGGTGGGGAGCAAGAAAAAGAATTAAAAGAAACAAGGTAAATAATTCCAAGTCACTGGATATAGATTTGCATCAGCTGAGGCCATGAGTCTGGGTTAGTGTGTATTTTCTTAAAATCAATTTATTATCCTTTTAAAGTTGATGTGAAAGCTGTCAGACCTTTCTATACTTGACTGTCAGAGTCCTTCCTGTTTGAACGCGGAAAGCTTTCAATGGCCAGAACTTTCAACGATAGCCCACACAATCTTGCAAAGAACAGAATCAATACTATGATGTAGTAATAAATTTTTCTCCTACTTCAGAATGGAAAAGAATAACACTAATTATGCTGCTGCTACTCAGTAAAAAAAAGCGTCTTCCTTCTTCCCACCCCAAGTTGTTTGAGGTGGTTTTTAATTCAGAGTAATGTAATCTCGTGGCTCTGCACCAAAGGGAGACTTCTTATCCCCCACGGTGTAGATGCTTTTTCTTTACATTAAAAAAAAAAAAATTAAAGATCTTAAACCAAGTTCAGATTTTATTTTTAACTGAAGTTAAAGAAATTGAATACTCGGAAAGATTGACTTTTGGTGCACAGGATATTTAAGAATCATTTTCTTAATTTGGGCAAGGCACAACGTTAAGATCTTTGTTATGAAACATGCAGGCATATGGGAAAAAATGTAGTACTCTCTCACTATCAATATTTGGTTAAATATTCTTTTCTGTTTAAACAGACCATGTTAATGATGATTCTCCAAAGACTTACACATAATCCTACCTAGCTTCATGGATTCATCAACTCTGCACATGTAAACCTCAGCTTGCTAGAAGAAATGTAAGTATTTTACAACTACTACAACTAACCTAAACAACTCCTGCAGCCAGAGCAAAGGCTTTGTCATCATCAATGACCTTTGTTTGAGACTCACCTTCCCCTGGTTGTACTTACATGGTGATGGTAGTTTTCACACGTGCCCTGGATATGGTTATATTAGTTTCATGATCAAAATGCACACATCACACGTACATTTAACAAGTATCTCAAAATTACTGTTTAAAACGTGGAGAAGGGCATAGCTTGAAGTAAGGAAATTGTTGTTTATGGAGGTCTGATGGTACTCCTAGGGAACACAGAGAATCAATGCACTGCATCGTATCACCGACATCTGACCCATACCCTACCTCCACAACAGGCCAGTAGAAATGCTTCAAGAGTATGAAAGAACAGCAGTATCACCAGTTCACTTAACACCAATTCAGAGTAAAGACTTTGAAAAAAAAAATTTGTGTGGGAACTAGTTACTATGACAGCCACCCTTGAAACTACTGCCCACTAACATGCCTAAGCCTTTTAACATTCCTTTCTTCTCTTGGTTTTCACCCCATCAGTGGCGAGTTCCACCATGAAAATGATCTATGAGAAAAAGTATTCTTGTTTTAAACCTGCTACTCTGTATTTTCAGTGGATGCATGTGAGAAACACAGAAAGACACCTCATTGTTCATTTTACACCTCAGCATTTATTTCCCTTAAAATAATTCTATTTTATGAGCCACATCTCATAGTTGCAGAGGTAATCAATATACATCCTGGGATACTGCTAAGGTTGAAAAAGCTTTCTGTACCTCTATAGAGAGGATTAAAGTTCTTTCATTTATTCTACCTTCTCCCAAACTTTTCAGATCAAATTATTCTCAAAATTTACAGTAATTCGGAAGCAAAAATTTACAAACATGGTTCTGAAACCTAAATTAAGGTTTTTAGCAATTAAAAAAAGCTGACTTAAATGCTTTACCTCTGTGGAAGTGTGGCTGCCTCAGGCGAGGAGTCGTGATAGAGAGATAAACCCTGAAGAGCTCAACAGAGCAGCTGTGGATTTCAGAAGCGATCCGGTGACCACGGACGCTTGCGGATCAGGTGCTTAAGCAGCCTTTAGGTAAGTGTCCACACATTTTTAAACACCGCCGCCTGGGATCCTTTAGGAGAGTTGAAATAGGTGATATATCAGGCTCAAAGTCAATATAGTATTGAAAGGTAATTGGAAGGGATTTTATTGTGGAACTATTAACAGCAATTCGCGCAGGATATTTAGCAGCAGTTATACTCCTACAAAATGCCTGAAGTCTGAATAGCTGTACTAAGATAAATATATCTTAGTGTTTGGAGTGAAAGCTAACTCTATGAGCTCTTGTGTCTACATGTAAAGTATCTACTGTGACCAAAATATTGCATGTTTTAAACTAAAAGCAGTCTTTTCTGCAACGAAACACTCTTGATACCTAAAGAAAAATAAAAAATAAAAAAACATCAGCATTACAGTTTCCCAATGTCACCTACTATGTGTAAACATTGTATAACCAATGGCTGAGTAATCCAAAAAAAGCAGAATCTAACCATGCCAAAACTTACATTCCCCAGGCTGTGACTTTGCAAATTCTTTTTCAGGAGGTGAACTACAGTGAATGGTGCTGGATTTGTAGTAAAGGGCACCTCTCCAGCATCACCATTTTTCACCAGAAACACCTACAGCTTCCCATTCTACCTATAAAGGAAACTGCCTACACTGCGGAGGAAGAACCAAGAAATATTGGCCTGCCCTGATGTTAAATCATTATGGCTATGACAGGCATTCCTACACATGATGCATGTGCAGCTGCAAATAAGGTCACCGTGTTGTTCTCCTTGGCAGTTAACACTATGTGCTGAACATCTCGGCTTCCATTTTAAATTTACACTAGCTTCACTCCCTTAAAAATTAGATGAAAAATTTGCAATGTAATTAGATTTCTATGTCTAATTAGCGAAGACTTAATTCACTACTGATATATTTCACCTTTCTGTGAGCTACTTTAGCAATGACTTTCACATATTCAGAGCTTTCCATACCACTGAGCTCCAAACTAATTTACAAACTTTGGATATTATTATTATGTACTGTGACAGTAAATAATGGATTCCCCAGATTTAGAGGTGTGTTAGATCCTGGCTTCCTTTAAAACATCCACATTTACAGATAAAAATCAGAGCTGCTGGGCCTGCTGCAGCCACAGTGTACGCACAAACCGGGTCAGCACCGAATATGCAGCCAGTCCCATGTTTCTAACAGCACACGGGCTTCACTGACAGCCTGGCACAGATAATGCTTCCTAACCATTAAAACACCATGAAAGCACAGAACACCTGGCAGCACATACACAAACATTTCTGTCATCAGTTAGAGGAAATCAGCATGGCACTGCTAAAAGTCAACAGCAATGAGCTCATTTAAAACAGACCGGGACCTACCTGGTCTTTAAGAACCCACCTCTGCCAATTGCATGAATTCATTTTAGCAAAGCGGTGCTGTACCTTTGAAAAGAATCTTGTTGGTACCAGCTTAGCATTAGCTTTCCTGAATTTGGAAAATTAGGATTCAATTCACTTGCTTAGTGCAGTAGCATGGCCTAGCAAAGGCAGGATTCACAAAGAACGGCTGTTGAAGATAGCTTAGTGAGAGTGTGCTGATAAAAAATATTATTTAAATAATCTCACTACAAGACAGCATCTCTCATCATGGATGCTGGCCAAGTGCTTCCAATATTTTGTGAGTTAGTGCAGCCAGAGGCAAAAACAAACCCAACAGTCACCAGGAGGATTTGTGGGGCTTCCCCTGGTAGCTTCCCATCCAAGCACACTGCATGCTTTGTGAGATCTGATACTACATGTGGCAGGGCTGCTGCTAAGAGGGTCACCATGGGATTATTTTAATGTTCACTGAAATGGAAGCAATTTATTACATACTGCAGCAGCATTGCTTTCATTCAAATTATAAGAGGTTGCAAGTAGCCTTTTAAATCTGCTTTGCCTTTCCCTGCGGTACCAGCCTACCTTCAAGCTTCCTGGAAAGACGATGCCCTGCGAAGTACGCTTCGGAGGTAATACTAACAACAGAGCATTCAGTAAGTACCCCGTTGACCTCCCAGAGCATGCAGGGTTAGAAACATACATCTGCATGAGTAAATTGGGTTTCCCCAATGGCCCAAGAATGGGATGCATCTGCAGAACAAGTTTTGCACTTACTTGAATATTATCATAAAACATTTACATGATTTAATTAGATTATGTAAATGCTTTACTCCAGTTCGAAGCTTTGAAAATCATAATGTCATGCTCTAAATTATGCAAGTATTGAAAATGCTTTTCACAGCAGCAGAAGCAAAAATACGAGTGAGACCATCCTGCCACATGCCCTTCTGCTGCTCCCCACTCACCAAAGACCACACAGGATGCCTTACTGTATTCCTGACGTTTTCTGTTAACATTTTCTGCACAGAATATAGTTATTTTGTGCCTTGATTTTATGCTAAACCCCAAATCCAAATGTGAGTCGGAAAACGGTCTGCGGTTTATATCCACATCCTGACTAAGCAGCAGATTTTTCACATCCTCCCCACCACTCTGACACACAGCATGTACTTCACGGCAAGAAGACCTCACAGCAAGGAGATTCAGTACGAGTTATTCATGGAACCATCTTCCTAACTGCTGAGCAGGGAAAAAAGGAAGGAGGTAAAACCTTACCAAATGTTTTTCTCTTAAGTTGACTAACTTCTCCTGCACTCCTGGATAGGGTAGCGCTGTCACAGTACTGAACACGTCGCAAAGAGAACTTGTGCCCCACATGACACTCTTTAAACTATACTAAACAGGCATTTATGCAATCTACAGAGGGAAGTTACAGCAGACAGGGATAGTATCAAATCATCTGGAGACAAAACAAGCCACCACTAGATATAAAAGAACCATCATGAATTCCAGGAATAAGAACGTACTCACAAAAAAGTCACAAACTTAGGTGACTGAATTTTAGCAGGACTACTTCTCCATATAAACTAATTGCACCAGCTGCTCCTTCAATGCAGCTGCTCGATGCATCTGAAACATCTAAGTCTGATCTACCCCACCACACAGTTTGCCTTAATGGACACGTTCCGCTTTACACTGGGGTCACAAACCTTTCTATGCAGTCAGAATACCTCACCCTTAATATACTGGGTCCCCTATATTCTGATACCCTAGCCCACCCCAAGTGGAAGATTATGGACAGAACATAAAAAATAAAAACTTTAGATTTATGAAAAAATCCTAAAATGTTTGAGTTACAAGGCAAGGGAACTTTGAGAATAACAGCTCACAGAGAGATTTATTTCTTCCTATGCAAGGACAGGGCTGTTCTTCACCAGATAAAGAAAGGACCTGCTGTACAGCTCTTCAGCCACAGGTGACCAGAGAACAGTTCATATGTAGGCCAGGTTATGTCATAGGATTGCCGGTGCATCCATGCTGATGCAACCATCTGGGGTTACACACTTGTCTAGTGGCAGCCCACATTCCTGGCTCACCATAGAATAAACCTGTCTATTTTTACCATGTGCATATTTGGACTCCTGGGAAAACTGCTCTCTCAGCAACCCTTTGTCATCTATGGCATGCTGCCCGGCTTCGGTTATGACTTCTGAGAAAGCTGATGATTTGTGAGAAAAGGCAGTAGGAAGTCTATGGGGAAAAGCCACATGTGATGAACATAAAATTGCAGGCAGAGATAATACTGTTGCAGAGGGAAACATTAGCAGCTCAAGGATTCAATAGGGAAACAACAACAAAATGCAGAGGTATAAAATCCTAATGCGATAAATGAGTGGCGTGGCTGACGCAACAGAAGGAGAGGAAACCATCCAGAGGGATCTTGACAGGCTGGAAAGATGGGCCCGGGTGAACCTAATGAGGTTCAACACTGCCAAGTGTAAGGTGTTGCACTTGGGACGGAAGAATCCCAGACATAGATACAGACTGGGAGAAGAGCTCCTTGAGAGTAGCCCTGCTGAGAAGGACCTGGGTGTCATGGTGGATGAGAAACTTAACATGAGCCAGCAGTGTGCTTTTGCAGTTCACAAGGCCAATGGTATCCTGGGCTCCATCAGAAGAGGGGTGGCCAGCAGGGACAGGGAGGTGACTGTCCCTCTCTACTATGCCCTCGTGAGGCCCCATCTGGAATCCTGTGTCCAGGTCTGGGGCTCCCAATACAAGAAAGATGCAGAACTGTTGGAGAGGGTTCAGAGGAAGGCCACAAAGATGATTAGAGGGCTGGAGCACCTCCCCTACGAGGAGAGGCTGGGGGAGCTGGGCTTGTTCAGCCTGGAGAAGAGAAGGCTGCAGGGGGACTTCATTGCAGCCTTCCAGTAGCTGAAGGGAACATACAAACAGGAGGGGAATCAACTTTTTAAAAGGGTAGGCCAAGGAGGAATGGATTGAAGCTAGAGGAGGAAAGGTTTAAATTAGATATTAAGGGGAAGTTCTTTACAGAGAGAGTGGTAATGTACTAGAACAGGCTGCCCAGAGAGGTGGTGGATGACCCCCTCCCTGGAGGTGTTCAAGGCCAGGTTGGATGGGGCCCTGGGCAGCCTTGTGTAGATCCAGGCCTGGAGGTTGGTGTCCCTGCCTGTGGAAGGGGGGATAGAACTCTATGATTCTTGGGGTTCCTTCCAACCCGGACTATTCTATGATTTTATGAAATGGGGTTGGAAGATGGCAACCATACAACTCTGTTCCAAGGAGCACAGAGGAAAACCCTTTCCCAGTCTACTGACACCTTCCTTGCTCAGCAAAAGACACTTCGGGTGTCTTACCACACATGGGGAACACACCAGTGCTAGACCCAGTAGCCTGCTAAATTTTTGACTGTGTCTTCCTTGCTGAGTCTCTCTGCGTATTTCAAAAGATGCCTGAACTAACAGAGAGATAGACACAAGCCATGGCCTTTTCCCACACACCACCCTCCTCTTACAAATCTCAGATTATACCATCTTGATTGCAACAAAAGGAATATATTTGTCTGCAACACACTTGCTCCCTACTCCGCTTGCTAGGCTTTCCCATTCTCTACTGACCTCAGCTAGTCATTACAACACTGCAACCTGCTCACCTTCCTTATTTACTGCACCCTTTATGCTCAGTACTCTTTCCAGGACCATCCGCCCAAAAATTCATTCTTTTTCAGCTATGTGGGAAAGTGACAGCAGACAAATGATAAACTTTCAGGGACAAATTTATTTTTAAGTTTTTATAACACTCTTCAGGGATGCATGGGCTCTCCCCGTTGCTGTAAGGACAGAACTCAATGCTGATCACCGCTCAGAAAAATACACAAAACCCGCAAGTGAAATATTCATAAAACTTGTCATCTGAAAATAATTTGCGACAAACAAGTGTAAAGAACACCACCCTCCCAACTGAACAGTAAAGTGGTTTTCTAACACTAAGTAGTAAAACTCTCATTCTCCTTCCCAGCAGACGTTATCCCACAATGCATAAACCAGAACTGACTCAGTCCCTGTCATGGGTAATACCAGAAGAGCTCAAGGTACTTACTCTCCAGTTGTGATGGGTCTTAAGTCAGCTCATAAGGCTGTCATACAGGCCTGGCAGCAAAATTAAGTTGCTCTTATTCCAGGTTCCCGAATGTATTTCCTGTGATAGGAATCCTTGAGATGAAGCTCTCAATCCAAAACTGCACCCTCCTGTGGTTATTGGAGAAAATAAATTGAGCACAGCTGACTGAAATTATTCTGATTCAATTATTTCATGAACACTTCAACTAACCACATTTATCAGCCTCCTAAACTCATAAATCATAGCAATCTCTGTTGGGAAATTTGAAATTGATGTGGCCCCGCCTGAATCAGAGAAGGCAGTAGGTATCTGACAGCCTTGAGGAGCAGCCTTGTACGAGTTGATTGGAATTTCTAGCAGTATTAATCTTAATAACCTCAGGTAGCTTCCTCCCTGCAGCCTCTGTCTTTCTGCGCAAGCAGTGAGGGAGGGAGCACTGCAACAATTACTCCCTATTTCTCTCTAGCTGACTCTGTTTTCTGATGAATATGAACACATCAGTCATGCTCAGCCTTCATCCACAGCTCTTCTCAGCCCTCAGCAATGACCAGTCCAAAACCTGTAGAATTTAAATTGTGACTTGAGCCTTGAGGTATAGGACAGAGGAACAGAAACCAGAATACCTCCTGATACAGCAGCATGAAGGGACTCAAAAACAAACCAGCTTTTCCCTCTGGCTTACAAGAGCAGCCTATGGACAGCGACAGAAAAATCATACGCCGTTTATGCAAGTCATTCAAACAATAGACTGAAGATACTCAAACAGCATTAACACTGAAATAGATGATTAAAACACAGAGCAGAAATATGCATCTATCTAGGAAACCGAATCCAAGTAACTGTCACTCACATCTAACAGGATGGTCAGAACAGTTGTTGAAGCCCTCTGGTATTTGCTTTGCGAAGGATTAAACAGCTCCCATTGTGATGAAGGTTCTAACAGACTTTCCAATAATAATGCAGCTACCAGATTTCTCCCATTTTACCCAGATTGACTTAAAGCAAATAGCAACAACATCAAAGTATCTATGGCTCCATCTACCTACCAGCTGCTATCAGCAGACATGCATGCACACGAGCTTGTAGGTGAAAATAAATGTGTTTCGCAGCCACTCCCCTAAGGATAAGGAAACATTCTTAATTTGAAGAAGATGCTTTCCTGTTTGTGCTCATATATCACTATCCTGAGTGGCATAATCCTTTTTTGGAATCAGTTTTAGATGGGCAACTTCTGCCTAAAATACTGATATGTGTATACTGAGACACAGCTGAAAGTACCTGAGTGTGTTATCCCACTAGCTGCATAATGGAAAACATATTGTTGTTCTTCATCACCTCTGCAAAGTCAAGTTCTAGGCATTCTCTCTATCCCCTGCTCTGTCTCTCCACCCCAATATCCAGGCACAGAATGAAAGGACGGTTCGTTACTTCATAGAATCACAGAACTCATCCTTAGTTGGAAAGGACCTGTAAGAATCATAAAGTCCAACTCCTGGCTCCACACCGGGCCAGCCAAGTCAGACCATGGGACTGAACGCATCATCCAAGTGCTTCTTGAATTCATTTGAGCTCAGTGCTGTGACCACTTCCCTGCGGAGCCTGTTCCAGTGCCCAACCTCTCAGTAAAGAGCCTCTTCCTAACACCCAACCTAAACCTCTCCTGTCGCAGCTTCATACTGTTCCCTGGGTTCTATCACTGGCTGCCAAAGAGAGGAGATCAGTGGCTGAGGCTGTTCTCTGTAGCACAACATGTAATCCACTTAGTTGTGTGGATGCAGTCACACTATTTCTGATATTTGCTAGTATTTTGACTGGGTTTTATTTTAATAAAATCTAAGTAAAAAAGCCCCAAAATAAAATATCAATAATTTGGCTAAAATTTTCTCACTGAGAAATACAGTTCCGTGTCCCACATACCTCCAAATACCAATACCACTTCTGTTATTTTCCAGTCTGTCCTGTCTTCTCAGTCCTGTGCAAATTTTTTAGAAACTGGCAGTGGTTCAGTGAATTTGTCTGCCAAGTCTATTACCACCCCAGGACTCAGCTCATCTAGACTTGCTGATTAGTATGTGGTATCTTTGGGTTTTCCAAGGTTTCCCATACTCTTTCTAAACTCTTCTGCTTAAAAGCTTTTCCATAGGTTCTCCTGCCAAAATCCTGAACTCAGGGCAGTGTCAGAATAAATGGACAATTTGTTGGGAAGGTACATTAGAGGTTCTCCCTGCTCAGCCCAGCTGCTTGGCAGCTGTTACTATAGCTTCAGGGCAACAGCAACCCACATATTTGCCATGCGTCTCCACATGGGGAGCTTGGCTCCTGGATTTAGTAAGATTCATTCATCTCTTTCTCCCTCAAGCTATCTTCTGTGGTGGAGCACTAAAACCCCTTTATGAAGTTGGGGCTGTTGCAGCACCAAAAGCTGTGGAATCAAAATGGGACATTTTCTCAACAGCAGCTCAAAATTCTTTTGCTGTGAGTCAGTGTGGAAGGGAGGATGTGTCTCAAATAGTTTATTAATCATATCTAATATCTTGAGCTATTCTCACTAGGACACTCCCCTGAAGTCACACACAGGGGGATAAACGGTGTCTGTCACAAACAGATGCTTTTGCAAATTTAACTAGTGCGACTCACAAAACAGGATAAGTGAAACCTTCCTCCTGCCTCCCAGGGTACTGCTCCCTTTTCATTACCCAATCTGACAACTTTGCACTGAAAGGGCCTACAACTGCTCACACATGCAGTTGGAACCTGATCTCTAAAAAGAACAATGACCAGCTAAAAATCTTATCCCTTAAAACCCACAAGTTCAAGCTAATAACTTAGGGATCAACTAAGAACTTGACAGCAGCTATCCTGCATGAAGCACCTCCCGATACCAGCACTAAAGTGCTGCAACATAAAATGGCAAATCTCTAGCACAAATAGGTTAATGGGGAGATTAATACGGAAAAAATTAAGGGCCTTTAATATCATAGCCAAAAAAAAGGAAACTATTTTTCCCCCCACTCCTTACCCCTTTTATCTTTTTCTTCACTTCATCTACTGCCAATTTCTTCCATCCTTCCTATTTCTGTTTTCCAAACTGATCTTTCCCTGATCTTGTCTTTTTTAATTCGCTTTTCACTCTGTATTTGTCAGTCTTCCTTTTACTTTTTCTTCTCCTTGGTCTTTTTCTTCAAGTGTCTGTGTCATTTTCTTCCCACTTCACTAGCTCCTCACTGACCAGTGTGGCAGGTGGAATGAGCAGGAGCAACGTGCAAATTGTTCTGCAGAGTATCCACGGGTTCACACCCAGCAGCTCCTTTCATGTGAAGGCGAGGCTTCTCTAAAAACTGATTTGCACTTCTCGCTCAGTCACTTCACTTGCTGTTCCAGGAATCACGGGCTTCCCGCAGCCTCAGAACCGCACTTGTACCTCAGGCTCCACAACAAACACACAAGCTCTTTCTTTATATCTCCTAGAAAAAGAAAACAAAAAAAAAAGGAAGGAAAAGACAAAACAAAATCCAAACCCTTGATATCCTCTGTGAAACCAAAAAGCAGCTCTATAGCACTGGGGACTTGTGCCCAGGTACCGATCTTAACAGTTATCGTAACTGAAGCAACAAAGGCTAAGCAATATCAAAGGCATATCCACCTCACGGTATCTCACCACGTCAGCCTACACGTAGCCAGACCATACTGTGGAAGGTCATCTTAAACACTCTGCAGGATTCCAGTCTGCAATACTGCAAGAGGTTCCAGGCTGTAAGCTTTGGGAATTCCAAATTAAACACAGAACTAATGGTTTCTTCTTACAGAGCACAGTTTTAAACCAATTTTAGTGTTGAACAGTCATACGGCTTCTTATTTCCACTCACGTCTGTGAAATGACAAGGAATGCAGTAAGGAGAATCAGTCTAGACCAAACATCAAGTCTACCTATGCCACCTACTATGTGTTCTTCATTAATTCTAATGTTGACAAGCAGTTCATTAACTTCACGGGCTTCACTGAGCTAACTTTAGTGCTGACACCACAGGCAAAGTCCAGGTCAGAATGGAGGGGTTTTGCTTTTTGGCATTTCATGTTGTTTTTTGGTTGTTGGTTTTGTTTTTGTTTTTTTTTTTTTAATTTGATGTTAGCATTATTTTTAGTTCAATTTTCTCATTAAATGGCCAAGAGTTGTTTTGACTTTGGTCACCTTCATTTAGATCATTCTCAAAACCTTTTAAAAATATTATCAATTCACTCCTTCAATAATTCACTTTCCATGGAATAAAGCTACTGTATCACAAGCGTTTCTGTAATACCATACCAGACACATATACTAGATTGGTGACAAAGAAAAGATTTTCCAGCATGAAATCTGGAATAAAACATTGACAACCTGACATTTTTAAGGAACACCATAAGTCACTTTTTAAAAAACTATTTAAGCTTCTTACCTGCACATAGTCTGCAAAGAAAGAAAATCATTTAGGAGGTGTTTGTTTGAAAACAACAATTATGGGCTGATATGTGACTGTATAAACAGCATTCCCTGAGACACTGAAAAAACCCCAGCGCTGGGAGATGAGTGAGACCGTGATTTGAATTTCTGAATTTTCTTGCTGTACAGACATCAGCTTGCCTCTACAGCCTGGCTACCTTTGGAATTAGGTAGTTTCCTGAAATAATGCTGGGATTCTGTAAGAAACTCAGATGAAACATGAGTGCTTTCTGAAATTCCCTAAAACACAACTTACAACCAAAGTAAATGGTTGCCAGAGAAAAACATGCAGAAACAATGTGCTGTCTCAGCACTAGAGACAAAGCTTTAGAGAGTAAGTTTTTATTTTTAACTCCTATTTTCTACCTTCACTTGCAAATAGCACATGTCCAGGGAGGTAAGTAAAGACCAGCCAAGCACACAGGGATTCTCTGCCAGTACTCTTTGTAGTGTCCAGCAATTCATGGTTCAAACGGATTTTCTAAGCCAGAAATGCTGCCTTTATATTTAGCTGCCTTTGCTGGATTCATCTTTCAAGTACTGGTTCAGTCATGCAAGCTGTAACATTAATGAGGGTTTTGTTTGTTTCTTTGGGGTTTGGGGGGTGTCTTTTGTTGTGGGGTGCTGTTTGTTTGTGGGTATGGGGTTTTTTGCCCGGGGAGGGGGTTGTTAAAGAGGAATGCCATAGCTCACCTGCATGCCTGTGGAGACCATCTCATTTTGTATGCTTTGAGCCACCACCTGCAGATTCCATTTAATAACCTCCAGTTCTGGTATCAGGAGAGCACGAACAATCACTCCCTATTCATCCTCTCCTCCTGCCACTTGTGATTTTATGGACTTTTATCATTCCCTCTCAACCATCTGCCTTTCAGTCTATTTAGTTATCCTCATACAGGTGTTGCATGCTATTCGTCATTCCTGTCACCCTCCTCTCAAATCATTCCCAGTTTTACTACATGGGGTTTGAGATGGAAGAAACCAGAACTAGGCATAGTATTCAAGATGCACATCCATACAGATTTATAAATATGCACTGTTTAATAGATTAACAAGGCTTTTTATTCTCTATTTGATTTTTAGTAATTCCAAAGATTTAAATTAAAATTTTAACCTCTATTAAGCTGATGCGTTTAAAGATCCATGAAATCCCTAAGATCTTACTTCCCAGTACTACCCATACATTGGTCGTCCCCAGCAGTTTTCCGAAATGACTGTTTTCTCCCCTGTTTGTTCCTTCACATTTCCTGCACTGAATTTCATCCACTACTCTATCATCCAGCTACTGTGAGGTAAGGGCCTTCCACAATTCTTCAGTCACTGTTACTACTCTGAACAGGATCTGCAAACTTTGCCCTATTTCTAGGCAGCCCTTTTTCCAAAAAGGCCAGGAGAGTGCTGTGAAGCACAAGACGAGCCACAGATCCTTGCAGACTTCATTAGTAATTATTTTTGCCATGAAATGCGAGGATTTATTCCTGCTCCCTATTTCCTATCTTTTAAAGCAGTTATTGAACCATCTTTGAACCTTTCCTCTTATCCTACAGCAGCTTACTTTCTCTAACAGCCCGGGATGAAATCTTGTCAAAAGCTTTCACTTTCTGAAGGTCATTTCCATATTGCTGCCAGTGCTGTAGATGTAGCTCAGATCTCGCTTTACAGGCGGCTGAGAATGATTAAAACTTGACCCATCCTGCTCTCTTGATTCTACTGCAACATGTTTCATCCAAAAAATCGACCTGCTACTCACTCCCTTCCTTCCCAGTGATACCCCTATTTAACAGAACTAAACCAAAAGAAACCATTAGTTGATATTATTTACAGAGGTAATTGTACACACTCAAAATATTAAAGGAAATACAGGCACATAAAAATTAGTCTGAAATCTGTCCTGCATTTATTACATGGTAAAGATGAAATCCCACGTACTGTTATGTAATTTCCCCATCACCTTCACATTGCAAGCCATATACATTAACAGATAATAAAGTTCCATTAGACCTTTATTGCTAAGGTGAAGAACGTTTTAAAGAGTTCTGCTGCATATTAAAGATGCACTGCAGAGCGGTGGGTTTGCTGGTTGGGTTTTTTTGTTTGTTTTGGGGTTGGTGGGGTTTTTTTGGGGGGTGGTGAAGGAAGCACAACCCAATGGGGTTTTGTGTCTGAAGACTGAAAGCTCCACATATAAAGCTACAGTCCCACCAAGGATTTCAATATTCAGACAACTGAAGCTCTACTGATTCTGAAGTGTTAACTTTGCTTACGATATACAGGTGAATAGCTCATGCCTAGTTACAGATTGAGACAATTTGAAATAGCACAAGTCTAAAATCCTAACACAGAAAATCAGACCATCAGAATTCCCAGCGAAGCATTCATTCCGGAGCAGACAGGCAGCACTGTAACACAAATACAAACAATAGTACAGATGATTTAATTGGATTACTTCACTCCTACTAATTCCTTCAAACAAGCTCTTTAAGAAAGGCAGAAACAGAGTTCAACTTTCATCTTTCCTGGATGTTTTGGCGTACAGCAGTCAGTCGTGCTCTCAAAGCGCTCTTCCACAGAAGCAGCTGTGTATACACAACAAATCACGTTGGACATGTTTTGATCCAAGAGTGGGTAAGGACAAGCAGAGGTGAGCAGCAGGCTGTCCCTCAACACTAACACCAATGGTTGCCATAGCAACAGGAGGAATCACGGGAAGAAGCCAGTATTGATCTTTGCATCCTGTGTTCTTGCATTTCTTCAGAGCGGTCTCACACAATGCTACCACAACCAACACCATCACATGTATTCAGGCTCTGAAGTTAATGGGAAATAATAGTGATGACAAGGCAACAGGGAATAATTACTGCTGCAGTTAGCCTGAGCACACAAAGAACAGGCAGCAGAATTTTCATCTTAATACAAGCTACGCAAAGGGGAAGGGGGGCGTCAGTATGCACAGGCACGTTTCACCATTCCACCCAGCTGTATTTCAAGTTTTCTGTGCATTCTCCTACAGGGCAGCATCTACCTGTTCTCAGCATTTGTAACGAGACAGTCGCCAATGCCTAGGTCAGGAGTTACAAAGAGCGGGATATAGCAAAGGATGTTTTGTGCTTAGTTGAAAGCCTGCTACATCATGTCAGCATATTGCAGAACGGCACAGAGCCAGAAGGATAAGAAAGAGATACTACTTACAAATATTAAAGAGATTTTTCAGGTCAACAATGGCATAGCTCCAGAGTCCCTCAAAATATACTACAGCACAACTGAGTTCTATCAACATGGGCTAATATATTACATGAGAATATAAAAGATTTTGGTAAAGACTCGTATTGTTTCCAGTAACAACACATAACTCGGAATTGTACTTAATTTGCAAATTAGAAGATGGTACTTTGTTGATACTTCCATAAGGATTAAATGAAAAAAAATGTATTTTGAAGGTTTCACCTTCACAATTAACATTTCTTCTTAGGATACACAAAATGGGGAAAAAAGTGTATAAAAACGATTGAATTAAGAAAGCCTTTTGAGAGCATTTCTCAACTGTATCTATAAACACTGAGGAATGACCAGAATAGTTATCAGGCTGTAGTCCTAGCTAAGAGCAGAAAGCTGCCTATATCAGAAAGACAAACTACTATTCTTGTAAATGAGTACATCACTTCTGCTACATGTACCTTACGTTGTCCCAGTTTCATATCAGCATAAGACCTCTGTAATCCACTACATTTGCATAAAGCTGAAGTAACAAAGCAACTCAATATCTCTAGATTTGCAAATTATAAAGTGATTAGACCCTCAAAAATAGGAAAAAAAATCTCCAACTAGCACAGCTTTCATCAAATGTAACATAGTGTTCCAAGGCAAATACAAAAGACAAATTAAAAGTATCTGTATTAGTACAGGTATCCTTAACAAAATTTTAACATTTTTACTTAATATAAATAATCATAAAAACTCCTTAAACGATACCTACCAATCGCGTACATCAAGATAACAACTTAATCCAACCATAATCCAAACAAATTACAACAGTATGTGATATTTAAGAGCTCTGGGAACCCTGTTAATAACAAGTCTCCCATCATAACTCAAAGAGGCAAATAGCCATGGGTCTGCTGAGGACCATTCAACTGCATATACACTATCTTCATGTTCTTCATAGGTAGCTATTACACTGTCTTGAAGGGGCTCTTTAATCCTAAAATCGAAGGGAAAAAAAAAAAAAGACTAAGAGTCTGTGAACACACTTGAATTAAAAGGCAGTATTAAACATCACTAACATCTGGATACACAATCTCCCATTTAACCTATTACAATGCAGTAGCAAGCTTTAAAGAAATATTATATACCAGATATCTTCATGAAGCTATGTTTCAGATAACAAAGCAGAGTCAAGCCAAAGTTAAAAACCCCATTTGCAGGGACAAAATACTTCTTATTCCCAACTTCAGTGGATATCCGAGTCTCTCATAACCTATACTATAAATCTCTGTAAAGGAAGTTAAACTACAGGTTATGATCTAAATACACTTAAACATGTATTTTTAGCAACACCTTTTCTCTCACCATGCTCCATTCCTTCCTCTCTCCCTTTATTATTAACTGAATTCTTAAAATTATATATAATCTTAGTAGGAATGTGCACGTAGGTAAGAAGTTGCAGTCTTTAAGATCAATTAAAGTCTCTCCTGTGCTGCCATCCTGGACCCATTCTCTCTGGAGTAATGGGAGACAGAGGCACCAGTCTGAACAACTGAGTTTTTATTTCGCATTCTTAGTTATACCAACACTGGATTCTCATCTATTATTGTATACCTCACCTCTCACTGCAACACCCATGCTCCTGGTCGCTTACATCATGAGACACAAATGCTCTTTTGCACTGCAAGTACCATATAAGAACAGATTCAGGCTATTCTCTGACCCAAACGTCATCGATTGTGCTCTGCTAGCAGAGAAGAGCCTTGCTTCCCTCCATCCACAGGGCCAGTCCCTCTTCTCAGAGCAACACCACAGCACATTATTCTGTAGCTACAGGGTAGGTGAGTTTTCAGAGGATGACCTTAAGAGCTCCTTCACCCACAAAGGATCATCTCTGCCTGACAGGAATCAGCCTGTCAGGAGCAAACCCCTGCCTCCCAGAAAAAGTCCTGCATTACAGCTGCAATCCTCCCAACAGAAAGCAAAGCCAAAGAGCCTTGTGAATGCCACTCAATCATTTAAACAGATGCTGCTACTACAGAAATGAAGTGTTGTTATCGGACGTCTTTGCCCTTTACCGCCGCTCTCAGAGCACGCGGCGCTTCGATCACAAAGCGTACATGGTACCACGTTTGAGTCGCTTGCAGTGTAGCGCTGCTCCACCTAGCCAGCCTAACCAGCTGCGAATCTAACACCACAATTAAAATTCAGTTGAATTTAATGAATAAACCAAAAGCAGTCTGATACTGCAGAACAACTTCAGCTATTCAGTTTTAAGGACTTTTATCTTATGCGCTATGTTTAAGGTCAACTAACAAAAAAAGGTCACAGCACAAACAACACGCAGCCCCTGGTTAATTCCAAAGAGCAGGCTTGCCTTGCAGTTTCTCCTGAATATGTACTTTGATACAAACCAAGAGCAGAGAGCTAATAAATACACACACACACACACAGATTTCACCTCCTGCAAAGTGTTTTGCGAACTTTCTGCTAACTGACATGCCTGGTTAAGTGAAAGTTGGTCATGTCCCCAGACAGCAATGTGCTTCACGCGGTGCTCACCCATTTACCCGCAACTCCATTATTCTGAAGATTTCAAATGTCTCTCCGGATAAGCAAGGGAGTAATGCACAGTACACATGGCTGTCAGGGGACACGACCGACTTTCAGTTAACCAGGAGTCTCAGTTAACCAAAGGTTGGATAAACAAGGACAAATAAGCTTCTAGATTATACCAATTTTGGTACGCTCAGAATTGTTTCAGTGTTTCATTTAAATAACACAGTTCATCTAATTTAATTTACAGAAGTCATAGGGGAATGAGTGTTCAGGAGAGAAGCTCATAGATGAACTTCTGTTTGGCATTTCCATTTATAACTACATTTTTTAAGTGTCTTTTGTTATTGCCTACATACTGAATTTTTTGGGGCATGAAAGTAATTTTGTGCATTCCCAGAAAAAGACAGCATGATATTCCACGTGGTTCTTCAGGCCACATGAGCTGAGCTTTCGGTAGGTTTTTTGTTTGTTTTAAATAGCATAGATCTAGGCTAACATTATGTATAGACTAGCTGTGTATAAGAATGGCATACCTTAGACTATTATTATCTGAGAAAATCCTAATGAAAGTGTTCATTTGGTGTAAAAGAGCTAAACACAATGCAAGATAATCAGGATTGGGAAAAAAAACCCCAAAACATTCAGTGACACGTCATGGGAACAATACAGAAGATCCAAAAGAAACTGTCCATGATCATCCTTTACAAACACAATGAATGAGAAGAGACTAGCCTTTAGATTGCTCACTGGATAGCGAGCCCAGAAAGATACTCTAGCAGAATTAAGATCAGAATTTATTTTCTGTATGCAAAAGGTTCTTCAAAAATCAGCAAAAAACCGGGAGGAATGAGGTTATTTGTACTGGATGGTTTACCTCACAACAGGAATCGCTTGGAGCCAAATCAATTTACCCCACACGAAGAGACTTCCATGAAAACACCTGATTTGTCTGCATTTTGGCTACGTGCATGCTTTTTTTTGGTAAACCGAGAATAGGCTGAGGATACTATTTTTGAAACTATATGAATCCGGTTTACTTACATTTGATTAGTTTGAGTCCCACAGCAAACTATTTGCTCTCAGTGAAATTTTACGTAGCTTCCACACACTTTTTATTCATTAAAGACTCAGCTCAGTCTCTTCTAACTCCCCAGATATTAAATATAATTTAATTAATACAAGAAGTTACAGACTGAACACCTATGGCACTGACGTTTATTTAAGCAAGGTAACGAATACCTTGTAAATACATGCATAAGCAGGAGCTACAGCAGATATTATTTTGGTCACAGAACATACTAGTGGATCACATATGTAACTTGTTTTGAGATGGTTTTGTCTATTCAGATATTTTAATTATACTCTGTTTTTACAGAGTTGCGACAATTTGAGTTCTCCTTAACATACAATATACTCTAATACTCTATTCATACGTAGGAATGATTAAGAGAATACTGCTATATTTTCACATGCATTACTCTTATTTCAGAAACTTTTCATAGTTACCAGCTTCTGATGACAATGCCCAGGTTATTTGCTTTCTTAGATACATAACACTGGACACAGACGAGGAGCTCATGCAACATGGACCTGATACTAGGATAGCCAGCAGATCTTTGGCAGGATTTGGAGCAGGAAGGAGATTTCAGGACCTTAAATTTCTTCCCAGTCAAGCAAGTTAATAAAAAGTAAGTGTACCTGTATAGAGGTGGATACGAAGTAAACCTTTTTCTATGCTACTTCAATATGTATAATTCAGGTTGTTGAAAAACCACAAGGATTTCTGGTTTTACACAAAAGCTGCAGGTTATGGGTGTAAAAATGTTGTTGCTATGTTATAGCTAGCTCAGAGTACCACAAGTGTTAGGTGCTTAGTCTACTGATCCCTCGATAGAGCAGTATGACTAGACAATATTTGGTAATCACTTGTTATGTCTGGCAAGCATAGTAAGCTATTTTTTTCTCCTTGTTCTACATCTCGCTGCCCCTTAAAAAGTTCCTTTAGTGTCTCATTTTCCTGTAGTATTTTAAAGACTTTTTCTGGCCAGACAAAACCACATTTTTCTCTTCTTATATATGTTCTTGATTTGCATCAACTGGCAAAGCATCAAACTCTCATGTCACCAAGAACTCCCAGTAGGAAAGGTGTAATCTCTACCTACATCATGCATAAATTTAGGACCTGTGCCACACAGATCTGAAACTGGGCTGCTTTCTCTTTGTAGTCTTACTCACACAGCACCACCTCTGCCAGCTTCTCCTATGAAAGAAGAAGAGCTTTCATTTTACTAGATAACTTTGAGGTTAATTGGGTTACCGACTTGAGAGAAGCCTGTTAAACCTTGGATAATTGTTTTCATGTAGAGAGCTGTTATTTCCAATTACTTCCCATGCTAACAACGACTTAAGTTTGCAGAGCTTGCAATTCTGTTTTGTCACCACAATGTTCAATAAAATGTTTTTCAGAATCACCAAAAATCATTAATTCCATATGACAGT
This sequence comes from Gallinula chloropus, assembly GCF_964237585.1. Classification (NCBI taxonomy): domain Eukaryota; kingdom Metazoa; phylum Chordata; class Aves; order Gruiformes; family Rallidae; genus Gallinula; species Gallinula chloropus. The sequence goes on from NC_140087.1 coordinate 103,767,169, forward strand.
CGAATTTAAATCCTCTTTAATCTAAAAATCATTATGAAATACATGTCATTCAATAGAGAAGCAACACGTACTGCACTGTCCAAAATCAATCCTGAAAAGTGTGCCAGTGGATTCCAGAATAAGCCCCATGGATGCCCTTTCCCACTAACTGCAGGAGAAAACTTAGCAAAACTTAGGTTTTGTTACTGGTAACCTTAGACAACACACTGCTTCCTTTTTCATTCTTTTAAGGAAAACAGAATTCAAGGATGTTTATGCTGGAAAACAATTCTGATATATAACAACTGACTACCATACTATTGTAAGCATTTTAATTTGGTTTTTGGTGGTTTTGTTTTTTAGCACTCAAAACCAGCTTTTTCAACTGCTTCTACAGGAAAATGCCACCTTAAAATATGTATTTCCTGTTTTTAAATGTAACAGGTTTCCCAGTTGTCCTAATACACACAATAAATTATGGAGGGTGTATCAGCTGATGAGGGTTAAAGAAAATAATAGTTTAGGAATTGGAAAGTGCTGCTGGACTAGATTTGGCTCAACTTCTCACATATCCTGTGAGATTTATCAAGTGAAGGCCTGAATACTGCCGTTCCCTGAAATGAACTAAGCTGCCATAATTAATTGAGTCTCTTGGTTGATGCCTAACAACATAATCCTATAATTTCTAGATTTGAGACATAAATATCATAAGCTCTGTATCATCAAAATTAACACTACTGGCAGCTGTGAGAAAATACTTTGAAAGTCTGATTTACCATGAATGTTTGGCAAACACTTCTCAAGGTATCAACGCAGACAATTCATGCTCCTGAAGTCACAGGTGTGCATACAAAGGCATTATGTTAGATCACACAGTGCATATGTAGTATCATGAAAACACATGATTTAATATTCAAAAAGATTCATTTCTATCACAAAAAGTAGGAACCACTATCCCCCTGGATTCTCTGGTCCATTCCAATTGCTGAAGATGTTCTTACAGTTAAAAATCTCATTAAAAACGTCACTATCCCAATAAGATACTCTGTACTGGGAGGAATAACGTTTTGCATGTCAGCTTTACATGCAAAATGATAAGTGCTTCTGTTACATCTTGTTCCGTGTGGCTCAGTGGTCAGTGTGGTTAACATCTACTGTGAAAGGTGGAAACATAAAAGTCAGGAAAAACACTAAAAAAATATGTATTTCCTAATGTGAGCTAGTGATACAATCTTCAATAGATAACAAAGATAAGGATAAGCTTAGAACACACAGTCAAAAAATTTAACAATCAGTCCTGCCAGTGAAAACACAGCAGATAGCTAAGGAAGCTGGTAGCTTACTCTGCAAAATTAAAGTTTAAGGATGGCCTCTTTTTCAGGACTGATGTATAACCCTAAAATGGTACTGATCATATAAATCTCTTCATTGGTATGGACACAAAAAAAGGCTTTTTCTCTTAAAAGCAAGTCTTCAATTATCAATTGAGCCTTATCTGGCTATAGAAGCCACGAAGAATGAAAACACTGCTACTGATGCTTGCTGTTGGGCTACTAAGGCAGCAAATGGTCTTCCCATGCTGCATATCATCAGGATACCAAACAGAGACCTACAGAGTTTAAAATTCAAAACTACAAGGCAAATAAATATATTGCAATAACTAAAGGAATCCTGATTAGTGAGTAAAGGTGATCACACTAAACTGCAAGAACCTGGCAGGTTTTATTTTTTGAAATAGCAATGTAGAACTCAAATGACCATGAAACTGTTTTAATACAACCAAATACAGACTCACTAACATGAGGATTTTGGATGACCAAAGAACACAGAAAGAATAGATGTCACCAAATCCTTTTTGAGAAATTTCTCAGTGCTCTGCACACGTCTAAAAGGAAACTGACAGACACCTTCAGGAACTTTGGAATTAAGGCAAGTTCAAGATTGCAGTCTTTCCAACACCAGAGTGCAAAACCATTACAGAGAGGACAAGGGGAAGACTGCCTTAACTGGTTGCATCCATAGATGTGGAATGACCCCATGTTTTAAATGTTTTGCTTGAACTGAGGCATAAAAATCACCTCCTATGTTGTTACCCAGGCATGCCAGCTCTGCTTTGGTGATGAAAAAGCACCCCAAAATACTTAACGTTTTCTACTTATCTTCTATTTTAATCTGCTTTGTACACTTTTTTCTGTCTCTGGATCAAGGTGCCAGAAGTTAAGCTAAGAGTACACCTTTGCATTCTCCATTTTGCAGCTAATTTTTCGCCATATTTGAATTGTGCATTAAACTATCCAGATCAAGGACTTGACCAGAATAGACCACAGCTCTCCTCTGGCCACATGGCTATACCTCCTTTTTGTGGACAGCTTGATTCTTTTTTCAGACTATGTACTTTTGACAGAGCTTTGGGCCTCCCAAGCAGAAAGCACTGAAGCCTTTCCTTATTCAGTGCAAGAAAACACAGTTGGCATATTTCTCCTAGACACAAAGGCACTGCATGCACAGCTATCATGTTTTGGAACAAACAAAACCACAGTTAGCAGGAAGAAATAAACTCAAGAATAAGGCTGTTGGCAAAAGAAAATCCTAAAGGGAAGAATCAGAAGAATCCAAAGATGATTCAGAAGGCAGTAAAGGTCCCGGAGCTGCAAATAGGCAGGGGCTGGAAGCATACCCAGGGGAAGTATCATCTCCTTTTCCTGTTTTTATAATCTTTCCTCTTGGCCACTATTAGAGACATGATACAGGCTAGGGAGACCTCCGAGATGATACAGGGAGGCTGCTCTTACATTTTTATGATTGATGAGAGAAAACAATAACAACAGCAGTTAAAAAGTAGAGAAGATACAGCAAACTAGTTTGCTCTGATCTGAATCAGCAGTCAAGAGGAACTGAAGGTCACTCAATTGCGACAGGTGCAATAGCCCTAGTTATATTGTTTTTGCAAGCATCTTCTGGTCTCCAAGAGGGGACAGTCTATAATGCCCAGATGTCAGCACATATGTGGACAAACATCGGAAGGAGAAACCTCAAAGACTAATTCCATGTAAGAATAGAGAACAGCATGTTTTGTTTTCTTGCCTATTCATTACTCAACGTAACTCTGTTCTTTTATTTAAAAAGCCCAAACCCTAAATCTCCAAATAATTATTTTTCAGTTGCGAGCCTTCAAAAATGGAAACAGTTACAACAGAAAATCTGGCAATAAAAATTGAGTGGGTACACTCATGCATAGCTCTACATTGTTGAGCAACACAAGGTTAGAGTGACATATTACCTGCTCTTGTCTCCAGTCCAGAAATGCAATAAAAATTGGAAACCTTACTCCAAAATAAATTCAAAATTAGCATTTGTATTGAAGACTTCAGAATTCTAGCTGTGTAGAACAGTATTAGAAGTCAACATTTTTAAAATATGGTGATTTTTGCTAAGTAAGAAAAAGGCAACTTTGAAGAAAAAGCTGGTACACACTCTTCATTTTTATATGTAAACCACAGAGCAGTTTTACAAGTTATTTTATCTACAGCATAAAAAACAGGTGGCCCATGAGGAAAGAGCCTTTTTCCTTCTCTCCACTTGCTATTTCAACCTTCTTTTGAAAGAGAAGGTGAGCTACTAGAGAAACTGGTTCTACAGACACCTGCTCGTCCTGGTGTCTGATGCAACGCAAAAGAGTTTCAAGAAGTATGTGCTATTTCATAGCAAGCCACATGACCTCCAAAACAGGGTAAAAATGAACCCCATGTGAATATAATACTTTCTTGGCAGTCTAGAACATAGCCAAGATAAAACACACACACTCCCCCCCTCTACCATGCAACAAACCCCTGTGTTTTACAGAAGAGGCAGTGCACACGACATGGTGCAACCAACTCTTTGAAGAGGTCTCCAAGAGGGGAAACAGGTACTAAAGCCTAAATACCTGGCACCAGTGATTGACTAGGAAGAATTCCCAACAGCTGTTATGCCCTGCTTTATTAGTGCACTCAGAGCTAAAGAGACATTTCATGACATTCTTCTGGCAACAGTTCAAGGCTAGCAAGCACCTTGCAAACATCTTTCCAGCTCACCTCCTAACAAGTGGGGAAAAAACCACAAAACGACTTTGACTGTACCAAGGAAGTGTTAAAACAGCTAATGTGTTTTCCCAGGTTTTACAGAGAACAGATTAGTAGCTGAAAAACATATATTCAAAAAGCAAAAGTCTGTATTGATACTCTTGTTGCCTCTGGGAATGGGCAAGGACACTACATCATTACTATACAAGTAATTCATGATGTAGTTCACATCCATCCCACAGCCAAAGATGCATTATTATATTTGTTGTATTGCTTTGCATATTCTTGGTTTCAAAAATTCCTATTCTAAAAATAATCGTCTGTGTTTTAATGAGGCAACATACACCATCTACAATCAAGAAAAATTCAGAACTCCAGATAACCTACTACATGTCATCTCACAGAACAGTATTTGCTTGCAATGTTACTTATATTCATACACTCCCAACATATACAGACAAGAAACTGTAGTCTCTCTCACATCCATTAATGCTTTATGGCTTCCATCCAGAACAGAATAAATTGCAGTGCCCAGCCACAGGTAAGGAACCAAAATGTACATCATATTTGAAATGCTGTAGATTAGTAACAGTCTAAAAAGTAACTACACGCTGTTGATGTGAACAACTTTCTAGGTGCTTAATTTTATATCTTTCTTTTCCAGGTACTTACATCGCCTATTATTTCTAGAGACATTTTGTCTGTTTAAAACTAATAATTCCTAGATATGGGGTAGTTTCCTTACTTAATATATTAAATGGCTTCCATGTCCTTTATGTAAAGCCAAAATGTCAAAAGTATTTGGAGCAAAACAAAATCTTTATTGATAAAATAAAGTGAAAGAGCAACCTTAAAAATGCAACTAGAGAAGGAATCTAAACTTGACTTGGAATTTTAACTGAAATACCTAGCAAGCACAGCTGAATAACCGGGGGATCTCTTTTTGTAATTTCCTTGTTCGTCTCCCATCTGACTATTCTTCATTTTAAAAAGATAATACAGGAGATAATCTGCCTATTTCATTGCAGAATGTTTTGCATATTAAAACAAACTAACATAACCATGGTGGTTTGACCCTGGCTGGAAACCAGTTGAAAAGAACCGAAAAAATAAGGGCTAAAGTTTTTTTGGCTCAAAATATTTTACATGAGTTTCAGTATCATTATCTCCCTTTTTAAAGGAAGAGTCTGCTGAAGATTACCGTGTTATCTTAGACTAGAACTCCTCAGCTATATATTAGATATATATCTAGATATATAGGGAGTTCTGTATATTTTCATAAGAGAGGTTCAGAAAGGAAAACCAGCATCCTGTATTGCATAACACAAAAGTTGAAAGCAGACAAAAACGGAAGATGAAAAACTCTTGGTCTTACATTTCACTTAACTCTTCAGTGAAAACCCCATCCCTCCAAAATTCACATGCAAAATATGTGATTCTTCACACACCCAAGTGGAATGGTGCTTACAAGAGAGTCAAATCCAAATTTCTGTTTTGCTTGGAAGTTCTAAAGAGTTATTTGCTACTAGAGCAGTAAGCAAGGTTAAAAGATAAATTTACCAAAATTAATGTATTTATACTTCCTCCCACCTGTGCAGAAGCTCACCATTACACTGGTAGCATTTCCCAATGCTTAGAGCGTATAAACAGAAAATGTATAAAACAGATTTTCAACTCTCATTTAACCCAGATTATTGTATGTGCTTGAATTGATCCAGAGCTCCCTTAAAGTGAAGCTTTTCACTGATCCAGTGGACTTTAGGACTGGCCTTAAGTATCACCATCCCCTTCCTACCAGTGAACACACAGTGACAATCAGATTTAAAGAGCATATTCCACCATCATGTAATGTCCACCCAAGGCTGAGTAAAGAAGAATGAAATAGGAATTAGAGCTACTTACGTGAAAGGTCTGTATACAAAAATCCTAGTCAGCAAAAAATAGCGCGTTAACTACTGCAATGGAAAGACCAACTATACTTTTGTGCAGTTCGTACAACATATAGCCTTATAATACATTTTATATAGTATAAAACTCAGGAAACTTCATACTTCTCTTCTTGATGTTGGTCCTCTTGGTCACTCAGTTCATCATCATCTACCATATGTCCAAATGGTTCAGAAGATATTGATACCATATTAGACAGGATAACTCTGCTATCACTGCTTCCTGTAAGGATCAACTGATCATGAGAATGATTGTATCTGACATTCCAGACCCTTAAAAAAAAAAAAAAAAAAAAATTTCAAACCAGAAAGAAAAAGTAGATATTCTTGGCAGGCAGTGCATCAATGTTAAATGATTTTTGCTTTTAAATTTTATTTTTTTTTAAACAGCACTAAAAATTGATCTTTGACTTAAATGTTGTAAGTACTCATAGAAATGACATGCCTCTTCCTTTGGCCTTTAAGCTTTAAAATTCAACAGGTAAGTTTTGAAAAAAGAAAAAAACCCAAACAACCTAAGAACAAATCATACCATTCAGTGGTATCATTCCTTGAGGGCACATGCCAATTCATCGTTTAGTAAGTCAGATAAATATTTAAGTTCTAAATATAAAATTTCCCCAAAGCAAAACAAAAATGTTAAACAAAAATCTCACAACATTCATACGTGAAAGTTTAAAATAGACCCTAAGACAGAGGTAGGATTATATTTCTCTTCAATTTTTATATTTTGCACATCAAGTTAATACCAAAAGTCTTAGGGAAAAAAACAAAAAACCCAAAAAACCACCCAACAACCTTTCTTTTAATCTTCTGGAGTAAAAAAAAAAATCCAAACCAAAAAACGCTGCTTCTGTTAATTCACATCTTCATTCCCCTCAAAGTAGCTTCAGGGTTCAGATTTATTTTGCAAGAATTACTCCAACCCATACTTAATAAAATATGAACCACTCATGTTTTCTTAACCACTGAAGTCTGCAAACGTCAGACAAGATTCTCTCCTTGCTCCAGCCACAGGCCAGAGCAGTAGATACAGGCTCTAAGGAGTCTCTCAGAGAAGAAAATGACTCACTTGCATATTCTGGCTTAAGGGCTGCAAAGAGCTTGAAAAAGCAGGGCTGAATTATTGAGCATTTCCATCACTGGACAACAGAAGGATAGATGGCAGCTGCTGTAACCAAAACAGCTCAAGGGCTTTTCTGCATGTCAGGTGCAGCAGATCTGGCTCCCTTTGGGAAGGCACACCTGTGTCCTAGCTGGCCCCTACAAGCTAGCTTCTGTGATATGCTCTTCAAAGTTATAGCTATCTCCCAATGTTAAGACAGTTTCTTAGCAATTAGACTAACATTGTCTAAACTCTTTAATTTACAGTCACACAAGGTGCATTCACATGTTGAAACCTTTCCTTCATGCAGGAAAATGATTATTCGCAGTAGCACAAACATAGTTAGCTTGCATTGTTCCTAAACAGTAAAATAATTAGCTGAATAAATTACATAAGCCATCCACCCACAAAACAGCATGCAGATAATTTGTTCTACCAGTGGGAATGCTCCTCTAGCGTCTTCACTGGTTCAGTGACATTTCTTGTGTCCCAGAATTTCACCTTGCAGTCATCTCCACAGCTAGCCAGGTAGTACTGTTTATTGGGATTAAAGTCTAGGTCTCGTACCAGCTGTCCATGTGCATTTTCTATGCAGTATATCTGCCTGTAAAACACATTAAAAAAATTAAATGGTCTATAAAAAGCTAACTGCACTCCACTGACAGGAATCTGTTTCCCTGGAAACTTGCATAATCCCCTTAGCACTCACAGACCCAGAGTTCCCATTACTAGCACATAGTTTAGGGAAATCCCAGCTGTGAACAACAGCGACTCGTATAGATTTCTCAGCTTGCTCTGAAGCTTTGCTCTTTCCTTGTTTGCATTAGGATCCCCTGGAATTAAAAGGAAATAGTAGTTCCAGATCATTCTAGTTCAGCTCTATAACAACTCTTGTGAAATGTCTACTACTAAATGACATGATTTTCAGAGAAAAGCTTCTCCACCCAAAAGTAGTTATAGCAATTCTGTATTTTTTGTATCTAGTTATCCCTATATGAAGGGCTGAGATGAGGAAAGCAACAGTTATGAAGAACAGCTTTTTATTATAGCTTCACTTTGAACTTACCTTCTTGAGCTCTGGCATTTATCAATTCACCTGTGATCCTTAAGTATTTCTCCATCCACATATTCATCCATGTGAGCCAATTAAGAAAACATTTGTAATACTGATCGCAATCTAGCACCCTTATTCAAAATATCATGTTCCATCAGTTTGTCTGATGCTTGAATCCTTAAACTTGTTTTTTAGGTGTGGTTTTTTTCCATTTCCAGTATTGCATTACCAGTTTTCTGAAAAGGCTGTAACCTACCACAGTTCTGCTTTGATTTGACAGTCTCCTACAATCTTCACTCGACCTTGTCAACACTTTGGGAGCTTTTTTCCTTTTTTTTTTTTAAATGAAAAATGTTTCCCTTCAGAAAACACAGACTGAATAAAACTTTGTGTTTCCCGCGCTGTATGTATGTTCTCCTGTCAAGACGAGATAAAGAGAAGCCTCTTGCTGCTAATATCTAACTGCTAACACAATGCAAAGTAACTCCATAAGGAAAGTTCAAAGTATACCAGGCCTATACTAAGCCCTATTCTGACAGCTATGGCAGACACTTGGGATAAAGGATATTACTTAGATATCCAGTGTCAACACTCAGAGCTTGAGAGATTAATATCACTCAAATATGCCTTTCTACCAGGTATTTCAGGATCTGAATTCAACATTTCCCATAAAGTTGTTTCAAGAAATTAAGAGGAAGATTTTTAAAATCACAAGCATGCTTGCAGTAATATAACACTCCTTTACTGCACCTTTAACCTCCTTCCTAAAGCTTTTGCATTGCTTGTGGAGACGTGTATGAGTTTAAAGAGAAATAGTACTGTCCACTCAGTAGTGCTTGCCATAAAAACCTTTATCCCAACTTAACTATTGTTCAGACCACTTAATCCCTTTCTTCCCAAACATGAACATTCTTTTCTTTCACTCTATCATCCTACTTGCAGCAGTATCACCTACATTAAACTTCCCACTTACATCACAGACTGAGGACAGACCAAGCAAGGCTTTCGATACTGTCTCCCCATGACATCCTGATAACAACGCTGAGAGAGCACAGAATAGATGAGTGGACAGTGAGGTGGGTTGAGAACTGGCTGTCGGACGGGGCTCAGAGGATCATAATCAGTGGAGCAGAATCTGACTGGAGGCCTGTGATTAGCGGTGTTCCCCAGGGCTCAGTGTTGGGTCCAGTCCTGTTTAATATCTTCATTGACGACCTTGATGAGGGAATAGCATCCACCCTCAGCAAGTACACTGATGATACAAAGCTGGGAGGGGGTGGCTGACATTCAGGAACACTGCGCTGCCATCCAGAGAGACCTGGACAGGCTGGAAAGCTGGGCAGGGAAAAATCTAATGAAATTCAACAAAAGCAAGTGTAAAGTCTTGCACCTTGGGAGGAATAACTGACTGTATCAGTACAGGCTGGGGGATGACCTGCTGGAGAAGAGCTCTGTGGAGAAGGACCTGGGAGTCCTGGTTGATGACAGGTTGGCCATGAGCCAGCAGTGTGCCCTGGTGGCTAAGAGAGCCAAGGGGATCCTGAGATGCATCAGGAAGAGTGTGGCCAACAGGTCTAAGGAGGTGATCCTCCCCCTCTACTCTGCCCTGGTCAGGCCCCACCTGGAGTATTGTGTCCAGTTCTGGGCTCCCTTGTATAAAAAAAGACAGGGATCTCCTGGAGAGAGTCCAGGGGAGGGCTACAAAGATGATTAAGGGTCTGGAGCAGCTCCCCTATGAGGAAAGGCTGAGTGAGCTGGGACTGTTCAGCCTTGAGAAAAGAAGACTAAGGGGGGACCATATTAATGTTTATAAATATCTTAAGCATGGAATGCAGGGGTAAATGGCCAGCCCCTTTTCAATGCTCTGTAGAGACAGGACAAGGGGCAATGGCTGCAAGTTGGAGCACAGGAAGTTCCGCACCAACATGCAGAAGAACTTTTTCACAGTGAGGGTGACAGAGCCCTGGAATAGGCTGCCCAGGGAGGTGGTGGAGTCTCCTTCTCTGGAGATATTCAAGACCCATCTGGATGCCTATCTGTGCAATATGAGCTGGGGAGCTGCTTTGGCAGGAGGGTTGGACCCGATGATCTCTTGAGGTCCCTTCCAACCCTTACAATTCTGTGATATGAATATTTTCTTGAGCTACTGGCTCCACTTTCTTATATTCTTTTTCTTTTTAGAATTGACTCTTGGAGTCTAAAGTTTCCTGATACAATTTTCTCTCTAAATCCATTCAGCCTAATGTCTGCCGCCTCTGCATCATAAGCTCTTCTCTGATTAAGATTGCTTCCTAGTCTAGTCTAGGAACCTTCCCAACAACCTCTTCAATCCCTCTTATTTGTTTGCTGTGTACAAAATAATTCACTTTGTCTATCTTACAGCTATTATAATCATAGTCCATGGAACTAGCTATTCTAGCTACTTCTTTATTATCTCTCTTATTCTTGGCTGGCACAGCAGTTTTCTGTCCTTGGCTTCCCTCCCCACCCACCACCCCCATTCCAATTTTTTGCTACTTGTATTGCCACAGGGTAGTTTATACTACCCTGACTTTAAACTCCTACCTGTAGCCTAATTAGTCATTATCAAATATTCACATCATGTTAGATGTATTAAGGTGTAATTACAGATGAGAAATACTCTCGCACACATTTTTCAAGTGCATTGCAGAAACAGCTCTTTGGCACAGCCTGGTACTTGTAAATTGGTTCAAGGACCATCTAATCTGAGCTTCAGGTAAAGCTATCATAATTGTGGGGTTTGCTCTTGTAACCAAGCTACCCTTTCTCTGAAGATCTTGTTAATATCTGGACAATCCCTCTTTCATAAATGTTACACAGAGTATTTATTTAATGCAACACAGATATGCTTTTTCTAATGAAACAGAGCATGAAGGGGACTTCATAATATATAACATTTTCTACTTAGAATCAGACTTTCATCTTAAGATCCACACAGTATATGTTAAAAATAGGATGTTTTTGTAAACATTGAAAAAAAACCATTAAAAAAATCCCTTTCCCCTTTGACCTTCGTTTCCTCTCTCATGTGCTTCATTTAAATGAGTCTTCATAAATCAAAGTATATACATATATATGAAATTAGATTTTTAAATATATCCTTTTACAGGGCAAAACCCAGGACTTTCAAATCTGCTGACAAATGAACAGGAAGTAACTTTTAATTATTATATTTGTATTTTTAGCTTTTATTACATTAAATAAACCTTTTTGGCAAAAAAAACCACAACACAAGACTGGCAAACACAGGGATTTATTGCTACACCCCTGAGATGGCAGGAACCATAGAACTAAATTTAAAGTCATCCCCCTTTAAGGCAACAAAAGTTATTACAAGACATCAGTCTTCTTGGTTTAGTGATAAATTACTATGTGCTAAGGGGATAAAGCGTATCTTTAAAAAGCTTGCACAGGCTTCAGTAGTCATGGCAACAGATGTGCACAACATCACTCCTTTGCTTATCAAAATCACAACTGAGCAGGGGGGAAAACACCTTATTAGGTATATTCAAGGCCTTAATTGATTTGGAAGTGATTTTGATAGATTCAGTAGGTTTATACAACCAGCACACTACACTGTTTAACATAGCATGGCATACTATTTGTTAAAAACAGAAATGTGAAGAGTGAACTTAACTTACCCCATGAATTACCTTCAGAGACTAAAGTTACCTTTAAATAGCATGCTATGAAGACAGTTCATAGCATAGCCTGGACTATGCTATGGTACTGCTTAATACTGTTCAATACTACATGTATTGAACAAATTATTGTGAGACTAGTACATAATTCAGTAAAACTTCTGTAAATTTGATGGAGAGGAAAAACAGAGAAAACCCTTTAGTGATTGTGACCACATTAGCTATGGAAGCCAAATAATTCCTTTTGTAAGCAATAGCTTTGCCATATTTTTAAGCATTAAAAAAACAGTAATTAAAAAAACTATGTTGATGCAATGCAAAAGCCATCTCCAAAGGAGATTGTATTCTTTGGAGAACAAGACTGCAACTTCTCATTACCTCATGCTGCGGGTATCCCATCCTCGAACAGTGGTATCGTTGGCTGTTGCAATCTGTGTACAGTTGTGGTGTGGACTCCATCTTCCAGAAGTAAATTTTAATTGTCCTTTCCCTTCCAAGGCTGCAGAACTAGAGAGCTAAAATAATGAAACAAAAGCTGGCAATGTTTCTAAGTGTAAAGTTCAAATGAAATTAGTTCCACTGAAGACAAAAACTACACAATAGCCTATTGTTCCAAGTGTTACAGAATACCAAATCCTAGGATAAAAAAAAAAATGAAAAGAATTAAAAGCTGGGGCTGAAGTTGTATCTCACAAAGTAGTTTTTAGAAAGACTCATGCAGTCTAATGTATTCAGAACTATCAGAAATACCGTACTACTTTGTAAAATTATACAAACATAGTTTCAGATCGTTTATTCAAACAGTAGACAGATAACATGGGCATATTGGATAAATTTATAGCTGCCTCTGACAAATAAACACAACCATTTAAAGAACTGCCTTACAAGTCTGGTTTTCCATGTCAAGAAGCCAAATTTTATCTGCAGGAACAGAATTATAGAGTTAAAGGCTCTTCAATAAGCATATAGCGGCTTTTAAATATAAAAAATAAATCACATCCCAGGTGCTCCATATACGTGCCTATTAAAATAACAGCAGATACTAGATCACTAATCTACAATCTGGGAAAATTAAGAGGTTTGCATCCAAAACAAGGCTTGTATGTCATTTAGCAGACAGCTCTGCATCTCCATAGTTAATGAAAAGAAGGCACAAAGTAATCAAGTTTCTCTTCAAAGTTGTAGTTATCCTCAATTCCACGTGAACATGAGGAAAAAATAGCTGCAGACACTGTGAATCAGTTTTACTTCTAATCAATTACTGAAACTGATTAGTATCCAAAGGAGGGTAGAAGCGGGGAGGGGGGAACGGGGAGGGGGGACGACACATGACACACACGACCAAAACACTTGTATTTTAATTGGATATAAAATTTTTTAAATTTCAAGTGGCTAGGCAGACAGCAGACTTGTTTGTTCATCTTGCACATCATATTTTAAAATTTTTCACTAAGAGGGATTCCACAAAAGCAGATTACTGTACTGGACCTCGCTGGATCCCTTCTCTCCTTTGCCTAAATCTTAACACATCATAAAATGTTCTATTAAACAGAAGATTTCTCAGCAGAAATATTACACTTTGATGAAAAAGACTAAAACATACACACTGTGTACACAAACTGGCATCAATGAAAAAAAAATGCTGTTAACACAAGATAGCGTAAATCTGTTTGTATATGATACCAATATCCATTTCTCAATTTTGCTAACTTTTACTGTTACAATTCTACCACATCTACCTGGTGTTCAGATTAAACTAGAAATTACAACTCTTCCATCACTGAAGTATATGCTATCCAAGATGTGTTGTCTTCTAGAAACGTTTTCAGATTTTTTTTTTTAATGTAGGATTCCAAGCTTGCAAAGTCATATATTGCTCGTGTTACTGAGTGAAACATCACTGCTAGTACCATTCTTCCTGAAGCACAAATAAGGTCTGAAAGCACTTTCTACAGCTTAAAGGTTATTAATAAAGAAAAATACTGCACAGGACACTGGATGCAAGGTTTATTTTTTGACAGATACTACATTCCAGGCAGAAGAGAATATGAAGCGCTTGAGTGCTTCATTAAAAAAATTAAACAAAGCTGTTTTAATAAGTAGTCTTGGCCAAACAAAGCTCAGACTAGGGGAACAGGAAAGAGGCAAATGTTAACACTGATGGTAAGAGAATATCAGCAAAGAGTCTCTCATCAAGTATTTACAAAATCTGTTCTTGAAACAGAACACGTCATATACCCTCAGTCACATTTTGGATAGGTGTTTGTCAGCAGTGGTTAATACTTTCACCAGCACTTGAGTCATTTCTTTCAATTTTTATCTTTTAAACTATTATAAAAAGACCAAAATTTCTTTTCAGCCAAACTTTAGAGATGAGGCGAGCATGCATGTCCTAGAGTATTCCTTAGTAACACATACAAAAAAACCCCAAACAACACATACATGCAAGATTGGCCAAGTCATCTTTGCCTTAAGCAATCATTAAGTATTTTTGGGAATTAAATAACATCTTTCCTTGTATGGATGTCCAACTATCTATAAATTCAAAGCTCCCAATCAAATTCTGCTTGAATAACAATAAAATTAATAATAATAAAATTAAGTTCTGGAAGTCACTGAATGAAGCTTTGTTCAATGTTACTTTGCATGAGTTCTATGAGCCAGAAAGGAACTGCATGGATTTAAAGGACAGCTAAGAAGTAAGGGAGGAAAAAGTTCGTAAGATAAAAAGGAATCCTGATGTAACAGAATAAAGCCTGCAAGTTTTCTTCCTGGAAACCCAAGAAATGAGCTTAAAAGAAACAAAGCTGGTAGTTTGGAATCACCAGAAACTTGTACCTTTATTTGATACCTAAATATGTGAACAGGTAGACAAGTTTTTTGGTTTGGGTTTGTTTTGTGGTTTGGTTTTTTTTTTTTTTTAAATCTTGAACTCTTCCTTCCACTCCTTTAAAGGAAAAAAAGGTTACTGCAGAAGAAAAGGAAGATAGGGTGAAGGCATATTTTAGGGACTAACCTCACCTAAGGATTTGGATTTGTGCTGCCTCCAACATGTAGACAGACAGCTCTGAGGGGCTCACTGGATACTGAAGGAACACAATTCATGGCAGTATTTTATAAACACAAAGTATGACTTATAGTAAGGATTTCTAAAAAAGGAGGATCCAATGTCTACTTTTAGACAACAGAACTAGCTATTGTTCTGCCTTTGTGCAAGAATAACACATGGACTTTTAAAACCTAGTATGGACAAACTGAAATCTTGAATAGAAAAAAAATGGTTACCAGAACATGGATGGATTTAACACTGTTCACAAGTGGTTAAGTGATCAGTGCCTAAAGCTGGTATGGTAGCATATGAACAAAAGGGCAGTACAATAGCATATTAGAATTGCATGAGAGAATGATTTGAAGACAAAATAAAAGGTTCTGAAAAAAAAAAAGCAACGTAATAGGAACAGATATGTTGTTCTCCTCAGTGAAGGAACGGGCTTTACAGAAGTAAAGTATGTGAAATACAAAAATGTCTATCCTAGCTTTGAAGTACTGGTTTCTTTGTATTCAGATGAAAACACCCATTAGTCCAATGTATTTCTGTCACGTCAATTAAGGACTGAAATGCTTCTTTCTGCTTCAAATTTTGCTCTCAGAAGGGCTGACTTCGAAAGAAGAAAAGGTGAGCAGTATCCCTAAAGATCCAACCCCAACGTGTATTAGCCTCCAGGGAGGTATGGAAATTATCTAGAAAAAAGTCATAAGCAGCATGGAGAAATAAAATAGTTATTCATGCTCTCCTCTAAAACAAGAGCTATAGGCCTTCAAATGGAGCCCGTAGAAGTCAGATTCTCCACCCAATGGACTCCTTGAATGCAAGAAGCTTACTTGTGTCCAAGGACAGAATAGGAAAGTACTTGGTAATAAGATCTATTGAAAGAAAGATCTAAGTAGACAAACTCAACAAGACAGAAAACCCCTCGGAACGAGAAGTGTAGAATACTGAGTGTTAAGGGGCAAAGCATCCGATACATTTACCCCACTGAAATTTTCCTTCAGTCTGCTATGGCCACTGTTTCAAGCAGAATGCTGGGGCCGGGTGGCCTCCAATACAGACCAGTGTAACCACTCTCAGAACTGAGCAGCACGAAGCAAATGAATGGCAGAACGTTTCTGCCGAGCAGGCTGCCCTTGTCTTCTCTCACAACATATTCTCAAAAACAATGTAGGGATCAGTTCTCAAGTTCTATACACTCCTGAATTAAATTGTACTTAGAAACATGTAATTCTGTTCACTCACTATACTGCCTTCACCTAATACCTAAACTTTTATATGCCCAACTTAGAATTGGTTAGCTTTTTGCTAATGCATGAATTAAGGTAGAATGAGTAAAAATTAATAAATACCTCATACATTTGGAACATCGCATTTTTTTCCTCTCACACAGACTTTGACACAAACCATTAGAAAACATCTCTTAAGACAGAGAATATTCCAATATGATTTAGAAATACGTAAGTCTCTGTTTAATGAAAAAAGCACCAAGTTAAAGTAATTGCTACATTTCTTAGTATACAGAAATGGTTACCAGTAAGACTCAGGCAACGTTCCTGTAAGAAAATAAAGGCTAGTAGTAGAATGTTAAAAATAGGAAGGTTTCTGAATGAATCCACTTGATAGAGTGTGTAATATTCACACATAGCTTAGTTTTAGAATCTTTTAATTTGAAAAAACAGGATTATCAGTCATTATATAGGGAGAGGAAAAGATGTAACTTCTGTGCAAAGGATTAATTGCAGCAATCTACTAAATATTCATCAATATGCCAATATCCTACATTTTCTTTAAAAATATTACTTTGTTTTCCCTTCTTGACAAAGATGGCCTTTAGAATTTGAAGTATGTAAAATATATATTAAGTTGTGAGGTTGGGGTTTTTTTAAAATGCTTAAAAATTATTTGGAAGATTAAAAAAAAAAACCCAGAAATCTTTTACCTGATAAATGAGAAAACATGCCTTTTGACTTCTGAGTGCTTTTTAAAAATAAATGTTTATTTAATATCTTTAGTTTTCTTACCCCTACAGCAGCAGCTATGCTTTAAACAGAATCACACACACAAAAACTTGACAAAAAAATAACAAAAAAGTGAACACTAAGGAACTCTAACATCTTACTCGAGAGATTGTAAAACTAGAAATCTGATGGATCTTCAAGTGCATTCTAGACAAAACCACTAGAGAAGCCATTATACCATTTATGAATTATTCATAGGCTTATGCTGCACATGCTTATTTGATCTTGACTGCCTCCCCTGCGTAGGGAAGGCATCTTAAACAATTAAGTCCATAAATATTTAGAATTTCTAAAAAGTATCAACTGAAAGAACTTACGGTAGTCATTACTAAACTCATTGAGATAAATCACACATAACATAATTCTGCTTTTTAGCCATACCCTCTTCAACTGAAAATGAGCAATAATTCTGTGCATGATCAAGGTTGTGTGGAGATCTCAAGAAAGCCTCAAGTAGACATCCTTCTAATAGCCACAGTATCAAATCCATTGAAATACTATTTTGAGATGCACATTAAAAAAGGGAGGAGCATAGTTCTGGCTTCTTATTGACAGAAACAGAAATAGTGATGAGGACTCTAATTTCTCCAATTGTAGGCAACCACACCCTATAGTCCTCTCATAACTCTTCTCCAGAACCATTTTACAATAATTTACCATTCAAAAAACTGGCAGTTTAGAGATTCTCAGAATAGCTCAGTAACAGAATCTGTATTTTTTCAAATGTTTAGTTTTTACCTCACAGTAAGAAAATATTTTTATTTCTTAAATACAAGTTTTCTGCTTTATGCTAGAATAAGTAAACAAGAGCTGCTAGTTCATCATCTGAAATATATGCTTATATGCTTATATGTTCCAAGTTTCCATCATCAACAATTTTCATTATTTCACTCCTACTTCTATATTGTTAAGGAGACCATTAAGCCAAATTGATCCCACCACCAATTCTTTAAGAACTGGTGTTCTGTCGTCTTTCTGATCCAGTAATTTATCTTCCTTTTTTTCTTCAGACAGTTTTTTGTCCTCCTTTAAATACTTTATGTTTATTCTAGTTGCAATAAGTATAGGGCATACAACAAAATTCTCCACTGAAGTCCACAATGCATTTCTTGCCTTGAGGTACAGCAGCCATCTTGGCAGGAAAGCATCTCACACTTATTTCTAATACCCTCCTACATCTGGACACATTTTAACAGTTAATCTGGATTAATCTTCCCCACAAGACCTTGTCTGGAATGCCACTCCTAGATTTTTCTAATGCTCCAAGTTAAGAGGACCTATACATTACATGCTACTATAAAATCCAGAAGGGCCAAGAAATCTAAACAGTATCTAATTACAGGTTTTGATAAAAATGATCAAAACTCCTCTACTCCTCCCCTTTGTGAAAACATAAGGCAAACAGAAAAATATTGACACTTTTACTGCATTTACCCAAGGAAGAGTTTGTGATTTGGTGTCTGTACACAGAAACATTAACTGTCATCTTTTCAGTAGAATCTACCCAGACCTTATAGATTGTTTGGGCTTCTCTTGGGTTCAGCTAATGATTATAAATGGCAAAGAATAGCTTATTTAATTGCAAAAGGTAATGATGCAGTGAACATAAGATTAGTTTCACCCCAGAAGGTAATGTCCTCAAAACAGTAATAAAGGGAGTGATCAAAAGGACAGGAGAAGCTTGTCTTAATGCAAAGACTGGCAAATATTCCTGTATTAAATACCGTAACAAAGAAACAATTTAGCAAAAAAGTGTTGAAAGGGAAAAAAAAAAACAACAAAGACACTCTGAAAGTCTCTCAGCAACTCTACAATTCTTCAGGCTAATTCTGACTAGACAGTGCAACTTGTATCTATCTCCCAGTCAGATAAAGGAGATGCACCCAGCAAGAGACTTAAGTTTTCATCAGTGTAGGCAAGTAGAAATTTTGGTCTACTCAAAATTTTAGAAGACATGCATTTTCAGGTGTTCACCAATACCACACCTGAGTTTTAGATGCCTACATTCATAGTCTTAGCTTCATTAGATGAAGCAAGATTTTTGATGCAGAATTTCACTTTTGGTTTTTCTTGTTTCCTTTTGTCATATATAAGGATATAAGAAATGTCACAGATTAAATCCCTTTACCACTTTGCCTTCTGGAGCCTTCATTTTGACATCAGTATTTGATGTAGTACAGGCATATTTTAAAAGTAACAGAATAAAGGAACACAGTTAAGGAACACTAATTGAAATTATGAAATTGAAACATGCTTTAGGTGATCCTGCTTTAGCAGGGGGTTGGAATAGATCTTGAGAATTCCCTTCCAACCCATACTGTCCTGTTAATCTATAAAACACTGAAAGGATTAGCAAGCTGAAAATTGCTTGGAGAACAGAAATTTGATTTCCCAAATCATGTTGAAATTGCGTAGCTTGAAGAGTCTAGTCCTCTCCAAAATTATGCTGATCCCAATTCTAGAAAGAAAATGTAGTACTGATTGAAGTTTCAGGTGGAAAAAAAAGCTGAAGTCTCCTGATCTAGTGAAGGAATACAAAGTGCTTACTTATGAACAAAAATAATTAAGCTATATTATATTGATATTACACAAAATTTAGTAAAATAACAACGTAATACTTCATTTATTTGCACATAGTCCTATGGTACAATAGGGAAGAGTTTATAGACACAATGTTTTGACTCTAAACAACTGCCAAACGAAAAATCTGATTCTATAGCATCCAAGAAAGGAAACTAGTCCTGAAAAAGTAAACTCAGGAGTTAATTGAAGAACTGACAACAGATCAACTAAATAATAATAATATCCTTGATATAATCACTTTTTATTTAAGGATAGACCTAAATGACTATATAGAAAGATGCACATATTTTGTACACAATTTATGAAATTCTATAGAGTTCAACTTTTTTGTTTGTCTAGAAGAGGTGGCATTCTCAGACAGAAACCTATGCCTACGACACCTTGTTACGTACGGTCCTGAATAAGATAAGTTTTAAGGAGTGAAATAATCCGGACACTATGGTACTAGATTAAATTAATACTGACAAATCAAAGCAGTGCATAGTTAATAGAGATATTTATATATACAACAAAGGATGTAAATTAAGTAGAAGGTTGTGTGGTAATAACCAAAAAGAGTTAATATATTATTAGCTGAATTCAATAACCTTTGGCTTTAATGGTCACCAATCAATAAATTTATACACAATTATCAAATTAGTATTGTTTTATTTTATATTATACACTGTAAAACCAGCAGGAAAGTAAGGGCAACTCTAGCAAAAGGAAAGTATTTAACCACTAGCAACAAACAGAAAACCACCAAGTTGCCTACTCTTAAAATGCTCATATTCAAGACAACTGATAGAGTCTTCATTTCCCCCACCTCATGAATGGTTAGTTCTGAGCAGTTCCGAGATTAGCAAATTGTAGGCAAGTGGATACTGTTGTTGGTGTTATGTTCAAGTATATCATGATTTGTTAAAAAAAAATTCTTACCACAGCTTTGGCTGAACTTTCCTGCAAATCCCACAATAATATGTTATTATCAGCCAGTGAAATAATCTTTTTACCGTCTCCCATTGGTTCCCACATAACACTGTAAAACAAAAAGAAAATGAAGACAACCTAACATTAATACCAATCAGAAGTTGCACTAGAAAGCCATTTGAACCCCATGGATATCACCCATACCAAATCATATTAAACCATATTCCTTATGGTTTCTTTCAGCTGCAATTCATCCTGTATTTTAAGTGCAAAATCTGCCTTAAACTGGCAATCCCGCGATTTTTACTCATACTAGGTGATTATGGCAGCATCAGTTACTTAAAAACTATGTGATACCAAACTTAGGCTTACTTATAGAATCTTTTAGTCAGTGCTAATGTACACATCTGTTTCTTTTCTTTTTGAGTGCCCTTTGGCATCCAGTCCAAATCTGTGAAAAAAAGGAAAACCAAGCAAGCTTCCCTAGGTGCTAGCATAACTGCAAATACAGACCTTCTTGAAATCCTTACTCCATTTATCATTCATTCTGAATACCGAATCATACAGTGATCATGCAAAAACAGTGATTATGTCACTGCAGCAGTCATTCAGCATACAAAAAAAAAACCCAACAAAACCTTACCATATACTCACTTTCAGTGCTTTAGCTTGAAATGACATTTTTAATATATAATGTTGTGCATCCTTTCTGAAGATGCAAAAAACATAAGCCTTAGAGCTGTGATGCAAGCCTCTTCCAGTTCAGCAGTTGTCATCATGACGCAACCAACACATAGTTTCTACCTGTGATTGCCCAGCTTTTGTTGTATACGTGACTGCAAGAAAACAGCCTTCGTCTCTAGTTCTGCCTATGAGAACCAGCATATTCAAGTCAGTCAGTACAGCCAGCACAGCTAAGCATATGCACTACTTCCCTAATAAATTTGCTGGAGATAAGAAGGTTAAAAGAATAATATTTATATTTGAGGAGAAAGGGTTTCCATACCCAACACTTTCTAAAGAAAGTCATGCAACCTCCCAATCATCTTATCCTGAGACAATATAGCTGAAGGCAGAGATCACAACTTTATTACAGCTACGTGGAGAAACTTCTTCCCAGCCCTAGACAAAAACTTAAGTTATTCAAAGGAGTTGGCTATGCTGTTCATCATTAGTGCACATACAAAGAAGTACCTCTTGAGGTTTGTCAAGAGTCCATCACTAGACTTAAATTTTCTAGTCTGTTTAGCTTTTTGCATTAATCAATTCAGTATCTGAATTGAAGAGAAAAAATAATGTTTTAAGAGTAGATGTAACCTTGGGCAAGTGAAACAACAAACAGCTCCCAGGTACCCTCCTAACTCAGTGCTGCAAACTAAACACACTCCTATTATATCCCCAGTTTTGCATTACTCCTACCTTCCTAAGACAGTAGGTGTGACTAGGCTGGCCCCATCTCACCACAGAACTCCATCTAGTCTTACGGTATAAAAAATACAGGAAGTTGTAGGCAACAGTGTGACACAGAATCATTTTTTCATACAGAAGTGAAACACATCCTCAGTTATTCTCAGAAGATACCTTCCTCTTAAAATCCTCTTGCTTCTTTCGTGAACACTTTCACAGCTTTTTACTTTGCCCTTTTAGTAAAGCAAGCATTAGATATATAGGCAAATGACTGCATCTGTTTGCTTACAGAGAAGCCAGACTATGCAGAGAACATAGAACTAAGCCAGAAAAAGGAAATTAAAACCAGATAGATGAAAAATCTGGAACTATAACTAGAAGGGTGTGTTGGCTGACTCCTTAACCACTGAACTTTTCCCTAAGGCAACCAAGTAGATCAAAAGAAAGGACAAGCTTCTGCTAGACCCATAACCCACACCCTAATTATGTTGTCAATCCACGGAAATTAAGTACTTCTAAAAGTTTATTTGTACTGAGTTCTCTTGTATTAGGACAAACATAATTGCATTCAGCACATTCAGCTACCACCATGTTTTTAAATGTGTTTTACAGAGGGACACAGACCTATAATGATTTCATGACTTCCTTTAAATGAGCCTGTTTTATCTGTAGTATGGTCATTTTTTTTTAAAAGTGTTTCTTGAAGTTGAATATTGAAACTTGGAAAACCTCATAAACAACTGAAAATGAGAGTTGATAATAAAAATTATGAAGCCTTTTCCATTACACACTCGACAGTCATTTGGCCCACAACAATGGGAAGTAACTCGCATTGGCATTTCAGAACTTCAAACAGTTCTGCTGCACATATATCAATTGGATATGTCACAGATACTAAAATATTTTATGAAGACATAATAGTATTCAAAATTAATCACTATAACCCACACGTGATCACAGCCAACCTTCCACAAACCAGATTTCCAAGGTGATATTAAGACAACAGGATCAGCAGATAACTGAATGGGTAACTAAAATAAAAAGAACTTTGGACTGATTTCTGATCACATTTATTTTAAATCTATCATGATTCTTATAAATTGTTGAAAGTATAACTGGTTTTTGGTATTGTTACCTGCAGACATATTCTTAATTCTAGACAATGAAATATGGTTTGACTAATGAACTCTTTAGCAGTTCTTCCACCCAGAGATCAGTATTCTTTATGCCTGATAAAGTATTTACCCTTTTTCTGCACCGATCACTGAATTTGCAGCTGTAAAAGCTGGACTGGAAGCATTTTATTTGATGTTTCCAAAAGTTGGAAGAAATTGCACATCTCCTGAGTGTCACTGAGCTTCAAGGTAAAGAATTTTAATAGTTGAATATAGTGTGTTAATTAGAGCCAGATATAACCCAGCTGGCATCCCTTGGAATGAAAAGGTCTCTCCACATACACTCTGTCCTTGTGAGATGTCCATTTTCCTTCTACTTAATTTGTCTTTCATAAAAGTTCATTGCTTAATGGGTATGGTTGCAGTGGTTATTCAGATTTCATAATCTAAGTGAAGGTTACCCAAATTGCTTTGTAACATATTCAGTTGCATTCTGTACTCCTGACAAATGTCAAACATGTAATACCATAGAGAAGGGGCAAATAAAATACTCCTGAGGGAAAAATAAAATGGCTTTCAAAGATACAAACTTTCGAAAAACTTAAGTTTTCATTTAGAACAATTTTCAGGCACAGCAAAGGTGGTGATAATCTCTAGAAAGAAAAACAGATAAACCCAGCAATACATTTTCCTGAGTGTGCCAACAGTTGCTGATGCTTACAGTTTCGGATACAGACAAGATAATTGTCAAATTCGCAGCTGCCACTCAGAAACTGAGTGTCAACTTCAGGGCTGCTCTTTAGATAAACTATAAACAGCAGACAAGCAATTATATTTGTTGCCTTTTACCCTATTTTGTTATCATCTGGCTCCTGATGCTTCAAATTAGCTTCTAGCTAGAAGTTTTTAGTTAAAAAAAATAAATAAATTAAATCAAATCCTACAGACAATGATTTCCTCATAAAGAAAAAGAGAATTTAAAATATTCACTCAAATGCACATGAAAGGACTCTATTATCTGTGGTTTATGCTGAAAAGATAGTTAACACCATAATTTATTAACACACTGAGCATCTACAAATGAACAATTCAAAGTTCTCCATGACAGACTAAATAAGAATAAAGCAACACGCAAACACTTCCATAGATGTGAACTGCAGTCAGCCACAATGTGTTGGACAAAGCAAGCATTAACTACTGCTTCCCCATAATTATAGAAGTGACAACCATTTATTTCTTTAAGTGGAAAATTTTTGCTAGACTGAAAATGCTCATGCGCTGCAAAATAGAAAATATACTCAAACATCTGGTAACTCAGCAGAACATCCTGCAGCCATAATGTAGGCCATCAGAAAAACTCATGTGTTATGAACCCAAATATCCTGTCTTCTTTGCAATAAAGTGATTCAAATTTCAAGAGAATTCTGCTAACACAGTGACTGGGACGTTATTCTAAGAGAGAGCAGATCAGAGCGAGGACAGCCTGAAACCCACAGTTCTTCCTCCTTACCCAGTGCTCTACAAAGAAGCCACATTTCTGAATGAAAACAGTTCTGACTATCTACTGGTGTATTAAAGTCCATGCTGCTGTAAGCATGTGGAAGTTATACTGTGTCTCAAAATTCTCAGTCATTGAAATATATTTTGGTGTCCAAATCCTCAAGACACAGTAGAACAACCACAGCTTCCTAAAAAAGCTGAAAGTTAAAGACACAATCAATTTATTTTAGGTACCTATTTGGGCTAAGAGGCTGTTGAGAAGAATAAAAAATGAAGTTAAAGATTATTTTGGACAAGAATCCCAGAGACACCTGGGCTTTATTGCTGCTCTAAATTTAATTTTACATTCAGAAAAATAATGGTTGTACAATGACTACAAGAGTATCCCAATAAAGAGGTGACACAGAAAAAACACTTGCCTGTAGTTTATTTTTTTTTCCTTAAATTATCATACTATAGTGTTGGCAACCTCAAAGCCTCTTTGAAAAATCATAATACAGAGTGCAAAATAATAAAGGGTCATCCTCAATATTTGCTTTTACTTCATTGCATCCCCTTGTCTAATGAAGATGCAATTAAACATATAGTGAGAAAAATAATTTTGATTCTTGCTTTAGAGACATAATCAATTTCATGACAGAAAGGGTATGTATGTACTTATAAAGCCAGTCTGAAACCTGGGAATTATTCACAATCGAACAGAAAGCATGCTGGTGAATCTGTTACATGAAAACAAGACATAGGACCCATTGATTTTCAGTAGGAGCTCCTAAATAGCCATTTTGTAGAAACAACTATTAAATTCCTATTCAGCTATTCATGATTTAAAGTAATGACACCTCATGGTTCATTAACTATCTCAGACTTCTGACTGGTTGGCCATGGCCTTACATATTAATAACACATAAGACAGCAAAGCAAAATCATGCATATTGATTATAACCTAAACTGATAAAAGTAGTTTTGTAGCATGGTTTTATCAAGGTCCTGGGGGTTACACAAGTTCGTTTGATACTGAAGACAAGTCCCTACACCTGATTAATGATGTTATGAGTCTAATTTTGCCTGTTTGTTATCACATGTATTTACTCTAGACAGATGCAGAATGATAATTCACCTTTCCAGAAAGAGTATTACTTTAAAATATAAAAGGTATACTAGACTGTTTTAGGACACTGCCTTCTCCTCTAAGGTGATTCTCTTACTAGAATATCCAGGATATTACCACATATCCTGGATTTTTGCTCAACTTGATGATTTTTGGGATAGATTGTTCTTGAGCCTGGAGAAGGGGATCCTTGAATATTAAAGAGCTTTCCAGAAGTTCTCTTCCCTCTAGGACCCTATCACATGCGACTTATTCAGGCAGATCCCTGAAGATGTCAAAGTCAAGGGTTATGAGCTTTGTTTTTGTTCTGCTCCCTCCTCTCATCATCCTGAACTCAACCGTCTCATGGTAACTGTAGCCAAGGCTGCCTTTGACCTTCCCATCCACAATGTGCTCTTCCTTCTTTCTAAGCATGAGGTCCAAGCAGAGCAGGTCTATTCATTGGCTCCTGTCATTCAGGTCAGGAAGCTGTTATTGCTGCTCTCCAGGAACTACGTGGATTGCTTATGCCCTGATGTTTTGTCCTCCCAGCAGAGAGCAGTGTGATTCAAGCCTCACAGCTACTTGTCGCTGTCTGTAGAAGGCCTCGTGTGACAAGGAGTCACACAGAAAAGCTGAGGGATAATGGGTCCAAGTTACTCCCAAAGAAATTTTGATTAGACACAGGAGAAAAAAATTTCACAATGAGAAAAATCAGCCATTAGAATAATCTTTCTAAGATTCAGCTGGCCAGGGTGCTGGGCCATCTTTAGCAGATCATGTTTTCCTGGAAAGGGTGGACCTTTCCCGGACACTTGAGGACCCTTCCAACCTGATACTCTATGGATTCTATGATCCCATTGTTCTTCCTAGAGCAGACACCCATTACTGTGTCACCTGTAGTGGTCTGGTCTTTAATCCTTAATCACAAGCTCTCATTTGGCTCCTCATGCATCCCTGGCAGAGCTCCGTGAAAAACAACTCTCAAAGAGGACAACTCTCCTTATGATCATCATCCCAGCCTCGCCTCCCTAAAAGCCTCAGGACTCATTTTGTCTGCAGCTATTTTGTCTATCCAGCCTGAGTAACTGACAAATGAATCAGCACAACAGACAGCTTACTAACAGCTCTCTTAGTAAGTTTTTGCTTGTTTCTGAGTGTTCTTTGTTTGCCCTGTTTTGGGTTTGCTTTTTAAATGAAAGCTGGGAGGCTGTTCTTCTGTATTTGCTTTTGGAGAACAAAGAAGAGCTTTTCTATGTGTGGGGTTTTAATTAAAATAGTTACACATGATTTCTGACATTCTATAAAACATGAAATGCAGTCTAAAGAATATAATAGATTAAGTTAGTATTTCCTCAACTTAATTAATATTAGTTTGTTTATAACAAGAATACTTAAATATTATATCAGAACACTCACAAATAATACTGTAAGGCAAATATGCCAACTCCTTTTAACTTCATTGTGGTTCATCTGTGCCTTCCTACACTAGTCAAGTGCTAAATACACGTCTACATATAGGACAGCTTTTACCATTTCTATTCTGTTGCTTGAATAACACTTAGAAAAAAACCCAAATTAATATTATGGATAAGTAGCATGTAACAAAAGCAACATATTTCTAGCTTGTCTGTTGCAGATTGGTACATTGGTCAAGCTAGTAAAAACTTTTTAGTAGTATGAGTGCCTGGCAAGACAGCATCATGGGGACCTATCAAACAGAAGAGTCCTGCCCAGCCTCTGGAATGCAAATACTTTTTCCATGTACTAATGTAAAGATTAAGGGCTGAAACAAGCTCATTTGTGAAACAGCTGGAATGGGCAAAAGCAATCTCTGCAGACTCATTTTAGCGAAAATACACATCTACTTTTGCGGGAGGATTAAATTTGAGTATTTTCACATGGGATTTTTCAAAAGATGGTGACACAGATCTAGCATCTCCTTGCTAATTTACTGCTGTTTGTAGCAGCAAGGTTTGATGGGGGCAAAAATATCTAACAAAACAATATTCATCCAAGTACACTTCTCCAGTTATTTGAAACACATGCTTAAGAAAACTCTGGTTGCCTATGATGTGCACTGATAGTAGAGGAAATTCACTTTTCCTGTTCAAAAGAACAGCAACCCCAAGGATGATGAAGGCACAGACCTGGTGCAGGACAAACACCCCTAATCCAGCAACTGTGGATACTGGGGGAATTTGAGATGAACAGACTGCAAGAAGCGGTGGGGCTCCAGCTAGTGTTTTCTCACTAAATAACCTCTCCATCAACATTGCCTGAGACTGAGCACTAGGTTGGACGGACTGTTTGAGGCTGCAGGGCACCCTTTAACTTCTCACACACATTTTACCAAATAGATGCACTTAATTACAAATGTACAAGGGATTCATTTTTTATCCAACAGACATTAAAGACATTTCAAAGCCCTGAATTTTTAACTACTGTGTATGCATGTGTCAGCACAATCTATCATCCCAAAATAATGCACTAGGAAGGAATTTACTCTGAAAAACAAATAATCTAAATAGCAAATGCTTAATGGGCTTCGGAGAGCAAATGAGTCTGAGACCAAGAAAACAGGGACACCTGTTCAAAGTTAGTTCCCCATGAATATTTAGAGTTCCCTGCATAACCATTTTTTTCCATTTCTGCAACATCTTTTTTTTTTTTTTTTAAACATACCCCACCAACATTTTAAGCAATTTAATAAAAACTGAAAATAAAACCCATCTGGTATCTACTTAACCTGCAAAATAAGATGGGGCATACTGCAAACTATTTTTTTAGTACTAAGAATACCTAAGATGGTATTGTAAATAAGAAGGGTCCATCCTGTCCACCCGCCCCCAAAAAAAAGCCCAAAACACAAAGCAACCCAAACAAACCCCACCATTTAAGAACAGCTCAGATTTCTTTTAGTGAGGAAAAATAACAACTGATTTGGCAATAAAACTAGGGAATATGACAGCACAGTGTGAGCTGTTAAGTGAAATAGTACTCTACAAACCAATCACTTCTAACTTGTAGAGTAACAAAATTTCTGTATTACTTTCTGTATCTTGATTTACAAAGCCAAGGTAAACACAAACTGCAAAGACTTTAGCAAAACTGATTTTTGTTTTGAGGATATGAAATCTATTGAAGTTGTCAAGAAGTGGTCATAAGTTAACTGAATACCTAGAGCAAGTTCCCATACATGACATTTTTCCTTTAGTATTTGCTTCAATGGAAGAATTTACTTTCATTAAGCTTCCTTCAGCTTTGTAAGACTGGAGTCAAATAAATTCTGATAAAAAATTAACATAACAACCTGGGAACATAACACATTGTGTTATTATTTCACTATCTAACTATTGCATCTCAATTATTCCTTAATATATGTGATTATATTGAATAGCTTAAAGGTTTTAAACTTACATGATATTAACCACTCAAATTACAAAAAACATTCAAAAGAATGAAAGAGATAGTCATGAATGTTTAAATTACTTCACTGGTTCCAGACACTTTTTAGAGGATGATAAAAGAGGAAAATAGGAAAAAGTTTGAGAAAAAGAGAGCAAGTGGTTGAACATCTGGATTTGTATGTAATACATGGATTTATTTACAATAAAGAATAATCAAAGATGCAAGAGAGCAAAGTCCTGTAAAGAATTCAGAATATCACACAGAATTACAGAAGAGAAGTAGAACATAAAGTTGACATTTTTAACATTTATAAAGGATCAGAATACAAAGGGAAAGTAACAGTACTGAAAATCAGTTGAATATTCCCAGTGCAAACACTTGTCAAGTAGTTTTTCCAGAAAACTTTTACTTTTTGTAATATCAAAGGTGGTTGATGGAGAATGTAAATGTGTGGAACAAACCAGATGTGGAAAAAATATTCTTAAATATTGGGGTTTTTTTTTAATCTGTCTGTAATTCATCAGCTTCACCACTATGTCTCCTGATAGCTCTGAATTTTTGTGCATTATGCAAATAAATTGAGAGGCCTACAACACAAACAATTCATATCAGCTGGGCAGCTGTTACAAAAGAAACCCTGGAGTTCAGTTCATACCACAGGCCATGCAACTAGCAGTCATGACACTTTTGAAGGAACCTCTGTAGAAAAAACAGGGGCATCTCCTTCCTCACAACTGTATTTCTTGTACTGGGACATATGAAGTGTTAAAAATAAGATAAGGTTTTCATACCAAAGTAGTTGTGGCTGCATTTATTGTGTGCCTCTGCTGTAAAGCATACATAACAGTTAATATACTGTATATTCAAGAGCATATGATAGTCCTAAAATGTATGTTACTTTCAGGTTTAAATTCACTACATGTACACATGTATAAATTGATGTCTAACACAGAGGGATATCACAGAAGAATTGATGTATGACAGGAAACAAAAGTGTTACCTGAGCTATTACAGAGCTATTAAAACAACCCTTTTTGATTTTCTTTTGAGTTTCAGATTCTCTTACTACTTGTAATTTTTTCTTTGAGACAGTGTTTTGGGGTGGTTTGCTGTAGGCTTTTTTAAGCTATTTTAAAGGCAAAAAAGAATAAGCAAAACCATTTTGGACCTCACTTTGAGAGTCTCCTCGTGCACTCCTTGTAAGCCCCTTGTCTCCAGAGCTTCAATTATAAATGTGCTTAACTTTCATCAGGTGACTGTGTTCATTAATGCCATGACATGATGAAACTGAGGCGATAATGTTCTGTACAGCATCTTACATATCTTAAAGTAAATGTCCGTTCATGTTGAAAGAACTGTTAAAGCAAATTTGTACTTTTGTAGAAAACAGACCTTAATGAGGTTGCTCCACACTGGGTAATCACATGGCCAAAGAAGAGATGGTACTTGTCAGTAGTCTATGTGAAGACCTTAGACGAAATGCTAAATAAAATAGAAGTACTGTAAAGTGTCTGTGGGAATAGCTTGTTTATAGCAAATTTCTCCTTTGTGAATTCAAAATTCTAGTGTAATATTTTAGTGATAAACATGTCCCCAGTTCTTGAAACCTCTCTGAATTTAAAAATAATATATATATATAATTTGTCTTCCCCTTTAATTTCTCTCAGATGGGGTAACATTTACAAGTCCAAGTTTAGGACTGAGTGGGATACACTAAAACAATTCAATTAAAGCAAGTAGCCATCTATCATTATTCCTAATATATCTATCCTTTTACAAATTTTTTTTAGCAGCTGACTTGTTTTCTATATAAAATGCAAGTTCTTCATTCCTCACCTTTCAGGCCTCCCTCCCACAGTCAGGATCCAGCTATTCTTTCTCTAAGCTCCATTCATTTTCCATTTACAGTTGTACCTACACTGTCCATCTAGCACTTCCCCCTTAATTCTTTTGCATTTATCTGATTTCAAGTGTACTCCACGGACCACCACACAACTCAGTTCACTTGTTCCCCAACTCTTTTAAAGCACATACCTTGCCTTGTAGGCACCTACCCTGTTTTATACCTTCTTATACCTTTTTATACCTTCAATAGAAAGTTCCTTTAGTTACTGAATCTTAAAAGACTGCAGATACCTATGGTTACGTATGTGTACACTGTGTGAACACATACATTTATCTACAAAATGAGTTTATGGAAAAGGCGTTCCAAATCCCCAGCTATCTCAAGTTTTTCACTCTGGAATTAATTCACTCAGGAATTTTGCACTTGAAATCTTTGCATTTTGGCTCACACGAGCAACAGTAGCAGGGGATGAAAAAATAGTCTTCAGCCTAAACCAAACAAGCAATTAATAGGCCCATTTGTTTGCCTAATTTAAGCAGCTGCTTAATCTTCTGAACTCTATGCCATACAAGAGTTTCAGTAAAAATTCTGATGGGCCCAGATTCAAAGCTTAAACACAGTAAACCAATCTCAGTAACTGAAAACAAATAATTATTCTTAATTTTTAAACACAGTAACTCATGCAATCCAGACAAAATACACATTTTTTTTTACTTGTCTGTAATGTCCTGGAGATCAGATTTTTGTCCAAGTTTTTGACAAGACTAGCAAATTATTTCAGAAGATCTTGAGCAGGACAGGCAGAGTGTTCAGAGACACATGAGGGAAGTTTAGTATTTTAGTCACAATGGGTTGGAAATACTCTTTTGGTCTTGGTTCACAGAAGAGAAGTAGTATTAAATATGTCCCTGATAGGTTTTAAGAAGAAATTTCAGAGACATTTGAGAACAGAATTCAAAGGAGGTAAGATTAAGCTAAGGAAGCACAGGATTAGTTCTTCACACCAGCAAACAATTGAGTGAAACCAATACCTGACAAACCAAACCTAGAAAAAAATGCCTCCTTGCATTCCCTAGTGCACAATACTAGAAACAGAAAAATCTGTGCGGTAAATATTCAGCTGTAAGTCTTTCTTAATGGAAAAGAAAAACAATGCAGGAAGATGAACCATTGTGAAAAAAAGTTAAGAAACTAAGTAGGGCAGGGAAAATACAGACAAAGGTCCAAGCAAGTACGGCCCTGATGCAGGAAGTGATGCCAGACTATATAACGAGTTCCATTTTCAAGACAGTCTGATTTAATACAATCAAACAGCTAGAAAGAAAAGTATTAATAGGAAAATGAGTAGCAAAGAATTAAAGGATACTACCATGAGAAATTTAACATTCAGAAAGCTGAGATTTTAGAAAAAAAATAGTATAGACAACATACTTTGAATACATTGGTATGTGCAAGAAACACTTCATGCTTATTACCTTCTATTTTTATTTTCTGTAGTTGAAATTTCATCTACAAGGTTCTAAATAGAAATAGTGGCTACAAATAGATCCTTAAAACATACAGTGTGACATATGACAACTAAAAATCAACTGAATTAATTATAACTTCTAAAGTCTACTTTTTTCTTATTACCTAAATAATATAATTTTTTATGCAGCTAGATTTTGAAAAAGAACTGAGACTGATTAAGTATTGTTGCCTTTTATATAGCTTAAAATTACTCCTACTAGAATATATTTAAGTATAATGACATTATAATGGATATCTTACCTAGCAGGTGTCTGAATACAGAAACCAAAGAGGCCCTTTTCCACTCTCATCTAAGACACCTACAGCAATATCTGACATTGATGTTGCATTATCCTCGTTCAGAGTTGTCACATTTCATTTACAAAAGTTTGCTGTGTTATTCCACAATTTTTTCTTAAAATTCCCTGAGAATTGTGAAAAACACTGGATAAATTGCACAATCACCTCCTACTCTGTGTTCTTTCTGACAGACAGACACTCCTGGGACTACAGCAGGCCACACTCTTATGGTTTCAACTTTTCCTGTCAGTGGAGAATGGTCAGGTGGTTCCAAAATTATGTCAAACAACATTGTATTTGGTAAAACACAGTCTGAGGTGTGAACAATTCTCTGCCCTGTATCTGTTCAGAAGCAATGGGAACATGTCATATACATACAAAGCAAAGAATTAGAAAATACACAATATACAAATTTAACTTTCTTTTAAATAAAAGAAGGGAAGGTGAAAAAAACCCTCTGCCATACCCTCTGCAGTACTGCAGCTCTCTTTGTCTTTTCTGAGGCAACACAAGAACAGCTAAACAGGCACCATATAACGTAACAAATTCCCATCCTTAACAACTATAAATGACTTGCACTTATGCCAAATCAGTTGAGTGAAGACTGAAAAACAAAGACTGAAGTGCAACATCAAATTTATATTCAATACAGAGATTGAAATGCTAAGTATTATACCTTTGCACAACAAAGGTTTTAGATGGGGGCAGGTGGGAGAAACACATTAAAACAGTACACAGGCTGCTACTCCATATGTGTTTGCAGGACTATAATAAATGTTTCTAATCTATGAAACATCTGGAACTAAAAATCCAATTTGTATCTTTTTTTTTTTAAAGATGGAATAGTTTTAAACTATATAGCATGGCTTCTGCAATACAAATCTGCACAAAACTTATCAGTATAGGTCTATCCTTTAGGCTTTTTCTAGGAGTATAAAATATGCAGAATCCTACCAGGCCATATTGCCATGGGCTGTGTTGTCAAGGTGACAGAGTAGCTCCAGGGTTTGAGTGTTGCTTGATGAATCATCAGGGGATTCATGACTGCCTGATTCCAATTCCTTCGGCATCCTCCAAACAGCAGCACATGTCATGACTTTACTGTCTGAAGCTAAGCAACAGAGAATAATGTCAACAGATCATTATATTGGAGACATATTTTGTATACAGTGCATCAACATTTATACAAATCTATAAGCAACGCACATCTGCTGTTTAAAGTACTTTAAAATATTATACCAAGATGAATTGAAAGGATGCAGAGTGGATAGAGTGAGCACGGACCTCAAGTTAGCAGTCAAGTTGCTGCAAAACTCGTCAGTGACACACAAGGTGCTTCTCGCTGAGTAAAGGCAAAACTCAGCCCTTGCCAAAACCTGACTTTTTGGGAGGCGAGTTTTCTAAGCTTCGTTCCCCATCTGGATGTTAATGGAGACAACCCATAAGTTTCACTGCTCAACTCCTTTACAATAAGAATTGAGACAACACTTTAACATTTTCCTTTTCAGGACTACCTTCAGTTGAATCTCCAGCATTGTGTCACATCCGCTACTACCCATGGCTGTTTACTGCAAATTTGAGTTTTCCATGTAAGGACATGCATCTAATTCTAATAAAAACAGCTTCCAAGAGACAAACTGAACTTAAGGCACAGGTAACAAAATATTACAATGCATGATGAACAAGGCAACTGAAGATTGAGGAGAAAATACCAAACGGTCTATGCACACATGGCAATGCCCATTACCTAATACTGCATTTCATATCACAGCAAAATGGGAGGAGAGCAGAGCAGCACTGCACATGTTCAAAGTTGTTCCAGACACTGGTTCACAGGAGATGAACAGGTCAGTATGATCCACTACAGCAGGAACAAAGAAACAAGCCGCAGCAGTGTGAGGCAAAACCAGGGGTAGTGACTACCTGCTGGAGGATGTGTTAAATGTCCAGACGACAAGCAGTAATGAATGACACTTTCTGTTCTGAGGTCATTTTGTATGCCTCTCTCACAGGCCTGACTCCAAGTACATTTTAACTGATTTTAATGCAGAGTGCCCGATTACAGAGCCACGACCAACTTGGATCAGTGGAAAGGAAAACAGGAACAATTCTAATGAGAGTGTTTTTCAAGAGGAAGGATGGTAACACTGAAAGAGGCCTTCTTAGGCTAAAATGACATTAACACAAGGGGAAAACGTCTCTATTATAAAGGTCACCAATATGGATTTTCTATATGCAAAAAAGACACCCAAAACCACAAAAAACAAAAGGTAATTCATATGTAGTGATATATAGCAAATAAACCCAAAATGCAAGAATGCATATGCACTTAGGAAGTAGTCATAAGAAATAAAACCCCTGGGTAGTTAAGTCAAACTGAAGAGGAAAAGGTTATTTCTGTGAGGAGGCAGGGATTAGAGGGGGACTTAAGATTAAAGCACAGAATTCAGAACACACAAACAATGAGTATTCAAAAGACTGTACTAAATATAAAATCTGAGGTATGTTACCGTATATGCCCAATTACTATAAACAAGTGGAATACAGTATAAAACCATATATCTAAAGATGATGGTAAATCCCTTATTTATTAACACTTAACTGAACTTCTACTAATTGCAACGCACTCTAATGCAACAGCTATTTCCAAATCATTTGAGGCAAATCCTTTACTCTAAATCCACATGCCACTGAAGGAAGAAAAGGAAGCAGCAGCAGATGGCTACCTTTGAGCAAAGGGCAAATCAACGCAGAGCAGGCATTGTACTCCATACAAACAGTAAATAACTTAAACTCAAAGTGCAATATAATTCAGGAAGGTGAAATTTATTGAATGTTTTGCCTCAATACTCAATATGTGACAGAAAACATCACAGAGAAGTTTCTGGTAAGTGATAACTTCTGAAAGGTCTGTACCACACATGTAAAAGGGCAGGCTCTTCCACTATCACCAACATGAAAAGAACAACAAAAGCAAATCATGGAAAACAAACTACATATTTCTCAAACAATCCTTTCACTCAGTAGAGCATGGTGAGTCTTAAGACAGCCTTGAAATTTTTAACTTCTTAAAACTGGAACATTCTGAAATTCTGATGGTATTTTCCTATGATTAAGTTTTTTAAAAAAGATTTAGTTTCTTGTACAATCATATTTCCAGACTGAAAATCCTGAAATGAGCACTGGTCCAAAGATTGAGAGAGGCTGAAAAAAACCAGTATGTGTGTATAAAGGAGTGCAGGGGTGGGGTTGGGGGGGATGGTGTGCACACACACATATATATATGCATACGTATGTGTCCATATTTTTTATATATATATACACACACATACACACAAATTCCCCTGAAACTTGATGTGACCCAGGTTCCTCTAACACTTTTGAAAATTGTCAGAATCCACCAATGAAACAAATCTGCTTGAATGTTTAATGTCTGCAGCAATCCTACACAGCTTTTATATTTGTTTTTAAATCACTACAACTAATGCTGCTAGGGAGCAAGACTGCAATGTACATTGGCGCTTCAGGGAGAAAAGATTTGCTTGAGGAGTGAAAGCAAGTTTATTGGGTTTCCAGATTTTGCAGACCTATCAAGGTGATTCCTTGGACTGTTGCAGCATACAGCATCCATTCTGGAAAGCTGTTCAGCTGCTCTGATGATGTATCATTTGCTCTTCCTGAATGCAAGAGAAGCTTATCTTCTTGAAACATAATTTGGCCAGATTAGATTTTTGTATTAATGTCTGTTATTATTATGCTACGCAATTATTTGTAATATTAATATTTTTATAATTTAAAAAGTTGTTCTAAGTCTTCTATATTAGTACATAACTTTAAAATATGATTCTAAACTTAAAGATATCTACCAAACGTACTAAGGATCCCAACAGCAGAGTAGTCATTCACACTGTCTCAAACAGTGGAAGTAGTTATTTTCTTCTGACCATGTTCACAGAGATAGAAATACAAAAGTATCTATCTGCCTTTAATTAACATTAAGAAAGCCTCTTCCAGTATAAATAGAAGCAATCTATTTCCTTCTCATGATTACATTAATTATATTCTGGTATTTATTAAAAGTTTCTTCTCACATTTACCATCATAAATGTAAAAAATCAGATTATTACATCTGTTTCCTTCTTATAACAGAAATACCTGTAAGCAACTGGTAACAGTAAAGGGGTCTGGAGTGCAGCCTGTCACAGAATTACATATGTAGGATTCGCTCCCACTCCATGCCTGTTTCACTTCAGTGGGACTAGCAGGGTAGATGAAATTCACTGAATGTCAGAAAGGGGCAACACAAAGCCAACACACATAAAACCCCTCAACAATCCTTGGCTTTCAGCTGGGTTTGGAGGTGCTCATGGAAAACAACAGACCTCTTTCCAGCCTGTGAGTGACCACCCATCATGAACAACTGCACGTGCATTGCAAATCTTGATTCTAACTTTAAACTTTGGACAAATCCTGGAATTAGATACCTGGGTGAGTCCTTGACTTGAATTCAAGCACTATTCATTTCTCTTCGCGCTTTTTACATGCTTATCTGCATTATGGCTTTATTAATTCCCAGATGTGTGAAACCAAAATGGAATTGCCATGGCCTCAACAGACAAGTAATTTAGATATGGGTGGCCTTAAGCAAGGCTTAATTTCCCTTTATATAAGGAACTTCTTAAAAGATACCACTTTCTCCCCGGAAAAAGAGCAGGCAAATGCTAGTGCTGAGTGAAGGTGTCACTTTGTTACAACAGATGATTGAAGTGGACCTTTTTTGTGGGTCACAATTTCTCTTAATCAAATAACTGCTAGCAACAAACCTAGAGGAACCCATGGTCAGGGAACTCTTACTGCATAGAAATCTAAGTAGCACACAGCATTTGTAGAATTACCCATGTAGCCTTATTTCCCAAGTGATCATGTCCAAATTTAAAAAGCCAATATTACTAAGTATTTCTATCACCTCTGCAGAGCCACTGCTTACCTAGAATGCCTACAGGCAAAGAGAAACTCCAGATTTTCCCTTCTTTTACTATCTTCACATCACCCTACCAGATACAAAAATGTAAAATGACACATTTTCATCTACTATCTCTAGAATTATTTCTTAAAAATGTTAAGCGACAAATATGAATGTGATATTTAAATGATAATGCCAGTTATTCTACAAAAGAAAGAAAAACAAGCAAAACACATTGTGTCTAAGTTATGCTTCTGTGCCTTCCTTAAAGCTATTTATATAATTGGAAAGCACTTTTCCATTCCTACCTCACAGTGAAGCCAGAATTTTTATTTATATCACAGCAGAATGCAGAAGAGAATGGATAAGGCTAAGCTAGTTGTGGCTCTGTTGTAGCCACACCACTGTGCTTTTTAAGGAAAATGTTAGTGGGTTTAACTAAGCACTATCGAACCTGTCCTGTGAACCTGAAAGTTACAGTTTCACAGAGAACAAGGGAAAGGCTTACAGAAGGGAGGCCCCACTGTATTCCTAAATCATTGTTCACATAAAACAATCCAGGAATGAGACAATGAACTGTTTAATTGTTGTCACAGTTGTTCTTCCTCATTCAAGAGAAATCCCTTGCCTAATTCATGGTGCATCTTCTGTATAGCTCTGCGAGGGATAGAGCTTGATGTACTATTTCAACTGCCACAAATCCTTGTTAAGCACTGTTTTCCCAAGTTCAGTACTATCCTGTGGGCAGAGGACACCCAGTTTCATCTGCGTGATTCTGATGAAATGTTCCAGGCTTAGAAACAAACAAACCAGAATTCAAGGAGTAGGCAAATAATCCCATGTTTTGATAACACGAAGTTAGGAAACAGCTAACACCAGGCTCACAGCTATGAAGGTGCAGTAACCATCAGCAGGAAATAAACTTTGTCAAGTTCAAGCAAAGCCTAAGAGAGATAACCATGGCTACAGAGCATGAGGCTGCCTTTAGACGCCCACTTTACAAGTCCAGCAAGTGAGAAAACTCTGCATGCA
Organism: Gallinula chloropus; assembly: GCF_964237585.1. Lineage (NCBI taxonomy): Eukaryota > Metazoa > Chordata > Aves > Gruiformes > Rallidae > Gallinula > Gallinula chloropus. The sequence goes on from NC_140087.1 coordinate 103,805,708, forward strand.
GAGCATGCAATTTGCAAAGGGTCACAACTCGGTCAAATCAATACCAATTTTCACTGCAGCACTCAAAAGGACTTCTCAATGAGGGCTATTTCCATGACAATTTTCAGCTTTCCACTACCAGTTGTTTCAACACACACACACACAAAAAGTAAAAGTTGTAGACAGGGAAAGTACTCTGTTTGCCTTCTTCCAAATGCTGATCTCCTTGGAGTGTTGCTCCAGCTTATAGCAGTAGCCTCAGAAAGAAAGAAAACTGGAAAAAACCCAAAAAACAAAAACCAACGTACAATGTGCCTGAAAAGTAAATATAACAGCAAGTTAATAATGAGAGTTTGAAAAGAAACACATATGTAACATTAACTACAAGTCCTTGTTACTCCTTTATAGAGTAATGTCACACCAAGAGATCAATTCAGCAGAAGCCAGCAGACATTCCTTAACAACTACACAATCACAGAATCACAAGGTTGGAAAAGACCTTTCAGATCACCGAGTCCAACCGTTCCCATCCTATGCTAAACCATATCCCTAGAGTACCTCATCTCCCTTTTTTTTTTTTTTAAACACATCCAGGGATGGTGACTCAGCCACCTCCCTGGGCGGCCTGTTCCAGGCCCTGACAACTCTTTCAGTGAAAAGTCATTTCAGGACTAGATGCAAGAAGTATGGATACAAGAACAGAGACTGTTGATTTTGGTTGCAATACATTTGCTCAGGACACTGAAAGTCATTCCAACCCTTGTAGAAAAGTAGGTTTTAATGAATTTGCAGATTTTGAAGCTAGAAGGGTTTGCCTATGCACTCACACAACCCTTGATTCTGCCTCAGCAATTCTTACAGTTGAAGACTTACATAATGAAAGAAGTGAGCTCTGTCACATCTCCAGATTTAGAGAAAAGCAGCTAAACATTTTAAGTCATTTGGAATTATTATAAAGGTTTTTTCAGAAAATGCCACAGATTGAACAACTACAAAGAATTCATCAGAACATCAAGTGTCATAAAAATCTGTTTACATAGACTTCTTGAAAGATAGTTTATTCTCTTTAATAAGTAACAGCTTTTAAAAGGACATAACACGCAATCCCACTAAACATACTAAGAAACCAATTGATATCTGGATGATTGATGCAATAAATCAGAATATACTTATGTGAAAGATACAGTCTATTTTGTCACTGTAGAGTGTAAATGTTCTCACTGAGAACTCTATTTGGTTTTATGTTATGGCGACCAAAAAGCCACACTTGCTATGCCAGAGCTGTAAGTGATTTTCCAATTGAAAACAACCCAGTCATTCCATTTTTTTGTCACACAAATCCCTCTACTGAAGTTCTCCCTCCTCAAATACGTGTTTTTTTGAAGTTTCTCTAAAATAAACTATTGTTACTCAGAAGCCTAGTGGTTTAGAAAAACCAACTAGAAAAAAAAAATCCACAAAAATACCCCACAAACCCACTTAGAACTACTATGAAGACACTTCTACCAGTCAAATATTACTAAACCAAATACGAAATAGAAAATCCAAGTGAATATATGGAATATAAATCAAATCCTCACCAGAACTGTGGATGCCAATCAATATGCTGCAGTTTCAGCAAAGAGGAGATACATGCAGGGAGCTATGAATTTTGTTTGCTTTCCTCTTTCAGGTGTGGATTGAGTCACTGACTTGATAAAGTCAGTAAGTATTATCACTTACCCATGTTCTGTCTGCCACAAGTTCATACACTGGAGTCATTTCTCCAGAAATGAAGCTAGTATCTTTTACAGGCAGTAAATAGAAACATTAAAAAGAATAAAGGAGAATCATATGGTTTTCAACTCCTCTTAAAATAATTGATAAAGCCTAAAACAGGATTTTAAGAAATTACCCCCCCAAAGTGTTAAGTAGGTGGTGCCATAATACAAAGGGAAAGGTCTAAGTGTAGAGTTGAACGGACATGGAAATACTACCACTTGCCCCTCTCACCCCTACACCCCCCACCCAACAGACTTAGTGGATTTTGATCCCATTTATATGGGTCCACATCAGCCAACTTTATAATTCACTGCTGTTCAACCATTTACCTTTCTTCCATCTGGTGCCACTTGCTGAATAAAACCTCCCATGCCACTGAAGTATGTTCAGACATATTTAACAACTGCAGTCCTGACCTGCCAGAGGCTTACAGTAGTCACCCAAAGCAGACCAGATTCAGCTCTGCTCCATCCTGCCTAACTACATCATTTTACAGAGCGTTTTAACCCTTGTCTCCCATCATTCTTTCCAGTCTTTCTTAACACATGATGAATTGCCCTCAATTGTTTTTCCTTCTACCAAAAGAAGATATTCAAGCCAGTTATTGCTAGTTTCCTGTTCTCTTTTTGAATAATTTCAAAACGTATTTTGTATGTACATTAGTAATTCAATATTTTTAAACTAATCGTTTCTAATCAACAGCTATACACATCAGATGGTAGAATCTACAGAAACAATGTTTTCATGTTACTTTCTGATGTCATTCTGCTCATTCCCCTGTGTTTAACCTTGAAACCCGAATGACAATGCTCCCTACATCACTGCCTGCAGACATTCACACTGAAGCTGGAGCAGCTGAAGTATCAGTGCCTGACAGGGTTTGCTCTTTGATCAGCTCAGGTGGTGCAAAGCCAGCTGGCTGCAGTTACTCTGTTGCCCAGGGAACAACAACTGAAGTGTATACTTCCTAAATCTGCACAGGAGGCCCTTCTGCAGCATTGCCACAGCAGCTCTGGCTGTGCAAGGCTGAAGTGGTGAAGCTGCTACAGCTCCAGCCCAGCTGGTGCCCATTAATGCTCTCGGTATGACAGGAACAAGCAGCTAGGGTTCAGAAGCCTCCTTCTTACTATTGACAAACAGAGTTATCACTCTTCCTTATTAATGAATGTAAACATCCTTCCGCTAGTTTAATAAAGAAAAAAAAAACCCAAATGAATCAAGGCTGCATCTTTTTTCAGAGATTAACCCTGTAACCTTTTCAGTCAGTTTAGAGAGAAATAAACAGTATTCCATGTATTTGACAACATGTCCTTCTCAAGGGGACACACACACACCACCACACCATTATTTTTCTGGGTTAAAAATTTAATCTTTTGTGCCCGTGTAGTCTTTCATTTTACACTTTTCTGAAATACATGGGGTGAGATATATGTAGCAATAGAGTTGCAGGCAATTTAATCTTTCTTTCCATCACTTAGATGCACTTCTTATAGCTACACAAAGACAGTCTTTAATTTTTTTGAAAAAAAGATAAACACTAAAACAGGGGAGAAGTGTAACACAGCAGCTCACTCAGTATCCTAACAGAAGAAGTATGTTTTCAAGTGGAACTGAAAGCAGAAAAAAAAATCAGTACAAAACACAGTGACACGCAACAGTCCAGACATTCATACACAGGACATCTTCCATACTTAGCTGTTGTGTCATTACTCCAGCTATGTGGAAAGCAGTGCATAAAGAGCAGCCTTCTTGTAAGCATACAGCTCACAGGTGACTATAAATTCACATTTATTGCACACCAACACAACACACATACAGCTTATGTCTCTAAACAACAGGAGCCTATGATTGCCTTGTATGTACAGTGTCTAAGGAGGTTTTAAAAACCTCGCATGGGATTGAAAGACTGATCTAAGAGCGTGGGAAGGGCAGGGGTATGACATGGAGAGACAGGTTAACCCATCACATTGTACAGAAAAGGGAGACAGAACCCATAGAAAGCAGGCAATCAGCAGGCAGAAAAAGTGGAGGAGGCATAAATTGCACTTTTTTTATAGTCTGATATTTCTCATACTATCCAGAGATGATTTGAAACTATGTTCTAGCACATACGTTTTTGGGGAGGGGGTATACTCTGCAGATATATATCAATTTGAGGGAGCTCAAAATTTACTGACTGTGTGTCTGGAACTCTGCCATATGGGGCCAGCCCAAGTGAAGAACCACAGCCACAGCTATATTGATGAGTTGAACTTTGCTCTTCAGGTAGGATTTGGCTGCCATGCTGTAAAAGCTGCTCAGCAGCACAAACAGGCATGCTTTCTTTCTGACACCTCATGCGACTACATCTCATAAGTCACAACAATGATTTTGGCTTGTTTGATACCTCAGATATATCTCTCTAGGTATTTTAACAGAGTAGAAAAGAATAGAAAAACTAGCACTAACTACACAGTTTTGTTTGTGATAATCTTGCTGCTGTTGTTGCTACCAGAACACTAACTGCAACAGCGGGAGCCACACAAAAAGCAAGGTATCAGCTGGCCATATAAAAAAGCATTGTGAGATTTAACCCTGTGCTGAGGAGAATGGCACAATACACTAATAAAAGCCAATGAACCATATTTACATGTTGGCTTCCATCATCACCAAGGCTAGTGAAGCTGAACACCATTATCAACACTGATAATACCCACACAAAAGTAGGCAGAGAAAGTGAGAGTCTCCTGGAGGCACTTAATTCCATCACAAACAAAGCCATGGCAGCTGTCACAAGCAGGAATCAACGACAGAAATGCACTAAGGTCCCCACTTCATGTTTTATCAAGTATTAAAACACTATACTCCTTAAGAAGTTAATGGGAGCTGCACATTCAATATTCTATTTAAATAACCTTTAGCATTCCCATTCTATTCCATAGGAGTTCCAAAGACAAATACAGTGACTTGACAGATCATTGATATCTACTTCAAACCCGACAAATGTCACTATACCCAGCTTGAGCAGTTTATGTGGCTGCCCCAAGATTACCAGATCAAGAGGTAAAAGGTGGCAGGTTACCTGGGAGGTGTGTAGAAACAGTATCTCCCCACACAAGAATGCTGTCAGGAAGCCAAAGCTCATCTGGAGTCGAAAGAGGCAAAAGTCAACAAGAGCTACTACAGATGTATCAGCAGCAAAGGAAATTGACCAGATAAAATGTGGTCCCACTGCTTAATGGAGACAGAGACCTTGATGACAGAGAATACAAAAATCCAAAGTACTGAATGTTTTCTTCCCTGTTTTTTTTTTTTTACTAGTCATGGGAGTCAGGGACCCCAGGTTCTCAAAACCAGCAGAAAAGTCTGGAGCAATAAGGACTTGACCTCTGTAGAGACGTTCAGGAGTATCTACACAAGTGGGACCTGAGTGGATGCAGCCACAAGGGCTGAGGGAGCTGGCCAATTAAGTTATGAGGCCACTTTCAGCTATCTTTGAAAGATCATAGTGATGGGGAGAGGTTCCTAAAGACTTTAAGGAAATATCATCCCTATCTTGAAGATGGAGAAGAAGGACGATCTATAGTCTACCCTCAGTCCTAGGAAGATGACAGAATCACAGAATGTTAGGGGTTGGAAGGGACCTCAAAAGATCATCTAGTCCAACCCCCCTGCCAGAGCAGGATCACTTAGGTCAGGTCACACAGGAACATGTCCAGGTGGGCTTTGAATGTCTCCAGAGGAGGAGACTCCACAACCTCTCTGGGCAGCCTGTTCCAGCACTCTGCCACCGTCACAGTGAAAAAGTTTTTATGTTCACATGGAACCTCCTATGGTCTAGCTTGTACCCATTAAGGTGACAGATGGCATGAACCTGGAAAAATATTTCCAAACATAAGGTGACTGTGAGTACTCAGCACAGATTTATGAAAGGGACATCATGCCTGATCAATATGACCACATTTTGCAATGAAAAGTAAATTGAAAATACAGGCTTAGTAAACAATGGGAGTTGATGTTGTTTATCTGCACTTTAACAAGTCTTTGGTACGGTCTCCCATAACATCTTCAGAGACAAGCTGATGAAGTACAGGCTACAAATAAGCTAGCAATATGGTAGGTTGAAGAGCAGCTAAACCACTATTCTCAAAGGGTTGTAATCAGTGGCATGAAGAGTATCCCAGTGGGGCCAACACTGTTTGGCATCTTCAGTGAACCTTAGAAGAATAGCAGCAGGCTGAAGAAATTGACCAACAGAAACCTGGTGAAGTTCAACCTGAAATGCCCCAGGGAAGGAATAACCTCATGGTCCAGTACACAGCTATCCAGTACACAGCTAGGGGCCGCAGCTGAAGAACAGTTTCCCTCTAAACACATACGCTACAAGAATTAAGGTTTTTAAAACTATCACCTAAAAATTAGGAAAAAACCCTCTCAAATCTTAAAGATTCAAAAGCATTTCAACATTTTCACATAGGCACTGCAGAGATACTGTTAGAGTACACTACAGATCTACTGTTAGTTGACTGGAATGAACTCTAGATTTCTTTATCAAAAAATTATCCATTGGCTCAAGATTGAAGACACGGTTAGGACTTCACTTGTGGTTTTTATATAAGTCAGTAGAAGAAGAAAAATAAAAAAATTAAAAAGCCTTCAATGTTCTCTTAAGACTATCAGGCAAACTACTCTCCTTTAGCCTCTCCAGCTTTCCAAGAAAGGTGGGATCCAGTGAAGCTAGAGCAGGCTATCTTTCCATAGTAGAAAAAGGGTCACAGGAAATGGAATACTAAGAGGGTGAAGTTTCAAAAAGTCTTAATGTTTACTGGGAGGAGCTTGCACAGTATACTTGGTTTCACTTACACGATTCATGAATAACTCTGAAGTCTAATACAAACCAGAGAAAACCAAGCTTCTAAATTTCACTATTTAATAAGCTGGTTGGACAAGAATTCCTAAACATGTACTGCAAGACCTTATGAGTATCTGCAAAATGTTATTTACTGCAGTAGTAGTGTTGACCGGAGATGGAAAAAGAACACATTTTCTTTCAGCTTATTATACTAGTTCAGTTCAACATTTGAAAATTTTGACTTAGAAAACTATTTGAAATTGGAGAAGAAAAAACCCCACCTTTTTCTTGTTCTAATCTCCCCCCAAAAAAGAAGGGGGAGGAGAATGAAACCTTTTAATGCTGAAGGATAGAGCATCCTGGTAATTCAACAGATTCTCCCCCAGTGACAGTTCTAATTCAGAAGCATTTTATCCACTTTCTGCATTTTAGAACCATTCTTTTCAATATCATGACCATCCTGTAATATTTCTACTTCAGTCATTCTCTCTCCTCCCTCTTTTTTTCTGACATTAGCTGTATTTTGCTTCATAGGACAAACGTTACAATTATCCTGATCACAGTTGTCAAATAAAGATGAAATCCTAAATCAAGGGATAACAAGCATCTGTGCTTCAAGTTAATTATATTATATACGCTCTCCCAATTCTTACACTTTTCCCTATGCATCTGCTCCTACACATTGGCTGAGATACTTCTGGGCTTGACTCCTACAGCAGTCTTACGCATGTATAAAATTGGAGCACACATTAAGCTAACACAGCTACATTGCTTGTCATTTGGACCAAACTCAACATACATCCATGCCCAGAGGCGTTCAAACTTGAACAGCAATTAAGATGGAACAGTTTCTCAAGCACGTCACCATTTCTGTAGTGATTTTCCATCACACCGATTAGATAGTCAACCATTTCCCTTAATACTTTATTGAAGAGCACTTGGGAAGGAATGCTGCAAGTTACATATAGCAGCCAGAATTCCTGAAAACAACAACAGGTACAACCTACAAAGAACACTAGGAGAACACCAAGCACGTTTACTTCTTCTCTCAAACTATGGGAATAAAGTTTCTTCTGTGCATCCTGCCAGAATTGCTGAAAAGAGCACTTGGGGATACTTAGAGACATACATTCAACTTCTCTCCCCACATTTTCATGGCTGCAGCATATCACATGGCTGTGCCAATGACTGAAGGGGCTTTGGACAGCCTGGTCTAGTGGAGTGTGTCCCTGCCATAGCAGAAGGATCTAACTAAACTATCTTTCAGGTCCCTTCTGAACCAAACTGTTCTATGATAGATGATTACCCTACACCACATGGAGCGTTTTCACTACAGCAAAGGAGTACCAGTGAAGTTAATGTCACCTTTATATTATAATGCAATCTTTATTTTCCTTTTCAAAGTTAAAACACAGTTTTGCATTACTCTGTCTCGATGTTCTGGATCTACAAACTCGATCTATTTATATAGAGTCTTCACAACCACTGCATAGAGGCACCAATCTTGTTTGGAGAAAGAAAGCAGAAAACCAAGAGATATGTTTGCCCAGGTGCCTGCCCGCATGTGCAAAGCTGCAGGTAACAGCTTTCTCCACTTGCACTTTCTTTTGCCCTCTAGTGTCTTTGTTACGTCCTTACAGCTCATGGAAGTGAAGAAAGTTTTCTGCAGCAGTTGAAAACCATGGTTGCACCAGGAAAATAAATTGGTTTCTACATACATTTCAATAGATCTGAATAAGAAATTGAGTTCTTAAGAGAAGCTGTGGCAATCACAAGCATGGGAGGCGATGGCAACATAGAAAATTATTTTTCAGGTATTAAATTTCAAAATGGTCTCAGGAAGACTTTTTAACCAACTGTAAGAGTGCTGTTTTCATTAGTCACCCACTTCACATAGAAAATCTGTTTTTGTTGCAGTGGTAACAGCCTGACTTAAAAAAAAAAAATCAACATCATTACACTTGAAAGACATTTTGCTTTTAAATTTCATTTTTATTGTTCCCAGTGAGAGGAATTAATCTGGCTTTATCCCACTCATTTAAACTAAGAATTTATCTGAAAGCATTTAGTTAAAAACAGAAGGGGCATTCTACTGTGAGTTCCCCAAATACTGTTATTAGCGTTATAGTGTCAACTCCTGTAAGACCAAGAGCTGATGTTTTCAGGTAATTCCAGTGCATGCCATTCCAAAGGTGAGAACAACTCACCCCAGAAAATCTGGTGGTCAAAAAAAGTGACAGGTGAAACTCTCGGTATACCAAGTTTAATTAATGCATGCAGAGAAAAATCATTTAAGCCACCTGTATGTGATGCTGCAGCCAGAACTAGTAGTAATAACTAGGAAAAAAGTTACGTGTGTCAAGATGAACAATTCTCTTGACCTAATATGCAGCAGTAGCTATGGAAGCCAAGCAAGACATTAGGCATCCTTACAAAGGGTACTGAAAATAAAACAGAAAAGATTGTTCCACAGCCCCATAAAAACTTTTTATGTCCTTATCTCAAATGAAGAGTGCAATTCTGGTGTTTACATCTAAAGGAAGGCATGGCAGAGTTGGAGGAAGGCAACATAAATGAAGACAATGGAACAACTTGTCTTATTAGATATTCAACAACTCGAGACTATTTCATTTGGAAGGAAAAACAACTTGGGAAGAACATGACCTAAATTTACAGAAACAGAAAAGCAGTGGCAAGGTGAAAGTGCTGCTACTACAGGTCAAATCTTGCAATCTCAGTTCTAAGTGTCACTCACTGAAATACTATAAAATAAGTTTAAAAAGAAAGGACTAGGAGTTTGAATAGCAAGTAGCTGACTGAAAATTGATGTTACAAAAGCCTGTGGCAGAAGGTAGTATCAACTACTTCAAAAAGGGATTAGAAACCTGTCTATACTGCTCTACAGAGGAACTCCTGTTGCTGCTGCAGGAGTCATGATACAAGTACAGATGAACCAATCACTTGTCCGATCAACAGGCTGGCACTATTTCATTTGTAAGGAAAAGGTAAAGGTAGTTCTTACATAGATAAGGTTAACTTTCACAGAAATGGCAGTATGAAGGTAAAATGCCTTGCTGCATCTCACTGATCCACTCTACACCAAAAACAGTTCAGACTAACAAACAAAAGGTGGTTGCGGTATTGTTTTTAACTGACCTCTGTAGATTTTCCACTGGAACTGATAGTTATGTCTAAGAAAAAAAAAAATATTCTATACAGGCAAAGGTTATCCTTAAAAAATAAAAACATCCGGATAACTAGGTTGCCTTTCCTCCTGATCTGTTTAGGAGATAAGTAGGAATGGTATCTCCGCAGCAATTCATGTGTTCCTTGCAACCCCCAAAGTACTAGGTTTCTAAACTGAGCCATATTTCAAAACAGAAGGAAGGTACAAATAAACACACTTACATTTCCCAACAATTCAGGTAACCTTATTACTACATTCAAGTGAACTACCAATAATTCCATTATTATGGAGGCCACGAGATAGGGATTCCTGCCTGTGCACTGCAAAATTTTATGAAAAAGCGCACTTCATTTAAAATTCCTACACCTTTTTCTTAGACATTAAAGCTAAATAGCTGCTCAAAAATGGAAGTCTGAAAACAGACTGATCAATAGCCCTTCCTTCATCAGCACACATACCCTGGGATGCCAGTTTCATCAGTTATCTAAGTCTTCAGGACAAGATCTGATGTCGGGGGGAAATGTTAAAAAGATAAGAGCAAAAAAATAGATTTTGCTTGCTTGTTTTGATGAAGGGAACAGAAGGAAGAAAAAGAAAAAATACTGTGACCCTCTTTTTCCTTGAGCAAACTGATTTTCAAAATTTTTGCATTTAAAGATACCCAAGAGAGACCTTCAGACAGCTGTTTTAGAGATTAAGCAGTTCTGCAATTGATAGGCTGCAATCATTTTTCCCTCCTTTGAAAGAGATCTCTAGTTCCATGAGCAACAAATACCAGCCAGAAGAGATACCAGCCAGAAGAGATACAATGGCATACACATATGCCATCAGTACAATAGATGCTTATTAGTATAACAAGCTCACCCTAAAAAGAAATCTACAGTAGTAGATTCATTTACATAAGCATGCATGTCTATCACTCCAAGTACAATTGAATTAAAAAGGATCATACAGCTTGCCTGCTTCATGTTCTTAAAGAAATCTCAAAGTAACTGAGGTTATTTGGTTCACACCTGTGACAGTGGTTAGAATCAAGGATGCACCAAGTTTGAAGGAACTCTTACTTGCAGTGTTGAATCTACAGAACCCTAGGCCTTACACTTTCTTGGGAAGCTATTTTCTTGGTTGCAAATGATTTCACAAGCCTGAAAATTAATTTTAAATTATTCATGTTTTTTGGTTGTTTAAAACTGCTAAAATTGATAATTTTTGTTAAAGTTTGACTAATAGATTTCTATTAGAATAAACTGCTCTTATGCAAATTCTGAAATAAAAATGTTTCAAAGGATATTACTTTTTTTAAGCAAAGTATAACAAACGCAGCTAGAACAAATACTACAAATGCAAGACAAGGAAAGCTATGAATAAACGTCCCAAGCCAAATCCTTAGTAAAACATACCAGTATTGAGAAATGTGTTGTCTTAAGACATGTCAGTGCTTTTTGGTTTTTTTTTAAAAAAAAAACCACAAACACAACACACCCCCCCCAAAAAAAAACCAACCACACCAAAGCCTGAAATTTCACTTGATGTTGAAATTTATTTATATTTGTTCAAATTATTCACTCTTAATTAGTCAATACATGAGCATTTCTTAAACCTCACACTACTGAGAACTCTTCTATAAACTCAGAGCTCTGGTCCAACACGTAATTCAGAATTTGGCATCTAAAAGAGGCTGTAAAACAAAAAAAAAGTACCCTTTTCAGAAGCAAGACCTTCAAGATGAATTAGACAACTGTCATTGTTAAGTATCTTGCCTCAATGAATTCATACAGGTAATACACAGTAATTAAACATTCACTTCAAATTGGGAAGTATGAAACTTTTAATTCATCAGCATTCTTTAAGACATACCTGCAAAATGCCCAGCAATCCTAATTGCAATCTCCTCACAGCACTAGACATTTAATAAGTGATACACAGTAAGGAAAACTGTTTCAAAATATCCTGTTCTCTAGAAAGAGTAGAATCATTTCTCTCAATTTTTAAGCTGCACAAAAGCACCACTGAGAGCAGCAGAACAGAAATTCTTACCCACATCTCCATACAAAAATTTATTTCATATTTATCTCTCATGACTTTTTATGTAATTTCTGAACTATGTGTGTTCCCCTGCAACATACTCTCCAAGACAATTTGCACTTTTCATGGCAGTCTGCATGGAGAACCATGACAAATACTTTACTTCTGTCAACTTTATTTTTTTTTCCCTAGGGTAAGCTGAAAGGAGGCAATGCTCAAACTGCTCGTCATGTTCTCTGACTACCCATGGCACCATTGTCTGAAAGTGCTAGAAGGCCCACACCAAAACTGACAGGGAGCACCCTAACATCTTAACAGTACACAGCAGTGCAAGTCAATCCTCAGGTTAATGCTACGGATCTCTTCAAATTACTGGAATACCTACATAACCTTAAAAATCTCAGTCTAATACCCTGAGACTATTTATTTTACTCTACAAGTTACAGTTTCCAGATAAAAAAAGTATCATTATACCAATACTGATGGAAATCAGCAAAACCAAGAGCTGTCCCAGCTGTCTGATAACAAAACCCGATTATTCAATGTCAAGATTCTTACACTCAGCAGGTTTTATCCCTCAAAAGCTAGCAGGTAAGGGTTGTTTTCCTCTTAAATCATTTTCAGTGTTGATACAGCTCACACACAAACACTTTCCACACCTGCTCCCACCCTGCTTAACATCATTAAAGCAATTCATTCTAAACATCAGGCTTTAATGCTGGGGAGGGTGTGGGGGGTGTGGGTTGTGGCCTATTATGTCACATTCTAATTTTCATATTTTCAATTACATGAAAGTATTCTTGCAGCTGAGAAAATACTCTCGCAACCTAATTCACACTTGCACAATCAGCATAAACATCTTAGTTAGTTTGCCACCATGATTTGGAACAACAGAAGTAGAAGTCGAAGTCTCCAGACCACTGTTCACCTTATAGCAGCAAAACCAAGCTCAACAACTTAAGAATCAAAAAATCATTTCAGTAGAAAGCATGGAAACAAAGAAGAACATAAGGTCTCAGGAAAGTTAAAGAGATTTGCCATAGGTAAAGAGAAAATAAAAAGCAAAATAGGAACCACTATTAAAAAAAGAAACAAACAAAACCAGAACAGGCAGATACTGTTACAGTAATTGGTTTTTCCAGTAACAGACACTAAATGATGAAGAAAACAGCTACAAAGTGCTAACAACTAGAGGCCATAGCTTATTTTGTTAACATTTCTGAAGCATTCCACAGAACTGATGGCCCAAAGGTTGCACATCACTGGGCACCATTCTCCTATAAGATGTGTGGCAGTTAACAGCACCTTGGCATTGCCTACAGTAACACTCCTGAAATGTCGTCATCTATCTTTGTCCCCCAAAATATATCCTTCATGTGCTCGCAAAAGAAACACCAAAGTAGCTTCTTTTCATCACTTCAAGACTCACCTGTATTTTCCACCAATGCAGAATTCTTTATCTGAATCAGTTCATCCCCATATCTCCTCCTCGTTTCATGTAAACCCACTGGTCTGCCTTACCCCCTTAACTTCTCTATTGTTTTTACCATCTCTTCTAAGCATCTGTAGAACACAGGTAAGAATGCAGTAACTACCCAAGTAACTGGCCATTACATAGTATCAAAATTTAAACAAAACACTAGTTTTACACTGACAGTGTAAATAGGCAAGAGCAGAGCAATGAGGTTTTATTCCAACATATAGAGTAAGCTAAATAGAGTTTATCCTTTGCAAAACTTGAATATAAGTAGAAGCTATTGACCTAAGAGTTCCCTTTAGATTTATCAAAATCATTACTTCAATCATTACTTCAGAATTATAGTTTTCCCTAAACACATCATGACCATTCATTCCCTTTAAAAAAATCTCTGCCATGCAGAGATGACACCTAAGCCATTTAGGAAGGAGCCTCCCATTGCTGGTAGAACTGGCATAGCTACAAAGCTCTTAGAACAGACTACCTAAAAACCCCTCTGCATTTCCTTTTCCTTAAATGATGAAGCTGAAATTTACTTTCTACAGCATTTTCTAAGACTTTAGGAAATAGTCCACCTCCACTTTAAGAGAATTCTAAAGTGGCAAATGAGAGAAGGGGGGAGGTATAAACCAGACAGCAGATTAAGATGAAGCTCTATACGAAAGGAAGCATACACAAGACACATGACAGTGTATCAAACTGGACTAATGAAGAGGGCATCATTCAGGAATCAACATGTTTCCAGGTGAATGCTTTCCGAGGCATCATTCCAAGGATTAAGACTTTAATCCAGGGATCCCACTTTTTTCAGCCAACCCTAGATCTGAGGCTTCCATCACCTACGTTACATAAAAAATGAAACTAGACATGTTCCTGGTATTTTACCCTGCCTCGAAGTCCATTCAAATGGCTTCTGTATTTCCCTTCCTGTACTCTGACACTTAAGAAATAGCAAGATGGAATATGGAACATCATCCAGAGGCTTTGTCAGGTTTCCCTTGTTCTAGTTCCCAAGAGACTCTGCTCTAGCGTGACCAACAGAGCTTTGGCATTTCACCTCAGCACAATGAAACACTTATCCTAGTGTAGGCTAGGATGCTCTTTTGAACAGTGAAGCAAGGCTTCTTTCAAACTTTAAGCAGTGATACACATGTGAAATAACTTTCCCCTTAACAGGTGAATAGAGCTCTTGGATGGATACCAATTTCTTGCACATCTGAAGACTAATTTATCTTCATTTTAAAACTTATTATTATATTTAGAGTACCATTATTCTCACTGGTTTATATCTTTATTTGGAGCATACATTGTTGACCCTCGCCCCACCCCATCATTATTCTTTTCTGATATTTAAAAGTGCATTTTTACTAAGATGCTATAATCTCCTTAATTACTTTGTCACCTTTCCTATTCACATTTTTAAGTGTCACTCCTGTCACATTTTAATGAAAGTAAGAAATGAATACTCAATTGACTACAGCTAGTCAGAACAGCACAAAGCAGGCAGAATTGTTCTGACAGGGATGTTCTGCTAAATACAGCATTCTCCTTTTCATTTCTGGAATACTGTGAAGGAAGTTATATGGTTTGTGCTTTGCTGAACATAACTTTAATTTATTAATAAGTATCTGAAGCAAATATGTCTGTGCAACTTTCAGAGATTAAGCATTAACCAATTAAAATGCAATAGCACACTCATCTTATTGGCACCTTTATTATTATCACTCCAAATCCTCTGTACATTGTAACATTCTCTCAACAATCCATCCTTCTAGCCTTTTTATTTTAAAAAAATTCTCTAAAATACAGCCATCATTGGTGGGAGGGGGGGACACTATAATCGAGACTGCAACTGAGAAGAATAAGTTTTCCCCCTGCAATTTCTCAAAAATAACTATTTTTAAAGCACGTGCATAGGGAGGGGTGGAGAGACAGCTACACAGTTTTAGCCTTTTATAAAGGCACAATGGCCTAGAAAATGAAATTTCTGGTTAATATCTAAAGACGTATTTGTTCCAGTGCTATTGGAACCAGTACTATTCTAGTTAACACTACCATCCCAAATGAAAAGATACAAGGCTTTATTGAAAATGCATTTTCCAAATTAGAAACCAAAGTAGTAAATACTGATGCTAACAAGAAATGAGTTTTCCTGGGTCTTGCCTTGAAAGGAATGTTTTTTCTTTTACAACCTACTTATGTAACAATACCCCAGTAAAACATCTTGAACAAAAGAATATGGAGTAGCATTTAAATTAACTTTATTCATTGATTGGAGAAGGTATTTCCCAAAATGCATATTCAGCATGCACATAAATTTCTCTGCAACTTCTTAAGAACAAGAAAGTTATCTAAGCCACCTTATTTTACTTTTTTGGGAAGTTACTTTTCTTGAAAGCATAGGAATTAAAAGAGGTTGCAGAATCATTATGAGTTATGCAGGAACAGTCTCAATACATTTCTATCATACAGTTATTAGAAATGTGTAGTATTTAGTAAATAGTAAATATTCCAACAGGCTTTATGCAATAGTAGAGTAACTCTTATTTGAGCTGTTTGCCAAAAATAAGAAAGGAAATTCTGTCTCCAATTGTTGAAATATGCTGTATTTGGCATTTTTGACAGATCTTCCCCAGAGAAGGCAAAAATAAAAGCTCATCTCAAAATGATGACTGAATTGTGATCACTTGCAAGTTTAGCCATTTATAGAAGAAAACACTTCAAATTTATCATAAGTCAGGACTTAAAAAAAAAATATCTAGTGGACAACAGGGAAATAATTTTTCAATGACATGGAAATCTAGCTATTATATTAAGGTTTTTCACATGACTTCACTGCCCCTCCAACATTTCTTCCTGCCCTTAGCAGTAGGTGGGCAATGGGTGGGCAAGATCCTGGGAAGGGGCACAGCCAGGACAGTTGACCCAACATGACCAAAGAGAAATTCCATACTGTATGATGTCTGCTCAGCTAGAAGCTGAGAGATAAAAGGAGGAAGTTGAGGGCATCTGGTATTTTTTTTTTTTTTTAATTCTTGTTGCTCATTTTGGGTTCTTCTGAGTTTTTGGCGGTGGTGGTTTTTTTTGGCTAGTTGGCTGCTGTTTTGGTTGGAGCTTGTTTGTGGGAGTTTTGTGTTTTGCTTTGGGGGTTGTTTGCTTTGGTTTGTTTTTTTATATTGTTTTTATTTGGGGTGTTTTGTTTTTTTTCTTTGTTTGGGGGTTTTTTTGTTTGGTTTGGGGGGGTTGTTTTGGTTTCTATGGGTTGTTTTTTGTTTGTTTTACAAAATGTTTGCTTTACAAAGCAACTACTACGCATACAGTAGCCCTGCTTCCCAGGAAGTGGCTGGACACCACCTGCTGATGGGAAGCAGGGAATAATCTTTTGCTTTTGCTTTGCTTCCACCTGTGGCCTTTAGTTTTTGCTGTGTTAAACCACCTTAATCTTAACCCATGAGTTTGGGGTTGTTTTCCTCCCCTCCCTGTCCTGCTGAGGAGGGGAGTGATAGAGCAGCTTGACGGGCACCTGACATCCTGCCAAGGTTAAACCACCACAATCCTTTTTCTTACATATGTCAAAAGAGAAGTAAAAAGACTTCACATATCCATGAAGCAGGGAAAAGAAATTGTAAATCCCTCCAAGTGTGACAGGGACAGATTGTTTTTGCATTAGTATCATTCCTTTTGGAAGATGTTTCCTACCTGTATGATTCAAGGAAAAGAAAAAAAAGCCTCAAACTATATCACAGGAAAAAACAAAACCACCAGACCCATACATATATACATATCCACACACATGTAAAAAAGCTTCAGATCTGTAAAATCCCACATATCACGCTTAGAGGTAGTTAAAATACCTTATTTAAGGGGGGGGGGGGGAGGGGGGGAGAAGAAAAACAGAAGAGAAAAAAAACCTGAACATAGGAACATCTCCATCTAAGAGGATCATTGAACTTTTGATTAGGATCTCAGTTGCATCAATTCAAGGCCTCTTTCAACCAGAAAAATACAAACTTTTAAGATCTTAAGAACATTACTATACCAGCATCCTCCTCAAACACGCATACAGGGCTTCCAACTGTCCATTTCATTCTTGACCCCACAATATAACCTACCATTACCAGCTAAATACAAGCATTGCTTTCCCTCATGCAATTCTTAGCACTCAGAAGTTAAAATATTTGCATATTACATTATTTTTCTAAGTTTTATCCCCACAAGAGAAGAGAAACAAATAATACCAGAACATACAGCAAGACTTGTAGCATCACCTCTGACTTTTTCAGCAGTACTATTAACTGTTAGGAAGTAAAAGAAGAGTTTGAATTTCTCAATGACATTACATAAGATAACAACTGGATACTGCAGAAAGATCTTTTCATTACATTTTAAAAGTACAGTATGATTTTAAAAATTTAAAAATAGTATCTAAAATCCAGGGTAAGTATGTTAGAAAAGAAATCTTGTGTCTTGCATAAGTCAGATCTAGAAAAATAGAACCGACGAGGTTGTATATTCTAATAGAATAGGTCTGAAGAACTTAGCAAGTCTACGTGACTGAAACACTAGAACAAACACATTGTTCAGGAATCAATATTTTTCTGTATCACTAGCTACAAAATGTTTATAAAAAGTTAATCAGCCCTCAAAATTCTCTCTTCATTGTAAGGACACAGCACTATTCTTTCAGTTCAATCTCTATTATATTCCCCAAACTTCCTGTATGAAAGGCCTATTTCTCTCAGGCAAAAAGACAAAGAGCAGAAGAGCAGTGGGAAAAAAGTCGCCTCCTGTTCACACCTACTACATCTTTTTTCCCCCCACGAAGTAACATAAGCCCTTATTCATACCTTGGTTATGCTAACATGTCTCTAAGTAGCAGAGAGCTAACTCAGTGTCTCTCCCAATACAAAAGAAGAAACATCAAAGCTTTTTTCATGAGTGCTTCACCCGCTTCGATCAGCTTACTTCAATGAGCTATGCAATGCAAAAACTTACATTATTTCACTTGTCTTCAATGCCACATTTCAGCACTTGAAGCAACTTCAAAACCAGCAATTAATGATGGACACGTGACCACATTCCTTCCATCTCCCAGTTCAGCAACAGTCAAGACTTGCCAGAAATCCTAGCCTCACACAGCAGAGATGGTCACAACGCCCATGACTGTTCCCAACAGCATCATCTCATTTCTCTGGTACTTCAATGAGGAAAATAGAATGTGGTGGTTTGGGTTTTTTTAAATAACAAAACAAATGCAATACATAAAAAGTGTTTTAAAGGTTGATTGCCTAATTTGGTTGCATTACTACTTGAAGCAAGCTGTCTGCTAAACTCAGTATTCCTTATTATTAGAACCCCATGCTGTGTACTTTCTGTTCTATACATTTAGAATCGTCAATAATCATTTAAGAATCAGATCTTGTTTTCTGCAGGAAGTTTATGGCTGATGATTCTAAATGAAGATGCATCAAGTACAAGCAATAAAGCTTAATGTTCAGAAACTGCATAAACTAAATCTAGAACACAAAGAAGCTAGAATAGAAGCCACACATATGCATTAATAGGTCCAATAATGAAAATCACAGAACTCACAGAAACAGTGACAGAATTGAGAGTTTATCTAAACAATCTCAGTAAACTTTATCCCAAAGAGGATTCTCAATTTATATGCATTTTGCTGTAAGTAACTGCTATAAGATGCTATAAAGAACATAAACCAATTTTATAATCTTTTCTGAGAAAGGCCTGTATTTGTTTTTGCCATACTTTCTAGAACAACATTTTAAGCTTAAAAATAGATACAAATTGAAGAAATTAACACTGGTTAACATGAAGTGGTACATTACACTCATGAAATACTGACTTGATAGTGTAATGCATATAACCTTGCTGTGCTCTTATGTAGGGAAAAAGAGGTAAGTTCTTTAAGATGTTTCACACTTTCATGCAGCATAATACTTAAGAAAATAAAAATGCAATCAACTCAGAAAGGCTAGAGAAAGAAAATTAGAATCATGTTCTAGTTTTCTTTAAAAGAGATTTCAGACAACTTTGAGTCCTCCTCTGAAACTAGCCACAGAATTACTCAGATGAATTTCAGGCTGACTACTACTTTCATATTTTCTCTTTGGATTACTGACAAGGTGAGGAAGTTACATCCCGTAAGTCACCCAGCGAGTAAAAAGTAGTCAAAGAACAGGCCAGTATCATTCCAGTGTTCTCCTTTACTCAAAATCATTTTCAGTTTAGAAAACAGAAAGAGATCTTACTCTACTTAAAGAATTGTTTTGAAATGATTCATGTAAGATTATGAAAGAAATTTTCACACTTTCATTTCAACCCAAAAGAACTAGGAGATCCAGGCAACTTTGGAACCTTCTCTCTAACAGAGCCACAAGCTTGTTTTTTCAAACCTTGCAACAGAATCTTCACACCTGTCTCAACTAGGATGTGCACACAGATCCTTCATTTCAACAGCTGTGCCCTTACTGTTAGGTTACACAAGGAGCATTCCTAGTGTTTCTGACGAGGTATTTAGATAAGAATGTATAGTTCTCTGTGGGCATATCTGCATTAAACATACAACATTATATACAAACCTCGCCTGCCTTTTTAAAAGGGAGCTTGACACTTGCACGATGTTGTTTTAAAAGATATTTACCTCCACTGTCAAAAGCAAACATATAAAACAATAAAAAGAATGAAGCATAAAATAACAGGAATGTGTTATTTGCCATGTTCTGCATTAATCAGGCAAGCAATACTTTTACTTGGCTGCTTTCCTTGACACGAACGCAGAAGTAGACTTCTAAACAAGACGACCTAAGGATATGAGACAAATGAAGCATAGGTAAAGGTAAAGCAGTTGGGTTTATTTTAATGCCTGTGTTGATAACTCCGATTTGAAGTGTTTACACAGACGTAGATGTTCAGTCCTCACACATTCAAAAATAGCAAAACACTTAGAAGTTTACCAGGGTTAGAAAGGACTTACTTTTATTGTAGCAGGTTGCTAGCACACCTTTATCTGCAGGACTGGTACTAATGTGCCAAATCTCACCCACTTGATGAAGGAGAACATTTTTGTTTATAATGTTATTTTCATCATCAAAGTCTATGATGTGAATCTGCAAATACAATAAAAGAGAACATTAGGGTTTCAAATGTTTTCCTGTGGGTCTTAATTATGCACGATGACTGCACAGAACAATTTAATGAGAATTTTACAACCGATATCTACTTTAATTAATTGTTATACTAACAATTTAGTATATCATTGATTTCATGCAGGATATAATTTTCTAGAAAAACACAGGCAATTTCCCTGTTTTGAGGAAATACCATGTTTATTCTTCTCAATTTTGCAACCTAAAGCGTGAAGGTGATTTTTCATTTTATGACTAATAGTAAATAAGCTACTTGTATTGCAATTCAACACTTCTTATAGCAATAAAGAGAAACAACATTACAAGCCTTAGTATAAATGTCTGCACTAATTCTGTATCCGAACCATCAAATTCAAACATCCTATGAACAAAGAAGGGGAGACAGTGAAAGGACTCATTTGAAACAAATGGTGTAAACTCAGTAAGAAATTCACCTGTAACGATATATAAATCTATAATACTTGTTATACTACATGGAAAAATAAAACACTGAACTTAGAGGAAGAACAACAGTATTTTTAATCCATACGTAAGACTTTAAGAGACACACAGTTAGATCTGCTTTTTGTGATTTTGATTTTTGTCTGTGGCAAGGTTTTTGGGTTTGTTTGATTCTGTTAGTTTGTTGTTTTGGATTTTTGTTTGGCTGTGTTTGGTTTGGTTTGTTTCTTTAATAGATCTATGCTACTCATTTTTCTTCCCTTTTTTTTTTTTAAATTAGGTGTTTTTCTATAATTGCCTTGGAAATAGAAGACATTGAGAAAGATTCTAGCCTGGCACAACATACACAAGTAAATTTACACATGGGACTAATTCTGCTAAACTCAACAGCAAACAAGTAAATTGTAGAGGACCTACAATTTTTAGAGAACTGTATTCTCATTAAAAATTCATTAGTAAAGTTAGGTGAGCAACGGAGAAAAAACAAACAAGAGACATCCTTTCGTGACTGCATTTAGTTTACTGAATAACTGAAAGAACTCTTAGCTATGCACATTACAAAAAATTTCTTAAAATATAGAAGCTGGTAAATAGGTCTCAACTTAGTCCAAACCGGTAATATTACACAGTTTTGTGGATTTTTCTATGGGCTGAATTCACATGTCACCTTTTTCCTTCTCTTCCAAACACTGTCACCAGCAAATCCTCCTTCAAACACATAATGCTGGACTGTCATCACCGGCACTGTTATTCCACTCTGTCATCCAATGCAAGGAAGCACCTCCACAACTGATTAGCAAGTTGCCTTTCCAGATTTCATTTGGACCCTAAACCTAGAAATCTATCCAGGAATCAGGACACTATCTAGCTACCCCACCAACCACATAACCATCTTTGTCCAACCTATAGATTGATCCTCCTGCCTATCAAAACCCCCCAGAGCAACATCTTAGAGTTACCTATCATTTCACTTTATTTTGGCTTTCTGTACATCCCCTCTCTGATCCACTCCCTGACTCTCAATTCAAATGTTTCTGTCTATATAGAAAGCTCTTGCTCATTTCATCATTAAACATCAGTTTAACCACATCCTTCGGGTTTTTTTTAGTTTTAAATAAAAATTGAAAGACACTGTCTATCCAGCCTTCTATGCTACTCTAATCAGATACATTTTGACTTTCTGAATAAACTTAACACCACAAACTACCGACAAGTCGAACACTTACTTTACAAGCACAGAACTGGAAGGTGGAGAATAGCAAGGTACTCACAACTGTAAGGTAAAACATCTTCAGTCTCATGGCAAGCAGTTGTTATTCTCACACAACAAAAACATTGGTCATTTGCTTTAGCATAACAGAGAAGAGGATCTCTGAAGTTTAGTGAATTGAGTTTTTAACAGAGAAAGACTATGAAATGTCTAATCATAGCTCTACTGGAATGTAATCTTTGTGGGAAACACCTCTTAGAGAGGTGACTGATTCTATTACCAGTAGCTACACAAATTAATTACTAATCTGCTGCAATTACACTGGGAAAAAATACAATGCACACAAGCTTAAGTAGTGAGGAAAAAACACAGTGAGATCTGAATGAGAACAAATATTTAGTTCTCCTCAAAATCTGGAGGGATTGCTGATTTCTAAGGGAATTACTAAGGAAGGGAGACTAACCAATTTCAATACAAATATATTTTTTCTTTAATTATGCAATCTCCACAATTGATTTTCTTTCATCAGGCACCCATAGGCATGAGTGACTGGGGAACCGGTTTAGTTTGACCAGGGCCCTGCTTTGTAACTGTAGAATGGCCCACATGAAAATAAGTATTTTACATTCTAAAACACAAAACTGAAAAATCTTGGAGAGTTCTGAGAATAAGAGAGATTAGAAAAGACTAAGTGATGTAAACTTCCTTTTCATGCGTCCAAAGCATACGGGAAATGCATTGAACAGAGAACAGTATAAAAAGCCAGTTTAGTGTACTGAGAGCAAAGGTTCTCAAACTACACTGCACAGAACACACATCTTACATCAAAAATAAACTACATAAACAATATCCAGCAAGTTATGAGGACCAAATGCCAAGTACTACACACTGCTAATATCTCAAATGTTGACAGAATATAAACATCTTACAAACATTTTCCTTTGCTTTGAAACAGCAGTATTAACAGCAAAACATTTTCACCAGGTCTCCTCTGAATACCTAAATTGCTTCATACAGCAATAAACCTCAATGAGGCAGAAGTTACCATGCCAGATGTACAACTACTGCTCTTTTATTTGCACTATGCCTGCCCAGGACCAGAAGGGAATAAATATGCAGTACCATCTTGTGCAGAGTAAGAAACCTCCCACTGTGCAGTGCTTGGTCAAAAACTAGAGGTTGCCATCCAGCTAGTAAGTTAGGTAACTGAAAAAGTTTTTAAGCAAATCTACAGAACCTAGTGCTGAATTAAGCAATAATGACTTGAGGCCTAGGGCAATTCTTGGGGATTAGCAACTAGCTGAAAGGAGCTGATGGCCTGAGGCACAGCTAAAGGCCACTAACCCCCAAACATTTGTTAATACCTTAGGAAGCGTCCTGCATCTCCATTATTCATGTTACTCATTGGAAAAAGAAAAGTATACTCAATAAAGTTGAAATAGAGAGATATTTCTAAAATACAGTGTATAAGACCAATGAATTTACCTGAATCAGAAGATTTAAATTATTGAAGATCTACTGGATACCAACTAATGAATGAGTTATTCTTCAATTACAGTTTTGTATCAGGGTTTAATTTAGTTGAGCCAAAAAATTGATTTATTAATATAGAAACCCCATTATAACTAAATGTCTGAAGACTACTTGAGATGGCACAATCAAAAATACAATTTCGTGCATTTTAACTAAGTTTGTCCTGCCACTATTTTTGTCTCATAAGTATTACCCAAAAAGTAAAGAAACTGAATACTCCATCCCCCTTACATCTCTGAATATTTTTTCCTTGAACCCCATCTAGTATTGAGTCTAAAAATCAAAGCTTCACTTACAGCTCACATCTTCCAGAGCTATAATTCCAAGTTCATTTTGTACAGTGCCTTACAGACCAGTTTCAGAACAGCTCGTGGCTGTCTCCATTCTAAGAGCTCCTGTGGTGGGTGTCAGCCTTAGCTAACAGCCAGATTCCCACCCACCACTTGCTCTCCCAAGCAAGACAGGGGGAAGAACAGGAATGGAAAGCTCATGGGACAAGCTTAAGACAGGGAGATCGCTCACCAATTACTGCTGTAGGCAAAACAAATTTTACTTGGGTACATTGTTTATTGCCAATGGAAATAAAAATGTAATTACTAATTTGAGTAGTGGGAAGAAAAAGACAAACTAACTGGTGCGTTCTCTCCCCCCTTTCCCAGGCTTAACTTCACTCCAGACTCCTCTAACTCCCTTCAAGGAGCATAGGGAGGCGTGTTGAACAGTGGCAGTTATGGTCAGTACATCACATTTTCTCTCTGATACTCTTTTCATCTCACTTTTTCCTCTGCTCCAGCACAGGGTCCTCATGGATCACAGTTTCTCCAAAAACATCCACCTGCTCCAGCACAGGTGTTCCACAGGCCACAGTAGATACCTTCTGTTTCTCCTGACCTTGGTCTTTGTGATGTTTCTCAGTTTTTGTTCTCACATCCCCTTCTTTACATCCAGCATTTTCTTCCATTTCTTAAACGTTTTCAGAGAGGTCCCACCAGGCAAACTGGCTCAGCTGTGCTTTGTGGTGGGTTCACTGGAACCAGCCATGTCCTGCACAGGCAACCCCTGGGCCTTTTTCACAGGGGCCACCTCTGCATCTCCACTGCTACCAAAGCATTGCCACCTGCACTCAGTACAGCTTTAAATTCTTTGGGCCTCAAGATCTTCTTTCAGTCTGAAGGCTTTTACTGAAATTTAGTCAAAAAAGTTAAAGTTGCTGTACAATTAGTAGTACTGTACTCTTAACTGCAAAAGAAACAGACCAATAAAATCTGAGCAAGGAAACTCACTCACATTTTAGTTAAAATTTTTCTTAAATTTATTATCAGAAAGAACATCTCTGACTGCCAATAATTCAACATGAAAAAATCCCATTTATGAGGTTTCACATACATAGAATTGTGCATGTACTAAGAGTCCTATTAGAGGAAATCAAGCCTTAAGGCTTTTGTTTTATTTTGCCTCTTTTCTCTGGTTTAAAGATAGCTTAAAAAAACATACAGATTTAAATTAACAAAAACGTGGCTGTTCTTTTACTAAACCATTCTTAGTCACACAGTTTAGAAGATTAACTTGATTTTCATAAAATACACACAGTTCATCCACCTACGTTTCTTACCTGTATCTACACACTCTACTCACAGAAGTCTTCAGCTTGACTGTTGCTTAATGTTCAAATTCAACAGGATAGTAAAGGAGAAGGAATTATAATGGAACAATGTTTTAAAAAAAAAAAGATGGAAAAATTACAACTGATATTTGACAGAAAAATTACCTGATTATCATATCTAAGAGACTGTGTTCCAACCAAGAATCTTATGGCATCTGTTTCTGCTGTCTGAGGTGTTAAAGCTCGTGCCTAGGGAAGAAGAAAGCCATTAGGAAAGTCCAATTAACACAGCACGTTAGTTTCATGAAAAACCTTGAAGCTTACATATCAATTAGCATTGTAAGCATCACATTCTTACACGCTACAAACTATCCTGCCCTTTACATCTATTTTGGTTAATACATTTTTTGTGCAGTTTCTCAGGTTTTAGAGAGAAGTTAAACATACAAGTGCTAAATACATTATCTGTTACAGCAATGATAATACTACTTTTTCCAAACTAATTCTCTGATATCTACTAAAAAAAACTCCATAGAACAGTTCTGGACAATCCTTATATACATTAACCACAATATCCAAGAAAGAGATAGTTCTCACAGAAGCTTTCAAACCATTCAGACAGAGAATGCCTGCATAAAAACAAATTCTTTTTCTCACCATTAACCACCAATTTTAAAGGAAAGTGAAAAAACAAAATCCATCTTGTCTAATCCAGACCACTACAGATAAAAATTGTCTGAACAATAAGAGAAATAACTTGTTATTTACCTACTGAAATGTCATAATCTCATGATTTTGTTATATTAGTGGTACAGGACAATGCTAGTCTCTGCTCTACTTCAACTTGCACCAACTACAGGCTACAGAAGACACTGAGGGAAAAAAAAAGTATAGCTTGAACTAAACCCACAATTACTAGTTTGCACTTGTCATTAGCGGAGTCTCTCTCAGATAAATCTTGAGGAGATTGAAAGTAAACCAATGGTCAAAGGAAATGTCAGCAACCATGAGTAAACTAAGAAACATAAACTACTTCACATTCAAGATTTTTTTTGTTGAAGCAGAAAACCAAACCTTTGCTATCCATATCCTATTTGGCAGAAAGTAGTTCAAATCCCTTCAGACACCAAAGCCTGTATTACAAATACTTCAGAAGGACTCAGGTAACTGCTGAATGGCCATTCCTTCTGCCATCCCCTGCTGTGATTAGCTGACAATTATATTCTACATTCAGGAACATCTAGCATCAATACAGTCCTGTTTAAATCTTATTTTTATATTAATATCAGAAAGATTCTAGGTATCTTGGAAGGAAATATTTGATACGCATTACATCACAATACATAAACTTAGAACAATTTAATCCAGAATAGAAACTTCAAGAGATTTTTTTTTTTTTTCCTTAAGCAAGGCAAAGCAATCCAAGCTCTTGCCTGGCACTAACAATAAGAACCAACTCATTTTTCAGAATAAGGTCTGAACACCTACAGAGCAGATACTTCTTATCTTACATTGCCTAAATCACAAACTTCACATGCAACATTTTGCTTACAATTCAGCATAAAAAATGCAATGAGTTTAATAAGTATAGTCTAGTAGTGTAACTTTTTTGTATATTAAGTACTGGAGAACATGTTGCAGTTCAAAACATACTCAAATACAGATCAGAGATCAGTGTGAATCCATACTGATTTGTTTATACTCTCCTATTCATGCAGCACTTAACTACAACAAGCCTAGACAGCATTATCAATTGACAGAAAAAACCTGAAGTTCACAAAGGCAACTGCAGAAAAGCTTTTCTTTTGTCTTGAACAGAACTTACATTTGCAGCTCTTTGGCAAGAGCTCCTTTTCATTCCATATCTGGTTTCAGTTATTATAGGGGGCGGGGGGAGAAGAACAACTCCAGCCAACAGCTATATATCTCTCTTAATCAAGCAAGCTTCTGTTCTCTAAGAAGAACAGAAGATACCTCCAGGATCTTCAATAAAATAAGGACATAAAGGGGAATTTCAGCCCTTTTAAAGCCTTTTGATTATGTCTTATGCTGCTGTCAAAAATGCTTCGTGTTAGACACAAAGTGACCAAAACAAAATTATATCAATGCACGGTAACATTCATGTCATCAGCTTCTCTATCCCTCCTTCAAAGTTTATGTAAATTATTTCCCGTTTCGAACCAAAAAAAAAAAAAAGTGCGTCAGAGAACTATTAAAACACATCTCACAGCAAGAAACACACTTCTGTTTAGTCTGTCATATGACTACACCACTCACAGAAGACAAGGCTCAAACTCATCAAGTGTTCATAAATCAGGACGAACCAACCCACAACAGAAATAACAGTAAAATGGCTTTTCAGTTGTGTCCCGCACAGACATGCCTGATTGTGTCTACTCTGAGCTACTTTTAGAGAAACAGAAGTTGTTTCAACAGATGATACAGACAGTGAGTAACTCTTGTGATGAGCACCACAAGTGAATTTGAGTGCTATCAAGATTAAGAAGAACGCCTTGAGTTTGTCATCTTGTCCGGTGACCTGTCAGAGCAGGTTGCAAATCACATCTTTCGCACAAGCATCCTGCTTCACAACTGCAGCTACCAGACAGAAAATAAACAAAAAAAACAGAGTATAATTAATATCAATTAATCTAAACCAAGGTAACTTATTATTTTATAAAGCCAGTATCCACAGCGCACAAAACTGTACACGGTCCCAAAGAGTTTACTGCCTACGATACTGAAGTGTTGTTTACCAAGAGAATTGCCACGTTGCATAGAAAATAACCTACAACACACAACTGAAAGACACAGTGAGTGAACAAGTTATCTTTACACACATTGTCACAGCAAAACCACACCTAACTGATGCTTCCGGACCAAGCAACAACATATATAATAGATCATTTTATTTTTAAAGAAGGGCTAACTAGGAAAAAATTACCATCAAGAAAAAGATTAAGCCATCATGAACCAGAAAGAACCTTTTAGTTACATGTCCACATTTCATAGTCGCCAACAGCTCTATGAAGAAATGTACATGGTTTGAAGCAGGTAAAGACTTATAAATATGGGTTATTTGGAGGCAACTTCACTGCGATTGATGCTCTAACCAAATATTATAGCCATCTAGAAGCAAGATTATAAATATGAAGTCAAAATTCAACTCCACTAACACAAAGGAAATCCTGCCTTGGGAAAGCAAGCACCAAAGACTTCTCAATGTCACACAAGCCTGCCAAGGAACCTGAACGAACCAACCCTCCTTAGAGGCTTTTCAAAGTTTATATATTCTACATAGCAGTCTGTAGCTTCCTCAATTCTGTTATTCCACTAAATTAAGGGTTGCACACAATCACAAAACAGAAAACGAAAGGAATGTAGTAATTACCAATTTATCCCTGTGTTTTCAGAGAAAAAAGGAAAAATCCCACACTTGATGGCTGAGTGATTGTTGCTGAGACAGAGGAAACTGCATCACCACACTCCAAAGCCATTCCTGACTAGGTCTCTGTGTACCACAGGACTAGACACTCCCACACAGTGGCAATGGTTTAGCCCCAGCCAGCAGTGAAGCACCAGGCAGCCTCTCACTCACATCCCCCGCTCAATGGCATAGGGGAAAGAATCAGAAGACTGAAAGCAAGGGAAATCATGGGTTGAGATAAAAGCAGCAATATATATCAATAATACATGCACAAAAAAAAAAAAAAAAAAAAAAAAAAACAATGAACAGCATGATTCCCCTCCACCCAAAGTCGATGCTGCCCAAGACCCCCCCAGCTGCTCTGTAAGACCCCCAAACTGCCCAGCCTCTCAGCCCACATCCACAAGCAAAGCAAACCAAGGAATTAATTCACCACTTCCCAGTATGATCACTGAACACCTACGTGTCCCTGAAGTCAATGCTGTGCAAAACTCCCATCTGCATCACCAGGCTCCCATCCCACCTCCAGTTATAAACAGAGCATGTCATTGTATGGTATGGAACAGCCCTTTGGCCTGTTTGGGTCACCTGTCCTGGCTGTTTCCCCTCCCAGCTTCTTGTGCACCCCCATCTTCTCATTAGCAGGGCAACGTGAGAAGCTGAAAAGTCCTTGACTGCTTGGCAACAACTAAAACATCCCTGTGAGGGTTTTTTGTTTTTTTTTTTTTTAAGTTTTCTAAAACAAGGTGTGAATTCATACTTAAATAGACATACAAAATTGAACAGCCTATTGCAATAGCCACACTGAAGTTCAATATGGGTCAGGGAGACAGAATCTAGTCCAGTAAACATAAAAATCCCCTGACACTTTCATTTACTGCATTGTGAAGTATTTAAGAGAGCCATTAAGAAACATACCTGGAGCAGAATAACCATATGCACACACTGAGAAATAAAAATGTAAAAAGTGTTCGTAATGCATCATCTGTTCCCAGGATAGTGCAGCTGCCAGGCTTTTAGTAGTTGAACCTCAAATTCCGCAAGAACCTTGAACATGCTACAATTCTACCACAGCAGAAAGTAAGTAAAACTAGTGAAGACCACTACCAGCCTGCAGGGACAGAGATCAAAGAGAGAGGAGTGGGGGTAGTAATGAGTCACTTAAAGCTGAGTGTAGGAGGTTTTACCAGAGAAGAAAACAAAAACATAAATTAGTTTTATACACGACTGAAATTCTGTGTTACCATTTCCCACCAGAAATGCAGCATCTCAGATTGAAGATTTCACACCATCTCCCCATATGCAAATATATAAGTAATGAATGATACAGAAGATTTTTTAACCTGCTCCTACTCCTATCGTGGAAACTGTAGGTAGTTCCATGTAACTAGAGAGTCAACATGGCTTGCCCCATTGCCAGAAGACACGTCCTGCCTTTAGTACATGCACTGAGGGATTAGATATGGAAACACGAGTGTACACTGCTGCATATTTGCCCATGCTCCTTCAGGCACACATGCTTAACAGATTCCTCTGGATGCATAGTAATTGTGGTCAATAGACTAGCAGGCTCACACTGAATTAAGACACAGCTATGCCACCATGTCAGCTAGCTGTTCCCTTGTCTTAGGAACAGATCAAAAAACGCATTAAATGTAAAGGACAACAAAAAATTAACTGCAAATCCACTGCAAAAAGATATTTATTTATGCAATGCAAAGGGCAGAATACAAGTGACAAACAGCAGCTTAAAGATAAAGTAGAAGAAAGAGCAACTGTTGTGCCAGAATGCAGGAAACACTAGCAGGAGACTGGGCATCACGTCCATGCCTACACCAGGCTCAGTGAGATGTTGGGCAAAGACCACCTTCTACCTTACAGTGGTAATTTAGACCACCTGCATAATGATAAAAGCCTCCAAGAGAAAAAAGTGGAACAGGGGCTGCAGAGAGAAGGACCTTGGCAACAGCAAGAGATAATCTAGAAGAACACAGTGATAAGTCTCAAAAAGATAAAGGTCAGTTTAAACTAACTGCTTTGTGGAACCATGACACACTAAATCTCTATGCTGTGTCCATAAATTCTCATGAGAATAGCACTTAAGATGTTAAAAATGCTGGTGACCACTTATCTCTCCTGCAAACATTCTGGATGGAAATCCACAACGTTGGCATAAGAAGCAGCAGAAGGAGGGAGTCTTATGGTGGCAAGATGTCCCTGTTTTGGCTAGAGAATGCAGAGTAAGAGAGAGATGGTTTCTACACAGAATCTTGAAAGCCACAGCACCCACAGCGAGACCTTTTGCTTAATCATCTGTGAAATTAATATTAAAGTTGACACCAATAGATATGACAGTGAGCCAAAAAGAGTCCACACTAACCATACCTGACTATTGTCATGGAAGGGACGATTCAAGCTCAGGTAATAAAGGATATTGAGGAAAATACCTCCAGGGGAGAGAAGATATGGAAGACCCTGAAGAGGCAATTGACTGGCTGTTCTCCTTCTCCTCTACCAAAGTCAGGGATGCCTTCCTGGCAAGCACTGCACCATCAATTTTGGCAAAGAATACCAGAGACAGCATTTTACTAACACTACCATTACGTATCAGCACTACTGCAGTAAGTGTATGCACCAGTAGTAATTCTGATTTTTTTTATACCTGTTGGGTTAATAAAGTACTTATTGAACTTGGCAAAACTGTCTCAGTCAAAGTCCTTTATGGGAGTCTGACAGGCAAATATTGCTTCTGATATGTGGCTACATATGTGATCCTTTAGACATAAACCAATGACCAAGTCTGAGATTAAGACTGGACCCAGGCACAACTAGGCTCTTCTCTGAGAAAAAGTTTAGAAAGCAGGGGGGTCCTTTCTGAACCTTGTTACTCAACAGGACGTCCTCCCTCGGCCACACATCTGACTCACACTCCTCACGTGACAGGTCTCCTGAAACTTTCTCTTTTCCATGTCTTTTGAAGTACTGGCCAAATATACAACTTCTTTAAATTACTTTTGGGTTTTTCATTTGACTGTTACTATTTAGCACATTAGCAGAAAAGAAAAAATAATCAATATTTCTTCAATACATAATTTGTCTTGTTGATACACTGCACTGGCTTGATATGAGCAAACCCAACATTTGCATTTAGTATAATACAGTCAAAAGACCAGCTATAACCCATGTATCATTTGAAAATCATACAATTAATCTGTACCAAGAAGCAGTGAATTTGCAACACAAAATAGAGAGGACAGTACTTGGCTTACAGTCCCCAAGTCCGAATTTAAAGTTCTTTGACCATCTGCTTTATGCTTAAAACCAGGAATAATTTACTGCTACTTGGGAGGGTGGGAGCAGAGATGGGAAGGAGAGAGTGCTATCTTTACTGATGCCTCATTCTGGAAGCCAAATACGAGGGGTTGTCATTCCCCCTTTCCCTCTATTGCTGCCTCAACAATACCAATCATCTTCTAATCGTTCCTTCAAGTTCACATAACTATGTTCACATTGTCATTAGTCTGTACTATATCTAGTATTATCCAGATCCTGCTAATTGCTTCAGGGTCCTAGAAAGAAAGTTTCCACCTGATCCACTTCATGCACTGTGAAGATCTTTGTAGAATTAGACAAGAGTTTCGTCACTTATCTACATTTTCCTGCACCAAAACTGTAAACTTAACTATGTTAGATTGTAGTTCCATGAAAAGTCCTCACAACTGAAATGCTGCTTTAAAAAGGGTCCTGAAGCAAGATGCTGATAGGAAAACAAGTGAGAATACACACTCAACCTGGATTAAAACACACAGGATTAGCACTCATGATGAGAGTCATTTAAGAAAACAAAGAGGCTGGAGACAAATGCTAGGCTATTATTCCGCAGTTTCTTGAACTTGGTCAATTTTCAAAATAAATCCTCCAAAGACATCTCTATAGCTGTATCAGAATTACTATCTACTTTCTGTTTAGGCCATTCTCTCTCTCCTCACACAAGAGAGCCCAAAAGCTCTCCCAAGGAGGAGACTTCCACTGCCAACAGGAGCTATAGTCTCCGCATCTGCTCCACTCCCATACTGAGAGCACAGCAGGGTCTGAGAGGCAGCACAAACTTCCCTGGGTGCTGCATAAATGTTCCAAACACAGGCTCTATAATTATCACTCTGGCACAAAGCAGTGTTCCTCCTTCCTCCACCTATGATGCTGGCTAGCTTCTGCATGCTTTAAAAACAAGGAAGACGCAGACTGGCCACCCAGGAATCACAGCTGGCTTCACAACTGAGCCAAATACCTGTCCTGGAAAGCACCCCTCCACACAGTTCATTTCCAGGGGTATAAGCATCATCAAGACAACCTTAAACTAAGGCAAATACAGTATTTTGAGACATTCAAAGCAGCTCCCCAGCTCATATTGCACAGATAGGCATCCAGACAGGTCTTGACTATCTCCGGAGACAGACTCCACCACCTCCCTGGGCAGCCTGTCCCAGGGCTCTGTCACCCTCACTATGAAAGTTCTTCCACATGTTGGTGCGGAACTTCCTGTGCTCCAACTTGCAGCCATTGCCCCTCGTCCTGTCTCCACAGAGCACTGAAAAGGGGCTGGCCATTTCCCCCTGCATCCCATGCTTCAGATATTTATAAACATTAATAAGGTCCCCCCTTAGTCTTCTTTTCTCAAGGCTGAACAGTCCCAGCTCACTCAGTCTTTCCTCACTAGCTTTAATATTGTTTTGCTGCCAGATGTTTAGCTTCCCCCTTGCACCAGAGAACAGCAAACTACTGTTTCTCACTGACTTGGTAAATCTTGTTGCAGTTATTACACATGCTTAGTACACAGTTTTATAAGGGCTCAGGATTTGTAGCATATCTTTAGTGTCCATTCTCATGTGTCAGAACTGTGAGTGATGTGGTGGGTCCAAGTAGGACTTTGCTGTGCCACCATGCCTTTTTTTTGATGGAAAGCAGATTCAAAAAAGAGAAATACACATTTGTCCATTACCTTACTTACAGGACACATTTTGTACATAAAAATGAATGCAAATTGTGCAAAACAAATGTTGAGTTCATTGATGAATAGCACCCCAGAAAGAATCAGATTTTTCTTCTAAACCTGACCACACTGGATCGGATGAAAGGCACATCAGCACAACTCCATTTTCTCTGGCAGTGGCCAAAGACAGATTTAGTGCTTGCTGGAGCCATATGTAGCTTCTTAGTGTGCGACCTCTCATGTAGTTTCTAGATGTCATGCGTTTGTGACATACAATTTTTGTTTAAAACAAGAATGAAGAGATCCCTCCCTTTTTTTAACACTTTATAATTTCAAAGCTCAATTTTCAATAAGCTTCTCATAGAGATGAAGTAAAAATTGGAAATGACAAAATACCCAACAAACAAACCAACCTGACACCCAAACATAAAATCAAAATTCTTTAAACCAGGATGAAATCTTTGTCTGAAGAGCTGCTTTTAGTCACAGTGCTTGTGACACACACTGGAAAGGAGGTACAGTTGTGATGGTGCAACTAGCCATTATTATCAGAAGAAAGCAGGCTTAAAAAAAGAGTAATAACCTGTCTTACTAGACCTGGAAATGCAACTTGGAAAAACCATACCAGTTTTAGGTTTAAGTGTCTCCATCAGAGAAAGCATTTTGTTTCAAAGCCACACTGGCAATTAATGGAGATCAGAAACAGAAGCTTCACCGCTACACTAATTTTCTTACTTAGCCATAAACCATCTTTTCTTTCCCCACTTTCTTTTTCAATAATCTGCACTTCACTGCAATTCCTTCTGGTCACAGCCACCATCTTGCCCTTTTACTTTAGCCTCCTACCAGACAGCCGTGTTACATACTCTGTGGAAGAAGAGAAGAGGTCCACAGGAGACATATGACTTGGGGAGGTGGGAGGCATAGGTCAGTGGGAGTCCCAGACACCACACACTGAAGCTTTCAAAATTTCTGAAAGACTTACTATACATGACCTACTAGAAAGAAGCTATTAATTCTGTTATGTGCAGAACATAGATCTCTTTTACAGAATTGAAAATAAGTATATATTTTATTAATTTTTAAGTACATGTTATAACCACCCCTAGCAGTCACAAAATGATGGCATACTGCATCAGACTTGTGCAGATCTAAAATGTAGTACAGGTGAGTATTATACACTAGCTCATATAGAGGAGGGAAGCCAAACACTTGTACAACTTGCTAAGGAGATCTGCTGGTATAGTCAGGATGACAGAGCACAAAACTCAGTAGCCAGGCCAACCAAATGTGCTTCAGAGAACTTTCGTATACTACTTTCCATGAGCACTTCAGTAAAGGTGCCTAAGCCAAAGTGGATATGTACATATTTACTTTACTGCACCCGCTGTAGAATGAAAACGTTCTGTGAGCTGCAGAAGAAACACAGCGCCTCCTGTTACTGCTACAATGGACATGACCATAAGCCAGCTGTTGCCAATATGAACACGTAGCAGCTGAGTAAAACCCTTACTGTGGAAAGAATCATAAGTTACAGTCCCTTTCACCCACCCAGCTACCTAGCTGTTTATTTTCTCAGAACTTGAAGAAACTTTATTAAACGTGAGTCCTATGAAGATGACCAACGAACTCTTAAGGGAGTTGAACAACAGTCCCCATTTCCTTATGGCCACAAACACCAACATGATGGGCAGATGCGTCCTATGGGACAAATGCAGCCATGGAACCCACACCGAGAGATCCCAGAATCACCAAGTTGCTTTATGGTTGGACATAACCAACTGCAACCACGACCTTGTCAGCAGCAGCTTCATGTCCTGCCCTCACAATGGCACTATTTAGAAAAAAATATATTAAAAATAAAATCTGGAAATGAATAAACAACTACAGGAACCTCTTCGAGATGGCCGGTGCCTCCCTGCCGGCCCCAAGCAAGACAAAGGCTTCCTCGGAGGTGAGCCCAGGGACGGGCACCAAAGGAGGAGCCCCACCAGCCAGGCTGCCACGAGGGGAACACCCTCGGCCCCTGCTCCCGCACTGCCGCACCTGCCCTGGAACAGCAACTCTCGGAGCAGGGAGCGACTCCTACCCCGCACTCGCCCACCCTTAGGAAGCCCAAAGCGACAGGCACATACCAGAAGCCACCAAAGGCTGACGGGGTCACAGGCCCAGAGGGAGAAGGGAGTGCCAGGCGCCCCATGAGCGGGCCCCGCAGCCCGCCCCAGCACTCCCCTGCCCCACCGCACGCACCCAGCCCACAACCACCACCTTCCCGGAGGCAGGACCGACACCAGCCAACTCCCCTTCGGTCTCCCACAGCGCCCACCTGGAACTCCAGCCCGTAAATCACCGGCGCATCATCCTCCATCGCGGCCCCGCAGCCGAGCGCAGCACAGCTCAACACAGCTCCCTGCCCGCTCGCCTGCTTTTCTGGCCCTCGGTGCTGCCCGTCGCTTGACGCTTCCGGGACGTGATTTGCGCATGCGCGCTGCCGCCCCGGTCCGCGGCGCAGGCGCGGTGGGGTGCGGTGCTTAGCGCGGCGGCGGAGCGGGGGCGTCGGTGTCGTGGCGCGGAGGTGAGCTGAGGAGGGGCGCGGGGAGCCGGTGTTGGTGCCGGCCGTCTCTGCGGCTCTCGTGTCGGCTGAGGGGTGTCTGGCCGGGCGGGCGCTGAGGCAGTGCCCGGCCCTGAGGGAGAGCGGCGGAGCCTCCCGCCTCGGTCTGTGCCAGGCGGAGGCTGTGGGGGAGGCCGCGCCCACCGCCGCCGCGGGCCGGTCGGGGCTGGGGGGGAACCCCGCGGTGGCGCCAGAGACAGGGCCGATCTCCGGGAGCGCGGGGCGGGCAGCGGCTGAGGCTGGGAGGGGGCGGAAGCAGCGGCGCCGCCTTGCTTCCTGCGCGGCCGTTACCGGCTCGGCAGCCTGCGGTGGTGGTAGCGTGACTCCGTGGGGCCGAGCCCTCCCCTTTCCCTTTCTCAGAGGGGGACCGAAGCAGTCTTTGGGAGCGGGAAAGCAAGCACCGGGCTGTCGCTGTTTAGTGGGAGGCAGTTGCTCTTAATCATAATAGTTTGTGACTTATAAAATAGGTGACGAGAAAGCCCTTTCTCAGGATTAATTTATTTTGTGGGTAGACGTTAAATGAAAGATGTCAGGTAGTGAAATGGCTCTGTCTTTAAAGCAAGAATTTCAGTATTTGCATGGTACCTTGGAGTCTCAGAGTGATACCCAAGCAATACCTGAACAATAAAACTAACACTTGTTTTCGTGGGGATTTTTTGCTCTTCAGCTACCATGGAGAATAATGCAAGTAATGCTAAGGATGCAAAGAGCGCCTCAGATGAAGATGATGGAGGAGACATAGTTCATCAAAAAGCTCAGGAAGAAATTCTCTTTCATGAGGAAACCATTGATCTCGGTGGAGATGAATTTGAATCTGAAGGGAATGAAACTGTTTCAGAAGATTCGAATAATTTTGTAGATAAACTTAATGAGCAAATGATGGAGAGTGTCATTATTTCAGATTCTCCAAACAACAGTGAAGATGACACAGGTGAACTGGGTTGTCTACAAGAGATTGTAGAACAGATGGAAGCTAAAGATAATCAAAAAACACAAGCAGAAGAGTTTTTAAGTAATGAGAGTGAAACTGAACATGAAGAAACACCCAAAGACATTTCTGAGATTGGAACAGATGATCAGGCATCTTTGAAGGAAGAATCTATTCAGGAAGCAGTGAAGGAGGAACCAAAGTTGGGAAACAATGTTCCTGTTGAAGCAAAACCAAATAATATTGATGAAAGCAAACGTAGGGATCAGATATCGTCACCTACTACTAGCAAACCATCTGAAGCTGAGCCGATTCCCGTGTGTACCATTTTCAGCCAAGCAAACAATGTCAATAACCAGCCACAGTTGTTCCTACCTGACGGTTTTGAGCCTCAGATGGTCAAATCTCCCAGTTTTAGTAGCATAATTGAGACTCCTGTGAAGTCTAATCCACAGGTGGTTCAACCAAGTCCTAGTCTAAGCAAGTTCTTCGGTGATACTGTTAACACTAATACTTTAGCTTCTGATTTTTTTGATTCGTTTACCACATCCAATTTCATTTCTGTTAGCAATCCCAATGCAAGCTCTTCAGTTCCAGAACAAATGTCCTCCCTTTCTAATGGTGGGGACAGTTCCTGTGCTTCATCTAATCCTACTTTCTCTGTGAGCAATGGGAGACCTGAAGCAGGTGGTCCACCATCCTCTCTAGAAATGACTCAGTCCCCCAAGCCGTTCTCACAAATACAAGCTGTTTTTGCTGGGAGTGATGACCCTTTTGCCACAGCCTTAAATATGAGTGAACTAGATAGAAGAAATGATGCTTGGCTTCCTAGCGAGGAAACCAGAAACGTTCTGATTTCAGTTGCCACGCAGCAATACAGCACCGTGTTTATAGATAAAGAGAATCTCACAATGCCTGGATTAAAATTTGATAATATCCAGGTAAGAGTCTCTTACTGCATCTTAGTGCGTGATTGTGTTTTACAAACATTGTATAAGAGTTGTTCAGTAATCTGTATTTCATACTGCTTCATATAGCTGCTGGTGGTCACTTTGTACATATTGCTTCAAACCGTATTAGGAAATTCAATGTCACCACTTACTCATATGTGAAGGGGCTAAAACCAGATCTGCTTCATTCACAGTGAATTTTGTTGGGTATGTTGAAACCATTGTTGACAGTTTCCATAGAGTCTAAAACAGGTTGTACTTTTAAGTAGTTTCAGTGAGTTTCTGGTCCTTCTAGTTAGTATGATGGTGCTCACATTTTGGAATATATATATAAAAAACCTGTATTCTGTGCTACAAATTCTGAAGTGGACAGCTTTGGTTGGTTTTGCAAGCAAGTGGCAAATAACATTTTGCACTGATGTTCACAGTACTCTTAATAATGTTGACACTGACTGAAATTACATCATTTGTATCTTCCCTAAGCAGTTGAAAAGTGTAACCTGTAGGAAAGATCTGCAAAATACTGGGAAGGGATAACCCCAAAGTTAAAGAGGAAACTCCAGATGAGATCACAAAGGGATAAACATACTGGTGGAAACCCATTTCCTTCTCTTCTGTCAGAGTTCCCAACTGGTGAGAAGGCATAAAGTGGGGCTTTTTTTTTTTCAGAATCTTTGAGAAATTTTACTTGGATTGATGCAGTATTTTTCACGAAGCAGTGTTATTGTTGATGCTTAGCTAAGGCCATCATTTGGAATGGATTTTTTTTTTTTTCTTGAAATAGGCTTATCCTACTCTTTCATGTCCAAGTATAGATGATAGAATTGGCGTCTAGACACATGGTGTTCAGGGTTTGGATGCTTTAATCCTTTATTGTAGCATAACAAAGATTGTAAATCAGTAGTCAAATTCAAGCATACAGTAGTCTGCAGGAACATTCAGAAAAGTTTCTGGAGTTAATCAGGTCCAGATTTGTAAATAAATTATCTGACAAAGATTTCTGTCACAAGCAAATTGTCACCATTTTTGACATGTACTGCGGTGCTGCTGCTTCTTTAAGCATTTGTTGTCACAGAGCCAAATAGTTGGTGTGCAAAAAATGCTGTAATAGGAAGCTACTTATTTTCCACTCTTTGGGGGGAAAAAAAGCCCCAAAACAAACAAACGTGAAAGGCCTTTTCATACTTCCCCCAAATTTCCCTTAGACCTTGATGAGTAATTCAGGAGTGTGTAGTATTTCTCTCCTGTTGACTAATGGGATGGGCAGAAGGAATGACTGCTTCCCCAGGCCCCAAAAATAAGGTCCTCCTTCCTGGAAACCTCCTTTTTTACAATAGTTCTCTCATGCTTTCCTCAGTCCGGTCAAGGATTGAAGTCTTGTTCATGCTCATGATTCCCTGAAGCTGGGCACATGTGTATATGCAGATCTGCCATTTAATATGTAATTGAAAACAAGATGTTATGAAAATGTCCATGTGATGTATTTCTACAGTAAGACCTGATGTACAGTCATCAGTGGAATTAAAGGGGGTTCCTGCTGCTTGCTTCATCGATTGTAATTTATAAGCAGCCACCTAGGCATGTCAGCAGGGACAAGTTTTGAAGTGCTTTGTATTTATACAACTTTCCTCCCTTCCAATTGCTGCTTTTCAGTGGCCTGAGTGTGCACCCTGACTGACCTGACATCCCCTAGTTTGGTATCATTGTTCCATTCACCTCTAGTACTGCAAATTGTGTATTTAACTGAAAATATAATTATAGAGTACTTGAAATGTCAACTGAAACATTGTGGGAGGCATGTTTTCAATGTTAAATCAGCTTCCAACAATCCTAATGCGAAATGTTAATGCAAGGTGTTAAACCAGGCTGCACACAGTTGACAAAGTTACGTGAAAAGTGCATTTGCAGTGAACTGTAAACGTGCTTTAGGGAAGGACTGAAATTGTGTGGGACCTGTGTTGAAGAGCTTGGTGCTTGTTTTTTCCCTGTGCACTCAGAGAATGTCTGTTCGTATTACAAGTGAGTTGTTTTACAAGTTAAGTGGGTAGTCACAAAGAAACATAATTTTTTTAATTATCTTGGATTGCATATGGTGCAGGTTATTTGTACCTCTGCCAAGTGTGGAAGAAGTTAGGGCTACGAAGATGACTAAGGGCTTGGAGCATCTCCCCTGCGAGGAAAGGCTGAAAGAACTGGGGCTGTTGAGCCTTGAGAAAAGAAGGCTAAGAGGGGGTCTTATTAATGTTTATAAATACCTTAAGTATGGGAGTCAGGGGGAAATGGCCAGCCTCTTTTCAGTGGTCTGTGGAGATAGGGCATGGGGCAATGGCCACAAATTGTAACATAGAAAGTTCCACAGCAATATATGGAACTTTTACACAGTGAGGGTGACGGAGCACTGGAATAGGCTGCCCAGGGAGCTGGTGGAGTCTCCATCTCTGGAGATATTCAAGACCCATCTGGACGCCTATCTGTGCAATATGAGCTAGGGAGTTGCTTTGACAGGGGGGTTGGACTCAGTGATCTCTTGAGGTCCCTTCCAACCCCTACAATTCTGTAATTCTGCAAATACTGCTCTTTAGTCTCTTTCGATTACACCTTTTTTTATCAGTTAGTGTTAGCTGTCGTCACATCCTTTATTTTATTATATTTGTATGTAATATTTCCTCCTCCAAAGTACTGTTTTTGAGGATTAAAAATTCTGTAGTGTTTATGTAATTTTTGCACACACACCTTTTCCTTAATCCTTCGGTCTACTGTATGAGAGATGGAAATCTTGTTTATTTGTAGGATAGGTGACAGCATCAGACGTAAAAATTTTCCATTCAGTGTTAACAGTAGTTGAGTCTAATTCCTAAAAAAACTAGCAAGAAAACACATACATATTTGCCATCAATGTCTATAGGGAAAGTGAAAACATTTAATAAGTTATCTTTATCACAGCTGAGATTTACAATATTTTATGCAGCTCACCCCTTTTGTTTTAAGCAAAAGGCTTTGTGGCTAGCTTCCTGCTCTCTGTTCTAACAGCTTCCTGCCTCAGTTCTTCAAGTGAATGTTTCCTTTAGAGGGATTTTTTGCAAATACTGCTTTGTATGCTTAGACTTTAACATAGTCACTTTCTGCTTTAACTTCTTAAATATTACATGCCATTCTAATTACCACAGATCTGGAAAGATATAATGGATTTAAAATAGATTGCAGAGAAAGGAGGAGGGCAGAGGGGAGGGGTTGCTTAAAGAAAGAGGATCTTATGACTTGCAAGAAAAGTAATGATCTAAAATTCCTAAAATGTTTAAGGTAAATAGAGCATTGTGATTTGCTGGGGTTTATGGCAAAGGAACTGCTGAGTAATAAGCAAAACAGAGAAAGTTACTGGTCTTGTAGAATTCATTGCTCTCTTGTACTATTTTATTTTTGTGATAAAAACGGACCGAAAAATGAACAAGATGGGCATAGGGGGGCAGGGCAGGGAGGTATGTCTATTAGTGAGTATTTAGAAATGGTAGGCAAATGTCCCCTGGCACAGATGGACCATAAAGTTCTGGCAGCTTTGAGTTGGTAAAGACCAGTAT
The DNA here is from genome assembly GCF_964237585.1 of Gallinula chloropus. Taxonomy (NCBI): domain Eukaryota; kingdom Metazoa; phylum Chordata; class Aves; order Gruiformes; family Rallidae; genus Gallinula; species Gallinula chloropus. The sequence goes on from NC_140087.1 coordinate 103,847,402, forward strand.
GAGTTTATTCTGTTTCTTATGCTGTTTATGGAAACCATTTGCTCTTTGCCAGTGGGATGGTGAACCAGGTAGATCTTTGCTCTGGCTGAATGTGGGTTATAAATTGCTTTCTTTTTAGAAACAAAAATATAAGTACATTGTTAATATGTTGCTGATAATTCTCCTTCCCTTCAGATATTTCCTTTTCTAGATTACAAACACACAACTTAAGGTTGGCAGAAATCTTACAGAAATAATTTCTGTACCTGCTTTGGATACGTGGTGGCTTCTGACACTGTGGGGATTCTCCGGTGTGCAGTAATGTGTACAGGCTCAACAACTAGGACCACCCCACTGCACCGTGTCCTGCACTCTGTATTGGCAGATATGGTACCTGAAGTGTGTGCACACAGTTAATAGCAGAGTTCTCAACCTCTGCCAGTGTCCACAGTTTTTCAGCAGTTGCTTGATGTTAAGCTTGAATTTCTTGATTAGTTGTTGAAGATCTCTACTACACAGAAGCATGTGGATGTCAGCCAACAGACGGGAAGGCACAGAAATCAATGCCTGAACAAAGATTAGAGGGGGAAATTGAGGCACAGAGGGTGCCATGAACAGTTAGTTTATTACTAACAAAGCTAGAAATAGAACCTGGATTTGAATACTCTTTCCCTTAGCTGCTTCATGTCATAAAATGCAGAGACCTACTGCAGAAATCTACAGAAATCAGTCCCTCAACTAGTATTCACATTACCTAGCTCAGATAATTCCATTTCTCCCACTGATTCCTGCAGTTAATTCTTTTGAAATTAAGAATACTTGTTGAATGGTTGCTGTTTATTTGGTTTTGTATCTCTGAGTTTATTTTTCTGTGGATACTTAACTCTAGTTGATCATGTTCACGTTTGTCTTCAGTAAGTAGACTGCAGGTTTTCATAATGGATATTAAAACTTACTGTGTTTTGTGAGGTTGTTGAGTATTTTGAAGGATAATAATAAGACAAGCATATGAGCCTGCATGTTTCTATGCTGACATCTAAACATTGGGAAAAAATAATATAACAAATAATGTAGACTAAATCTAGAATTTTTCATTAAAATGTTGTAAATATGTATGCATTTATATTCATTTCACACAAGAAGTACTGGAAAATAGGCATTTCTCAAGGGGAAAAAGCTATGTTTCTCAGCTTTAATTCAACTTTTCATTTTGATAAAATGTTTAAAAGTGTCTTGTTTATGTTTTTTTCTTTTTCTGTTCCATGAACACCAAGGGAGATGCAGTAAAAGACTTAATGCTTCGCTTCTTGGGAGAGCAAGCTGCAGTGAAGAGACAAGTTTTAAACGCCAACTCCGTAGAACAATCGTTTGTAGGCTTGAAACAGCTAATTGTAAGTAACAATCTGTGTAATTCGATATATATTAAATAGCATGCTTCCCTCAAGATAACTGGGAACTACTGACTGAAGGAGGAGGGGGGGGAAAGTGTGCATATCAGTCTGTTCCTGGTCCTGCAGAAGTACTAGCAAAAAAATTAGTACACTAGTTTTTAGTGGAAGTAAGACTGAGTTTCAAATACTGGCTTTTAAACAACATAGAAAACACTGAATTTTATCAACCATTAATTTTATGTAATATAAATGGTTCCAAACAGATTTTAATGTCTGTTTTGTTAATTTGTGTATGTTTAGTTAATCTGTGTATGAATTGCCTGTTTTCACCTTGGTGTTTTACAAAAGGTAAGACATACCAATTGTTGTAAACAGTAAGCAAAGACGATGTTCTAATTTCAGCTGCATTCATTCTTTTCATTTCAGTGTAGTAGTACTAAACTAAATTACTTCCAAATGAAAGCTTTTTTCTTTCTTAATAATTTAAGGTAAAATCCTTTCCTTAGTGTAAATATTTTGGACCTGGAAATAGTTGTGTCAAGTAGCCTTATGAATTTTGCCTTATTCTTTCAGCCATTGTGTTCCTGTGTGAAACTCGTCACTATCACATGACTGATCTGTATTTAATCTGTTGAAATGTCAAAATATTTTAGGCTTATTTTATTTTTGCAAGAATGAATAAAAAATTGCTGAAGAAAATCAGTGAGGAATTGTGTTAGGAACAGTCTGTATTTAACATCATTTAACTGTACTACATTACATATAAAACTCCAAAACAGATGTTTCCTCATGTTAGGAAACCTCTAGGTGGTCTCCTTGAGTGTTGTTGAAAGAATTGAGAGGTAATTTTTGCAACTAAACCCTAAAAAAAATATTGTGATCTGCATCCTGAATACAGATGTTTTTTCTATTTGTCTCAATGTTTTGCTTAACCTGAGAGTTTGGAGGGGAAAGAAAAAAAGTCTTATTAAAAAATCTTGTCCCCCTGACTGTCTGAATAGAAAAGGCCTTTTCCACACTTCCTTTCTCTCTTCCAGAAGAGGAACTTTGACATATGGGAAATCTTTTTCTGTTTGGTCTGGTAGCTGTGCCTATGCAAAATGTTCTTTTGTGCTACAGACCATCTTGTACCTTAAATACAGTGCTGCCACTGATACTTGTCACGTTAGAAGGTGGGGATGTCTTTAGGTAAAATGGCAGCCAGAAGTCGAGTGTTCTTCAGTTCTCAAGGCTTCCCATCATGAGTATGCAAAATAACTTTTTCTTAATATTGTTTGCAGAACTCTGTGGGGGTATTTTCATGATAAGAATTTTTTTTTTCCTTGCAAACATTGCTGTGTTTTCTGAAATTCTTAACATGCAGAATTGATTTCTGATTGTCAGCAGTCTTAAAGGTAAATGCTATTTCAGACTTAGAAACATGAAAAAACATGATCAGTGATAGTAATTAAATTAATTATAAAGATGTGTGCCAGAATGACATACAATTAGTGTTCAGTTACCAGTTCTACTTTCTTTGAGTGACCAAATATTTTTAGAGAATGTATTTTTTTCATGCAAAGAAGCACTTAAAGGGAATGTTTCCGTTAATATCTGGATAAAATCTGGTGAAAGTTGGCAGTATTGCTATTCAGTTTCCATAAGTTAAAGATTTTTTTCCTTACCTATTTGGGAGCTAAATGTGGACATGAGAAGTAATGAGATCATGTCAGTCACGCAATTCAATCCCTTGCAGCAATGGACAGATGCTCAAAAGAGTCTATTTCAACACAGTCCACAGTACAGAAGAGAATGCATAGAATTAGGGTAGACTTCAGCTCCAGACTGAAACCTGTTTATTTAGGTGGGCTGATGTCTGAATTCTTAAGTCAAAAGGGATCTAATCAGTACAGTTACTGGCGACATCTAAATTTAGATGTATAAATCTAGAATCCCATCTAAAAATCTCAAGAGCTGTCACATGCTGTAGGGAGGCACCAGTGGCACCTGAAACCAAAAGTCAATGTTAAGTCCTATTATGAACATTAGTTAGGGTAACATTCTCAGATGGTCCTGGGTGAGCTCCATCTTATTATGTGAAGGAAAGAAGAAAAGGGGTAAAAAACACTAAACAAACACCACCACCCATGCCACACCCACACCCCCCAAAAAAAGGCATTCCAAGCCTGACTGCTCCAGAAGAAAATGCTTCATTTTTATCTGATTGTTGTTTCAATCCTGTGTGTTTGGGAAAAGCATGCTAAAGATTTGGTTTCCCAAATCTTCGTACCACAGGTCTTCAGCTGCAACTCTGGAGCTGAAGAACCTCTATTCTACTGTGCAAGTGCTCTTAGCTTATTTGGGTGTTTTAAAAAATGCAGATATATTGCTGCTACTTTCAAAGGCTATTCAAGAGCTTCATACCTTTGGTGGCTAATCAAAGGAATTCTAATCAGTCCCCTTTCAAAATCTTTTTTCTAATCAAAGATAAAGTTGTTTACACCAATTTAAGTGTTTTGATCTTATGTTGCTTTTTTAATCATTTTTACTTCTCAATATTTGCTTCCTTTCCCCAGCTACTTTTTATGGGTAGACAGCAGTGATATTTCCATTTCCCAGATTTTCTTTTCACAGGCAAAAATAACTCTTTTAGTCATCTCATCGTGGATGGCTTGATCCTAATAGCTCTTCTCAAAGTCTCTTCCAAGTTAAGCTAACATCTTTTGTTAGCACTGTCTAGAACTCAGCACATTATATTGCAGGTTGCATAACTTCCCCTGGTAACAATTGTGGTTTACCTTTTCTGTTATTCTTACATTGTAAATCATCTGATCCTTGTTGTTTTTATATATATGTTGACAATACTTTCTTGGTTGTATCTGCGTATGCAGTTACTAGCTCTGTTCACCAGAGTCACAGAAGAATATCTTAAGTTGGATTGTGTACATCCTTAGGTAGTAACTTCTCACCTTCCTTATAAAAGTTTCAGGAAAAATTTACTTGCACAAGTTAAAAACAATTCTTTGAATTAGATAAAGTTGGTGCTCACAGTAGAGAATGTTGGAGACTGAAGTGTTTTTGGGGGGGATTACAGCAGTTTTTGAAAGTTTCCTCAAGTACAATTAGTTGTCAGAAAATAACTGTTGAGCTCAACTTCCAAAGGTGCACCGAGAGCAATCACTGCTGAGGCAAACAGTTGTTGATTAGGAATGGAACTCAGATTGTCCAACTCACTACCAAAAATTTTTGTTTAGCATGAATTTGATCTCTAGTTGATCTGAGTGAGATTTGTATCAGTAACCCAAAGAGAGGGATAGTTGGTTTTTGAGCTGCACTTTCATAATTTAGATTTCAGCTATGGAATGAATAACAGTGAGTTGGAAATGATTTAGTGGTAAAGTAATGATGGGGAGGAGGAACTACATTTACAGCTTTGAGGCAAGTGATGGAGTGGTCAGCAAGGTAATGCAATAAATCTCTGCTTTTCATTGAGGCTACATGCCTAGAGGCTAACAGTTTGCATTTTTTAATTGAAAACAGAAAATCTTGAATATTCAGTTTCTGAGAAGTTCTATTATTCTGGTGTAGGAACATGCATTTACCTCTCAGGCAAACACATGTAAGCAAGAGCTTGTCTTCACGGCGTTGCCTTGCTCTACAGCAGCAAATGAAAATTGTAAATGCAAGGTGCAATTATGTTAGTTCCTGATATTCTATATTTTAGATTAATTTTTTACCCTCATTTGGGCCAATAGCACAGTATTTCTTACTAGAGACCTTTCTGATACTTTGAGTTGTAAGGGTTGCAGCCATAGGAGATTTCTGTCTTTTACAGTTGTCATACCTAAAAAAAGACTACTGTATCTTGCCACTCTAAATACACTATGTTTGCTGTAAGTATGCAATCATTTCTTCAAGCTACTAGACCAGGAAAGGGTTGCTAATTACATTTTCTTAACTGATGTGAAAGTGTTCTACCAATGTAATTTACAGGGGAGAAGAATGTCATAGCTAGTGGAGGAGGACATTTTAATCACTTTAATGGTGTTACATGTAGAGTTAATGACTCCCTTTGAGTCTATTTAAAAAAAAAAAATCATATACTGTTACTTTTACACATGATTAATGTTGTTCTCTTATACGTATTTTCAAATATAAGAAACTTGTGTACAGCTGTATGGAATACATACTCACTTTAATAAATCAAAATTATACTTTAAAATATGGGAAGGGTTGTGTTCCTTTATTTCTAAATCGGTGAGCAATTTCCAACATTTTTGTAGGTGATTTGAGAGAAGGTGGGGGACACAAGTAGCTCAAACAGTAACTGGGGGCTTGTGAGGGAGGTTGCATTTCTATACTAAAAAGCAATTTATTTGATAAAAATTCAGTGTCTTACCTCTGAGCTAAAATTGTTTTCCTGAGAGACTGAATAATGTTACAAATTCACTTCATGTGATCAGGTGAGTTCCCCTTTCATTGAACATGCTTTCTGTAGACGTCCAGCCTGCACGATTCTCTTTGCTTGACAGAAGAATTCCACCTGGGTATTATCTGTATTTGTTGCATAACCTGAGCTTCACTGCTTCGTTCAGGAAAAAAAAAAAAGTATTCAGCTTTATTCAGAGGAGAAATATGAACACTTCTGCAGTCCTATGTCTAAATTTTTGTTCAACCATATTAAAAAAATAAGGGAAATTGACCTGCATGAGAGATCAAAGGAATGTATAAGAGACCGTGGCATTCAGTTATTTGGTAGTACTTTTTCAGTCAAAATCAGTGAATATCTCAAAAGAATGAAAATATAGTCTCTCAGATGTAGTGAAAACTCGGATAATTGAAGTTCTTATGACACTTTTTTATGAAAGGAAAAATGTAAAATATTTTTTTCCAGATAGACTACAGCTTAGTTGGAAACTTTCTTCATTTCTGAATCTAAAAAATGCATGATCTTCAGCACTGTTCTTGTATTTGAAGTAATAGCATTCTCATTTTAGTTGCTGGAATTCTTTTCTACCTTAGATCCCACTCCTTCATCCCTCGTTGCTGAAAATATGCATATTGAAGACTTTGGGATGTACAGAATATCTCAGTTCCTTTTAACTTTGACCAAATGGTCAATTACCAGATCTTTTGATATCGATTTATCAGAGTTTATAACTCATATTGTTCACTCCATTTCAGATGTTTTTTAGGCTGCTTCCTTTTCTTGGTTTTATTAAAGGGGTCATGGTAGCTTTCTTTGGGTTATTGTTTTGAAAGTGGTAGAATGTAAGTCAGTAAAATGAGGAGTTGAGAGTTGATCACCTTAAACTGTCATTTTTATCTCTTAAAGCTGCAGATACAGTACCGAAATTGGAGATGCAATCAAAAGAGAAACCCTGTATTTTTTTTTTTCAAAAAAAGACATGCTAGATTTGTGTGCAAGGTATGCTCATGTGGAAGAGAAGGGGGAAGGAAAAAAAAGGTGGGTGGGGGAATGCTGTATACAAACAAGTTTTATCACCTCAAGCTACATAAAAGAAGTTTCTTCTTCTGTGTGTAGTACCTGACAAAATCCTGTCTACTTCTGTTGGTTTAAACCTAGAGTCATTTGTTCAAATCTTAGGCAACTTCAGAAGTTCAGTGAAAAGATTAAAAACTATAAGACTGGTTCTGACTTTATAAATTAAATAATACATCCTTTTTATTTTAAATCTGTTCTACTATGTGGTTTCCCCATCTGTATGTAAACCTCCCCGGGGACCTCTTCTGATTTTGCAAAGAACAGAGGAGCTCTTCAAGGAATAACGCAATTGCATTGTCTGTTGAGTGGGTAATCTGCTTGTTCTGCTTCAGTGTTTGTGTAGCAGTCAGTACTTAATAGTTTTGTATTTCTCTTTTAATGTTTTGGTTATGTGGACCAAAAAAATCTCTTAAACATCCAGACTAGTGTGTAAAAAGCACCGAACTCATATGAACTGGTGGGTATTATTAAGAGAACAGCAGTTCAGTTTTATTTTGTTGGAAAAAGAATCAGTAATGTCATGTATGGCGAGGGGTTGGGTTGGAAGGGACCTCAAAGACCATTTAGTTGCCACCACCTGCCATGGGCAGGGACACCCTCCACTAACCCAGGCTGCGCAAAGCCCCATCCAACCTGGTCTTGAACAGTGCCAGGGAGGAGGAAGCCACAGCTTCTCTGTGCAGCCTGTGCCAGGGCCTCACCACCCTCACGGGGAAGAATTTCTTCCTTACTAAATCTAATCTAAATCTACCCTCATTCAGCTACGAGAAGGAGGTTTTCCTGTAGGGGTAAATAATACTTCACACAATTGCTGCTGAAGGACAATATACTGATCATCATAGAATAATCATTTTAATCTTTGATAATATTCTGCAGTATTTTTAATGCTCTTTCTGAAGCTGTAGTATCCATATTTGCTTTAAGCCTCTATGTATAACTTACAAAATTCATGCTTATTACTTTCAGGAACAAGGGACCAGGGTCATGAGGTCTGCATGGCTATAGACCACAGAAACTGTGAATGTGACCTGCAAGGTTTTGAGGGGTGTTTTAAATAACTGGATAAAATCTCTGATAGACTGGCAACTCTGGCAACTGTAAGTCTGCTACAATTTGCCAGAGACAATGTGTCCTGCTAATTTCAAATTGAGTTATAGTGCCTGCAGCCTTCTATTAAGCTTCCACAGAGAATTATGCTCCATGGCCAGCAGGCAGCTCAGATTTTGAAATCATGAAGAATATTGTTTCATTTTTCTGCAAAAACTGTTTTTACAACAGTGATCAGACTTGTTTCTCCTGGCTGTCATCTTCTGTAAAATATTTTTTGCCCATGCCTGAAATAGAATTTTTTAAATTGTGACACGGAAGTTTGTCATAAATGTTCCATTATTATTTTTGGATCCTAACTCACCTGGGAAGAAAAGTTAAGTGGTTTCAGAATTTCTGTCTGCTTCTGTTCTAAGGATAAGAAATTAATTTGTCTGTGTAGAACAGGAATACCTTTCAGGTAATCCATTTCAGTGCCTTTCTTTCTAAGATTGATACAGATACATGTTGAAGGGTGTTATAAATGCATTATCAATTCCTGCTCTTTCATAAGAGCATGGAGATCTCAGAAGCTGCTATGTTGCTTCATGCTCTTGCTGTCAGCCAACTTCTGTATTTCTAGTGGATCCCAGATTTTTATCTGGGATTTTACAGTGCAGGGCAGAGGGATGATGTGCACAGTCATCTCTGCTGGCTCTTGGAACTGCAAAATGGGAACTAAAAAGTCCCCATTTCTTATGTTGGCAAAATAGCGATCATAGAGTATGAGAAGTCTTCAGTTGTTACTGCTATTTTTTCAAAGTCACCATTTGCTATCTTGCCAGTTTCTAAAGCCTAAACATTGGAGAGAATTTAATAAAATACCAATTGAGGGTGAGTACCTGAGCTCTTCAAGTACCAATACAGATATTTTCCTTTACGTTTCATCAGACAACATGCCAGTTTTCTATTGCATTTAGTATTATTTTTTAATGTATTTAAGAAACTATTTGAAAAAAAAGATTTTCAGGAACATGTATTTGATTTGTAATGACCTAATGGATATGTCTCTTGAAAAAATTTTCTTTATAATTGAAAAGTATAATAGCTTAAAGCCTGTGAAGTGTTGTCTGTGTTTTAAGTTTTTGGTAGGTTAGCTGTTTACATGGCTGCTTTAACACGTACAGGGCAGAAGCATTAATAGGATGGCAGTGTGACAAGACAGTTTGACTCATCTAACTGGGAATTATTTTGGTTTATGAGTAAAGAAGTATATTTAAGAATTATTTTGAAGTTAGCTGTACAGTGGAAATTCACGTTTAAATTTCACAGGTGAAACAGTTCTGAGATTATCATTTTATGCATTGTATTGTTTCTTGTCCTTTGTTCTTAATTGATAGGAATTCTGTGTTCTGGACAGCTTTAATATCTATTTTCATTAAATTAATTGTACTGGGGGCTATAATCTGAAATGCTGAAGTCAGTGAGGTAGGAATAGGTGTTCATTTTATAACAATAGAGCAGCTTGATGTGATTGTTGAAATATGGCTGGCAATTTATTTTTCCTTCTGAGAAAACAAAATTGTGACTATTATAATACATTGAAGTATATTAGCAAACATTATACAACTTTAATTTTGGAATCCCGTATGGTGATGTATATGTTGTTTTACTCATCTGATAATGCCTGATTTCATTTTTTGCTGATAATTAGACATGCAACTCTGACAAATGACATTCTGCTTCTCACCGGCCAGCTGTCCTGACCTTGTCATTGTTACTGATGGGTACATGTAGCTGCTTTAGGCAAAATAAGCAGTTGTACATGTTAGGGATTTTATGATTTTGCTACTTACTCTTTTCTTCTTCTCAGAGCAGTAAAAACTGGAGAGCAGCAGTTGACTTGTGTGGGCGGCTTCTAACTGCACATGGTCAAGGCTATAAAAAAAGTGGACTACCTACTAACCATACGACAGATTCTTTACAAGTATGTTTAAAGATAAATCCTTGTCACTTTTTTCCAGTAATACTCACTGTGGTTTTTTTAACATGATCAAACTTCTTTTCCCAATTGTTACCTAAAAGCTAAGTTTATTAAAGCATTGTAGCAAGTCACGTTGTCTGTTTGCTCATTTTAAATCAGTCTTTGTTTAAAAAAAAAAATTTAAAACATAAAATTCTATTTTGCTTGTGTGTTATTAAAGGTAATTGCCCTAGTAAAAAGGAATACGTTTTGCTGTCTTGGAAGACTCACTCCACTAAAGTTCATGGACACTAGATTGTGAACTTTGTAGTAAAGATTTCAAATGTTATATGTCTGTTTCATGATGATAATAAAATAAGAATCCAAATTAATGAGGTTTGTGAAAGATGACAAGTGATAATTGATAATCATTACAGGCTAGGTTTCAAACAATGTTCAAAATCTCAATGCCTTTACAAACAATTAAAACATCAGTCCTCTGTGTTTTCTATTCACTGTCTTATGTAACATATTCTATATTATTGTCTGTAAGTAACATAGAAACTGTTTACTCAACTTTATCAGAAAAAACTTGAGTTTGTATTTGAATGTTGCTTGTGACTCAGGCTAATAACGGACCTTGTCTTTTCCTTTTTTATATATGTATTAATTTTCAGCTGTGGTTTGTGAGACTAGCACTGCTGGTAAAACTGAATCTATTTCAAAATGCAGAAATGGAATTTGAACCATTTGGAAATTTGGACCAGCCTGATCTTTATTATGAATATTATCCTCATGTATACCCTGGGCGAAAAGGTAAGGTACTTGATTTCATCAAATGCTTTTCATTTTGCCACTTTCACCAATCACTAAAAATAAGAGATTCATTTTTTTATATTCTAAAGCACTAGTGAACTTTGGATTATTTATCTTCCCACCCACGCCCTCCTCCCCCTCCGCAGAAGATTATGATTAGTTATGGATGAAGCATTTACTATGGTTAAAGTATTTTTTGCGTTATAGAGGTAGTGATAAGGGGTAACAATAAGGCATAAAACTAGTCCATCACATAGATAGGCAATGTATTTCACAATGCTGATACAGCATTGGTTTGAAAGAGGAAAATTTTTAACAAGCATATAAAATAATTTAGTTCTACGGTATTGAAATTAAAAAAACCTAAAACTTAATACATCATTTTAGTCAGAAACAGCTTGTGAAAGATGATAGACTCATAGAATGATTTGGGTTGGAAAGGCCCTTAGAGATCATCTTGTTCCAACCCCCTGCCCATGGGAAAGGACACCCCCCACTAGACCAGGCTGCCCAAAGCCCCAACCAGCCTGGCCTTCAATGATTCCAGGGAGGGCATGTCAAGAAAAATCAAGATCTTTTGTGGAAGATCATTTCATCAGTTACAGCGATACAGAGGATCAGTTGTAGCCTCTGCAAGACCAAGGTAGACTGCCTAGGACAAATCCCTCTGACCTGACCTTATAATCTTTCAGCCAGTCGCAGAAGAAATAATTCCTGGTTTGCCTTGAATAAATGCAATATATTGAGAAGGAACTGTGCTATTTTTAAGGCTAGGAGAAGTTTTGGTCATCAGGTTGGACAGTGCTTTGGATCTGGTCATATTTTGGCAGCTTTGCCCTTGGTGCAGTGCTGCACAGGAGTAGTCTTTCCTGGGCCATATTTGTGTTTCCACACCTGTTTTCAGTACTAAAATTATGTTATTTTGCCTAAGAAAAGAATCCTTGCAGGTCACGTCAGTATTTGAGGCATATCAGTCCTCGTGCTGCAGAGAACACAAGTAGCAACAGTTCTGGACAGTCTGGCCAGGTGTTGGCAGGCGCCAGTCCTGTGACTGAACTTTGAATGCAGTGTCCATGTCTTTGCAGTGACCATTCAACTGCTGCAGCTATTTCATACAAATTATGAAGGTATATATGATAAAAAAGGTGAGCCTAGGGAAAATACTCCCTTTTCATGATTATATGCTTCAGTGCAATTTTTCACAGCTGAACGTACCAACCGGGCCCATAATCTGATTATCTGTAAGGAAAGTAAGATCAAAGTTGGATGAGCTGGCATGCTGATTATAGGTATCTCCTATAAATATAATGTGATAAAGATTTGGGAACAGCTATCAAATCTTCCTTACTGTGTTTTTGGGCAGGGAGGGATGTAGGAGAGAGAAAGCAATACTCTTCTGGCTAGCATTAAACTACACAGTGCTGGATAATGGATAAAGAAATCTAGTATACATGCATTGTTAACTGACTAATTTAAATAATAAAATACATATGAATCATTCAGATATTTTTTTGAAATGTATTAGGATGAATCTACGATCTGCTGCTGTTTGGTAATTTCACATATCATTTTGTGGTGTAACAAGCATAAAAGGAAGAGTTTTGTTTCAACATTTTAATTTTGATTCATGGTATATAAATGGGGTAAGCACTTAAAAATCAATTTAAGAAATACAAGTATAGATACTAATAAAGTACACATTAAATGTAATACATAATATTTTGCATCATTTCTTTGTATTCAAAATATTCATAAGAAATGTAACAAATAGAAAGTTTTCTGTGTTCTGTGCTTGAAGTAAGGAAAGTTTCTATACCTGAATTTTTTACATCATCTCTGAGAAATATACTTCAAAGAATTTAAATTCCAAGTGACTGCATGAGGAGTAAAAGATGGGTTTTTTCCACTAATTTAACTTAACATGGCCAATATGGTCATCTTAATATTTCTCTGAAGCTCTCCTGAGGCTTTTTCCCTTTAGGCAATGCTGCTAATCTCTGTTTCATCCTGAGATTTTGTATAGCATTTGTCGCCATGCTGTGCATGGATCCCACTAGAGTTGTCTTCATCATGGCTCTAATCTTTCTGAAATCTTCCTTTCTACAGTCCCTTTCATCGGTCGTCTCCTCTGCCTGTAGCTGTGCACCATCTAGGGGGGTGGAATCTGCTAAGATCCTTGTATCAGCCAGTGAAATTTGATCATTCCTGTTTGATATAGGACAGAGCAGAAACAATCTAATTTTCTAGTAAAATCTTAAAATTACTCTGTTATGGGTTTATTTCTTTTAAATTTGGCTGTGGAGAGAAGCTGAAAAGTCTGATTTTAATATATATTTATGTTCTTTGTAATAGGCAGATACCTTAGGTCAGGATCTCTGTTCCAGATTGCTTCCTGTCCATTCTATTGTGTGTATTCCTCGTGATGTTTCATAAACTCTCCTATGATAGATCAGCTGATAGCGAGAGCAAACAATTAAAATGGAACATTAAAATGCTATTTCAGTCATTTATGAATCAATTTGGTCTTGTTTCTGGTTAGTAGACCAGTAAGTTACAGAAAAGTTAATGCTACCAACATTAGTGTTCTAAAGCTAAAATAATTGAGAATAATTTATTTTTGAACTATGAAGGGAGGAAAGAAAAAAGCAACTTTATTTCCCTGATGAGAGGTTTATGTATATAGGGAAGGTTTCTTCCTTTCCCCTTTTCATTCTTACTGTGATGACACAGCTAACATGAGAGCAGTCTTCTCTTGTCTAGTGAAAAGTGCTTAAATGATAGAAAACTGGGAGGAGTGGCCGATGCACAAGAAGGCTGTGCTGCCATTCAGCAAGGCCGGGACAGACTACAGAACTGGGTGAAGAGAAACCAGATGAGATTCAGTAAGGGCACGGCAAGGCTCTAGGTGATCCTGCTTTATCAGGGCATTGGACTAGATGATCTCCAGAAGTCCTTTCCAACCCCCACAGTTCTGTCAATTTGTAAATAATGAGTCTGTTGTTGAACTAAGTGTGCCTGTGCTGCAACCATAGGAACAGACCCCTGTGTGCAGGAATAGGGTGGCACTTTCAGATGGGTACTGACAGGTTTAAAAAATTATTTCTCTCAAAGTATTGTGAATCAAGACTATTGCTTTAGCATGTTTCACTAGGTCTGTATTACTGCTGCGACTCTACTAGTGCCCACTGTAGCTTGAATTTTTAGCAGAAATACGTGGAAAACTGATACAAAAAATAGTTGTCTGTCAGGATTCTTTTTTTTTTGTCCTTATTTACTCAAGCAATGCTCTTAAATTGTTTCTTTTACTCAGTTTTGAAATTCATGTCTCCCTAAGGGAATCCCATCCTATGTGATAGAGAACTGTCATTTAAACTCATATTGTAAATAACTTCTCAGTGCAGATGTCTAAGGTGACATGTAATAAATTATTATTGTTGTGTTTAGAATCATAGATAGTTTTATTTGGAAAAGGCCTTAAAGGTCATCGATCCACCGTTAACCTACCACTGCCAAGTCCAACCACTAAGCCACGTCCCTAAGCAACACATCTACAAATCTTACAAATACCTCCAGGGATGGTGACTCAACCACTTCACTGAGCAGCCTGTTCCAATGCTTGAGAACCCTTTTGGTAAAGAACTGTTTCCTGATATCCGATATAAACCTCCCCTGGCACAACTTGAGGCCATTTTCTCTTGTCCTATCGCTTATTACTTGGGAGAGGAGACCAACACCCACCTGGCTACAGCCTCCTTTCAGGTAGTTCTACAGAGACATATAAATTCTAATAGGAAACTTGTTCCATAGCCTATGTCTGTTATACAGAGACACTATACTTACTGTGAATCCAGAATTTTTCTCTAATAGGCACAGAAGGCATTTTGGAGGTAGGTGGACCTTGTGTAGTGCAGAGGTCTGTGTCCAGCTTCAAAGTCTACCTAATATCTCAAGCTTGGCCCTGCTTCTGGATGTCAGCCTATGCCATAAGGAGGGACAGGCATGGATCTTGGAAATTATCTGCGAGAAGCCTCTACACTGGCATTTGGCCGAGTTTACTGTCTTCCTTTCCTCTTCTTTCCCATTTGTCTACATTAGTAAGGGGCAGCCTTGCTGAAGCTTCCTTGCCTTTTTTCTGAGTATGGTATTGCATGATGCAATAAATGAAATGCCCCCTTTTTTTTTTTCCCCTTTTTTTCCCACCCCCTTCAACTTCTGGCTGGTGAAAGAACTGTAGCAGAGTGGGAAGTGGTGTGGGGAGTAACAAAACAGTTGTGATGGGTGGGGAGGCAAAAGGGAGAGATCAGTGTAAAAGCATAGATAAATGTAGATTAAAAAACCTGTAGCATGTAGAGTGCTCCTCTCTTCATAAATTTTGCAGGAAAACAGAAGAAAAAAACAATTCAATTGTTGTCCTGTGTAGGTTTGGGTTTTTTTAGTATGTTCATACGTTACCACAAACACTGCTGTGCCTGAACATACACTCCCATGTCACACTGCTTCAGTCTTGGCAGTTCCTCAAAAGCCTTCTTCATTCACATTCATATTGACAGTAAAATACATACTAAACCCTCTAGAGGAACTGGTTGGCCAGTTGTTTATTTACAGCACTATTTTCTCTCTAAATTCACTACCTGCTCTTTGGCTTCAGGGCTACCTTCCATCTATGAAATCAGCTAATACAACCTGAATAAATACCACTCAAGTGTGATGGTTACAGTTGGATATTTAGAGTAGTCAGACTTGCAAATACAATTTTGTTCTAAAATAGTATAGATACTTTCATAAAGAGATGTACATAGTATTTTAAGAAGTGCTGCTAAAATATTTTGCTGTTTTCTTTCCTAAGGTGACACAGTCTCATTGTAGACAGTACCAGTTTTGCATAGTATTTCTTAAAAGTAAGGAAGTAATTTCTAAGTTCTGCCTTACTAAAGTTATCAGTAGGTAAGATTTATAGTAGTCTCTTTGTGGTAGGGAAATTGTTGCAGAGCTTTTCTGCATTCTTTCTCTTATGTTTTCCTTGCTTCTGTGCAAGAAACTCCAGATAGCTGAAAAAGTCTTTTTGAAACCTTTTGAAGCCAGATCTTAATTCATACTGTATCTGTGTTCTTAGGTCATGTGCAGTTAAATTGTGAAGTATATGGAAACATGCAATTTCAGATTAAAATTTCAAAGCCTTTTCTTTTCGTGGTTACAAGCATTTAGGCTCCCATCTCTTCCTCAGTTTCTTTGGAATGAAAGTTCTAAACAAAAACTTGGGAAATAGTTTGCTGAATCTGGATTTTGAAGTGCACTTTTAGTAGTGAGCCTAAGATTCAAAGTTACTACAAGGTCACTCTTAAAAATCTTGTAAATTATACAGATATGATGTTGCAGAAGTATGTGTGTGTGTACAAATGCAGGGATATACATCTCTCTGTAAATGTACGTATCCCAGTATATCTTCCTGAAAGTGGATTTTCTGTATGCCTCTCATCTGGTGAAGGAAGCATTTCTTTCTCTGGTTTTGATTGTGGGATGTTTTTACTGTCATGAGATCCCATTTTATACTTTCAGTAATTGATAATTTGCCTTACTGCTGCTTTTTTGGTATTTAAGTTTTGTTGAATAAGCTGTAGAAGGCAGATTAGAAAGCAATTTTGCTTGCTGATTTTGCAACAAGAAAATATGAAGATAAAATGTTTAGGCATTGGAATCCTCTTTTTTTCTGCTCTAAAAGGGCTGCAGAGGAGGGCTGCAGTTTGAATTTGATTGACATGAGGTGATGTGTATGTTATGACAGTTATGAAAATGTGCAGCTGCTCATAAAGAAATAGAAATTGAAATCCATGGTCTTAGAAAATTTTACCTGATCTTACTATTTATTCCATCTGCTCCCATGCTTTTGGAGTATCCGTTTTCCTTCCAACAGAACTTGTTTTGCTTTTGCTTTTTTCTTTTTTTTTATGATGCTAATATAATACATATGTGAATGAGACTATTTCATGCCAAAGTGGCAATGAGAAAACACGCTCTGAAAAAAATTCTCCACTGTATTTAAAAATGATAGCTAAGAAAAGCATTGTCTTATGATTAAACCATTTTCTATTTAGTATTTTTAATAGATAAAAATATTATGAAACCTCTAAAGAGGGGCAAGAGAAGTCAACTGTAAAACATCAAGCTAGAATAAGACTTACTTAGCTTAAAAACAAAATTCTGATATATAACAGTAATTGTGGGGTATTGTGTTTTGTTGAAGGCATCTAAGCTTTGTTTGACATGGTTTTCCTGTGTAAGATGGCAGTACTTCTTCAGAAATCTGAAGCATCAAGTAGAGAGCAAAATCCATTCCATGCTCTTAAGTAAACATTTTAATTACAGGATATGCCACTGTTTTAAGTATTTCCTTGACATGTTGCCTTGTTAGATTCAGCACTGAGTGAAGTACAATAGAGGACATAGGTTTGATTCCAAATAGTTTTGCAAAAGGCACCACATGCCAAGATCCAGTGTTTATAATGAAATATTCTCTTTTTCCCTAGTGTGAGATTTCACAGGAATATATATATATGTACACTTGTATAGGAACCTGTTACAAAGAAATGTGTGTTATACTGTGTGCCTTAAATACCTGGGCTAACAGCAAACAAGTCGGTGGAGCCTTTCAGATGATGCAATATCATTCTTAATCTAACAACCACCTGCCTTTCCTCTGCAGCTTTGTGTTAATGTAGTCAATCTTACTTTCTGGGTTTGGTTTTTTTTTCTCCCAATGTAACTGTGTTTATTGAGGCAAGTACATTTTTTTCTTTCCCTGCTGTTAATCTGCTTTTTAATTAAATTTTGTACTGTGAGTTCTACAACCTGGCTTTCAGACCTTCATAACACTACTATTATTGATCTGCTAGAGTCACCAACAGATGTCATCTACCTCTTCCCAATTGTTTTCTTGTTAACTTAGACAATGTGAAATAAAAATTACAGTGTTTTCTAAAATCTCAGACACTCCTTTTTTAGGTCTCAACTCTGTTGCATTTGTCATCATCTCTACATTAAAATGTTAGGGAATATATATCAGAAGGCTCAACTTCCATGTATTGCAAGATAGTGCAATACAGAAGTGATCACAGAACATTAGGAGTTGTAAGGGACCTCGAAAGATCATCTAGTCCAACCTCCCTGCCAGAGAAGGATTACTTAGGCTAAATGGTGTCAGAGAACAGCAAATCCATGTCATGTTGTGTTCACCAAAATTCTTGGTGAGGTCAGAGTTAAGTGTTCTAAAGCAGCACTTTCTGTGATTATTTTTTACGTTTTACCTTGTTATCAGTTAATTATGTAAGCCTTTTTCCTTCTTTCTGGATCATTCTTGATACTTGTTTCAGACAAGTTCAAAGATGATTGTTCCATTTTCTTGGATTGAGAAAATGACAGATTCAGATTTTGGATGCTGGAGACAATCCAGTAATAGCGAAATGGGGGGTGGGGCTTGTCAGATTTTACACACCTGTTAACCAGGAGGTACTGAACTATTTTGGTAAACTGATCTCTTCACATGCATTTTTTTATTACTGCCACATGTCTCTTCCTGAAAAGTGTATATAAATTGTATTAGCACTTTATATAAGTAGCATTCCTTAAAAACTTTACCAGATTTACCAAAGTGAACTTATGGTCTGTGTTTGTTCTTTTTTTTTTAACCAGAAAATCAGTTTATGTAGGAACTGAATTAGATATATTATTCATTCCTCACATTTAGCTAAAAAGAAGGTTACTTGGAGACAGGAACATGTACTTAACCAAAACTCACAGAATTTCTTTTTTTATAAACAGAGTATTTAAGGAGTGTGCTTGCTTGAGTGGCTTGGATAAGTGCTGCAGGGTTTTTATGAGCAATTTGCTCATCTGATTTGACTTGAAGTTACAAAATAGTGTTTACATGGAACGGTAAGAGAGTTCTACCAGTGGTAAAAGCTCTTTTCTCTTTTCCCCACTTGCCACACTTGTGTGAGAGCACGTGTATGGTTTTGTGCTTCCTTCCAAAAAAAAAAAAAGTACTATTCAGAAGGATTACAAGGAAACTGAGGAAGGGGGCAGAAACAGTTGCTGTAAAGTTAGGAGTTTGTTCAATAAATAGTAAGTAACTGAAAATGACTGGATGGATTTGCTGGACATTTCCAGTAAAATTTCTTACAGGTTACTAGTTATGTCAAGAGTTTAAGAAAAAGAAGAATCAGATGCTACAGTTTGATTGTCCTGCATGAAGTAGTAATAAAAATTCTGGTTTGAAAAGTCGTTACGCTGACTACCCTTACACTGCTAACCAGCTTCCTTTATGGTTTTGTTTGAGACATCTGTCATCATACTTGTACCTAGTGAGGATTGCACTGGAATGCTTTTTGGTTACATGCTATGTAAGAAATACTAAGTGGTTGAGAAGTAGTATGTTAATAAAGTACAGTTTGAAGTAATATAGTTCTGAATGCTCATTACAACAGAGGTCTTAGTTGTGATAGGAAATAAATCAGATTCTTATTGAGTCTAAGTTGTCCTGGCGTCGCATTTGTCTTTCTGACATCTTCTGACTCTACTTCTGATTGTGTAGATTAGTAAAGAGTTATTCCTTTCCCTTGTATGGATCATAACAGTGCAGCTTCATTCAGCAGTGTAGAAGATGTAAAAATATGCAATCCCCAAAAGTGTTTTACAAAACATTACATAAATTTTATAAAAAAGGATAATGTGAGACATTTCATTTGTTCTCCATTAAGTACCTGCCTATCTGTAAGTTGAGCTGCTGTTCTATTACCAATTCAGGTTTCTGTCTGAGTATTAATTAAGTTCCTTTTCATTGTTGTTCACTCCCTGCACTCTATCTTTACTTGTGTCATGCTAGATACTAGTCAGGATACATACATGAAATATTTCACATCATCTGTTACTGTTCAAATAATCTTTTACACTGCTTTTAATAGAATTTCAAAGGCAGTTTTGTTTTCTTAATTGTTATTCCACATATGATGATGCATGAAACGCGTGTCTATATCCATTATGTGAACACAGCAGTCATGGAAGCCATGGGGAATAGTTAATATTGGCAAAAGAGAATTTATGTAGATTTAAGTGGCTTAGTCTGAAGGTCATAATTAGTGAGTTTTGTGATTAAAATTTTGTCAACCTTTAAAAAAATGTCTGGAGGCAATGACTCATTGTATATAACATTTACCTCCTTCACATACAAGCCTGTTAAGAGCAGGTGCAAAAATCTTTCTAAAAAACTCCTGAGTCCTATTTTTTAGAAGAGATGAGGTAATAGGTGACTTGAGAGGGAAATCCATTTAGAGTATGTCTAAAGTAAGCAAATGTATTCTATTAAAATATTACAACTGTAGCACACTATTTTGCAAGGCCAGTTTCCCCCTTATACCAGCTCTGATTTGCCTTTAATAACATTTATTTTATATTCAGTATTATTGTCTGTGTATCAGGCTATGAAGTTACCTGAAAGCAAGGTGTGGCACACAGTAGGATTCCCTAGAGCTTCTGAAACTGCCCTTGAAGACAGCAGGGATGCTCATAAAGTTAGAGGATTGGGTCTTTTATCTATATTATGACCATAATATGTACTAAAGTAAACTAATACTAAAAGAAGACATTTCTTTCTCTCCCCAGCTATTGCTTAAAATTCTTCCCCTATTTGATATTCTCAATAAACCAGAAGATACACAAAACACACAAATTCTTTATGAAGAGCCAGTCTCAGTATAGAGTCATTTAGTAACTCTTTCTGGAAAAGCTAACAGTAATGAAGTGTCTTTGCACTGAAAGTCATCTTTAGAGCAGTGGAATGGTCACTGCTCAGCCGAATGGACTCAGACCTTTACACAGCCCTATGGGTGTGTTGCCTTAAAGGTTAAAGTAACTTGGAGCGATGCCCAGTTCATCATTTCAAGTCTGGTCACAGTTTCAGAGGCACAAATAACAAGATACACCTTCAGTCTAGTTGTGTTCTGTGAACTACATCAGCCACACTTCGAGAGGTTGGTTGCGTTCAATGAGAACTATTTTGGCTGGCATAATGAAAGAGCCCTTCATTACACAGACTCTTTTGGAAGGCCAGTGATAAATTCACTGTCTGCAAACTCTGTGCAAGCATGAGCGACACAGCGTAACTGCAAACATGTTACAAGATACAAAGCGACTCTATAGAGACGTTTAGTTTCCCGGGGAGGGACTTGGCATAAACAAGTCTTCAAATCTTACCCAGAGGCATCATGGATGTCGGAAGGGAAGAGAGGCTCAGCCCATCAACTGATCCCAGAAGTCAAAATAGTATGTGATGGTATTTTCCCTAACATGCTTCTGGTTTTGGGCTATTTATATACTATTTTTTTACCTTTGAGGTGGAGCTTGGGTGACTCTAGTCATACATACCTCTGTTATGATCAGTGTAAAATTTTCTTGCTTTGTGATTAAAGGTACAAACCAGCAACATTTCCGAGTGCAGGCTCAGTGAGGGGTGGTCACATCCTGGAGGCAGGTAGCTTGAGGGATGGAGGTGTCTTTTTGTGTTAAAATGCACCAAAAGGACAGCGTTTTGTGAAAAAAATTGACAGACCGTTGACTCAGAGTAGCAAATACACAGCGTATCAGTTCTGTTAACCTTCATGTTCTCATATTACCACAGAGCTCCACCCTCGGTGCAGTGCTCTCAGTGTTAGTACATCAAGCTCCCCTGACACCTACCTCCAAGATTGCCTTGGAACTTACTGTGAAAAGGATGTTTGGTATATCAGCTGCTTTTCACTCTGGAAGTTTCTTGAATGCTAAAACTTTCCTTAAAGTGTGAACATAAACTTAATTTCTAAGTTACCCCCAGTAATTACTCCACAGTATATTGATAAAACCGACATATTTTGTAATATATTTTAATTTCTCAAAGGGGTTAACTTAGTTTTCAGTTTAATGTGTCTGCTATAGCATTTTTTTTTTTTGTTGTTCTCCATTATAATGTTGGGTTTTTGTTTGAGGGGTTTTTTACTCATGTTGGTTATCTGTTAATGCTTTATTTTTTTCTGTAGCATAGGGGCCCTTCATATCAACTTTCTGGTTTTTTGGAAAAGGATTACATAGAAGTGGTTTTGCATGCCCTGGTTATGTTGTAGCTGCAACTTCCTTTTTTTAATCCTTCATTTTAATTGCTTTATAAGAATCTTTAATGGAATGTTGTTCTTCCATGCACAGCTCTACTTTTGAATATTTGAATTAGGTGAGCTTTTTTCTTACTTTCTAGATCACGGTTACATATGTGTTTACCTGTTTTAAAAGTCTTACAATACATTACACATTACAGCAGAGAAAAAGTTTGTATTTTCTCATCTTTAATATCTTTTATCAGGTGGAGAGAAAGATCAGAGGTTAATAATGGACTTTATATAACACTGGTGAGAAATACCTTGTGTAATGTAGGCAAATTAGAAACTGGTCTTTACAGCAAATGTATTTAATAAAGTTAATTCTGTTTGTAGGTTCCATGGTCCCTTTCTCCATGCGGATTTTACATGCTGAACTTCCTCAGTACCTAGGCAATCCTCAGGAATCACTTGACAGACTGCATAGTATGAAGATAATCTGTGCCAAGGTAACAGCTTCTCTATACACTAATGTTTCTTAGTGTTTAAGAAATATATTTCACTTTCCTTATAAAGAAATCTGAGGTTCAGTGATGATATTTTTTACTCGATCTTGATACATTTAAGGAACTCACTTAAAGAAGTAATGAAGTGCCTCTTCTGGTTTAGGATGCATCCTGCTCTCCTTTGTGGTAGCTCTGGCCAAATTATTAGAACAGTGGACAACAGAGGTTTTTTGCTTTCATGCTTTTGCCAGACAAGACACAGAGGACAGTAAGCAGATGTGTTTAAGGGCAAGTAGGAGAGCTTTCTTCCCTCGCTCATCTGTGCCCAGCTAGATCAAAACACAGTTGGTAATGGTCTTGTTCCTTCAAAAATAGTCTTGAACCTTCAGAAATAGTCTGAATAGCTGGTTTTGGAAACAATAGATGTTTTGGAATATAAATGCAACCTGCTAAGTTTATTTTGAAGTTTTGAGTTGTCAGTACAAAATCATGGTCTGAATTATGATATGGGATGTGTGAGTGCTGAAATTGGAGTGATGGAGTTGCATTGACCTTATCCATTAAATGCAACACCCTGATTGTCAAGCTTCTGTCTTTGCACAGAAATCTTGCCCAAGTAGCCTAACGCCACAGTGACTTCGAATGTTACAAGGTGGTAAACTCTAGAAGAAATGCAGCATTATCTTTTTATCTGTGATGCTTGAAAGTACAGAAAACTGTGTACAAAATACATGTGATTGTTTTTTATTTTCAGTATTCTGTGAATGTTTCTTGTATTACTCCTGAAAGTAACTTGGATAACAGAAGTTAAAAGATCGGGTAATTGCCAATTGTATGGTTATAGTGGCCTTATGTATATAAAATCCACTTGCTTTTAGCAGAGTAGTAACTGGGATAACCAGATGTTTACAGTAAAGCAACCAAACTGTCCTTGATGTAATGTTTAGGTTATAAGAGGGGGACGTGGCATTTGTTACAGTTGGAAAGAATTTATTTTGAAATGTATATATGCATTTGTGTATGCATACATATTTTATATATAAGCCTAACTTGGCCAAGAAGTGCTACGTTTTAGCACTTCACAAATGCTCTTACCTGTTAGCAATCATCTCATCTAATATTATTATTACCGGCAGAATGTTCTCTCCAGCCCTGTCTTTCATAAACAGTCCTCCACAATTTGAAGTAGTTTTTTTTTTTCTTCTACAAAATATTGTGCTCCTCTGTTGCAGGATTTCGCTGTGCTGATACTGACACTTACATACCCTGGTCTGCAGCTGATCAGCCACTTCACATCTTGGTTTTATGAAATGTGGTATTAAGTGCTGTGATCCCCTTAGTCATGATGATGCAACTAGATTCCAAAAAGTCACTGTTTTTTAAGTTACTTTATCTTGTAACATACAGAGAAAATTTTATGAATGTGAACAGGGAGGAGACTGCTGAGCAGGGCATTCATCAGCCATCTGGCTAACGTTACTGGAGTGGCCATGCCTCAGTTACAGTGTGATCAGCCACGATTGTCCACAGATTAAAGACTACCAGTCAGTAGAGGAATAAGAAAAAAGGAAATCAGCTCTCCCCTACCCCAGCCCCCCCACCCCCTTTACAAGACGTTGTAAGTCATCTACAACCTTGAGGTGGCTCTGCCTGTTCTTTTCATTGACATGCATATCCATAGCATACCCAGTTTACCAAGGAAGATTTTAAACTCTTATGCAGGATTTTGTTTGAGCATGGACATTTGTTCTTTAAACAAGGGGAACTTCTGATGGAGAAGATAAAACAGAAATAAAGGAGATTTACAAATTAAAATATACGTTTCCCTGCCTGTAAAGTTCTTGAAGAATAGGTCTGATTATTCATGTTCTCTCTTCTCCACCCTCTAGTGGCTTAGGTCACTTCAAATCCTGTGTGATCCCTAGTGCCCGTGGGGAAAGCTTCTTTTGAGTCTGGCAGTGTATCCTCTCCTGGTTCTTCTGAGGAGTCCCCCAGTCTCTGCACTTGCTGTTGGCTCATAGATTACTATGTTTTTCACTCTGCCTTTCTGTGTCAAATTGGCAGAGGTTTTTCTGAGTTAGTAAATTCAGTTGAGGTCAGAAAGAGAACCATCTCCCTTTGCTTGTGACAGCATCTACCAGGTCCAGGAAACAGTAGCCAGGACAAGCCACTTGTCTGTGCTGATGGATGTTCCTTTTCAAAGTACAGTACTCAGAAAACTACAAATGAACAAATCTAACATACCATCCTTCTTAAGGGGATATTTCTGATTAGTTATTCTAGACACCTCATTGCATATTACCTCATTTGTTTGCATTCCAGTTAAATACCTTGTCTTTTGGAGCAATTCAAAGACAGCTGTAGAAACAAGAATGTGAAAAAGGATAGCCTGTAAAGACAAATATGTTTTTAAAAGACAGTTGTAAATTGGTGATGATTTAACCATTTGAAGTCAGTGTTGTCTGATTGTGTCCTGGTGTCAGCTAGGATGGAGTTAATTTCTTTTCTAGCAGCGGATGGAATACGGTGTTTGGGAGTCAGGATGAGAGCAGTGCTGATAACACACTGATGTTTCTAGTTGATGACAAGCAATCAAGGACTTTTTCAGTTCTTCATATTTCCCTACTAATGAGAAAGGAAGGGACGCAGCCAGGACAGGTGACCCGAAGGGGGTATTCCAAGCCAATGACATCGTGCTCAGCATAAAGAGGGGCTGATGGGAGGAGGAGGGGGGCGGCTCCAGGACACATGGTTTTCAGGGACAGTCGGGTTCGGGGACGGCTCTGGGCTGCATGGCCTGGGTTGTGTGGTTCAGTGAGAAACTGCATTGTGTATCACCAGTTTCATATATTTTTGCTCTAAAGTCCTGTTAGCATTGTCATATTTAGCTTTCCTCTAGTCTAGTAAACTATCCTTATCCCAACCCATGGGCTTTTGGTTTCTTGGTTTTGTTTTTTTCTTTCCTTTCCCTTCCCTTCCACCCCTCTCCCCCAACTTCCCCCCCTCTTCCTTTTAAAGAGCAAGAAACTGTGTGGTGCTTGGATCTCAGCTGGGGAAAAACCATGACAGATTGTTAGATATACCTTTAGATACATGGTTTTGGTGGGGGGGGGGGGGGTTGTATAGAATACTACTGGGCTAATAATCTTGATCTCACCTGGAATGTTCAAGAATAAAGCATGTAATACTTCTGAAAACTCATGGCATGACCAAGAAAATAACATAAAAGATGTGCTCTCATTAGTCTTAATATTTGTATATGACACTTGGGAACCATTTTGGTTATAACAGAATTAATTGGGGAGCTTTCAACCAAAAGCCTCTAGTGTTTTACTTCCCTATTTTAAAAAGTGGAAAAATAATCTTTGGTCATCTGTATTTACAGAAGGGCATACGAATAGTCATTATGTAAATGAGATGATCTTGGAATCATAAAAGCTAGAAGAGAGGAAAGACCTATTAGCTCACCTAGTCTGTCTCTCTGCAATGCAAGGTTGTTTTCTAGTTTTTAATGAGCCATCCTATGGAGCTGAGGCCACATCCCCTGGGAGGCTATTCCAGGCTAATGCTAATGCATTCTTATCATAAGAAAATTTGTCTTCCTATTTTGTTTCTCTTCCTTAACGTAATTGTGTTTTTTTCCTATCTGATACCTCCTTTTAACCTGCTAAATTCCCTCTTGCTTTTTGTTGTATGCATTCTACAGACACTTGTCAACTTTGAATTGGCCATTCTACTTAAAGATCTAACCATATTTACTCTGTCACTGTTTTGGTAGCTCAGTCTTTTCATCCCCCATCTGCTTACACGTTTCTGGTACCTGAAGTAAGATTGGATGTTGAGGGCAAAACCATAATTTTAATTTTCCCTGTAGAGGCAATAATGTTTTTCCAGTATTCCTGAAACTGGTAATCGAGGTCTAGTCAGATAGTTTACATCTCTGTCTATAGGTGCAACATTTGGGGAAGAAATTATCTGTAGTGCTAAATGCCTATTACAGCTTGGTGAAGAAATTCAGTGAAGTTGTTACTGTCTCTCTGTTACTGCTGCTCTTCCCAACACATGCATTGCCTCAGTGAGTTGTGGCCCTCATAAGTCTGCCTCAAAATAGTCTACAAACAGGCACACAGTTGAGAGTAACAATAGTAATTTGAATCACCAAAGGGTTTGTCTTTTCAGAGATTCATATAAAACATAGGCAGGATCCCTTTAATGCTCATAATGCTAAGGACATGGTCATAAATGCTTACCTGGAGATCCAAATGAACACATCTCAGAAGATGAAATTTCACTTTTTAACCCTAAACCATCAGGTGGCAGAGCTGTACTGGGTGTCTGCCAGGGGGGTGGAGCAGTGCCAAGTGGGTTAATGGTCTTGCTTCCTAAAAAAGCTGCAAAACTTTTCAAAAATACTTTGTCCATTTGTGCATCAGCCACTCCTCCTATAGTTCCCCAACTCTCCTTCATGAGTTCCTCCCCAGCCCTTCCATACAAGGTTTTCTTACCTCCTCATCTTCTGTTTTACTTATAAATTGATTAATTTTTCAGTCCCTAAATGACTGATTCATTTTGATTTTTGTTTTCCATTGAATTTCCAGTTCTGACTCAGTTACTAAGGTGACTTAAGTCTTTTGTTTCTCACACATTGCTTCAGTCTAAGGCAGTATTTGTCTTGATGCCTTGTTTAATGAGTCTGTAGAAGTGATAAGGATCCTGTGAGTGGTGTTTCAGCCCCAAACAGTGGCTGAGCACCACAGGCAACTCACAACCCAGCCTCCCTGGGTTTAAATAAGGACAGTTTACTGACAAAAGCACCCTGAAAGTAGAACAATAACAACCAATTACACTCACACCCAGTGATAACGCAGAGTACCTTACTGACCGGATTACAGAGTGCTGTACAGTACAAGGACTACTCAAGCTACCCTGGAGGCACCCAGGAGTTACCTCCCTCACCAGCCCCTTTTATAGGGAAGTGATGTCAGGTGGTGTGGAAACTGCCTGGGCTAACTCAGTTCACCTGGGCAGGCTGCTTGAGGAGGTAACTCTGGCCTGCTCAGAACCAGGACAATGTGCTAGTCTGAGTACCCAAAAAGCCACAGCTTCAGAAGCACCAAAAAAAGGTAATTTGACTAAGAAGGTAATGCTGCTGAAAATTGTGGAAGAAATATAGTAGTAAAAAGAGATGTGTAAGGATAGGAAACTAGGAATGCAAATGGTGGTGTGCATAGGTTGGTAATTACAGTATACAGGTGATTGATAGGGAATGAAACAGAAGACTCAGTGAAGTAACACTAGTCAAGGAAGCTCACAAGTGTGTGTAAATATTCAAAACATGAAAAAGCATAGGTAGTATGTAAAACGTGTTAAGCAAATAGTAGAAGTGTTCAATCATATTTCTCTTTATAATAGAAAAAAGGATGTTTAGAGATAGCCCATGTGATACTACTAAAATAAACAGTTTGCCATCTGTAGTAGAAAAGTGGGGTGAGGGGATTTTCTAAAATTAAACATTTCATGTCAACTAATTCAGCTTATACTGAGGGACAACCTGAATCGTTAATGTTGTTATTAAAAATTTTTGGAAAATTGAGGGAATGCCCAAATACTGAAAAACTGCAGGCACTGTTCCTATGCTTAAGTAGAGCAAAAGGAGATAAACTTGGGGAATAAAACAATTAGCCTCAAATCAGCACCAAGTTCTGTTTTAATTACGTTGAACTTGAGGGGCTGGCAAGATATCCTCAAGTAATGTCACAGAATGGTTAATGTCATACTCTCAGTGTATGCTAATAACTCATTCTTTCTTTTTTGATGACATTAATGAACATATTTTCAGAGAACAGCTGTATCAAACAAACATGTTGTCTTTAAACAAAACAGTGTGTCTCATCAATGAAGGCACCTCGTGTTTAGGCCATTTCAAAACAGTAACTCAGCCTTATTAAGAACGAGAAGTGATCACTAGATGTCTTCCAGGAGAAGAGAGAGAATCAGGGCTTTCAGACTGGTCAGAAAATAGATGATAAGGTGTTTTTTGGAGAGAAGAGTTTGTTTTGCCCTCTGACAAGGTGCCTCATTATGCACTGGGCATGTAACATTTCAGTGTGATGCTTTGGTTTCTAAGGGAGTGCTAAGTGGCAGCACTGCTTTTGAAAGTGGGGCTGAGATTCAGTCTTGCAGGCATGCCACTGCGATCCCATAAATTGCCACCTATCAACTGAGCTGCAGTGTACTGCTCTGTGCTCATAACCTCTCACAATTTGAAGTAAAGCAACTTAGCCTAGCCCTCTGTGAACAAGGTTTACACTAAATCATATTACTTTGTATTTGTCATGGGTAACAATTCTTATCAGGAAAATTACCCAGGCTCAGCTGGCATGTGGTAACTGCAGTCATTTCATCATACGTCTCTCCTTGCTCTTAAGTTCTTTGTAGCAAAATTTATGACACCTAAATTCAGGCTTTCAACGTAGTCTGTGAGAAGAGATTGGTATCTCTTAGGGCAATTCCTTCCACCTCAGGATGTCTGAAATAGGTGGCATGAACTTGCTTCCTGGAGGTACCGACTGTTCTTCACTGCCTGTAGAAGGCACCAACTCGCTGTCTGAGGCCAGATTAATTCAACCTGCCTTTGCTTTGGAGGATTTCCTGTGTTGTTTTTAAGTGTTTGTGTGCATAGCACTGGGCACAGTTGGAATGCTTGGCTGCTGCAGAAAGAAAAATAAAATAGTTTGTCTTCTACTGAGAGAAGCTGTGAGCTGTGTTCAGCAGTGCACTCAGTCCCCGGAAGAGGAAGGGCCCTGTGTCTCTTAATTAGCTAACCATAGTGGCTGATTAAAGAGCAAGTGGCCTTAATGGTTTTTAGAGGGAAATCTCAAGCAGTGTTCTATGACTGAAGCTATAAATCTGTAACAAGAAAAATAGGGTGATCGGTGGGAATCAGAAAACAAATCTGGAGAAACTGAAATGACATTAGAAAAAGAAAAGTTGACTTCTGTTTCAGATGGAACCTTACATAAAGTTTTTAAAAGTGGTTCATTAAGTAAACGTTTTCATTCTTCCAATAATACAATAAATGTTTCATTTACTCAAAAATTTGCATGATTTAAAATCTATAATAAATAAAAAGAAGCAATAAACCCCAAACTTTGAGAGGGAAATAGCATTAAGAACTAAGAGGAGTATTTCATTAAGGGCAAAAGGATGAAAACAGAGCCCATACTTAAGGTGGGGGAGTCAAGAGGCAGTGGCTTTCTGTGAAAAAATCAGTTTGACATTCTTTGTGCTCATTCTCTGGTGAAACATATTTCATGTTTTGCTTAACAAAATGTGTATGTCCCTAGAGTGTGCTGACATTTAATGTTCTGTCAGTATCATAAACTTGAACTCTTAACATCCTTCTACCCTGCAGTGGCTCTCTTACTTTGTGTAATTCATTTATCTATGGTGATAATAAGTAATTTTCAGCTGTACCTAGGTGAAGCATTCCTGCCTGAATCGGTTTTCATGTAGGCTGTCAATTGTAAATAATCGGCATTTAATATATAGTGCTGTTTAAGCTCACATTGGTTACTTTAAAAAATTTACTGCAGATATTAGAAAATTTGGAACAAGGCTTGGCTGAAGATGGAAGTATGACTAACATTACACAGGAGAACAGACAAGGTAGGTATTCTTTAAACATTTTTCACAGGCAGTGTGTTTTTATTGCTTGTCTGAGTGTGTCAGAAGTTTTCACAAGACTGCCCCAGAGTTGTTAAAACAGTATTTTTTGTAATCTCATAGCCTGCTCAGCCTCCAAAATGATAGACCTTGTACTTTTATTTGCTGGAATTAATTTCACAGTTTTGCCCTTCATCAAACTGATCCACTAAATCAATTCTTTTCTTTCCTACTTAGAAGAAACAAAGAACATGGCTGGTATCCTGTAGTGATGAATATATAAGTGTTTTGCTGTTGCAGCTAGATGGGTGTTTCATCTTAAGCCTTGGCTGACTGACTCCCCTCAGTCCTCATGTAAAATACACTAAATTTCTTTAGATTGAACTGCCATTATCACACAGAGGCTACACTGGCCTAGGATCTTGCTGCACTGGATTAGATTTAGATTATATTAGTCAACATGATAATTTTCATGATTTCATATGCAATTCTGTTTTTTTTTCCCCTGTTCCTTCTACCATGGTTGGTTAACTTCAATAGTCTTAAGATACATTACTGCATGAAGACGGGTCATCAAGACAAAGTGGTTGTCCAAGCATCTTTTTATTAATGGAATTTATACTAATGAGGTCTATACTAAGAGTTTACTTTAGAACTGGACAAGAGGTCATATTCTGGACATCGTTCTGGATTATATGAACTTCTTACAATCAGTAGCAACTTAAGAACATCATACCAAGAAAACAAACAAAAATCTGCTTCAGCTGGCATTCTAAGGAAATA
This sequence comes from Gallinula chloropus, assembly GCF_964237585.1. NCBI lineage: Eukaryota > Metazoa > Chordata > Aves > Gruiformes > Rallidae > Gallinula > Gallinula chloropus. The sequence continues at coordinate 103,878,130 of NC_140087.1, forward strand.
TTGCCAACTTCTTTCTGGGATAGTATTCATCTAGAGCCTGTGGGAAGTAAAAGTCTGCCTCTGAGATAGGGTAGAGTTGTTAGCAAAGTTTAAAGATTGCTATAAACAATTCCATAAGACAGTGTCTGTAGGGAAGGGCGCAGACCTGTCTGCGCTCTTCTGCCCAGTCTTTTGACTGGATGTAAAGCAGTGTTACTGTATTTGACTTAATGCACCATCTAGATATGCCGTACAAAAGGAACGCACGTGTGAGCAGCATAGACCATAAAGGCATTTGCAGATGTAGTGGAATGAATACATTTACTGCTTTTCTCAAAAGGGTTGGAAAAATAATGGTGAAGATCTGTCTGTAGCAATCTGGGAGTTTCTGTTCTTCTCTCCTTGTATCCACTATTCATGTTGCCTTGCACTGCCAGCTTTCCCTGTTATCCCCTTTCTACCCTCATTTTTGTCCTCATTATCCCCACATTCTTTTTCTTTTTACCCCTTTAAAACCAAGGCACTGATTCCCCTTTAAGGTAGAAGCACTTTTTCCTAGCTGTCATAATCCTGCATCCTGCAGTCTGGCTCACTCAGGAGTTTTTGGCTCCTTGCTTTTCCTCCCTGCTGCTGCTTTAGAGCCTAGATGAGCTCAGGAGGAGGCATAGTTAGGAAAGCAGCAGCTAGTAGTTACCAAGGAACAAGGCTGCTGAAAATTTGGAGAGATCTCCCTATGTCTACTATACAGCTGCCTGTGGGCTTAAGACTGCCAAAAAGCCTGTGGGATTTTTGCAGAGGCTGTTGACTGCTATTGTCTGTGGAGGTCAGCCAGGTCTGCTCCCTGTCTGCTGCTTTGCTGCATTTGGAGCTCCAGGAGGCTGATAATGGGTTTGTTGGGTGTTTGGGGTTTTTTTTTCATGTGAGACTAGCTGAAGCAAACCTTATTAACTTTATGTGAAGACAGCCTTAATTCGTTATGGGGATTATGCTTAGCATGTAATTTCCTTATTGCTGCTGTAAGGGGCCACACTGACTTACCATGTATATCATCTCTATTCTGCAACAGAAGGCCTGATTTGCCATATTTTCAACAAGCAGAGGGGTTTAACACTGCACCACTTGCCTGGTAATGCATTCTATAAGATGCCAAATTTGCACCTTCTCAGTGTGCAGAACTCCTATTGAAATGAAAGCCAGTGTGGAGTAGGGACAGAAGGAGGCTCCAGGGAACTACAAGCCTGTTGATACAACCTCAGTGCTGGGGAAGGTTATGAGCAGATCAGCATGAGTGCTATCACATGGCATGTACAGGACAACAGGGGGACCAGGCTCAGTCAGCATGGGTTATGAAAGGCAGGGCCTGGTTGACAAACCCAGTATCTTTCTATGACAAGTTGACCCATTTAGTGGATGAGGGAAAGGCTGTAGATGCTGTCTACCCAGACTTCAGTAAAGCCTTTGACACCGTTTTCCACAGCATTTTCCTGGAGAAAATGGCTGCTCATGGCTTGGATGGGCGTATACTTCACTGGGTAAAAAACTGGCTGGGTGTCTGGGCCCAAAGAATGTTGGTGAATGGATTTAAATCAGTTGGTGCCTGGTCTCAGGTGGTGTTCCCCAGGGCTCAGTACTGGGTCCAGTTCTCTAATATCTTTATCAGTGACCTGGACAAGGGGATCAAGTGCACCCATAGTAAGTTTCCAAGTGACACCAAGTTGGGCAGGAGTTTTGATCTGCTGGAGGGTAGAAAGGTTCTATAGAGGGATCTGGACAGTCTGGATCCATCGGATGAGGTTCAAGAAGGATCAGTGCCCTTACACCTGGGTTACAACAACCCCAGGCAATGCTACAGCCTTGGGGCAGAGTGGCTGGAGAGCTGCCTGGCAGAAAATAATAACCTGCTCAACAGCCAGCAGTGTTCCAGAAGTGTGGCAAGGAAGGCCAACAGCATCCTGACCTCTATCAGAAATAGTGTGGTCAGCAGGTCTAGGGCAGGGATTGTGCCCCTGTCCTCTGCACTGGTGAATCTGTACCTCTAGGACTGTGTTCAGTTTTGGATTTCTTGCTACAGGAAAGACACTGAGGTGCTGGAGCATGTCCAGAGGAGAACGATAAAGCTGATGAAGGGTCTAGAGCTTAAGTATGAAGAGGAGAGGCTGAGGAAACTGGGGGGTTGTTCAGTGTGGAGAAAAGGAGGCTGAGGGGAGACTGTTTCACTCTCTGCAACTACCTGAAAGCAGGTTGTAGCCAGGTGGGTGTGGGTCTCTTCTCTGAGGTAACAAGTGATTGGAGGAGAGGAAATGGCCTCAAATTGCACTAGGGCAGGTTTAGATTGGGCATTAGGAAAAAGTTCTTCACCAGAAGGGTTGTCCAGCATTGGAACAGGCTCTGTAGAAGTGTTGCTTATGGACATGGGTTAGTGGTGGACTGGCAGTGTGCTAGGTTAACAGTTGGACTTGATGGTCTTTTCCAACCTAAACAATTCTATGATTTTATGATTCTGTTTAATTATATTCAGGTTTTACAGGCGCTCTAAAGTAAACCAAAAAAGTGTATTTGCTCATGGTTTACATCATCCTCCCCACTAATAGCAGTAGGGATGTGTGGTCAGGGAAGAACTTCTAAAACAAAAGCTAGGAGTAATGAATGATTTTAAGGTACAGTGTATGAAATACTGGGTTCAGTGTTGATCCCCACATCATGCCCTCGTTTTGACAAAGACAATTTTGGAATATTCATGGGGAGTTTTTTTGTTTTGTTGTTGAAGAGGATTGAAGGATTTTTTTTTCATTTTAGGAAGGGGAGTAGACATTTTGCTGAGCTCTTTTCTTATTTGTAATGGCATTTATGTGTGCTGAAGGAATTATCTATGTGACCTGCCATGCTTTCATCAGAGACTACATTATTGATACAAATAAGTGGTCTCAGTTATCACAATCTCATTGAAATAGCCTCTTCTCCCTTTTCTCCCCCCTTCTCAAATCATTACAGTGACCTTGACATCTGATTGACTGTGATACATTTATTTTCCAAATGCACTAAATTAATACTCCTAATGTTTACTTTTGAGGATTAGGGGGATATTTCTTTTATTGATCTGTGGTACTGTAACACAAGAGAAAATAAGGATCTGTGTGAACCACTCTCACAACATCAGGAGTCTGTCTGCAAAGCAAGAGAGAAATCTGCTGCTGCAGCTTTTAATGCCTGCAAGCTCCAGGAGCATGGGGAAAGCAGACAGGCTTGGCAGATTTTTCCAGCGTATCTCTAAGCCAGAGGCAAGCACAAACAGTCCTGGGCTCAGACAGTTCTCACCCTGCATGTTTTGGCTCCAAAATGACATTTTAGCTATGTTTGATTTTTGAGTTTATCACATTTAATGCTGTAGATTACATGTTTTTAAACTGATGCTCATTATCACTTGAATCTTTTTATGCACCTTTTGTTCTGATATTGGAAAATATGTGGCTTCTTTTTGCGTTTAATATTTGGCCTGAGCTGCAAGCTGGGCGGCTGTCTCTCTCTCTCTCTCTCTTTCTCTCTCTCTCTCTCTCTCTCTCTCTCTCTCTCTGCTCTGGTGCATCGTGTCTGGTCCCTGGAGCCCTGGGAGCTGTTCCCTCAGAGAGATGCAGAATTTTCTGTCTGACAGTGCAGCGTGGCTGAGAATTAAAAATTCTAGGCTAAAACCTGGGGCTGTTAACGAGGGGATCTTTCAAAATCGTAATTCATAGGACCAATAATTGATGGCAAGAAAGAACCTCTAATTTATTTGTGCAAATTCACAAGCTGCTCTTATTTTGCAGCCTCTGTTCAGCTGTGGAGGTCACGTCTGGGCCGGGTGATGTACTCCATGGCAAACTGTCTGCTAATGATGAAGGTACGTGGGTGGCAGCAACTGCAGAGGTACCGTATATTTCAGAATAGAATGTCAGAGAAAGTGCAAGAGAATTACTGGTGCATAGATAAGGGAAGACTACCTGACTGTACATGGAGGTTTTGCTTAGTGAAGAATTAATTAGACTTAATAATGTCTTATTTAATAGATAACCGTTTGCAGTAATGTTCTTTGGGAACATATCTGTACTTATTTCTCTCCAAATCATCCTGGAGAACATGCAATAACAATACAGAATTTGCATTTTTAAATTGAATTTTTCAAACACTTAACTAAATGCTGTAATTAAAAGCAATTATGTGCTCTGTCTCTTTTAAACTGTGCACTAGGAATGTTGCTCTGTTTCTGAGGATTAATAATACTGTAGCCTTTGTATATGATGAAGATCCAGAACATCTAAATACATCCTTCCTTGTCAACTTACCTCAGCTGTAAGATACCGTCTTTGAAGTTTAAATCCTCACTAGTGGGGGGGGGGGGGGAAGAGAAAGGAATAAAAGCAAAAATAACTAGCTTTGGTTTGGGTTTTTTGGTATTTTTATCTCCATTGCTTCCTCTTTAGTGTTTTAAGCAATCCTGCTCCATTTGGTGCAGTGCTCTCTTAGCTTCTTGTGTTCAGGGAGTAGAAATAAAACTTCTGCTGCTCACCTCATGGTCAGGGAAATAGGGATATTGTGGTTCTGGCTTGCAACAAATTGCTGTTAGCCTGAGCTTAACTGTACTTCACAAATCAATTAGCAGCAGCAGCCTCAGAGCAGAGCTGCCAGCAGTATAATCTTCACAAGCCAGTGCAGATTTGCACTCCCCGCTCTCTGCCCAAGGTCATGACAAACCTGACCCTCTGATGTGTCCCTAAGCTATTTCCCAGAGAGGGCTCCATTCTTTATGTTAAAATACCTCCAAAAAAAAGGCATGTGTTTTTTAGATAAAATCGCTTATCTAAATACTGGAATGTCATTTTCAGGAGAATTAGGGAAAACAAAATTTTGTAGTCATAATGATACTGCAATCAGAACAATTCTGTCTTGAGTAGAAATAATTGTCCATTAAATTAGGAGGTATTTTTAAGATTCTTTGTTTTGAAGTAGGTACTTGACATGGGTCCAGTTTTTAAGGAACTTTCTTTTTGAGAAGGCAAGTGGTGATAAGCATGATTAACCACCACCCCACCCCCCCCCAAAGTAGAATATATAAATATAAAAATGTATATTTTTTCCAGGAAGTCCACTTTTAATGCTTTTGGTGGTTTTCTTCACATGTACACACAAATCCACATGCACAGTTCTCACCTTTCTTCTGGTCTGGTCCTCTTAGTGGTATTTTCTTCCAGTAATAGGAACAGGTTTGTGTGTAGGAACTGTCACCTGCTTGGACATGCTGCTTGAGAAGAACTGCAGCGCAGGTACTTCCTCAGACCAACTGTGTTTGGGGCCTGTCACAGAGCTCGGAATGCAGGGGTCCAGACAGCTGTGTCTTAGTGCAGAATTACTTCTGTCTGAGACCTGCGTTTCAGTGCATTGGCTGTGGAGTCTCAGTTTTCAGAAATACTCCTCTATGGAGGAGTAGAGGGTTTTAAGGAAGATTTTTCAAACATAGTTATGTTGCAGTTAGAATCAGAGTAGTCCATTAAGTTAATTTTTCTGCTTATGTGGCAGATTGTCTGAGAGAATTATATTGTTCATTTATAAATTTAATAAATCTTAAGATTGTTCTAATGTGCAGCAATGCTATAATCATCTTCTCCACCTTCTAGAGTATTCAGTATGAAACTGGTTTTAAAACACCCTTTTGTTAATTCACCCATGATCAATTGTATTAATTGAACACAATTCCACATATTTATATTTTTTCTGTTGTGTAATGCACTTTAAAACTGGGATTTGTTTTTATTCAAGTATTTCAAGTGTATGTAATTTTAAAAAAATAAAATTTTTCATTGTCCAAGTCAGTACCATCTATTGCCATCTAGTGAGCATTTACAATATTGCAGTAAGGTCAGGTTTGGTCCCCAAGTACTGCCACGTGAATGGAATGATAGCTTGTGCTATTAGTATATTAATAATAATCATTTATTAAGCATAACTGTGTGACATTGGTATAAGAAAACGAAGAACTGATAATCTTATTTTTACTAAACTCTTTCTTTGGCCACAAAGCTTCAGTAGTGTTTAATAGAGGACAGTCTTGTCAGGATTGACTCTTGAAAATGAACAATTAAAAAGGGACTTTGATTAGGTGTTGGGCCTGTAACTATTTTATCCTCAACTCTAATTAGGTTTATTTCATGTCCACTCTCTTCTGCATTATTTATCAGACTCAAGGAATTCTGTTTATGTAGCACAATGATTTTTGTCTTTTTAAATATGGCCTCATTACTTTCATAGCTAAACATCTCATTACATCATTGAGGTGGAAGGGTATATAATTTTGGAGGTAGTGAGTGAGGTGCAGAGGAATGATTCACCCAGACATACCCGGGAAACCTACAGTGAAGCAGGAAATTAATCACACGTCTCATTTAGCCAGGGACTATTTTTCCTAGGCAGACAGTGCTGCCTGCTGTGTCCCGTTATCTGCGTGACCGATGACACAGCTCAGTAGCAGTTGAAGGCAGTCTTACTATACGGGCTTCTCTTTGCACAACCTTTCTTAAATGTATTCTGGCTTCCTTCCCTGTACCACTGTTGGATTTAACCAAGTGACAGAAACAGAGAGATGGTGGATCTCTGTCATATCAAGTGTATCAGCTTCTCCCATTTCATGTGAACAAGGGCAGCCTGAGGGAGGAGAAACACAGCGCAAGGGAAGAGCGCACCACGTAACAAGTGTCACTGTAGACTTCCATTTGCAGGAACTGTGGGCTTAAGTCACTGTGGAAGCATACCCTGAATATAGCAGCATGAGGAAATACTCATTTAAAATGCAGCTGATGATGTGCATTGCTTCATTCCAGCAATCTAATTGCAAAATATCTGTCATTTTACTAAATCACCATGGAAGTGTCTTGAAAACTTTTTAAGTTCTTTTCATCTGAGCTAAAATCGCTTCTGACATTATCTTACCAGACTTCTACCTCTCTAAGGAATAAACACTTAAGTACTTCCCATATATATTATAAATGCACTCTAATTAAAGGCACTTTTTAGATATTTTTTTTCCAGTGTTGTCCTCGCTTTTGTAGAACTTGTCCTTCGTAAAAACAAAAGCGTTAGAATTGATTTTAATTTGGGTCTAATACAATTAAAACTGTACAAAGAAGGAGGTAACAGCTTGTACTAATGACGCAAGGGACTGATGCCTAAGGACTTTGGTTCCTCTATGATTTAAAGGAGAAAGTGCATGAATCATCGTATCTTTTTTGCCTAACTGTGCTGCAGTACTGTTCTTAGGGATTCACAGTGCTCTGAGTCTGCTTTCGTAACCCTTCCACAAGTGCACTTGTGATAGAGAGATAGGGTAAGTTATCCCTCTCTTCTTTTCCCAAAACATTGTGTTTATGAACTATGTACTTCCTATAACTAAAGCTGAGTTTCAGTTTAGGACTTAGTGAGCCTACTTTCAGCATTCTACACATCATAGTCATTTATAGCTCATAATTAATATTTTAAGTATTTGTAGTGGTTAGGGAAGCATGGAAATGTATAATGCCGCGATCATGAAGGGAAATACAGTTATACTGCAGTGCAGCAAAGGAAACAAACCCTTTGTTGTCTAAGTAGATCCAGTGACTTACTAGAGTGATTTTGGATTAATATATTTAATGTTAGCTTCAAATTTTCCTAGTAAAAGAGATACCGAATTATAAAACAGTAGACCAGCTGTGATTTGTATCCCTAATTGTGTAATTTCAGTTCTGCTTTGGGGATTTATAAAGGTGTGGAAAATCTGAATGTTCACAATCCCTAGAGATTAAAGACCAATACAATACATCAGCCCCACCTCTAAGTCTTAGTATCACAAGGCTCATTGGGGTTTTCACCAGTAGTACCTCACAACCACAGCTTGTAACAACAGAGGCTTTGCTCCTCTGGGAGACTGTCTATTTATCATTTTCAGAGACAATTTCTCATTACCATGTCACATTAGCAGAGCTGGGAATGAAAACAAAGTAAATGAGAGCAAATCCCATCTACTTTATGCTGCTCTCCTTGGGAAGAATTTAGTGTGGAATAGTGTCCTTCTGTATCACATGTAGGATACTCCTAGACATCTACTGCGTCCATGATAGTGTAGGGGAAAGAGTAAATGCATATAAAACTCACAAGGATCCTAGAGAAACTGAAAAATGAGGTTGTATTTAGAAAGGAGCCGGGATATTGTGACAGTGTTTTACAGTTTCAACGTGGGTCCATCCTTGCCTATGCTTAGGGTGGCTTTGGACATGCGTAGTTTACTCTGCTGTCATTTCTTCAAAGGAAGGTGTGCAAGATAGGGGTAGATAAACACAGATGCTATGTACTGTGCCATCATATGGAATCAGGGTGCCATATCCATCAATACAGTACATACTCTCAACACTTTACCTCTACTCACACATTTTAGGAGGTGTGAATGTTTACGTACTCCTGTGGCGGATATGGTGATGTACAGTCACTTGATAAGCAGTGCAGAAAGGAAAAGGGGAGGAGGGTTTGTTTGCCTGACTAGGCGTGAAGCCCCCACGGAGCAGACCTCCAAGACATTATTTGGCTGCTTGTTCCTACCAGTGCTGGCTGCTACCTGCACTAGGGAGCCAGCAGTGTTATAATTGTGCAGACAGTGCCCCCTCGTGCAGATGCTTCTGGCCGAGACTGTTCTGCAGTGAAATTGTGCTAAGCTGTAAGCCAAGCTGACAGAAGCACTTTTCTATCAGCTTAACTGCATGATCTCGTGGGAGTAGTTTCTGCATCAGTCTGGGGATGTGACTAAAGCTTCCATCCCTCGTGGTTGTGCTACACATCTTTGCTGTGTAGTGTGAGACCAAGAGCTGGGTAAGGGGCAGCTTTAGACCTCAGAACAGAAGATACTGAGCACAAAAGCTCGATTTAATGCAATAAAATTACATCTCCAGTGAGCACATTTTATGCTTAAAGGGATAATGATTCACAGTCATAGACAATCCTTCAGATTTTATAAATGACACTCTTGCAGGTATTACTAGTTAATAGAAGCATGGCTGGGGTTCCTCTAAGGAGCCAGTTCAGAGGGTCCCTCTTCCAAGATTTTTATCCCTACCTAACCCACTGGAACTCCATGATGAAGTCCTTTAATGACAGTGGGTGCAGTGAAAATTGATTTTTTCCTAAGTCATAAATTTATGAAAAGAAATTGCTAGCATAAATTTCATCAGAGTTCTGAGTGCTAAATATATCAGTATTTCCATAAATATATTTTTGCATATATGGCCTGTTGTCTTTGCTCTGAACTCTTTCCATTACTGATAATAAGCATGAACATGGCATGACACATTAGAATAAATGCTTAAATGTTAATAATTATCTCAGAATTCATCATTAAAACCACACTATGCATGTTGTTTGCGAAAGAAAGGTGCTGCGGAGTGCCTCCTGGGCTGTTTAAGTTGGTCTCTACTGTTCTAGGACTTGTAATTTTCTCATATACAGATCAGACTCCATGAACATCTCTTGATTATTTTTTTGCATGTATGAAACAATGGGTATGTTACAAATGGTGACCTGGTGCAGGGGTCAAGTAGGGTTCAGTGTGACCTCAGGAAAAGGAATTCATTACACTTGGGGCACATCGCCTCCTCAGACTAAGCAGGAGATGAAGAAAAAGCACCTTTACCAGTAGCTGTGTTCACATTAGTGACAAATTAAATAAGTACTGTAATTTGACCAAGAAAAATGGTAGGGTAGAGAGTATCCCAAGGTGTCTGCACAGTTTTGAAAGATTATTCTTTGATGTCTTTTGCTTCCTAACACCCACCACACACCTCTACTAAGCCAAAGGGCAGGACTCTCAGGAATCACCACATTAATACAGCACAGAGTCTTCTGTCTTTGCATATGCCTGGCTGTTAGAAGCCAGTGCAGGCTTGCCTCTGCCCTGGGCTGCTCCCAGACACGGCAGTCGAGCATAGTGCAGCCCTGTGACTGTGTGTGCTGCACGTCTTGCAGGCCGCTTAGAGCACATGCAGAGTGCCCCATGCATGGCTGCCAAGCAACCTATCGTCAGGCTCTAGAAGTCATCGAATTACCTAGTGACTCAGTTTTAGCCCAGATCAGTTTTCTGTTTAGATTACCTGTTTGTTTTGCTTTTACACAGTATGGTGGAAGGGAGCAAGCATTTGGGTGGAAGGGCTGAAGAGGTCTCGTTTCCCTTGGCAGTAGTGCTAGTTTGTCATCTGAAAACATGCTTGAATTGTATCTTCTGACACACTGCATTTTTCAGAAATTAAGAACATGTGCACAGAGTTCTCAAAGCTTCGGAACATAGTTTGGTAAACAATGTATAGCATACATATATTTGAAACATGAGACTTCTGGAATGTATGCATACTCCAGTCACACAGAAGACCCTTGAATAGAATCAGAGGTTCACAGAACAACAGGGGTTGGAAGGGATCTCTGCATATCACCTATTCTGACCCCCTGCTAAAGCAGGATCACCTAGAGCAGGTTGCACAGGATCGCATCCAGACAGGTTTTGAATATCTCCAGGGAAGGAGACTCCACAACCTCTCTGGGCAGCCCCAGTGCTCTGTCACTCTCACAGGAAAGTTTCTCCGCATATTCAGGTGGAAATTCCTGTGTTCTGGTTTGTGCCTGTTGCCCCTTGTCCTGTCACTGGGCACCACTGGAAAGAGGCTGGCCCCTTCCTCTCAACATCCACCATTTAGACATTTATGAGCATTGATCAGATCTTCTCACAGTCTTTTTCAGATTATAAACAGCCCCAGCTCTTTCAGCCTTTTCTTATAGAAGAGATGTTCAAGTCCCCTCATCATCCTAGATTAGAATTAAACTGAAGAGTGAATGTTGATATTTTTTGTTCTTGGTATTTAGCTACAAACAGAATATTATCCAGCTGGGAAAAAACCCCCACCAATCCCTGAGAAAAGACCAATATAGTCAGCTACCAGTACCTACAGTGATAGGTAGAAATTCTGTCCCACTGACAAGTTGCAGTTACTGCAGTTCTGTTTGAACATGTCTTTAAAAGGAAGGTTATCTAAAGACGAAAGAATGCTGAGCTTAAATATCTGGACATGTGCTTTTCACCCCTTAGGACTACGTACTTGCTGTAGATGCTTATCACACCGTCATCAAATACTACCCACAGCAAGAGCCTCAGCTGTTGAGTGGGATTGGGAGGATTTTCCTTCAGGTATGCATTTTATTCTAAATCTGCTAGGTAATATTGACAGCTGTGTGGTGAACAATTGTTGTATTTAAAACTAGAACTGTTTTTATAGGGCATGTATCAAATTGTAGAGACAACAGTCAAAAAAACCCCCCACCCCAACAACAAACCCTTTTACCATGTGAAGTTGGATAAACTTAGAAACTCTAAAGCACAATAATACTAAAAGTACATGCATTTACATTGGTGAACAAAACCCATCATATTTCTGATGCTGATACTTCAAACTTTTGGGGTTTTATCTATTTCCTTTTATTTATTATAAACCTAATTTTGAGTTGTCAGGTATTTATAAACAATCTTCTTTGTTGCATTCATGTTATAAAATTATATTGAAATGGAATAATTCACTCTTGGTAGATAATTAAATCATCAGTATTGTTTGCTTGAAATCATGGAATGTCATTCAAACTCAGTTATGGATTTTTGGTTCTCAGTAGGAACATGTTTTCACGGTGTGGTAGACATGTTTGTCCTTGAAATTCTCCGATGTAAAGTGGATTTCCATCACTGTAGAGCAGTTTTATGATACCGGCTGCCTGCGTTAATTATTTCCTAAACAGACAACCTAGTAATTATGGATATTAAAGAATGGTACCATAAATATGTGTAATACTATTGGAAATGCTAGTTATTAATAGTTCTGGTCTTACTGGGAAAATAACTGGGTGCATTACTGCTGCTGCCTTGCTGCCAAGAGAGTGTCTGCCCTAGTGTCACACTCCCCAGTCTGTTGTTAGCTCAGTTTACTACAGAGAAATTCTGTCTCTCAGGAGGAAAGCATCTCCTAACTTTGGAAAGAACTATGTCCACCCAGTTTCAGAAGTGGTATTCGCAGGCTCTGTACAGAAACATTTGAAGTCATGGACCTCCACGATGTTGGCTGTGACAACAGGCCTTCAGTGGTTTTACTGTCAGACCCAGACAGCAAGAGAGAGTTTGAGGAGCCCTTGATATCTTCATGTAGGCAGTAGGTAGTAGTTAATAAAAAGCAACACTGCTAAATTCACATGTGTTCCTTCTAGCACCTTCATGACATAAGTTTTTATTGTTTGGCACATTGTCTTTGTATTGTGGCAAAATCTTCAGCTCTCTCTGGAGGGTGCTGTTGCAACAGATGCAGAATTTCAATGTATTAAGAGAAATAAACAATGTGGATGTGAAGAGAACTGAGAAGTGCAGATAGAAGAAAGAGAAGTGTGTTGCAGGGCTGGGCACCATCGTTTCGGTAAGACCCCTGTGCGCTGTTGATGAGGCACGCTGAAAACACTGAACCTCTTGCAGGTGAAATGGGAAAGCCATTTTCTCCTATTCAAATGTCACAGCTTCTCAAACAGAGGCAGCAATTCCCAAATAACCACAGACTTGTTCCCTTAACTTTGAACATTATCCAAGAGAGGCACAAGGGAGCCGGAATGTATCTGCTTACCAGCCACAGATACTGTTTGGCAATAAGACATCACACGTATGAAACAGAGCAATAATGTAGAATAATGTGTAAGTTCAGGAGTTGAATAGAAAAAGAGGTAACCTTTTCCAACATAGAAATCCTTACTTTGTGTGTCATTGTTTTCTTAATTAAATTGAGTTTATTGTTTTTAAGACACATAGTGGGGCCTAGATCTGGTGTATGGCCTTTAGCTGTTGCCTTAACTTAACTGGGAAATGAGGATGAGGGAAACTGAGAATGCAGGAAAAGACAGTTTAATCGCAGAGGTATTTTCAGAAGCCCAGTAATTCTGTCAGCAATCACCTGACTTGTAAAACAGAAATTCACATGGAATGGGAAAACACTGAATATATTTTAGTCTCTAGGATATTACTGTGTGTTGCTAATAGACTCTGCTTGCTGGCTGACCTATCCAAAATTGCCATTTAAATAACTACATTAAAGAATTTAGAAAGTGGAAAGCTTCCTGACCTTACCCTCTGCAATAGATTGCTGCAAAACAGAGTTAAAAGCAATAAATAAATCCTAGGAGTACTTAAGAGAAATAATCTTGGTTTCCAGACAAACAACAAAATTAAGCACATGGTGTATTGGAGGCTTCTTGTTAGAGGATATGATTATTGAGGTTAACGGAGGAATTCTCTTTTTTATTTGAAGTGCTAATTATTATTAGATACTGAAGTCATATTTTCTGAACTAAGTTAAATAAAATTAAGTGGTGAAGACCACTTTAAATATTTAATATTTTAATGACTAATTAAAACTAATTATTTCTTTTAAATGTTCTTTCAAAAAAAGAGCCCATAAATTGTTTCCCCTCAGTGGAAAAAATGAGAATGAGAAGTTTGGCATCTTTGCTGAGAAGATACAAGCCACTGCTAAGAAATGAGGACTCTTCATGGTCACAAATACAGTGTGATTAATCAAAGCATACTAGATTTGGACTCATTAAGCTCCCAGTGGAGCAAACTGGTAGTTTGCTCTAGAAACACATTATTCTCATGTTTAGAGGCTTCCTTCTAATTTCCAGGTTAAAAATATTCAAGGTCAGATTCATTTACGTTTGTGCCAGCATTATCCTTTAGTTAAAAGGAACTGTTTTCTCAGTAGTTTACACCTTTATGTATGGAAATAAATTGTAACTTTTGTAGTTACAACTGAATGGGTAAGTTTTTAAAGTGAATAGTCTGCTCTGAATGTAGCTCTGTAACACCTGGGAGAAATGCATCTCTCTAATTAGCTGGAGTATCAGTGGGTATACCATAAATGCGGTGGTAGATGGACAGTTGCATCTTTGAGGGCAATTGGATCATCCCTAAATGTAAATAACTGTTTCTTTATGTTGTCAAGGGAGAGGTCTTGTGGTTAGAGGTGAAGCAGTGCCAGTCATACAACTGATGGCAGTAGGGCTTTGGGTACTGCTGCTGTGATACACCGTAAGCAAACTGGGAAGAAATCAAGATGAAACCTTAAAACGGACATTTGCTGTGTCTGAGAAGTGTTCTGGGAGAGTCACTCACTGGAAGACGAGGAGGATTTGCTAGATGATCTTTTCCACAAGGATCCCTCTAGGGTTTGCAGTGTTTTTATTTTTCAGTTAGGTGCTTGTACGATGAAATTAGAAACATGTTTGAAAAATGTGCCAAGCTGGGAGTGGCATAGACACACTATGAAGGCCAGGATCAGAATGCAAAATAATCTTGACAAGTTGAGAAACTGAAATGTTAAATTGGCTGTGATTCAAACAACAAAGGCAAAATACTACCAGGGACTGGGAGCAATACACAAATACAGCATGGGAAATGACTAGCGAGATTCTGTAGAAAGGAATTACAGGAAGGGTAAGAAAACTACACGTGGGTAAACAAATTTGACTTCCAAAACACTGCAGCATAAAAGCGAACGTCCTGTGTGCCTGTGAAACGTAACGTAATCCCCCCTTCTCATGGCTGCTGAGAGATCGGTTGGCACTCGGGGAGGACGTGAAGTAACAGGAGAGAGTTCAGAGAAGAACAGCAAGAATGATCAGTCGAGAAAGCATTAGCTGTGAGAAGGGGGTGAACTCTGATTAGCTTGGTTGATTCTCAGTCTAGAAGAAGAAACGAAGGAGACAGTGCAATAAAGCTTTTCAAGTATGTAAGAGGCTGTGGATAGGACAAAAAGCAAGGGTGAAAAGTGCAGCAAGATTTTCTTAGTGTGTTTTGTAATAACTGTGGGTGTGTAAGAATTCTGGAGTAAGTTTTCTAGGGAGGCTGTGTAATACTCAGCATCTGAAAGCTTCAGGGAGACTTCAGTACACTTGTCACAAACATTTTTCATCATGTTGATCCTGTTCTTGAACAAACGGGTGATCTCTTGAGGGTCCCCTGAATCTCCACACCTGAGGGCTGCCTGGTTTCCATGGCTTTATGCTCCTGAAATAGTTTTAGGTTTACTCCTTCTGATAGATTTATTTTATCCAGTAGTAAGTTTTCTTCTCCTTCCATCTCTCCAGCCCCTAATTATTGTGAAACCTTACCAAAAGTATGAGTGTCACCTCCTATAAACTGTACATTGCTGACTTACATACCAAAGGGTCCTTCTTCAAAGATTTTTCATCAAATAGCAAAGTCTGTGACATATCTTTAGGTGAAATACCCATTCCTTCGTAGGAATGCCCCCCAATCAGATCTGCTCCTCTTTATGCCAGGTGTCACATCCCTCACTCCTCAGCCTGCACAATCCACTCACCAGTGTTTTCTGGTCTGGTAATAGACAGTCACCCCGATACCCTCAGTGACCTGCTGATGTGTTAGTCCTGTGCACTGAAGTCATCCTGGCTGTGACCATACGCTGTGGGTTAACCGGGTACAGGTCCTACGCTAGCTGCTGGGCTGCCGTGTTCCAGTTCTCCTGCCTGTGGGCAGAACCTCTCTTCACTTCCTGCAGCCCAGCTGTGCTGGAAGTAATTCTGGCCTTTTCTCATTTTATAAAAGGAGGTGGGGCATCCCTGCTCTCCAGTTCATGACTGCTCTGCAACCCCCAGCTGAGAAACACCACCTTCGATAAAGCTGCGCCTGCTTTTGGGGTTCTTTTTGGGACCTTAACGTGGCTCCTCAAACCTTGTTTAATACCAGATGTGACCCAGTCAGCTTGGTGCCAAACTATTAGATAATGGATTTTGATATGTGTTCACGTTCTCACCTTCTGTAACAGATATAATCAGGCTGGATCTCTTCTCTTCTTGTTGTGGTAACTTTCTTATGATTTTGCTGTCTAGATTGGAGACATAAAAACGGCAGAAAAATACTTCCAAGACGTTGAGAAAGTGACGCACAAATTGGATGGACTGCAGACCCAAATTATGGTTTTAATGAACAGGTAGATAATTTAATAGCTAAATGAAACTTTAAAATGCAGTTTTGCAAAGTATGCATTGTGAGCATTAAACTACCCTTGAGACAATCCTGTTCTCTTTCTCTCTTTTATGTAACTACATCTGTCATAAGTGAGACTGAATGGCATACAGACCCAGGAGATCTGTATTACTCGCTACAGTCATATTATCCTGGATTGAAATTGTGATCCTTCAGTTGATTTTACAAAGCTTTTTCTCATTCTTCCAGGCATTGCATATTTCCCCTCTGCTTTTTCAATACACATTTGCATAAATAACTCTTAGGAGAGGAGAAGCTATTTTGGGCCCTTACCTACAATCAGATCTGCTAGTAAAGTTGCCACCTGGTAGTTACAAAGAAGGCTGGAAGACATAGTAGTAAATGGAGCTGCATGATGGGGGACTGGGTTTGTAACGGTTAGCACATTGGCTTAATATGTTGAGAAAATACTATTCAAAAGTGCTCTGAAAATTACACAGCATGGCTAATTTCATGAAGAGAAATAATTCCAGGAAGAGAGTATCTGCATTTAAATTAATAAAAACACAATGAAGACTCTTGCTTTGGTAGGCAGAATATGTAATAGCCAAATGATCCAAGTTGTCATTCCATTTGTCTGTAAATCAGTGTCTCCTTGCTGGTTGTAATTACACCGTGAAGAGCAAATGTCAAAAACTCTCACATCTATAACAGGAAAAATAAAAAATGGTGTCCATTCTTTTTAAAATATATTATCACCTTGGGTTTTTGAGGAGAACTCATTCATATGTCACTTACTTTCTAGAGCATTTCTCCACCTCGGTCAGAATAATTTTGCAGAAGCTCATCGATTTTTCACAGAAATTTTAAGGATCGACTCATCAAATGCTGTGGTAAATCTCCAAATTGCTACATTTATAATGAACACCTAAATTATTCTCGTAATGCTTCATGCGTGGATTTAATTAGTACCCAGAGTACGCTTAGGGTTTGATAGAAAAATTGGATGTGGCATGTGTGCCAAAGGGTTTTTAGTAAGGATAAGATACATAATGGGATGGGAAATGAGGAACCAGTGTGTCCGAGTGCTTAGGCATGTGTGTAGAAATTCCAGAACACGATGTTGGACGGGATGTTCACAGCAGCACTTCTTCTTTTGGCTTTCGCTGCTCTTAGCGCAGACACGCATGTCAGAAAAAGAAGTGGCAGCTGCCAGTGTATATAAGATTAACCTGATTTCACACAACATTGAAGGAATATTGTCATTTTAAACATGACATTTCTAACATGTGGCATATCCGAGCCTCGGGTTCCCATCGCAAGAGGAGACCAGAGAAGAGCTTGTGATCTGCGTTCAGGGTCTCTGCACGTGGCAGCTTTCAGTGCATGGTCATGGGAACCAAGACAGCTCACCCTCAGCAGCCTGATCAGGGACCATGTGAAGACCGAGGGTTCAGGACTTTAGGCTGACTTTAGGCAGCACATGAACTGCATCATTTTGCAGGCTGTAAAACAGCACATACTACAAGTTGCACCAGATCAGTAAGGTTGCCAGAGAAAAAGATGTATTTTGTTTTTAAAAGGCCACGTTCTTCCTTTATCTGCAACCCTCAGAAAGCGTGGAGGTTTTTGCTGCTAACCACGCAACATGACTTTGTACTGGTGGTAACTCTTAAAACCTGTTTTGTGTGGAAAGAAAATGGAACCTGCCTCGATCATTTATGGTGTATTTAGACTGCCCTATCTGCTGAGTTCACTTGAAGTCAGTTGTTGATACCTTTGCGACAAGATAATTTCTTCCTGTTGCTTACATGAACCTTCTGTATGTAAGACAGAGAGAAAAACACTTCTAAGTTACAGTGAAGTCATTAAAAAAACCTGGAAAATGACAGCATGCAGAGGCTCAGGTAGTTTCTACAATCTATCCCAATTGACTTTCAAAATTAACTGACTAAAGTGCTGTAATATTTATATTTTGGGTTAGACTCTTTTAGCTCCTAGGAGGCAGCAGGTCCTACTGGCATGGGATAGATCTTGAGAGTAGCAAGAAGAGTACTGGATTGTATCATTTTAGCTATGTGAGGTAATGTGTTTTAGTTACTTGCTCACACACACACAAAATGGTAGTTTGTAGTGTAGGAAATCTCTTGTAACTCCAGATGCTAGGATTGCTTTCCTTCTCTCTCATCTCTTGTAAATGCATACATACACACGTTTGTTTATTTATTTATTTACAATCTGGTTTTCTCCAGGCCAATAACAACGCCGCTGTTTGTCTTCTTTATCTGGGAAAACTGAAGGATTCTCTGCGGCAGCTGGAAGGAATGGTGCAGCAGGACCCTAAGCACTACCTACACGAGAGCGTTCTCTTCAACTTGACAACTATGTATGAACTGGAGTCCTCTCGCAGCATGCAGAAGAAGCAGGCACTTTTAGAGGCTGTAGCTATCAAAGAAGGCGACAGCTTTAATACTCAGTGTCTCAAGTTGGGGTAGATCACTTACAACTGATCAGTTTCCAGTAAGGCTGATTTTTTAAACTGTATATACTCCTGCTCATGTGTAAATGTGAAATAAAATCTCTGTGATTCTGAATGTACAGCGGCATTACTACAGAATCTCTTGTCTCTGACAGTCTTATTGTGAAGACTTTGTGCTGACCTGGAGCCAGCTTCATCCCTACAAGTCCACTGCTATTCAGTTATTCTTCATCACAGTACACTGCATGTGTATACATGGGCAATTACTCAGATTCTTTTATAAGAAAAAATTAATTTGACCATATATGTTTTTGATGATTGTTATAATTTTTCAATAATTACTGAGCAAATCACATGAGCTGATTTCATCAGCCAAGAGTTCCTGACAGTATCAGTTTGTGTATTACAGAAATGAAATTCAGAATGCACTTCACTTGTTCCTACAACATGTGTCTCATTTTGCCCTCATCAGATGATGATGATACCTTTGTATGGCCACTGCTCTCAAAGGAGGCTGCTGCATACCCACCATACAGAATGACAGTATGGCTGAGGTTGGAAGGGACTGCACAGCAAAATATCATCTGCTCCAGCCATGCAGTCAAGCAGGGCCAGCTAAAGCAGGGTGCCCAGGACCATGTCCAGACAGCACGTGAGGGAGTCATACAGCTCCCCCCAGCTTGAATTTCCCACAGTATGAGGGACTGGATCATCTGAACAATACCAAATGGTCTTCACATACTTTGTTTAATGCCATTAAATCTTTCACATTAAAACATCTGGATTCTGGAAAGCTGTGGGTGGAGGTTTTCTCTATTCCCAATGTAGTGCTGCTTCGATACTTTTTACTCCTCTCTCCCACACTAGCCAGCACCTCTACTTGGATGTCACCAGCAGATGCCACAAGGCTGGTTGTTCTAGGAGGCCCTTATCTTGAGAATATGTATTTCAGCTCTTACACTTCAGCTGTCTTCTTCGTGCTTTCCTGGGGCCTGTGGCTTCCCCTCGGCAGTACAGACAGGCACAGCTGCTCCACTCCGGGATTCTGGGCAGAGGAAGAAGCACTGCCACTTGGGCAGGGCAGAAACACAACCCATTTCAGCTCAGTTCCTCTCCTCTCCCGCTACCAAGTGAGAACACAGTGCAGAAAGTATTTCCCAGGAGAAAGGGTGGAGAGACTGAGGCAGGGGCAGCTGAGGATTAGGCCAGACAGCATGGAAGCAAAGGGGGTGATGCAGAGCAGGATGCAGGGCAGTTACTGATGTGACAGTACAAGCACAGAGTGATTTTGGTATCCCTTGAGATTAGCACCACTGTGCTATCAGTGTTTCACATCTCTGCCCACATTTCTCCCTTCACCAGTGTTGAAAAGATTCAGCTTTACATTTGTTTTCAATATAGGTATGATTTTAGGTGAGGTTTAACAGTAGTTGGGCAAATTCTCACTTTGTGTTGTCATAACTTGAGTTGAAACCAATATGGTTTTCAGTTTGTCACAGCTATTGATCTGATCCAGTGTGTTACTTGCTGTACTTGTAAGTAAGTCATTTAAGCACTGCATTTTATCCAGCTGCAGTCACCTTCCCTGCACATGACCTTTCTTGGGAGACAGACATCCTGGTATGTAGCCACCATTGTTCTGAGGGACTTTGAGAGAATTGAACAATTTACCTGGGTGTGGGGTGACAGGACAAGGAGTAACGGCTTTAAGCTGAAGGAGGGCAGATTTAGATGAGATGTACAGGAGAAATCTTTCCCTGTGAGAGTGGTGAGGCCCTGGCACAGGCTGCCCAGAGAAGCTGTGGCTGGCCCCTCCCTGGCAGTGCTCAAGGCCAGGTTGGATGGGGCTTTGGGCAAGCGGGGCTAATGGGGAATGTCCCTGCCCATGGCAGGGGGTGGAAATTGGATTGTCTTTGGGGACCATTCCAATCCAAACCAGTCTGGGATTCTATGACTCTAGTTTAAAAATAAATAAATTACAGTGATGTGTAAATTAGCAGAGATCCCTGTGCCTTTAGCAGAAGGTCAGGTGTCACATTGTTACTCTGCTGTCTGCGCTCTAGGAAGCTTGATTTGTCTTTCACAACTCTAAGTGGAAGTAGCATGATCCATCATCATCCAGCATGCTGAAGCCACTTCCCTCTTCACAACTGAGGAGCCAAATGCTTCCCTTTTCTGTTCAGTGCTGCCTCAGACCCATGCACATGTACAGGCCAGCCTGCGCCCTGAG
Source organism: Gallinula chloropus (assembly GCF_964237585.1). Classification (NCBI taxonomy): domain Eukaryota; kingdom Metazoa; phylum Chordata; class Aves; order Gruiformes; family Rallidae; genus Gallinula; species Gallinula chloropus. The sequence continues at coordinate 103,898,884 of NC_140087.1, forward strand.
AATAAAAATGTATCATCCCAGTCAGAGTCAAATAACCATTAAAAAAACCCCACTCTGAAAACATAATCCCCTGTTCTCCAAGTTTCTCTAAATTCTAATTCATATGTATTGCTGCACAGGGCTCACTTCAGTATGTTTGCTGTGTTCTTATTAGTAGCAGCTTTCACTTGGATAAAAACGCCAGTAGAGGAGAGACCTGGACTAGGTGACCTCTAAGCTCAGTGAGCCATTAAACAAGTGACATCCTGGTAGACTTGCAGAATAATTAAAATTTAAATGCAAAGGGGTATTATCACTGCTGGATATATGCAAATTGTTAACTGTTTATAAAATGCCAGGAAGGGTGTCTGTGTCACTTTATGCTTTGGATGTAACAGACACACAAGCTGAGTGTTTGAAATTCCTGTATGCGGCCAGTGAGGCACCCAAATGCTGTATGTGGCATTAGAGCATTAAAGCTTAGGACAAAATTTGTCCTCAAAACATTAATTACACCAGGCAATCCTGTTAAATTCAATGAGTTCAGCTGAATTTAATGAGGGTTCCTGGTGTAAATGAGGGCAGAGCTCAGCGCTAAAACACAGCATGCATGTGTCATCTGGCTAAGTGAGAAAAGCTGTGGAAAGTATAGCCTGGATGAGCTGATTGTTGTATTCAAGTCTTAAAGCTTAATGTGCCTTAACAGAAGTTTTGCATTTAAATTTCCTCTTTTATTAAAAGAGGAGCAAAGAAGCCATACTTCAGACAGTCGGATAATTACGCTGTGCAGAGACCCTAATCCTCAGAAGGACTCCAGCACCTATCTGCCATCTCTAGTACCCAACTGCAGTTCAGGTGATGACAGCATCCCCTAACCAGCTGCTCGTTTCTACTTTCCTGGTGCCTCCGTTTTGGACTGGACCCATTCAGTGTTCCCCAAAAGGCGTGTCTGAGAGTCCACAGTGGACTGGAAAAGATGATTGTTCCTCTGCCTACCCCATCCTTCATGTCAGCAAGAGCACTCATGCAGCCATGCACAAGCTGGATGAGCCCACTCAACCGCCAGAAAACTCACCAAGCCAGCATCCTCTTCAGATTCATCTTCCTCCCCAGGTTTTCAACACCAGGATGTGCTGGGAATAACCACCCCTCTGGGGCAGGCTGCCAGCTTTTCAGCACCGCAGGGGTCTAAGAAGTGGCAGTCAAACCTCTTCTGAGGCCTCTGCGCAAGTGTCTCATAAATCAAATTGGAGAGGGGAGTAAGCGGGGTATAGTCTGCACAGCAAAGTCCTGCCTGTCTATCTGTCTGTCTTATATAGCAGCTGATGCACTTCAGCAACTGCATACATTGTAGGCATCCAACAGAAGATAGGAAGATAATGTGATACTCCCATCCCTGGTCATGTAGGGAGAAGCATACGTTCCCTCTCCATGTCAACCTGCAGTCAAGAAACATGTGAAAATAGAACTGCAGCATCAAATATGGATTCAAATTTATTCCAGGTAGGTAGAACCACAGCAGTCAGAAACCTCTCAGGTTGCTCAGGCAGCAACCCAGAGTTCTTCTGCCCAGCAAACCATGGATGCCAGAACAAGGTGGGTTTTATCCATTAGCTCACACCTGTAACGCTGCTCCCACCCTGCTTCCTACCTGCTTAACAGAAGACACTGTTTTACCAGTGAGGTAACACTACACTGCAGGAACTTGCACAGAGCTTTTAGCATATGAACAGCAGCTCCATCCCAGCACTAACCTCTGGGAAGCACTAGTGGAAAGCTGCTTTCCTGCTTTGTTCACCTAGTCATCTTGGGAATTACAGATGCAGAGATTCCCACCCTCAAGGGGTGTGTGAGATGGCCACAATACTGGTGGGAGCAAGGGACTGATAGCTGGGGTGGGGAGGAGGGTGCAGCTGCTGCCTTATCCAAGTTGTTCTGGATCCAAAGCCAATCCTGTCCTAGCACTGGGTAGACATTTGCAGATGTTTATTATGCATGGGAGTCATTAAAATGAATCAATGGCGTATAATTTGCCCACAAAAAGGGGGGAAAAAAAGGATGTTACTTGCCTGAGGCAGGGAAGGAAGGAGCGAGAAGGTTCCTCTCTGGCTTTGAAAAATTGCCAAAACTCAGTGCTAAGCTGCAACTATGGAGTCAAAGACTGCAGAATAAACTTACTAGAGCTGCTCATAAAACAATCCCCTACTTGCAGTGCAGGGCACGAGCTAGTGCTTCAGATGCCAGCGCACAGGGCAGTGGCAGGCAGCAGGACTGAGCCCCAGCCCAGACACCGGCTTCGCCTCCCCTTGCTGGAGTGTCACCAAGGGCAGCTTCCCTCTTTCCCACAGGCTCCCGGCCAGCTTTAAGGTGCAGGAGTCATTTGAAAAGAAGAAAAAAAAAAAAAAAAAAGCCTGAGGGTTGACCCAAATCAAACTCTCCAGCTCAAATGCCTGTGATCACAGGGGAAACCAGAGCCCAGAGCTCAGTTTGGCTGCTGAGGGACGCATCCGCAAACAAAGGCAACCCCGGAGCACCACAGAGGCACTGAGCACACCCCAGCCCAATTTTCTGCCAGCTGATGCAGCGGATTCACAGGCACACCAGTTATTAATCAGCACCCTGAGAAGCAGCACAGAAGGCAGTGAAACAGAGGAGAACTGCTCAGAATCACCGCAGGAGTCCCAGAGAGAACTGCAGCAGGGGGAACCAGCACCAAGAGAGCTCCCCAGCCCTTTCACTGCGATCTTTCCCCAAGCACTTTGGGGGTTGAAACTTTGCCTCTTCTCTTATCCAAGCATTTATACAGACAATAAAAAAATGAGAGCTGGTGACTCCTTCATGTAAAAAATAGGGTGGTTGTTTTTTTTTTTCAAATTGCAGGTACAGCAGTGTGCCTTTTGCAGAGATACACAATGTTTTGGAAATCAAGCTGTAAAGTCACAGTAAGTGCAGCAAATCAGATCAATTCTGGACCTTTGCACCAGGAACACTTTAAATTGTACCACTAATTCATGCCCCAATGAGACAGTATGTTTATTTGGCTTCGGGAAACAGAGGACAACTGGCAATGACCCAATTTCAGGGAGCCTGAAAATTTCCATCATTTTCACAGGGAAGGCTCCCAAACAGATGATGTCATTTTTGAGCACAGCATGGGTCAGGTCCAAAGCCTCTCCCTGGCCAAGTGTCTGAATCTGGTGTTGGGTGACTAGGGATATCCTTCAAAGCAGTGCTCAGCTGCCACCGCAGCCTTCTCTGGCTGACACGGAATGATGCCTTTGTCAGGAAACCGCCCCTTCCCGTAAGCTCCTCGTTCAAGCTAAATCCTGGAGCTGGGGAGTGCCTGTTCTGCCAGTAGGACATGATGCTCTGAGTGCACAAAAATTTTAGTATTTGACAAGTCCAGCAACCAGGATGGGTGGCTACTGGCTCCTGCAGCTGCAGGGAAGCAGCAGAGCCCCCTGCTCTCCACAGCCCAGGGTGAGACACCCCTTGTGGGTCCCCTTCACCCATCTGTAGCACCTGGTGTGGATGCTACAAGTTAAATACTAACTGGCTGTGAAACGTCTCTGCATTGAGATATCCAGCCAAAGACATTCACCCCAGGACACCCAACAAGGGAGGAGAGTATCACAGATTTGGCAGCCACCCGGTTGCCCACCTAATTTATTGGAAAGCTCGCTGGCCATCCACAGTTTGCACTTGCAGAAATCAAGGCCACTGCTCTCTTAAGCTGGTGGTGAGAAACAGAGAAATGCACCACATGGAAAATGTGGGGTTTAAAGTGGAAAATAGTAATCCATAGGTACCAAAAAAGCTATCTTCAAAGTCCTCAATTCAGTACTGCTTCTCCTACCTTTTTTGTTTGGGTTTTTTTTTAAACTCTCATCCTGGAGGAGGTGGAATATTCCCCCTGCCCAAGTCAATGCTGCCAACGTGATGCTGCTGGAACCACTTGCATACATTTTCATACTACATCAATGCACCACGATTTCCCACCAGCTGCAGTAAGACAGACTTATGTTTTTGGACCAAAAATCAATCTCACTTTGCACTTTTTGATGTGTGTGTGTTGGGGAAAAATAACCCAAAAACCAAACCAACCACACAAAAAAAATCACCATGAAAATAAAGCCTTTTTCATCTGAAGGAATGGTATGTCCTCCTTCCCTCCCTCCTCTTCACACTCTGGAGTGTTTTCTATCAATATTAACAGGTTTTCCTGCCCAGTTGTTTCCTCCCAGTGTAATCTCCCATGTAATCTCTTCACACGTTTAGAACCTTTACAGCAGCTCCAAATTGCTTTTCCCTGGCTGACAAAAACCACTTTTCAGGGAGCAAAGCTCTCACCCTCTCAAAGACACCTAAAGGGCACGGACTCAACAGCACTGACAGTGAGACCCCCGCAGCCCCCGCAGCCTCTCAGCGGCAGAATGCAGTGTGCTATGAAAATGATGAACGATCTTCAGCAGGGAGACCGTGTGTTATTCCTGACAGCCGGGAGATGGGAGCTGTACCAGGTGTATATATTCCTCCAGAGAGGCAACAAAACAAGGTGGCTCCGTCCTGCTTCCCAGGTCACATCCTACATCAGCGAGCTGCTGAAAGCAATCGCTGCAGGCAGCTGCTTTACAGTCCGTCCCTCCTCACTTGTCTCCAACCTGTAAATCTCCCCCCAGGGGAGAGCATTACCGCCTCTCTCTTCCCAGTCACTCCCCGAGTCTGTTATGGGATGGCTGCGCTGTGAAAGGGGGTTCCTGAGAGCCCACGCTGCCGCCTCCGCTTCTCCTTTGGCAGAGAGAGAGAGAAAGCTGGGAAGGCCCATAGGAGAAATGCAGAGTCTCATGCTGCTTCTGCTTAAAAATTAAAGAAAGAGAGCAGGCACGGGAGGAGGGTGAATCAGGCTGGATACCAGGACAAAGAAGTCATTTTACTTTACATTTGGAAACGCAATTTTCTGTGGCACACGGGTGAAAGGAATGGAACTTGCCGCAGGCAGCAGCTGTCATTTATTCCCACAGCTGGGCCTTGAAAAATCCCCAAAGTTCACTCCGGGCCCAGGATGCCCCGGTGTGCTGTAGAGGAGGTCACTCCCAGACATGTGCCACACACATCCCCGAACCGGTGAGGCACAGGATGAGGCACAGGACACCGAGCAGCCGCTGCAGGAGCCTGCCCCAGGCGTGCCTGGCTACAGCTCAGCTCGCACTCGCCGGCAGCAGCGAGTTTGCAGCCAGGATTACAGCACCGCTGCGCAAAAGCCGGTGCACACTCAACGGAGCCCCCGCTGGGCGTGCAAAATGCAAGCGGGTTGTGCCCACACCCCCTCCCACCAGCTGAGCACCCCCCCCCCACCCCAGCGAAACGAAGGGTCAGCTCTGTCCCTGCACCTCATCGAGCCTGCAGTCCCAGACCCTACAGCAGGAAACACACGCCTCCTTTATTCACCCTTCCCAACGTTTAAGATCAAGGCTTGTACCACCCCACTTCAAAACTGCAGCTGTGCTTTCAGGAACACTCAGAGATAATGAAGCACCTAGCAATGGTTAAAAGGAATGCTGCTCTACACTGAGGAAAAGGCTGCTATCTGCTGAAGAAGGGCTGCGTGCCCAACCACGGGGACAAACAGAGGGAAAGTCCAGCCACCCACCCTCTGCTACGCTGAGGAAATCCACGTGAGCCCACTTTCAACTATTGTCTAGAGTCGCGTTTATTCGGAGAGCTGCAAGGCAGGAGCTTGCACTGTATCTGGCCGAAACCAGCACGCAGGCTGCAGTCAGCACAGAGCCCGGGCTCTCATCATCCAGTGAGCAAGCAGCACGCTAGCCCAGCTGACATAGTTCTTTGAGCAAATTCACCCCAAAACACTTTGGTGCAGAGCTGCATGTCCTGTGTTAACTGCAAGGCACTTGCTGACAGCTGGACCAGGGAGTCTAAGTCTGCTGCTCCTCTCCATCCAACAGATGAAGAAGCGGAGGCAGTTGCTGCCTTGTCCCACCTAACAGAGCAAGTCAGCAGCAGCACGAGGAATCAAAGCTGATGAGCAATTACAAGAACACTATTGTTCAGTGTGTCCTTAATGTCAGCACAAGGGAAAAAAGAAAAGGGGAAAAAAAAAAGGGCCCCCCCAAGTCAAAGTAATTTTATTAATAACTCACAAGAGCAAATTGCTGCGTTTTACTGAGAGAAACCTGCAGCTTTATGTACCAGGGCAGAACTAGGGAAGCTGCATACTAAAACGCCGATTATGCAAATTTACCTCATGAACACTTTTAGACAAGAATGAAGCAAGGTTTATTTTCGTTAATTAAAAGCAGAATCCTACGTAGTTCATTAGCATGGATTCAGAGGAGAATGAATATTAATGTAGCCCACCTCTCCCAATTCTACCTGCCAGAAATATCAAGGAAAAAAAGGTTAGAAAACGGATTCCTGAGCAACAGTGAATGCAAGTGGCTGAAGGCACTGCAGGGCTGACAGCATCTTCGAAAGGTCACAGCGATCAGGGAAATCTTTCTGACCACAGAAGGCAAAAGATACTGTCACCTCCAAAAAGGCAAGACAGACGATCCTGGAAAACTATGGGCTGGCCAGCCTCACCTCAGCCCCCAGGAAGATCATGGAATAAGCCTTTCCAGACACATGAAACACCAGGTGTTGGGGACCAATGGGTCAACACCAGTTTGCCAAGGGCACATTCTGCCTGACCATCCCAAGTGCCAGCTAGGAGGCAATGACAGGCCCTGTGGCTGAGGGGAAACGGCAGCTGTCATTCACCCTGACCACAGCCCTGCTCCTAGTCCTCCATGAGCCTTGGATCTGAAGTGAGATGAACCACAAGGTGCATGGAAAACTTCTGGATCGCTATCTCAAAACAGTCAGTGGTTCAGGTGTAGCATCAGGTGGTCACAAGTGACATTCCTCAGTAGTCAAAACTAGGGCACATCATGCTGAACATGTTCCTTAACAAATTGGGGCGCAGAGAGCCCAGATAAAGACTTTGGTTTGTCTATTCTGGAGCAGAGAAGGCTGAGAGGAGACCTAACTGCAGTTTCCGCTGTGGAGAAGACAGAGCCAGACTCTTCTCAGGCATTCAGCAAAAGAAGAGACAACTGCATATTGCAACCTGGGATTTGGCCATGAAGAACAAATGCTTGGCCATGAGAGAGCTAAGTGCAAGAACAGGTGCCCAGACAGGCTGTGGAACCTCACCAGATATTTCCAAGCCTCATCATCTTGAGCAAACTGGACTGACTTTGAAGTGGGTCTGGTACTTCCCAGGGGTTCAGTTAGGTGACCTCCAAAAGGCCCTTCAAACTAATTCTTTTCTATGATTTTGTGATTCGAAGCACGTATGTAAATACAGAAAATTAGTGAAAAGCCACCAGTCACATTTATTGTTACAGGACTTCAGGCTGTTCCTCCTGTCAGGTCTTGGACACCGTTACTGTTCTTCTTCAGCCAGAAACTTCACATACTGTTTGCGCGCAGGAAAGTCATCGGCCGGCCTGTTGTACGCGGTCCAGACGGGCTCTCCCACGAACAGCCTCATCGCCTTCACGTAGTTCTGTCACAGGAAAAGAAGTCACACGTCATCTCTCAGTTCCTTTCCATCCGAGCTTAATTCTGGCGTTAACAGCTCCATGGGCACTTCTGCAGCAGTCTGTGAAACCATTCCAAGATGGGCTGACAGCTTCCCATGTTCCACAAAACTGTACCACTCCGCTGCTGCTCCCACTCCAGGCTACTGCAGTGGGAGATTCTGCACCTCTGCAGCGACAGTTGTCACAACCAGCACCTCCAGGTCAGGCAGAGTTACCACTTCCCACTCCCCTCCCCCTCAAAGAAACCAACAAAATCCCATCTCATGCAAATCATCTTGCAATGGACTCACAAAGCTGAGCAATGCAGCATCTAATTCCTACTCAGTTAAACAAGAGCAATCAGACCTACTGCTTAGAGCAATGAGAGCACCCCAGATGGCTACAAAGCACTTCTGAGGACTATCAGAGGCTTCAAAGTGAGAGCCATAACAGCTGAATGGGGAGTACATAAACGAACCAAAGAATAATGCTGTGGCAAGTGAAAAGCCCCCAGATAACAACAGGAAAAGGCCCAGACCCTGCCAGGCCATAGCCAGAAGGAAGCCAGGTGTGAAGGTCCAGCAGAGGATGGGATTTTACACCCTGCTGAAGGGCTCCCACCACTGAGCTATGGGGAACTGCCCTCTCCTGACAACTATGCCACAGGTTGAGACCTTACCTTTTCTGTAAACACTGCCAAGTGCTTACCTTGCACCCAGGTGCTCTGCAATGTCAAGAACCAAGTTAGGTACCTAAAGAACTTAGCTGCAAAATGCAAGGGTCTAGAAGAACCTTCAAGATTTTGTTTTGAAGACTGAGCATCTGTACTGAAGTTCCTGAAGTGGGCAAACATTTAAGATGTCTTGTGGATTAAACCCATAGCACCTGATGGTTTGCATATGAAAGGAAAAAGCCTTAAACTAGCAGCTTAAGGACCTCAAAACAGACACGAAAAGCCATGTTTTTCACTAGAGCAGCATATCCCTTTTTTCCAGATCCAGTAACTGCCATCCAGACAAACAACTCCAAATTGTACCACTCTCAAGCCTATGCCAGAGCTGGGATTTTGCCACACAGCAGACCGCACACATCTCTCCACTGCCCAAGGTAACGCTGAAGTTACAAACCTATTTACAGAAGCCCAAACGGAAACACAGATCAGGACTCCGTGAGTCAGTCTCACAATCCCACTGCCAAAAATACCCTCCAAAAGCAGGTCACCTCCTGCAAAGCCAGCATGCAGGACAGCACATGCTAGCTGCAAGTAGTGGCTCTGGACCCTTAAATCACAAAACGTTAGGAGCTGGAAGGGTCCTCAAAAGATCATCTAGTCCAACTCCCCTGCCAGAGCAGGGTCACCTAGACTAAATCACACAGGAACACATCCAGGTGGGTTTTGAATGTCTCCAGAGAAGGAGACTCCACAACCTCTCTGGGCAGCCTGTCACCCTCACAGTGAAAAAGTTCTTCCTTATATTCACATGGAACTTCCTATGCTCCAGCTAGCACCCATTGCTCCTTGTCCTATCACTGGCCATCACTGAGAAGAACCTGGCTCCGTCCTCCTGACACTCACCCTTTACATATTTATAAACATTAATAAGGTCACCCCTCAGTCTCCTTCAAGCTAAAGGGGCCCAGCTTCCTCAGCCTTTCCTTGTAAGGAAGGTGTTCCACTCCCTTAATCATCTTGGTGCCTGTGCTGGACTCTTTCAAGGAGTTCTATGTCCTTCTTGAACTGAGGGGCCCAGAACTGGACACAATACTCCAGGTGCAGTCTCACCAGGGCAGAGTAGAGGGGGAGAAGGACCTCTCTTGGCCTCCTAACCACACCTCTTCTAATGCACCCAAGGATGCATTGGCCTTCTTAGCCACAAGAGCACATTGCTGGCTCATGGTCACCCTGCTGCCCATGGTCATCCTGCTTTCCCTCAAGGTGAAATAAGCACCTGGATACAGACGTGTTCTGTCTACCCACACAAAGATGCACAACAAGGCAAGACAGAAGGATCCATCTCCACCTCAACTGGCAGTGGGGGCAACTGTGTGAGGAGCAGCCACAGGGTTTGGCTCTCACGTGGCTGTTGCATAAGAGACGCTACGGGTATCATGTGGCAATGACTTGCAGTTACAGCTGATGAGAGGAAGCTGCATTTGTGACCTGGAGATGAAAGGTTCAGATGCTGTGAATTATTTAGTATTTTTCATATTCCTACTTCATATTTAATATGTTTTGCTAATGAACTGCAAGTCTCAGGGCATGTAGCTACTAATGTGATATACAGTCACATGGATTTGCCATAAAACGTACAGTAATCTACAGCAACATACGTTCTCATCCAGGGTAAATCGGTGATATATGCCAGCAGGAAGGGTTATCATGTCTCCTTTCTCCATGGAAATCCGGATCCATTTGTCATCCTTGTCTCGAACATCGAAATAGCCAGACCCATCCAAGACGTAGCGAATTTCATCGTCTAGGTGTAAATGTTCTTCATAGAATGTTTTTATCTAGAAACAGCAAGTATCTCTTGAAGACTGAAAAACTGCAAAGAAATCTGGTAGAAACACGTGGCAAAGCAGACAAAGGCTTCCAAAGAGCAAATGTACAGTGACTTAACTAACAGATGAGACCAACATGGTTAAAATGGCCAATACAAGGAGCCAGACTCTGTCTCAGGGCACTTCCGAGCGAGCTGCTACATTTCCTTTGAAGACAGGAATTTCTCTGACAAGAAACAGCAGCTACAGCTGCCTGTAACCAGTCTCTGAACAACGGCAATGTTTACACCTGTTTGAGAGAGAGGCAAGTAAAGCCTCCCACTGCAGGATTTAGTCCTTGCAGTTGTTAAGTTTAACCATTTTGTGCCTTTTTTTTCTGCCACGCAAAATTAAATAAAGCTACAGACTATCACCCCTTTTACACTGGTGTAGGGCTGAATTAGCCCCACAGGTTACTGCAGCTCTAGGTGAGAATGCAGTTATTGCCAAACATGGCCCACCTACAGCAATCTGATGTAAGCAGCATGTCATGACTGCCCCCACACAGTGAGCCCCAGCTCCAGGCTCTCTCCTCCCGAGCAGCAACATTCTCATTTCTTCCAGAATGGTGAATTCTTTGTGCATTTCACTGTGCAGAACAAAACATGCTTTGAAAGGCTCCACTAACAGAGAACTGAGCTGGTTAGTGCACAGAGCACAGTGCAGTGCCAGGTCCTATCACCTGCTCTGGTCTGGATGTTGTTTAGCCACACTATCACACATTTTCCTCTGCCAGTGCTGACCCATCACAGCAATATCAGTGAAAGTCTGGACATCCTGTCAATAACAGCCTGTCTTTCTGTCAGGTAAAGCCCACACAGGCAACCTCAGTTACTACCTAATTCACCTTCTCACCAGTTTAAAACCAGTGTAACACCATGGGCTTAAAACAAACCAGTAAAAGGAAATGTAATGAAAACATGAAAGTGCCACTGGGTTGAGGTCCTTGGGTGAGAGCAGCATGCCAGCACCTGCAGGCTAGGAGGAGAAAACTCGCTCTAAGAGGCTCATCTGAGAGCCTGGCACCATCTGCATTCAGCTTTTACAGAACAGCCCAGGTGCCAGCTTCCCAAGGTAAAAAAAAAACCCAAAAACCTCTCCTTGCACAGGGAACACATCTCCCCAATTGTGAGGTTAACAATCACTTTGAAAAGATGAATTCTGCAAGCAGCCATTAGGATGTTCCAGACTTCAGAGCCCATGCCCAGCTGGTAACCTCCTGCCTTCGTCCCAGGGAGGCTCTGAGGCCAGGTCAGCATCGGCAGGGCTCTCCTGGGAGGACTCAGATTTGAAGCGACGCAGTAATGGGAACTATCCTTAATACCTTTGAAGGCAAGCTAAAGAAGCAAAGAGGCTTCTGCTATTTTTAAAATATTACGAAAACTGCTTTTTTAACGTCAAGGACTTTGGGACAGGCCGTATTTACACAGGGAAATGGCATCTCGGGCAGGCAGGTGTCGGAAAGCCGGCTGCACACTCTAGCGGCAGACTTCGGCCTGCGGCCCCGCGTTCAAAGCGAAGCCGCCCATACCTTCTCCTCGTAATTCGGAAGCTGGTCTCTGCATATGGTTATTATATCCATCCAGGAATAGTTCTCTGCTCTCCGAATCTCTTTGAGGCATGGATCGGTCTCGTAGTTATCAGCATCCAACTAAAAGTTAGGCGGGAAAAACGGGACGGGACGGGTTACGGGGCGATGCGGGGCACTAACCTGGAGAAGCCCGAGCTGCCCGCCCGGCCCGCGAAGTCAGCGGCCGCTGGCGGGGCGGCAGCTTCCTTCCATCTACCCGCGCAAACACCGCCCGGGGCCCTCCTGTGCCATGGGCACGGCCGACACCGCTCCGGGGCTGCCCCCGTCCCGCAGCAACCCCACCCCCGTCCCGACGGGCGCGGCGGCAGGCCCGCGCCACCGCCGCCTCCAGGCCCTCGGAGCGCCGGGCCCGGCCGAGCGGCGAGGCCTGCCGCAGCGCCGGGCCGCCCGTGGCGGCTCCCCAGCCCATTACTTTGCGGTAGGTGACGCCGAGGCGGCGCAGCTGCTCCAGGCTGACGGCGCGGTTGGGCCGCAGGCGGTGGGGTGCCCGCTGGTCCTCTTGAGACTCGTCCATGTACCAGGCCTCCACCATGCCGCCGCCAGGCGCCCCGCTCCGCCGGGAGGGAGGGAGGGAGGGGCCGCCCCAGCCGGGGCAGCGACCTGCACGGGCAGCCCGTGGGGAGAGCCTTAAAGGCGCACGGCTTGCCACGCTCCCGGTGCTGAACCCGCACGGTGTAGCAGGGAGAGGTTTCGGTTCAGCGTCCGCGTCAGGCGGAGGCGAGGGGAGCACAGGCTCAGCAGGGGCGCTCCGCAACAGAAGCGCTGGCGAAGGGCGTTCGCCCCCGCAGCGGCCCTCCCGCCAAGGCGCGGGTACAGCGCTCCTCACACCGAGCTTCACAGCAGCCGTGTTGACACACAGTCTGCCCTGACACTACCCGCCCAGTCTCGGCCTCAGAGACTGGCGCTGCAGCACCGCAATATGGAGAAACAAAGAATAAAACGGGGGAAAAGAAAAAAAGCGTCACCCCGATCTGCCCAGAACGCTTGTGCCGTCTCCATCCATGGAGAACGCCCCCCGCCTGCACGCACACCCCAAGTGACCGGCTGTGGGTGACAGCTCAGCTGGGGTGGACAACACACACACTCCTGCAGTCCCATCCCACTCCCACAGTTCTGGATTCTGTATAGTAAACATACCAATGTTGCACACAATTGCAACAGTGGAGAAACAAGCGAGACAAAAACCACTCCTTGAACGTTTTAACCACTGTTTCTCAGAGTCTCAGCAACATGGCCAGATCCCTTTAACACACGCTGCTTCCATCTATAAGCACTACAGGTCATTGATTCTGGACAAAATTTAATTGCAAGTCCGGTAACATTATGGGTAAGCCAGTCTAATGCTGCTGTTGGCCACATTTTTGGAAGTAGATATAAATCCAGCCAGGAGTTCCATTGAATATCATGGATGCTCAATGCCAAAGCCCTCCTTCAGTTCCCTGAAAAGAATGAGTCGGATGGCAAACACCCTCCATGGGTCCTTGACCCCCTGTTAACGGCCCTGTTGAGAAGCATTATTTGCTTTCCATCCTTGAATCAGCCTTAATCTTCCCACTGTCCCCAGCTTTCTTTTGTCCTGAATTTCCACAGTAAGAATGATAAACACATTAAATTCACATAAGACTCCTTCCTATTAGATTTCTTATTATAACCTATTAGATTCAGGTAGTACAGTTGCTCAAATTCAGTATTACACTGATGTTATGATTTACCCACCATTACCTACACTCTCCCCCCACAACCTCCTGCTTATAAAAAACCCAACACAAAACAACCAATAAAAAAAATGACAGGTTCCCATACAGTAAGTAGTATCTACATGTTTAACTGGAAAGAGAGAATAGGCAGATTATCAGATGCCATCTCTTCTGTATGTTGGCTGTCACACTGTTCTGCTTCAATTAGAGGCCTGGTCAGGGATGATGGGCTGTTCTCCTTCAAGCCAAACTTGGAAACCAAGCAGACAGACAGTTGTGTGCAGATGTACAAAAGCAGCAGAGGGGAAAATCTGACGAGTGTGCTGCCTTACCCCTAGATCAACTGACTGTTCAGGTTTGGATGACAGAAAGCAAATAAGAAACCTCACTTGTCATTCACTACTGGCTATCTGATTTCCTCAGTCTATCACAATTCATGTGTCTCAATACATATGAGCTCATACTTTGCCTCAGTAAAGATATTATAACGCATAAGAACTATTAAATAATTGAGCTTCAGCAGCTCTACCATTCTGTACAGCTATTAACAAACAAAAAAACAGTGACTTCTAGCTTAATCCCTACTATTCAATGGTATGAAGGTACCTTACATGGAAGTTGAGAAAGATAGCATACCAAATCTGTTTGCTCTTCCCATATAGATGCATAGAAAATAAAACTATGTTGATTACTGCTAATTACTCTCCAATTCAAGTGCACATTAGCCATTCCATTAATCTCATCATTGACTGGAAAAAAAGAAGTCAAACACTTGACATCCGGAAGAACTGGAGAAGCTGATCATCATCTAGTTCCATTTCAGACAAAATGGCCAATTATTACCTTTGGGACAACACTGGAGAGGAACTAACGATGCTAATGAGAACCAGTACGCATAAAAAATTAATGGCAACAGGAAGCCAGAAACAAAGAGCTTGGACATTAAGCAGCTAGAGAGAAGAAAACAGTAAAAATTAATTTTTCAAGTTTTCTTGTGACCTGGCTTTTTTAGTTAGTTCGTGCTCTCTTGAAAAGTAAGTAACATTGTAAAATCTCCAGATGCTGTAACTGGTAACTGCAGTGCACAGTCCAGTGTTACAGGCACATCTGTACAGTGGTTATGCTGGTACCAGAATGTCAAAGCATATGAATGGACATGGCGTTAGGTCACTGACCTCTTGTCAAACCAACCAAACCTCAAGTCCCTCCACCTCAGCTGTTCTGGGCTGTTAATACATACTTCTGTATAAAAATTTAATTTATTTCACCAAAAGGAATATACAGATCCCTTAAAAGAGATAATGTTCCTTCTTCAGAAGTCTGTCTTTTACAGTGAATTCAGAAGTCTACAAGACTAAAACCACTGATCACGGCCCTTCAGTAAGATGAAGAAAAAGCAAGCGCTCTCTATCATCAACTAAATATTGACTTGATTGTAAAAGAAATGCTATATATGGGTTTTTTTCTCCACAGAAGTTGGTGTATGTTCAACACTTCAGGCCAGAAAGAAATACAGTTCAAAGTTCAACTCTGAAACAATTAACAGCTGTACAAGTGGTTGCTGTGATGTCAGTCCTTTTCCTCCCACTGCAACAGTCTCTAGTCCCAGTGCGTCAGGACATTTGTTTGCTAGCTCCTTCCCTTGCTAGTCTATCAGCTTCTTCATTGCCTTGGAAACCAGCATGGCCAGGAACGTGCATCTGTTAGGACACAAATGTACCAGTGTCAGATATACAAGAAATCAAGAAAAAAGTACATAAAATCTGATCATGCAACACCCTTTCATTCATAGTACAACAGCCCCTCCTTGGAGGCATCCTCTTCACATTGTTCCTGGGAACATTCATGGCCTCCCTTACTCTAGGAAAGTCTTGCCAAATGGTGACAATCATCTTTAAGAGAAGTAGTGAACTGGCTAAGTACCATGGAACCTGGCCTTTATGACATGCAGAGAACAGCTCCAATTCAAAATTCCCAATTTCAGAGGGCAGAGAAAAAAAAACCTCTCTGCATTCAGTGCTTAAACCAAGTTCTTGCTTTCCCAGAAAGCCAGAGAGCTCTCTGCCATTTACAGCCTTGGTGGCCACAGCACTCACTTCAGATACAGGAACAGGGTATGAGAAGAATCTCTTGATTTTCAGATGTCTTAACTATCCATCCTTCAAGAATTAATAACTGAAAATACTTTCAACCCTAAGCTCATCCTTGTCAGAAGCGAGGGTAGAGGAGTGTGTGGGAGGAAGGAGAGGAAGAAAATCAAGACTGCTATTTGACAAGATCTGACAGAGAGGGAGAAACATGAAATGTGAGAGACAGAATTAGGCATACATGGCAAGGTCTTGGTATGAGGTCAGGAGCTGCAGGGGAAGGGGCCTTTGTGAGAAGACACCAGTGGCTGCCCCCGCATCAGAAAGAACCAATTCCAGCCAGCTCCAAAACGGACCCACTGCAGGACACAGCTGAGCCTGTCAGCAATGCTGGTGGCCCCTCTATGGTAAGAAGGGGTCAAAAATGCTGCACAGCAGCTGTGAAAGAGAAAGAAGTGAGAATAGGTGCAAGCAGCAGTCCCACAGACACCAAAGTCAGTGAAGGAAGAGAGGGAGCAGGTACTCCAGGCACCAGAGCAGAGATTCCCCTGCAGCCTGTGGAGAAGCCCATGGTGAGGCAGGCTGACCCTCTGCAGTCCAGCGAGGTCCACAGTGGAGAAGATACCCACACGGAAGCCCATGGAGGACCACGCACGTCAGCAGGCAGGTTACCATAATAAAATACCTGTATGCATGGCTCCTGCTGAAATAAAACATCTTCCCATGTTTAAGAGATTTGGATGTACTAAGTGTGCATAGAGCAACTTATTTTTAGATTATGTAAAATACTTTAAGAACAAATGAACTTTGCTTTTAACTTTTACACCTTCTCCCTCTCAATAGACAACAAGAGTAGTAGTTATAGAAAACCTAGTCAGCCTTTAAATTGGAGCTGCCAACTCTGGAACACAGAACAACATATATGGAAGAACATCTGCAATAGATTTCCCCATAGAAAAAGTGCACACTGAAAGATCTATGCCATCCCAAATTTGGCAGAGTGAAAACAGAAGCCAAATAAATGCACCATTAGCAGCCATGAAGTCGATGGTACAGAAATTTGTTTCTAGAACCAGTAAGTTTTATACCACCATTAGAGTAAAATTTAGAAGGTGGTAGGGAAGATACCCTCTACAGTGTTTAGCACCAATGTTAAAGGTTACAGAAAAAGACATTTTACCAGGAATACCTAAATATTTATTTATTGGAGAGCTGAACAATTTGAAAATGGGTAAAGACCTTTTTGTGCCTCGTGTTCTTTCTAAGAAACACAGCTACAGTATGGAAAACTAGTTTATTTAAGGTTATACTCTCTTAGTAAGGTTAAACTCTCTCAGTTTAAAGACACTCATATGACTTGCACCAAAAAGCCTTTAAGAGGTCTGAAAAGCAAATAACGAAATTGAACTACGACTTAAAAAGGCATAGTTAAGTTTTATGCTTTAGTGTTCAGGAGCAGAAATTTAATCTATAAACTGTGAACAAACTATAACTATTGCAAACATTTTTAAAAGCAGTAACAAGAGACAGCAAACAAATACAAGCATGCATTTTAGTAAATGAAACACTGGTTACAAGTGCCTAGGTTTTACATTGGTTATTGTTTTAAATAAAACAAGCTGCTTAGCTACATTTATAGTTTTATTTATGGATGTAAAATAATATTATGCTCTATGAAAGTCTTACTTAAGGTCATAATTGTCAATTTTTACAAGAAGCGTGATGACATTAAGAAAAAGAAATAAGGTGCTCACCCACTGAATTTCTATCCCTCTTGTTAGATTATCAAGTCTTTCAAAATCATCTTTATTTATTACGCTTCCTCCTGAACTTGTTCTCCAGCCATTTGTTTTCCAGTTGTCAACCCAGCTCGTAATACCTATGGGAAGGAAACATTACCATGAAAACACTATTAGAGAAGCCAGCCAGGATCAAGATGGAGTAAATAACCTTTTAACAAGACATTAACTCCATGCAGTCTCAGGCAAATAAACACAGATAGAAAATATTCATGTTTGGTTCTCTGCTGGTGTCTTTCAGGGTTGCATTTTTCCATTATTACCTGCAATACCTGCCCATGTTTTCCTGAGCAGGTATTTAAAGACAACAATCTTATATACTTATAACACACAATTATGACATGAACTTCAGTAACCTGAAGATAAGGACTTGCCTGATGATGCTGCAAGCTAGAACAAATCCATGGCTTTGTTCTGAGAAATTGAGGAGACACCCATTCACAGAAGGAAACCCAATGGACAACTTTCTTATGACTTCTGCACACTGAACAGAATCCTTCAGAGAAGGACCACACTAAGCAGATTTCCACAGAACAAGATTTAAAATTCTGGCCACAGAATTTACTATACTACTCCTTAAATAGGGATTTTTATTCTTTTTTAAATATCTTCGCTGATCTCAACAGTGTAAGACATCCTTACTGTTTTCATGACAGAGACCTGAACTGAATACAGAATCGCTTGTCTCGCACACAAAACCTTCTAGAAACAAACCAAGCCATTTGTACTTAACCACAACTATCTTTCTCCAGTGTTTAAACCCCGTCCCTCAAAAAAAACCAAACAACCCCCCCCCAAAAAAAAACCCAACCAAAAAAAAAAAAAAAAAAAAAATCACCAAACAACCCCTAGGCACATTTTCAGAATAATTTCAATTAAAAAAAAAAAAAAAAGACTAAAATCAAAACGCAAACACAAACTGCAAGCAAAGCCATGGTAAGACATTGCACCTGAAGATTCTTGCTTTCCTTCCTCACACTTAAGTCTCATACCTATGTTTAACAGAAATTTTATTCAACACAGCAACTTCTCCTCCTTCACACCACCAGTTTCACAGAAAAGCCACCATGACTTTTTTCCTAGAACAAAGAATTGTGAAGATGCTTCTTTGCTTCTCAATGGTTCAAATAACTTGATTCTCACAACAAATTATGAACTTGGATTCTATTAATCAGCATGCAATACTTAGCCCTGAAGAATATCTCTTCCAGTTTTTTCTATCTTTTTTCAGAATGTGTCTGGCATAGACTAAAAACACCAAGAAAACTCCCAAAACACACATTCCATTCCAATAGGAAATACTATACCTAAACCTTTTGGGGGAAAACAAGCTACTCAAACCAGAGATTTACAAGATCTTCCTTAGGGAACAGCCATGAAAAACTCCTTTGTTTCCTGTGATTTACCATTCCTTCCTCAGCTTACAAACTAAAATCAGGAGGACAAAGTAGAAGTCTTTTACACTTTTCACTCCTGGACAGAACCTATTTCATGCACATGCAAGCGAACAGAACTTGGAACAAGCAGTAAATGGACAGCTCCTGCTTCCTTGCCTAGCAGTCACCTCTTCCTCTCTCTAGCTTTCTGTCCTTTACAGGGTATTGCTACTGAAGGTGACATCAGAGCTTTTCAAGGTAAGTTTTGCTTTACTTCTAGTCATGAGCTACCTCAAAAAAAAACCAAAACCCCAAAACTAAATATGACATTCCTCCATAGTCCTCTATTTTCAGAAATCAGGAAGGGGTATCTAGAAAACAGAATGACTTATTTTGAGGAAAAGATGCAGACTGTTAACACACAAACCATTTACTTGCTTTACTAATAACAAACCATGAAAAAATACTTTCACTGTTAGCACTGAAGTACAGGAAGCTATCCTAAGAACAAGATACTCGCATCTCACCACCAGCACCACCACCTCCTCACACCTCCCCACACCTCCCACTTCCAAAGTAATTGCTGAAGTGTGAAAGAACATTTAATTCTGAAAAGTTTCAGTAAGCTTTTATTTAGTGTTATTAAAAAAAAACAACAAACCAAAACTTCAAGGTGGTGTTGAAATACCTAACATCTGCCCTCTTTGTAAAAGTGTGAAATGCAAAGAAATCCTTAAGCAGTTCAGAATTATCACAGGAATAAGATACATAGCTCTGGGGAAAGGGAAAGAAGTATTCAGAAATTAAAATTTAATAGTTGCTTCACATGGTATGTCAAGGAAATCAATTTTTGTAACTCTTTGGCTGAAGATGAAAAGTTAAATACACACTCTGCACATCTATGGCTAGCCTTCTAATCTACCCTGAAAGTCTGGAAGCGTAGTCTACATGTAAAAAGGAAGGAAACTTGAATGTAATTCAACTTTGTATATTAAGACAGCCCCCAATCAAAAAAAAAAAACCCCAAACCCTAGAGGGTCACTACACCAACTCCTGAGAACGTTCCTGAGCACATCCTTAGCAGACTACACACAAACAACAATTTTCTAGACTTTGTGTCATACTGAATGCCTTAAGACAAAAATGCTTTAGTTGCTCCTGTCATTCTTTATTATAATAAGCGTTTTGTCTCTCCCTGTATTTTATCAATTAGCAGGTAAGCCCTGTAATCATAGAATCATAGGGGTTGGAAGGGACCTCGAGAGATCATCAGGTCCAACCCCCAATAATAATATTCTGGAGTTCTTTCCCAAGCTGTCATGAGTATTAAAAAAGTTACATATGCTCCTCATTACCCTCTCCCCAGGCCTCAGTATGTTTTGTGGGCCTTACGCAATGAAAAGCGTGCAGTGCGTCTTTAAGAATCAGAAAAACTAAAATCATTAACTTACCATTAATAGTGAACTTGCTATCAGTGTAGATAATTAGTTTCTTGATGTTTTGGCTCTTTGCTTGCTCTATTGCTTTGCAGGCTGCCTTAGGAACATTTCAGTAGAATCACAGTTCAGAACAGGAATTTGAATACACAGAGTTAAAATACCAAAGTCCCTGATGCGAACACAGAACTGCAAAGAATATTACTGTGATCTCCTCCATCCGTCAGCACCAACATGCATTAGAGCAGAGATTCCCAGAACATGCATGCAGACAACCACCTCATGAATCAGGCAAACAGGAAGCCACTCAAGTTTCACTGGCAATAAAACATACATTCTCACACTCAGTACCAGAATTAAGATGAGGTGAGAAGGGAAGACTAAATCTGCTGATACCAACATAAGTTTACTTCAAAAGCAACAGATGCTACTCCCGAGCTCCTAGGACTGTTTGTTATATTTATCTAAAGAATATGACACTCTAATTCTATCATAATAAGAAGCTGTTTCTCTTAAAACTCATTGTCTCTCATCCTAAGGTCTAAGACATATGCATTAAAAATGCAAAGGATACTATACAAATCCAGACTTTCCTAATGCAGAGCTGTTTTAAATAGCTCTGCTTAGCCTGATGATATGTGAGGATTCTCAAGGTGAATTACTCCTTGTTCAAAACCAATCAAGATCAGTAGAACTTGAAGAGAACAATTTATTTCAAGTCATAAGTCTTGGTATTTTGTGTAGTTCCCTCACAACTCAATAACTGGTTTCTGAAAGCCAAAGCTGACATAACCATGAGTGTGCTACTATGGTCTAATGTGCAGAAGCTGTTTTAGATGTTTATTACTTACATGTATTTCAGCTCTTTGATTAGTCTGCCGTCCAGGAAGTCTTTCACTGGTATTTCTGTGTCCAGAAGCAAATAGTAGATTAGTTACCCAAAAACATTCAGAATAGTATATAATGAAAACATTAGAAATATAAATGTAAAAATACTAATTTTGTTTTTATAGAGGAGGATGAATGGAGATTCCCCCTATAATTTCCACCTGTATAGTGCAGCCTGTATATATGGAGCTGCCAACAACATGCAGATTCTTTTCTTGCCTTCTGTGCATAGCTGTAGTAAACATAGTTTCAGCCCCTAGAAATAATTATTCAATTTTCCCCATATTCCTAGCTGCTAGAGGTGGTGATTTCTCTTTTCCCCTCAGTAACACACTAATCATTAAGAGCAGGGTTTCATATTCAAAAGGAGGCTGACATTATAAATTACACATTAAAAAAACATTAGCATTTACTAAAAAAAAAAAAAAAAAAAAAAAGAGATTCCACCCAGCTACTTACAGAGGGTGACCTGGTCCCCAGTAGACACCTATTCCAGCACGTGCCCTCTTACGTCCGTTACTTGAGCAACAGCCATCTGTATAAACGACCGCAAAGTCACCTGAAACGGAATTCCCAAAAGCAAAGTTCAAGCACTCATTCCCAGGACATAACCTTTTCAAGCAAAAAGGAATGTCTGATAGCAGATTAACCTCACCAAACACGCTCAAGAGCCCTTCAGGATGTTAATTATAAAACCCCTGTAAATTAGTAATGCAGAATACACCCTCAATGCTCCCAAATCAGTCAGCCTCAAGATGCATCTCTGTCCCACATTCCATATTTTCACCACAGTTCCTGCCTTCAGTCAATTTTAAAACTTTCCAGCTAGTCTGCAATCTAGACACACATAAAATCACACCTATAATGACCAGATTAAGCTATATGTTGACACCAGTTTAAGCCAATTAATATTATACTGAAAGACAATGTGAACAAGTGTATCATGGCTCGTGCTTCCAGTTTAAAAAGAAATAGCATTACACTGGGCCTAGTGCCACCCTACACAAGTGTCCCAATAAGCTTTCTAATAATTATACTTATTATTTATTAAAGACTACAAAGAACTAAAAAAAAACCAGAAAACTACGCAAAAGAAATGAGCTTACCCATATATGAAAATTTATCTTGACTAACTGATGGTGCTGAGTACACTTCATCGTGTTTGATACGCTTTGCAGCGTGTTCTTCATTTGTAAACTGGTCATATGGCCTTTTGCATGCACTGCAACACAAGATGCTTGCTTCTGGTTCCTCTCTCTGGCTATCATTTTCCTGTGTAACAGCTGGAGCAGCACGCACCTCTTCCCAAAAAAAAAAAGAAGTTTCAGCTATATACAAGTTCAAGTCTTGTTTGAAACGACTGCTTCTAAAAATAAGACTAGCAATGCCAGTGGCACCTCCCAAGCTACTTTGTAAGAAAAGAAATAAGTGTAGTATACACCAGCCCACGATCAAACCAGCGTGGAGACACACACGGCTCAGCCCCTACGCACAACGCCACAGAAATGCTTTCATCGCAGAGCCGCGTCCCTGGCTGTGTCCGGAGGGCAGGGCCACCGCTGCACTTACCGCCACGGCATCCCGCCAGTTACAAGACAGACACCGGAGGATGAGCAGAAGCGGCTACCCACGCTTGGCCGGCAGCCGCACTGCTTACGCAAACACCCTACGGAAGCCAGGCGGGCTGTGCCAGTGCGCGGAGGCCTCTCCCCTTCTCCCCTCTCTGTGCCGGCGCGCCGCTCTCCCCTCCCTCCCTCCCATGGCCCGGCGGAGAGGAGGCGAGAGAGAAGGACAAGCTACCTGCCGGCTCGGGCTGCTGCTGCTGCGCCGGGAGACCGCCGCGCACGAAGGCCCAGGCGTCCTTCTCGGTGACGAACTTCTTGAAGCTGGCGGCGGGGAACTTGTTCACCTGCTCCTGGCACTCCGCCCTGCAACACAGGGGGCGGGGGGTGAGGCGGGCTCGGGGCCGGCCCGGCGGCGGCTCCCCGCGCTGCCCCGGCCGCGACCCTTACCAGGTGCGGTAGACGCCTGTCCGCCGGCCCTTGCGCACGGCATAGAACATGCTGTGGCCCTTAGAGATAAGATAGGAGTTACTGAGCACCGCCACTAGCCACCGCAACATGGCGCGGCCCCGCCGCCATCCGACCGGCCGCCCCAGGCCCCCCTCCCTCTCCCCAGCCACCACACCCCACTACCGCCGCCGCCTCCGCCGCCGCGCATGCGCCCCACCCACCCTCTGAGACGCTGACCCTTTCCTGCGCATGCGCGGCCGCCGGCGGGGTGACGCAACGGGGGCGCGTTGAGGGCAGCGCTACGAGGCGCGAGAAGGGTCAAGCGCGCGGGCAGAGCCCGAGGCTCGGGGCGCTGCTGTTGCGCCGCGCTCTGGCTTTGCGCGGTTCTCCCCGCTGTACCCGCACCTTAAAAGCCGTCAGAACCACGCTCTGTCCCGCAGCGGCACGGGGCGTGCGCGGTGCCGGCAGCTTCCACAGGCTCCTGGCTGCGGAAAGGCGAATGAAATCGCCCTCTAGCTGCAGCCAGCCCCGGCGGCCTCCGGGTCCCTGACGCGTCCTCACCCCGCTCACAGCGCCAGGAGCCTCCCCCGCCGGCCCTCCTCGGCTGCATGGGACCCCCAGGAAGGACTGCCAGTGGAGGGTGGCGCAAGCGCCGGCACACAAGCCTGGAGCCGCCGAAGGTCATTAAACTGGTGCTCATCCTCCAGCCTAAATCAAGGGCTGCTGGTAGCAGCGTGTCAGCTGAGCACCCTGCCCTGGCAGCCGCCGCGGTAATGACCCCTCAGATACAAGTACACGTTGTTGCCAGCCACAACCTGCCGTCACACACCTTCATATCAGGAGGATCCCATACTGGAGACCCAGGCCGGGAGGTCTAGGTATTTCCCATACAGTGAAAGCACAGAGGTGCACGCACAGGTACAACTGCCTCCAGAAACAGGCCAACGTATATATCCTGCTGCGTTTCCACCTGCTGTATTTCCCTTGTAGCTCTAACATAGGTGTATTGTGACAAAGCCAGCCTCAAGAGGCGAGTGCCATAGAGCAGTGTGGTCGGATTTACAAGGGTGCCCTAGCAAAATGCCAAGAATATGAAACACTGGCAATTTTTTCCTTCTGTAGCAAAACAGCGATGGGTGCAACATCACTCTGTTTATCAGTGAGATGACACCTCTCTTTAACAAGTTAAAAAAAAGAGCTTATGCATTTGACAGGCGTTGGTGGAAAACAGAAACAATTTGGTCAGAATAATATAAAATGTAATTATGGATAGAATCACAGAAGTGATTTAATGCTTGCAATCAATGCCACAGTTACACACAGTAACCCTGCAGAAAAAAAACCCAGGACTTAATATATGTGTATGTCCTGGTTTCAGCTAGGATAGAGTTAATTTCTTCTAGCAGTGGATGGAATGCCATGTTTGGGAGTCAGGATGAGAGCAGTGCTGATAACACACTGATGTTTCTAGTTGTTGCCAAGCAAGCAAGGACTATTCAGTTGTTCATTTTTCCCCACTAATGAGAAGGGAGGGGAAACAGGACAGGTGACCTGAACTGGCCAATTATGTCATGCTCAGCATAAGGGGGGGAGGAGGGGGCGGAGCTGGTTTGGGGAGGAGCAGGCAGCTGCAGGATGCCAGTTCTGGGAATGGTCCAGTTTCCAGACGGCTCTGAGCTGTACAGCCTGAGTTGTGCGGTTCTGGGAGGAACTGCAGTTTCATATATTTTGCTGTTAACTCCTGTTATTATTATTATTACAACTATCTTTCTGCTATCCCGGTAAATTATCCATATCCCAACCCACGAGGTTTTGGTTCCTTGGATTTTCTTCTCCCTCCCTTCCCCCTCCCTCAGATCCTTCCCCCTCCACACCCCGCCCCCCCCTCCCCCCTCCCCCCGGCAAAGAACAAGTGGCTGCGTGGTGCCCAGCTCTCGTCTGGGGCAAAACAACGACAGTATAGAAAAAATGCATTCATCACTTAAGTAAGGGCATGTGTCTGTAGGACATTTTTACTTAAATTCACTCTAAATCTTAGCTGATTACTTTGTCATGTACATGCACTTCGTGTATGTATAATATACACATTACCTAAGCATTTTAATCTTCAATAAATATTTTAGCTTGAAACATGCTTACCCATAACGTGGTTCCCCACAAAAGCAAAATTTGATGTGACTTGAGTCCAGCATTTCTCATTTAAAACTGGGGTTTTAGATAGGTAGGTCACTTGGCAGGCACTTTATCTAGCATACACTGCAAGTGTGAGTTATTGCCATCTCATTACCCTGATTTTAAGACAGGAGAATGAGGTGCTTTATCTTTATTCTCAGAACTGAGATCTTGCAGAAGCAAAAGCTTGCCTGTACTTCAGCGTAACACTGTGTGTCAGAGAAGCTGCAAAGCAGTAATCCCCTAGCAATCTTCAGTCGACCTTCAAAGAACAGCCTACCCATGAACTGGGAAACATTGGTGTTGTTACACAAGCCTCTTTCAGAGAAATGAACTAGTAACAGACTCAGTTTTGCTTAGCCATTCTAGAGTTAGCTATGACCCTGACAAGCCTTGTCTTCCGTCTGTTTCTTCCACTTATTGTATTAAATCACGTTATTCATAGTATCATGAGGCTCTGCTGTTGGGATACTTCTGTGTCAGTAAGGAAACATCTTTCTACACCTTCTTCCCTCATTGCTCTTATGTAGCATCCTGGTTGATTCAGTAGCTCTGATAGCACAGAGATGGGAAGCTGTAGATGGTCACATTGCATCTCTATTTCTTCATTAGTTCTCTGAACAATCCAATTTTGATCCATCTGCACACCACCTATTCTTCGTCCCTCTCATCAAAGATTTCCCTGAATGGGATGACTGGACTGCTGAGGTGATTGTTATATTTCCTTTTTTATTCTTCAATTAGATCCCCTGCACTGTTGTTTAAATAATTTCAAATCTCTACAAATAATAGTTCTGGCTATCAGTCTGAGCTGGGCAGTTTCTCCCATTTGTTGAATACATGCAAGGAATGAAGAGAGACACAGGGAAACATGGGAAGCAAACAATCTGCTTTTCTGGCTGTCATAAATGTAGCGAAGAGCCCACAGATGTTAGAAAACAGGACAGGCTGCCTTCTGCAGATGCTAAGGTTGTTTAGGTACTGAGGTGTGCTGTCCTCAGCTGTTTTTACTTTATAACAAGAGCTTTTTCCCTTATTCAGAGAATCTGAGCACAGAACCAGTGCTCTGAACCACATTCCTGTGTCTAACCTCTCTGGTCAGTGTGTGCCAAGAGCTGCACACCTGCCTTTGAGCGGGACTGTCCCTTGCACAAGAGGCAAATTAGCCAAATGGGAAATGTCAAGATTTTTTTTGTCAAGGCAAGGCTTTAGCTTCACTTTAGATGCCCAAACAGGCATTTTCACATGAATCAACCCGCAAGTCACTCCTTTTGAAACTACAGTTCTTTTTATCAGTGTGCCAGTGAAGTGTCAGTAGTGCCTTTTTTGTTCGGTAGTAACACAATATATTGTCAAAAGTGCTTCCAGTGACCAGAGAATATGTGGAACCCAGAACTCTTGTATCTTGAGTTACTGCCTGAACACAAGTAAGACTCATGTGCTACTGCATTGGGTTTCTGTGGCAAGCTGTTGATAGCAGGGGGACTGCAAGGGTGGCTTCTGTGAGAAGCTGCTAGAAGCTTCCCCCTGTCTGACAGAGCCATGGTCAGCCAGCTTACAGACAGACCCGCCACTGTCCAAGCCTGAGCCCATCAGTGACAGTGGTAGGGCCTCTGGGATAACTGCTTAAAAGGAAAAAACCCAATGTTTGCTGCCAGAGAGAGGAGTGAGAAAGTCGAGTGGGGGGACTTGTTTCAAGATTTGTTTTCATTTCTTATTACTGTTTTGCTTGGTAATAAATTACATGTTTTTTTTCTAAGTTAAGTCTGTTTTGCCCGTGATGGTACTTGCTGAATGATCTCTCCCTGTCCTTATCTTGACCCATGAGCCTTTCCTTATATTTTCTCTCCCCTGTGCATCTGAGAGGAGCGACAGAGCAGCTTCTGTGGACACCCACCAGAGTTACTTCTAGTCTAACAATGGTTGAGTAACTGTGATCCCTACGACATTGCCTCAGCAGGAGCAGCTGAGGTGCCACGTTTGTAGATGTACACATACACAAAACAAAGCCCTGGCAGAGCTCCGATTGCTCGTCCTCTCTGGCTGCCAGCACGCTGCTGCCTGGCGCGGTTTTGGCCGCATCTCTCTGGCACAACACCATCCCACAGGTTGGGTGACTGTGTTTCTAGACCCCTCTGGCAAGTCTCTCCTACCTTGAAAGGGCCCACTACATTAACGTGGAGAGAGAAGACACGGGGGGGAGGAAAAGGACCACCCGCTGTCCCGCTCTGCGTTTAACACTGGCCGCTTGCTGCTGCTTTGCGCCGCGGGAGAGGGGCTCTGCCGGAGCAAGCCGAGCCGCACCACACCGCCCAGGCCTCGGCGGCTGTTGCCAGGAGCAGCGTTTTGGCACCGGAGGCCCCGAGCTTCCTCCCACGAGGGAAGCAGCCGGGAGTCCCTGAGGTGAGCGCGGCGGCAGGGCCCGTCTCACGCCAGCCGGGCACGCAGAGAAGGAAGCGGTGCCAAACACGCGGAGTAACAGCGAGGGCCGGAGCGGAGCAGCCCCTTCTTTCCCCTCCTTCCCTCGGTGTCACAGGGAGAGCGCCCGAGAGAGAGGGAGAGGCGGGAAGGGGACCCACAGCCTGCGGGTGAGGCAGCTCCAGCCACCCCGCTGCCGCTGGCAACGGGCACGTGCTACACCGCGGCTGCTGCCCCCGCCCCGCGAGGCGGAGCCCTGTGGCTGGCGATGACTTCATCCGCGTGCGCCGCGCCAGGACTCTCAGCGTCCGGTCGGGCTTCGCTTGGGCGGAAATCGCTGTCCGCTTGCGGCAGGCGGGGGCATTTTTTCTGCCCTACTTCCTGGTCTGGCTTCACCGCCGGGTGGGCGGGGCGAGCGCCTTCCCGGGCCGCGATCTGAGCCGCCCTCGCGAGAGCTCTCCCTTTTCCTAGGCCGGCGCTGAGAGAGGTGGGTGTCGGGGTACTGCGCGGGCCTCGCTCACGGCGCCGTCTTTTCCCCCGTTGCCGCCGCAATACGGCGCCGAGCCCCGAGCGGCGCTCCCTGCGGCACCCCTGGGGCGGGGATGCCCCCGATTACCGCCCGTCCGGGGCCCGATGGTCGTCGGGGAGCCCGGCACTGGGGGAGGGGAGCTGGCGGGTTTTTCCTCCGCCCTCCCCTGGCGGCGCCCCGAGCGAGGCCGCTGTGGCGGGGCAGGAGGCCGCCGGGCGGGATGAGAGGACCGGGGCTGGGCGCCGAGCCCCGCGCACCGGGAAGGACCGTCCGGCGGCACGTGGGGCTCTGGGAGCGGCCGGGCCGCCTCCCCGGTTCTCCCGGGGCCCCGCCGCTGCCGGGGGCAGGCTCCTCGCTCCCTGGGACGCGCACGCGGGGCGCCGCGGTGGGCAGGCCCCTGGTTCCCCGGGGCAGGTTTCCCTTGTTGGCCAGCATCCCTCTGGAGCGACGTGGTGGGGCTTGCGTGGACCGTGGGCCTCTCCCCGCTTTCGCTTTGAGGCGTGCGGCGGAGCGGCCGGACTGCGGTTGTGCTGTGTTTGTAGCTGAAGACGTGCTCGGGGTGGCAACTGAGGTGTTGTTTTGCGTTGCAGAAAGGCCATGTTCAGCTCTAGCGCAAAGATTGTAAAGCCTAATGGCGAGAAGCCAGATGAGTTCGAGTCTGGTATATCCCAGGTACGTGTCTTTTCCTTACGGTGGTTGGTAATCGCGAGTTATGGAGACAGCGTTGTGGCACTTGTCTGGTGCTTAAACGTGGAGGTTGTTGCTGTGTAAATGTGTATTCTTTCATAGTTTACTTGTGAACTTAGTCTGCGTTCCCACCAGTTGAACTTGGGTCGGTCAGCATAACTTACAGGAAGTTAAATCTTTGGTACTGATTGTGGTTAAAAAGTATATATAATTGCTCTCTGGGGCTGTGGGCAGGCTTTGGTCTCAAGTATTTGAATTGAACTGTACGTGTTACGTATTATTCCTCAACTTTTATAGGCTCTGCTGGAGTTGGAAATGAACTCTGACTTAAAGGCTCAGCTGCGGGAGTTGAACATCACAGCAGCTAAGGTAGGTTAGACATTCCCCACAAAGAATTGCTTGGTGACTTGCTCTGTGTGTGTTTTCAGTTTTGTGATTGTTACTGTACAGGTGAAAGGCGGTTTTAGCTGGCTTTTTTATGGTGTGTGATTGTTCAACTGTATGCTGTTGTGGTTTATCGTTTTGTACTTGCTGTTACTGCTTAGGATTTTTGGGGTGTTTTGGTTTTTTTTCTGCGAACTTCACTGAAAAGTTGTGAAAATTGAAATGCTGGTTTGGTGATTTAAATAAACATTTAAAAAAAATGGTAGCTCTACTTTCTTTACAAACTGGGCTTGAGGTCTGAAACTGACTCTTGCACATGGGCATTGGCTTGCAGCATAAGCATTGCAGAATCTTTGTCAGGAACGTAAGCTGGAATGCTGTTTGCAAATTTGAGTGGTTGTAAATTCTTTATGTACCAATAGGAGGTGGATCAAGGTAATAGACCGGCTTGATTACAGAAGTTGGCCTGTTTGTAAATTTTAGTTTATAAAGGTGACTGAAAAATTAATGGAAGAAGAAAATAAATGTTGGCCTGGGAGACTGGATGGAACTTCTGAAGCTGGTTTCTGCAACTGAAAACCAAAGTTGCCTTTTGGTTCTTGCCCAGGCCCACCAGTACAGACAGAGAGGCATGGCTGCTTAGAGTTAAAGAATCTCTAAATGCAGGAGTCTGCTTACTGTAGGAGTAAGGAACCTTCAGAGGACTGCTTTGCTGCTGAAGTACAATGCATGCTGTCCTCAATGAGGAGTTTTTAAGAGTGTCTTCTTTTGTTTACTTAGCTACTTGTTTTTATTTGTAAGAAATTTCCTGTGGGCATCTGAGTTAGCTCATGTGGGAATGCAGGGGGTGAAAAACAATTCAGTTTTCCATCTTGTTGGAGAAGGAGGCTTTATTTCCAGCTAGGTTCATGGGAGAAGTGCCTTGTGAGCCTCTACCAACACTGTTTTGATCAGCTGTTGGAGAACAAGCCAGGTGAAAAGTAATCCATGCTGGTGTACTGTCAAGCTGCTGGTGTTAGGAGAAAGAAATATTTTGACCAGTGATGGTGGTATTTGCAAGGGTTGAACAGAAGATAATTCCCATGTTGTAGCTCAGAAATAGAATAGTGATTGTAAACTTTGTCCAGAGC
Source organism: Gallinula chloropus (assembly GCF_964237585.1). NCBI lineage: Eukaryota > Metazoa > Chordata > Aves > Gruiformes > Rallidae > Gallinula > Gallinula chloropus. The sequence goes on from NC_140087.1 coordinate 103,929,193, forward strand.
CTCTATTAGAGGCAAATGTTTTCTGAAACTTTCTATCAACGTGTAAGTACCACCACAGATGTGGTGATAAGCAGTCAGTGTAGGTAGTGTTCTAGCCATATGAGTTCTGTCCTGCAGAAAGAATGAGCTTTGCTAGTCAGAGGGTGAGACACCAAAGGGAGTGGTGGGTTTTACTGCCCAATCTCTCCATTACAGCAAAACAAATACTCGGACAGAGGTTTTTGTGTTTAATGTTTGCTCTTAGATGCATTAAAACAGGTACTGCTCTGCTCTTTCCTCCTTCTCTCACTCCCAAAATTGTAAGCAAAGCTTTAAAAGGGTAGACAATGGCAGGACAAGGGGGAATGGACTAAAGCTGAAGGAAGGAAGGTTTAAATTAGATATTAGGGGGAAGTTTTTTAGAGAGAGTGGTGAGGTGCAGGAACAGGCTGCCCAGAGAGGTGGTGGATGCCCCATCCCTAGAAGTGTTCAAGACCAGGCTGGATGGGGCCTGGATGGGTACATTCAGGCCTGGAGGTTGGTGTCCCTGTCTGTGGCAGGGGGGTTGGAGCTCTATGATCCTTGGGGTCCCTTCCAACCCAGACCATTCTATGACTATCAAATATCTGTATTCAGAGAATTTCATGATCAAACAAAACCTTGCTTCTCAATCCCTAAGTAATGTTTACATTCTGTTTCCTTTATCAGGAAATCGAAGTGGGTGGTGGCAGAAAAGCCATCATTATCTTCGTACCAGTTCCTCAGCTGAAATCCTTCCAGAAGATTCAGGTGCGGCTAGTTCGTGAGCTGGAGAAGAAATTCAGTGGAAAACATGTGGTGTTCATTGCTCAGGTAAAACACTTAGAATCATAAAAAAGTTGATTTGAAGGGATTCCTGGAGGTCATCTAGTCCAGCCTCGCACATGAAGCGGGACCATTGACAACATTAGATCAGGTCAGCTATGATTTTGTCTAGCTGAGTCTTGAAAACATCCAAGGATGGAGATTCCACAGCCTCTCTGGATAACCTGTTCCAGTGCTGCACCCTTGCTGCACCAAGACCCTTCTTGTCTTATCCATTCAAGGTAACAATGATATAATGCATATTTCTGTACCAGCAGGAAATGTAATGAGTGTCCTTCTGTGGATGTTAGCCAAAATGATGTCAGCTAGCAGCTAAGGCTGTGTAAACTTGGTGAGATGTGAAGCTTTTTCTAGAAGGATATTACTTTCTTGATCTGGCTTCTCTGAATCCTTTCAGAAGTTTGAGAAGTAAATCTTGAAAGTAAAAGAGAACAAACTTTTAATAGGAGCTTTACTACCCTTACATACCTATAGCACTTAAAATTCAAGTTCAATAAGGAGTAAGAAAAAATCTGGCTCAGGTTCTGAATTTATGGAAAGAGCGAAGCCATGAAAAAGTGATGCAGGGCTCTGTGGGCAGTACTAAGGGGTGGACAAGCTCTGGAGGTCTGTGCAGAGTGGACAATTGTTAGACTGAAGGTCTTTTTAGTGAAAATTCTTTGTAATGTAATTTTAAGGCAGAGCACCTTACCAAGTGCCTCTGGTTTGCTTAGTTTAAGTGCTTGACAATTTGTTGTCAGTTTAGTAATCCATATTTCAAAAGGGAATGCATGCAGTTCTGCTGTAGGTGAGTTGTTGTTGCTTTTGAATGGCATGACTCACTTTGCATTACCGTAACTCCATGATGTGTACAGCCATGGAGTAGCTATCGTGTTGGTAGAAAATACTGCAGCTTACTACAACTGCATCTAAAACTCAATGTTTTAAAGCTTCTGCACTCTATCTAGGGTAGTAGAAAGCGTTACTGATCCAAGCTGGTGTAAATATCTAGATGCTGCTTTTTGGAACAGATTACAGTTAAGAGAGGGTTTGATCTGGACTGTTTAATACATCTCATTATTGAAACTAGCATTTCATTTTCAGATGTCATCCAGCTGTCTGTGGGACTGAGCTCACTACTCTGCTTCACACCAGAGGCTCAATCTAAAGGAAATTGGAAAATTCTTGGAGATACCTGTTCCCAAAGAATTGCATTCAGATTGTTAACACAGTATTAACACTTGTATTCGTGGGGGAGGCAGGATGAAATGCAAATCTTTAATTTCAGTGCACTGAATTCTCATCAGTAGATGAGAAAGCGATACCAGAGCTTCAGCAAGTAATACTGGTGTGTAGCTTTAGGCATACTCAGGTCTTCCTTTTTGGTGTTTTATGCATCTATTTCTGTGGGAGGGACAGGGAGTGTGTAAGTTGTAAATATTGGGTCTTTTTTGTTTGAGTTGATTGTAAACACTAGATACTAAGTAGTGGGTTGTTTTTTTTTTTGTTTGTTTACCTTAACAGAGAAGGATTCTGCCCAAGCCAACAAGAAAAAGCCGCACAAAAAACAAGCAAAAGCGTCCCAGGAGGTAAGTTAGTAGTATTGATTCAGTATGACAGCCTTCTTTTGTAACTTGGTAGTCAAGTAATGTTCATTTGACTTTAAATCATTCAAGTGATCTGGTAGTCTTGTCCTCTCCCTGCTTGAAATAATATCTGCTATTTGACTGCTAAATGTTGCAGTGATGTGCTTGGTTTTGGGCACTATGTTGCATTTCATAGAACTCCCATCTTTATTTGCAGCTGTAGCAAATTTCTAGCCAGGTCTACTGCCTTAGCAGTGTGCTGACAAGAATTATTTTCTTAAAGCTGTAGGAAGAGCCACATAACATGTTAGGCTGTACAGGAGGCAGCACTGGCACACTGAAAGCTTGTAATGAGAGTGGCTGAGGAGGTGTGTGGCTATGGGTGGGCCCTCTGGGTGTGAGTTTAACAGCAGTGGTATAGCCATTTGTGTTAAATGGCCTCCCTGCTCTTGTCCTGTGTCTCTATTGCTAGACATGCAGCACTACTATGCCTGTGTGGATGTTGGTACCTCTGTATTGTTCTCTGTCCTCCTATATCTTTCTGCAGTCAGTGTCTTAAATGTTTGTCCTCTTGGTGACATGCAGCATGTTACTGTAACGTCTCCCACCCCCAGTTATTATACCTATGTCATATCTGTTACTATATTTCAAGATCTTCAATAGATTTTAAAAGTGCAGCTTCATGGAGCTCTCCTAGCTGTGGCCCTGCCTTTGGGGGGCTCTGTGTTACATTAAAAGCAGTGCTGTGCAGTGGCTGGGGAGGTTGGTGTCTGTGTGTGTGATTAGCACGCTGCTGCTTCCAGTGCAGAGCAGCGCTGTCCCCTTTTCAGCATGAGACTAATCAGGCAGGTAGTGTTACAAAACTCTGATACCTGTATGTCCAGTTGATGTTTGTCTCCTTTAGATATTCCAGTGTTTGTTACTAGGGATACTTCCTTGAAATGGCAGATAGGGAAGCTGGAATTCTTACTCGTCATCTAGACTCATGCACAAAATAACATAGACTAATTTTTCTGACTTTGGCTCACTTCCAGACAGTTCGAGAACACAAATATAGATATCAAACAGTCTTTTAAGCATGGATTAAAACTTACCAGCTAGACTTTTCCTGTACTACATTGGTGTTTTAGGCAGATGAAAAAAACCCCAGTGCTTTCAACTCTGGGTCTTCTATGAACATGCGCTGTAGTTGAAAATGCTTGCACATTTAAACTCCTCCAGTGAGTGTCTCTGGCAAAGTTACAGATGGGACAACTTTGTTTCAATTAAGCAGTCTTCCTTAAATGTGTAGGAATGAAAGAACATTTCAGGGCTGTTGCTGTAGAGCAGCATGATGTGAAAAGTCAGAAACTTGGCTAGTGACTTTTGCCCTCATGCAGTCATCTAGTTTCTGCACTGTAAAATTTAGCTATTATTCATGACCTGTGAAAAAAGCGTGGTATTGTCATGCTGAAGCATTTAAAAAACCAAAAAAGCACAAAACACCACTGAATTTTCAGCTAAAGCATGCTGTGGAAGGTTTAAGCCTTGGAAAACTGGAAAACTTGGCAAGAGGATGTGTTTTAATGATACAAATGTGGCATTTCAGCCGTACGCTTACTGCAGTGCACGACGCCATTCTTGAAGACCTGGTCTTCCCAAGTGAAATTGTGGGCAAGAGAATCCGCGTAAAACTGGATGGCAGCAGGCTCATAAAAGTCCACTTGGATAAAGCACAACAGAACAATGTTGAACACAAGGTAAATGGAAAAACTTCTACTTTCTTGTGCAGGGTGGGGTGGTGTTCTGACATAGCGAAGAGGCTGCTTATATGATACAGCAGAAGACTGCCTTTTGGCTTGTGGTCATGGAGGTGCTTCTGTCTGTGCTTGGAGTAAGATGCTGAAGGTGAAGCAAGGCAGTTTTGAACTACAACTCTAGTTCAACTTGCCAAAATTCCTTTATTGTAAAGTAACTGTATTGGTTCCCTCATGGGACTGCAAAGCATTTTGTTGGGATTCCTTTTTTTCTTGGGAGTTGAATGTTGGGGTTTTTTTTATTGTTGTTGGTTGGTTGGCTTTTTTTTTTGTTGTTTTTTTTTCTTTTTTTTTATTAAATGAAACAGTTTTAATCTTAAACAGATGTGCTTGGTGCAGCCTGAAGTTCCCCATCACCTTGGTTAAGTTTTTTTTCTGTGGGGACATGTTTAGGGCCACTTAGTTCTCTGGGTCTCTCTTATAATTACAACTCAAGGAGGTTCCAGAAACTTTCCAGAAAATGATTTTTATGTAAATGTTCAATTACCTTGACCCAAAAGAAAACACAGTGGGAAATAGTGTTGTACCTAAAGCATATTAACATAAACTTTACTTTTCCACAGCATGTGTAAACAAGATTGTTTGTCTTCACAGGTGGAAACATTTTCTGGTGTCTACAAGAAGCTCACAGGCAAAGATGTGGTGTTTGAATTTCCAGAATTCCAGCTGTAAAGTGCAAAATATGGCTGAATAAACAACTGTTCCTATAACAGAGTAATTTCATTTAAATTTTTAATTCCATAAACCTAGGTAGGGATTAAGTGGTTCATGGTACTTCCCTTCTGTTCGGATGAGCAATGTTTGTGTATCAAAGCATTAAGTCATGAGTATCTTAACAGTAGCTCTCTTTAAGTTGTTGTAACACAACTCTGGACAAGAGAGTCCAGAATCTTCAAAAAGAATTGGCGTTGAAAAATAAACTGAAGTGCACTGGGACTCACCTTTTGGGGAGAATGGGGAGAGTTACTGTAGAGCAGTGGAACTCCACAAGTTCTGCACACAGGAATACCAAGTTGGACATCTACATACTCCTGACACTGGAAGAAGTCTGCATGGCAGTTGGTGTAACCTCTGAAACATTTTTCAGTGACATCTGAAATAGTGGTTTGAATTTTGGGGGAAGTATAGCTTGAAGTTGAGGCAACTTTCTTGCTCTTGAAGTGGCAAAATTACATACTAGTTCTTACAGGCATGTCTTGCTGTGACTCGCCTCTCAGAATGAAATGAGGAGACATTTTAGCTTCTGAGTGCCTAACTACATTGCTGGACAAAAACTTGGTTTTTAGGTGTTGATCTTGCTTTCAGGAATAATGGCTTTTTATATCTCTTTATTAGCAGTATGTATGTCTAAGCGTTGGGGTAACCTTCATGGCAATAACTGAAGGCAGGGATAGATACACCAGAGTGAAGCAATGACTGCTGGAATGTTTGGGGTATTTTAGGCGCTTTAACACAGTTCCATGCACACTTGGTGATACAGAGAGGGATGGGGAAGGACTAGCAGCATTACAGCAGCCAAAGCTGCATGATCATGCCCTGCAAACACTATATTTTTGACTTTGTTATCTATGATTAGAAGCAGTTTTAGAAAGAAACATTTTTTCCAGCTTGGGAGAAGCATGGAATTGGGCATGTGAACATTCTGAGCAATTTTAATGAATTTAGTACTTCACTGTACTGAAAAAAAATCTATTCTTCTACTTAGTTCTAAGTGCTTAATACAGTAAAAGGCACCTAATTATGGAGACAGCCTATTAGGTGGAGAGCTAAGTGGGTAACTGCCTGTGTTTCAGGAGCATTCTGTACCTTGCATTTTCCTCCCTGAGAGCAGATGAAGGCCAAGTGCAACTTACTGAAGGTCTTTGTACCTTTGCTTCCTTTTCCTGTTTAGGGTGAATTTAGCTGCTCTCGTTTGTTAAAAGCTGAAAAAACCCAAATTCGGTCTTGCTTTTACACTGCAAGAGTGAAGGTTTTAAGTCATGCCCTAACTTACATTCAGTAGGGCAGGGCAGACGTATGCTGTTAATTTTGGTGTAGGCAGTGCAAAGAGAACAAGGAAAACACGTGCCCTGTTGCAGTTAGTAGTTAATTTCTAATTTCCTGCTACACTGACATGCCTCAGATGTTTGCACAAAAAAGCAGCCTGCGTCTTTGAAGAAGCTGTCTTACCTTAAGGCCTTTTCCCTCCCTTTTCAAACTTTTGTCTCTGAAGTTAACTTCTTTCTCTATTTCTCAACTACTTACTGTTCATTTTTGATTCAGCAGAAGTGAATTCATCAGCTTGCCTCAGAATTGCATGAGGGGAGTTCTAGATACATAATAATCCTGGCTGCTTGCATGGAGAGTAGTCACAAAGGATTATCAGTGCCTTGGAATTCAGGTTTTCACTGTTAAAATGGGTATTGCTCAGGCTGGGTATGCACACCTATGTCCCCCTGCCCAGTCCCCCCAAAATAGCTCTGAAGTCTGAAGTCACAGATGTTACTGAGCTTTCTGCTGCAACAATCACAGATGGTAGCCTGTGCAAATAGATATTTGCTGGTGTGGGTTAGAAGAAGCAGTCTGGGGATTATTTGGAGATGTACCAGATGTTAACTACCTTTAGTTAGAGGTTGGTGTGTCTGCTGGGGCTGTGTAACATCTGCACGAGGAGGTGAGGCTCAGCAGGCTTCACCAGACAGCATTTCCTGTTTCATGGTAAAAGGTAACTCAGGTTTGATTTCATAGTAATAAAAATGTCAGTAGTGTTTTTAGTTTGGAAGCACTGGGAGGGGGTAGGCGGGGGAGGAGAAGTCTAGTAAGCTGAATGTAAGGACTGAAAATGTTCCCAGGCATTGCCAGCTGGCTATAGATTTTTCTTGGCTCTTGTTGCAAGCCCTTTGAACTATATGAAATGCAAAGGCCCGTGATGGCCCCATAAGCAAATTCCTTCAGTGAAAGGATAATGCTGTCAAAAGCCATTTATGGTTCTTATGTCAAATAAGCTGCAAGTAAAGGTGGATTTTTGTGGCATAAAAGCACTAGGCTATGCGCTCTGCAAAAGGCTTTAGTCCTAGTTTACCTTTATTCATGGTCTCCCTTGTGTGTTAGTGTCAGTGATACAGGCAGACAACTCCCTCTTTCCCTTGACAAGCATACCAAGTGACTGCCTGCAATCTGGAAAGTCAGTTGATGCCATCTGGTCAAGTGCTAATGAGGCTGCAGGAATACTGGTGTCAAAAGTTACCTTAACCTAAACAGGCTCCATACGAGATGATGCTAGACTTCTCCTATGCCTTTCATGTGCTGGCACAGTTGAACTCTGCACTTTAGTTCCTCAGGAGTTTATCAGCTGGTCTGTGGAGAAGCAGAGGGGCATTCTGTACCAAGGCCCTGTGCAGCACTAGTACATAGGAGTGTCTATGTGGAGAGATGGTCCTCTACTGAATGGTATAAAAAGAGACTGATTGTTCCAGTAGCCCACAGCAAGCAGCATGGTCTCTACATCTGTTAGGTGCTCTTGAGACTTCCACCTAATATTAGAGCTTTCATTATTTATTCTGTATGAATCCTTTTGCAAATGTCTTCAATTTTATTTTCTTTCCTGGGTGAGGAAAGCTGCTCCCTGTTGATTTCCCTTTGAAAAGGCGTATAGATGTGTTACAATTCTCGTGTGGCAGAACTTTCTTGAAGTCTTGGGTGGCATGTGCTTGACCTGTCTGGCATTAATACATAATGATTTGATGCATGATAGCGTCAGGTCTGATCAGCCCTGCTTGAATGCAAGCATCTGGCCAGTTTGAATGTAGTGATCCTCACACCAACCAATGTTAAAAAGAAATTACTTCAGCGTTACACACTGAAGGAATCTATTTCCCATGCCTTCATTTATTTTTTTTTCTAAATTTTTCTAAGTGGGAGGCCTGAGTTTGATTCTCTGTTATATCAAAAAGCTGGGGCAATGCCAAAAAGCTAGACCTTTTCCTCTTTGTGGGATGTGCTTTCTGGGTCTCTAGAGGTGTATCACAATGCCAGAAAAAAAAAAAAAGATCCTGATTACAGAAAGTCATGAAGTCTTTTTGTGGATAGGCTGAGGGAGTGCGAGTTTTCCCGTCCTCCCTATGGTCCTGGCTGCAGCACTGATCAGTGCGAACGGGTGACCCCTTTCTAATGAAGTGGCTTTGCTGCGGCTCTTGCTGCCTGCCTCAAGAGTCACTCCTGTGAAAACCCTGTGTTCTGCTGAGAGCAAGAGAAAGAAGCGACAGGAGCATCTCTTTGTACTAGTGCTCTGTTCCCTACAGAGAGTGACATGTAAAGGTCCTTATTTATGCCTTGTGATCAAGGGGAGAAAGTTTGTTGGATTTGTTACAATGTGCAGGTATCCCCTCCTCCACCCGCTGGTTACTGTGACTCTTTTTGGGGAAAATCATTGTTAGCAATGAGCAGTTCCTGCTTGGTGTTGCTAAATGATTAACAGCCAATGTTTTTCATTATTGGCTGTTGTGCTGACATGTCCGGCTCGGTTTTGCTCTGCCCCTGGAGCAGCAAAGATGGAATTAAAGCCAGGCACTGAAGAGTGTCTGCCGTTTTTTGGAGACAGGAAGTCACAGAAAAAGCAGTTTCTGTAGTACTGCTGCAGTGAAGGCTGCTCAGAAACTTTATGCAAAAAAGGTTAGTGTGACACCACTAATGGCAGTTGAAGACCATGTTTTACACAGCTGCAAACTCAGTTAATCTCATGGTGCTGTTTCTGCACTTGGCACTTCCCACTGTATGTCTCGTGCTTTGCACAGGGAAGGTAGTAAGGATATCTCTGGTGTCTCACTGCCCATGCAGGTACCAAGGTGCTGCCTGCCCTCAGGGGCTGTGCTAATGGAATGAGGTTCGGATGGGTGACATCACAGGGACAGCTATACAGTGTTCTTTCCCAGGTGCATTTTAATTTTTAATGCAGTTACTTCCTATTTTCTTTGCTAAACAAGTAATTTTGGGTGAAACCAGAGGAAGTAGGACACACCATTGCATTGTCTCTGGAGCAGAGGAGGGAAAGCACATCTCTCTTTCAGGAGTTTGTCCTGGAAGGCTTACTAAGGGCTAGTAGCAACGCAGCCCTTGCTTTCAGGAACTGGAACAGCTTTTGTGATGGCCTGTGATAAGCTGAGCTCCAGCAATTAAGCTCGGATAATTTATTAAGGCATTTGGGTATTGGCAATTTTATCCCCTCATGAAAATCCGATGGGGAATGTTGCTGATACCACTGGGTGTTTTGCCAAATAAAGGAGAGAACTGGGGCCTTGTCATCTTCTCATAACATTTTTAAATAGCCATGGTATTTTTAAATAGGTGTTATGTTTAATCCTCTTATAGGCACAAAGAGAATGCTAAATGACTATGTATAAACATTTTTCCCTGTTTTCTAATAGAAGACTTGTCCTTTTACAGCCAATTTGCTTTTGTCTACATGACTTTGATTGGTTCCTTTTATCTGTAGTTGTGTCAACACTGTGCTTAACCTGAGCTTAGAGGCTGTGGGTGAAAGTTGGGTTATGATGTAGCTGGTCTGGCTGGTGTGTCTTGCTGTGTACCCGAACCTCTGAAGGCTGTCCCTCTCCATTGGGCAGGGCTGGCTGAAAAACTTGTGACCTACCTGTGGAAGTGCTACAGTTCCTCAGACAGGCTTGTTAACATAAAGAAAATCTTCAGCTTAATAGCTAGCAGCTGTTGTGACCTGCTGATGGCTTAAGTTGCTCCCACGTAGTATCCATGCATCAGTACCATGCTTGTCCATAGCAGCCTGCTTTAGATGATGCCCTGATGTGGCTACACAGCTTCCCATCAGCTTTCTGGGTGGGTGAGGATGCTTATGCTTTTCTGTAAGGGGGCTGTGCCCTTTTCTCTTACATGCAAGAAAACCATGTACTTGCTTATTTCACCCTTTCCTAGAGAAGACACTCTCACTGCATTTATAGTGTTTGCCTTTTCCTTTTGAACTTAGTTCATTTATGTTTATTTTTCACTTCTGTTTCCCCAGTGTCTAATCCTACCTTTTCTACTAATTTTCCCTGACATGGCTCTCTTTCTCCCTTGGATTCTGGCCTCAAAGTTACTTGCCTGTGTTTACAGGGAGAGTAGATATGCATGTAAATGGATGTTGCCTTTGCCATCGTAATATGATCTTCAAAGGCTTGGGCTGCAGTCACTGCTGCATTCTTCACATCAAACATTTCTCTTGCCAAGGTGCTGCCAACAGCGTGCTGCAAGGGCCCGATCCTGCTAGTTGCCTTCTGCTCCCATTGAACTAGCAGGGCCAGTGTGCATAAAACTGAACTTTCAAATTGGAGTTTGTGTCATCCTCAGGCAGTTAATGCTCGTGGCCTTTGCTGATGTAATCTGGAATAGATCATCAGTTCTTAATTCTCATGACCATTTGGCGTGTGTTAAAATACAGGAGTTTTTTTGGTTTTTTAGCTGGGTTCCAGCTCAACATATTTCAGGACAGGTCTGCCTTTCTGAAGGTAGCCCATGCTGAGTCCTGACTATGAAGCAGCACTACTTCTGCAGTGCTGTGGTGCCTGTTTTTGTAGTTGTTGCCAGCAAAGCTGCTCAGCACAGTGGTGCTGTGGGCTAGAGAAGTGGGAGCTGTGGTAGGGAAGGAGGTTGCATGCCCCAGGGCTGGGGAGAGGTTTCTGGTAGGAAGTATATGACATGTCAGGGAAGCTGGAAAAGAGCCGGTCAGTACTATGTGACAACAACTTGTATCTCAGCCCCATCACAGCATTGAATCCTCAAAGAAGTGGACCTGCACCTCCCATGAGAGGGGCTCAGAAGGGTGGTAAAGCGAACACACATGCAATCCTTTCATGTCTTTTCTCTAGTCGCTCTATGTAAACTTCTTTGGTATTCTGTTAGCTTTCTCATGGACTGTGGAAGATGGAAAGGGAACCTCCTGCTACTGCCCTAGCTACCATCCTGGTCTTCCTGTAAGTGGTCATGTACCAGAAGTTACCTGTGCTCCCATCCTGCTGGGTGCTTGCTTATAGCATGCCCCTCAAACCCGAGCTGGAGAAACTGAGCACAGGGTGGGACAGATGGTTTGTGAGCCTTTTTTGTTGAAGAAGCTTATTGGAGCAACAACCTTACAAATACAACAGCTACTTGTTAGAGGTTATTAATTGGTATAGTCGTAAGCGGTACTCTATTTGCCCTGGAAGCTGAGATTGAAGTCAGTAATATCTGTTAAGTATAAACTGTTGTAACAACAAGAGGGAGGTATTCTCCAAATCCCAATTCCCGCAGTAAGCTGGCCCCAGGTTCTTCCTGCCTGAACGTATATGGAGTACTGTAGTTTACCTGGGGCTCAGACTAGTCTAGATGCCTAAGATGAAAACCAGAGTTGTGTAAATAATTGAAGTTACAGTGGAGGATTTGTCTCCGTTTTCCATTCTCAGCGACAGAGAAAGCAATATCAAAAAGTATCTAAAAAAACCCCAAAACCCAAGCCCCAGCATTTTCTGAAGCAGCCTGCCATGTGGATAACTTAGCGTTTACATTACTCTGGAGCATTGAGACACAGCTCTGAAATAGTTGCATGTTTTACTCGAGTCAAGAATGCTACAGCCAATTGCAAGAATGGAGAGAATCTCAGTAAGGGGGGAGAGTGTGTTCAATTATCTGCTGAAGGTGTTCGTGTTGGGTGCTGTGTTTCATGTGGTTTTTATCTGCTGAAGCAAAGCAAGAGAAGTGCTGTGCTGGGGCACTGTGCGTGCATGGCTTAGAGCTGAGGAGATGTAAATGGTTAAAAAGGGGCTCTCTGCTAGAGAGGAGGAGGGGAGAGTAAGAGTGCATTCCCAAAAAAGTACATTCCCAAAATAAAAAGCTTACATCATGGGCCTCTTCAGCTTTCCCACACTTCTTTCCTAATTATTGTCCTGCAGGACAGCTGATCTATCTCAAACAGGAAGCTGTTTACAGATAACACTTGCAACTGTTTTGTCTGATTTGTTGAACTGTCGAAAAGCAAAAGACAACCTCTTTTCAAATTAAAAACTGTCAGACTTCTGTAAACAGCAGCAATGAGGTTCGTCTGTGCAGTGTCCCTGCAGGCACAGAGCGCTCGGCAGTTCCCGTTCTCTCAGCAGCCATAAGGTAAGAGACTTGGATCCTTTCACTCCGCAGAAGCGCGTAGGAGAAAACCCTGGGTGTGTGTTAGGGGGCTGCATCGTAAGTGGCCCAGCATGAGTGATGATACCCACGTAGCAGGGGAAGGTAAGGTTTGAGTGAGCTCTTACCAAAGATTGTTGGACCATTCTGCTGAGAAGCACCCATGTGGGTTTGATCACCAAATTCTTGTTCAGTGTGGGGTTTGTATTTAAAATGTGCAAATGCTGTTGGAGGAGCTGCTTTTCCTTTGGGCAGGAAAGGACAAAACAGTATATGAATTTCAGTTTTTTCCACAGTTGGAACTCATTGCAGTTTGTTAACGGGCTGTGATTCCTAGTAACAGATAACTGATATCTCAGTTTTATTTTGTAACTGCTTACTGCTTTTATCCGTCCTTTTATTCCAAAGTGGCTGGCTCTTTTCTACCTTAAAATTGAGCCTTTAATACAGCTGCTAAGCAAGGGATGAAGACTGGCATTGCAGAAATGAAGCAGATGACAGAAGATCCAGAAAGGCCCAGAGTTACACCACTGGGTATTCAAGAGTAAACTCAGTGAAAACCAAATCAAGTTGGAAGTAATGGTATGGAGGAATGCTTAAAGAAATTAAGGATGTGTAAAGTTAAAAAATCATGAGCTAAATGAGATGGAATACGAGCGTAAGCAATGCTTTAGTAGCAAGGCCACGTGCCTGCTTTTCAGTCATGAGGTATGAGAAGCAGGATTCATGAAGGGACTTCTGAGTTTCCATTCTGACCTCTGTGCTCAATACAGGCAGTGAAATTTGGGGGGGAGGGAGAGGGGTTGCTAGCAAGATCAAATCACTGGGGAGAACTGAAATACCTAACTTCACTTGCTGTACAGTGAAACAGAAGGAGACTCTGCACTGGAAATACTACTACAGCTTTGATCCTTGGGTATCAAAAGATTTGAAAAATGTAGTGGGAAACTCGCGCTAAGCTTCCTTCTGTGTGGCTGAAATCTTTTGTATTTTATATGTACTTAATTTATACAATCATAATCATTTAGGGCATTATAATAATCAGAGAATAGACAACCAATGCTGATTTAAAGTCGCCACAACAATAGTATTAAGGCCTCTGAATTTGTGACAATTTCTTAGATGTATGCCTAAAACTTTAGTAGTGCTTCTACTGATGCAGCATAAGTAAGGTATGCAGAAACACTTCCAAGCTAAGTATTCCTTGTAAAAATGTTTGGACCATCTTGCAGAAAATTCTTAGATGTAACTGTTAAGATTAAATTGATGTTTTAATACATGAAAGAGAACTTGTAGCTTAAATTCATAGTAAAAATGGCATTTAAAACGTGGTGCAGTCTTACTGGCAGCAGACAAATGCAGTGCAGAACTAGCAGAAATCTACCGTGTAAGTTGTACATTGTTGAAGGGTATTTTTTCTGATTACTCTTGAGTGATTTTTACACTGTTTCTAAAGCTCTGTTTATTTGGCTTTAGGGCTGTCCAAAAGCTCTTGAACTGGAATCCTTTGGAACTAGGAAAGTTTTTAGCAAAGTAGCTTTTTTAAGGAAAGCGTAAGTTTTTCCAGAGTAGTAGGTTAGTGTTTTTTTTTTTTCAAAGTATTTTGGCTGAAAACCAGAAGAATTTACCCAAAAATATTCTCATGGTGTCTCCTGGGAAGTGTAGTTTGTGCTTTGCATTGCATTTCACTACTGGCTGGGCTTCATAGCTGAACCATGTTTCCCATCAGACCGTGTAGTCACGGTCTCACGTTTTGATTTCCCTTCACGAGTGTTAGGGTGTATTTTGGGAAATGTAGTCTGGTCACAGACTCACAGCCTGGGCTGGTAAGTCATCAACAATAGGAAAAGCCTGTTGATAACTAACTAGCAGCTTAAAATTTGAACACTTCCTTCTGGCTTGCAGATGAGCCACAGACTCTTCAGTTTGTGGGCCTTGAGAGTAGGAATCTTCAAGAAAGTTTGATGTGTCGGTAGAAGGCTTAAAGCCTTTTGATGCTTTCAGCCATGCAAACACCAGTACATAGGGGAGAACTTTTAAAAATGTTTCTAAAGCTTTGTTAGTGTGTCAGCCAGCTTCCATGCTAAAAGTGCTCCATTTTGTGTATTTGGAACTGAAAGCTGCAAGGGAACAGGTAAACTCTTACAAGAAAAACAGCCTGCTAGGATCCTGAAGCTTTCAAAATAGGTGGCTTTGAAAATCCAAGGTCTCATCTCACCCATGTTAGTACCTCTTTAAAAAAACCCCAAGCAACTAGTTCTGGGTGATTTACCTATAGTTGTGTAAGGTATCTGTAGGCAAGGAGAGAATTGAAGCTGGTCTGCTCAAGCTCTTCATCACTGGACTGGTCTCTTACTTCTTTATTAGGATCCAAGGATCCTTAGCTGCTATGACTGTTTGGATGCTGCTCCTTAAAACTCTATCAGAAGATTGGTTAGGAGGTCCATACGGTGTTCCAGAGACCAGAACAGAGCAATGAGAGGGTGAGGAATTATAGGATTCACACTGGTTTCCTTCTACACTGGATCATAGAATAGGTTGGGTTGAAAGGGACCTTTAAAGATCATCTAGTCCAACAATAAAGCACCTGAATGAAACATAGGCATGAATAAATTGTTTCACAATGCTGCAAATTAGGTACCTGGCTCCAGACCAAGAATCTGCAATGTTCATGTGTTGTATGGAGTGAATGGAGGAGACCTAAGTGCTGAAGAAAGTGACTTTTCATGCCCAGCGAAGTGTGTGATGGCCACAGCAGCTGGCTGGAAAATGCTTGTGTGGGAGATGCTCTAGGATTCATTTTGCTCGATGTAAGTGGTAAATGCACCACTCTTAGAGCCAAGGGCTTGGAGGAAGCTGAGTTCCAGAAGTTGGAACCTCACCTTAAGTGTTGTTCCCAATTGTTCTTCAGGCATGGAGTCTTTGCAAATTGGCTCTGGAAAAAAAACTTTTCTACAGTTCTCCTTGACAATGGACGGTTGCCCCTCACCCATCATGTAATAGTAATCCAGTGGCTGGGGGCACTGACCTAGGAAATGGGAGGTCTGCATCCAGCTCAGTGCTTCAACCCTCCACCTCCCATCTTCTAGAAAGGTGTCCTTGTCACTGACACAGTGATTTGGAAATGACAGCACTCAATGTCTAAGACTCTATCTGCAGCTCCCAAAACAGTTTCTGATGTTGATATTGCTTTGACTTTAGAAAAGAAAAAAAAAAAAGTGCCTAAGTGGCTGAGGGAAGTCTATTCCTTTGGCATGAGCACCCCATAAGAAGGTGGTCTGCAGCAAAGGCATCTCCCCACCATGATTCGGGAGGGAATGTCAGTGTTTTCTGTTAACCTTCTTGCTCACAGTGTGCTTAGAGGAAACTGAAGGACTTTGGGTGTGTTTTCTTAATGGGCATAGGAAGTGTCTTGTTGCTCTCTTCAGGCAAGATGTTGGCTCTCTGGTCTGTGCAGTAAGGAAAGCTCAGCCACTCAAGTAATTTTTCCAACAGAACTCCAGGTGCCTCCTGCCCCTTAAGGTGGCTGGGTTGTTAGGAGAGGGTTTTGAATGCTTTTTTTGGACTTGAGAAGAGGCCACAGGTACAGATGATGAAGACTGAAAAGAGAAACTGCTTCAACTCTGGCTGGTTTTGAACCTTGAACAATGCAGCTGTGTTTATTGCTTTCTCAAGTTCATGATGATCATCTTTGCCTGGTGTTAAGCATGGGTTACTCTGTGGTTGTTTATTTTTGTCCAATTGTTTGCTGTGTAGTAAGCATAAATAAGGTACTCTACAGATAGGACTCCAAGGTTTATAGTTTGAGTGATATTTCAGGCTTAGTTGTAGATCCTGTCAAATTCTCTTGTGATGATGCAGATGACTTTTAGCAGGTTCTGAAACTTGCTGGTAACAGGTGTGCATTTATTCATCTTTAATGGACTCCTTAGAAATAGGGTCTCCAAGAGACCATGGATCAGGAGTTGATTTGGTCTCTCTCTGGTCTGAATGCTGGGGGTCAGCCTGCTCATTTCCATGCTGCGAGGACTGGACAAGGAAGCTTACACAAAGTGGTGCTTGGCTGGCTAAGGAATGCACTGCATAGAGACTGAAGGGTTCATAAATCTTTCACCTTTGTTAAAGAAGGCTCCAAAAAAACCTGAGGTCTGTTTGAAAAAGCTTCATAAGCACTTCTTTCTTTAAATCTTGTGCACAAAAGGATGCTGATTATATCAGAGTTGGGGGAAGACAGGAAAGCATAGAAGTCTTTGTAAGGACATTGTTATTAATGCAAGTAGAATTTTGTGATTATCATCAGAGAAGGATTTGCAAGAGATCATCTAATGTTTGGGAATTAAAGAGCTTTAAAAAGAAATACCTGTAAAGGAACTGGCAATTTTAGATGGCATGGTAATTATGGCCAATCAAAATAAAAACATCAGACAAGAATGTAATGAAGGCCTAGCACGGGAAGCAGCAACAAATGTCGGCTTGCATAGGAAAAGAAAAATGCCTCAGTGAGCTGTCCTGTCAGAAGGGAGTTAGTAAGAAACCCCATCTCTGGTGGCTGCCAGGCTAGTGGAGTTATGTACAAGAAATGTTAAGGAAACAGGCACCGAGAACAGCACTTCTCTCGCTCTGCCAGATGCTTATGTGTGCTGTGGAGAATCCAGGGTGGTGGATTTGTCACCAGCACCCACAGATGCATTTCCAGTGTTTCTCTCTGGTGCCACAATGAACTTGTAGTTTAAAACCATTGCAGAGATGAGGAGAGATGATGTAACAAGAGCCATGTTATGAGCTGCAGATGAAAAACATCTTTATTGGAGGTTTTCTTCCTTTGCTGTTTAATGCCTTCATGCCAGAATGGCCTTTCATGCAATTGTGAGGTGCCAAAAATTCTGCAGTCACTCTCTACTTTCTTTTTTATGAACCTTATATAAACCACCATGAATGCATGAGCTTACAAAGGTCATTTATAATTAAATATGTCAAGATTAGTTTATAATGCGTAGACAACATGCATAGCTATTTCCTTATGTCTACTCTATTTAAATAGTTCTGAACATAATCCCAAATCTGAAATATTTGAGAAAGAATTTTAGATTTCTGTCCCATCTTTCTTTTGTATTTTCAAGAGCAGTCCTTGAAAGGACAAGATGTATTTTTTCTCAGAGCACTCACAGCTAATCTGTGCTTGTTTTGTTGAGGAAATAGCGAAGAGGAACCTGATTTGTTTGAAGACGTCCTTGTGACATTGTTCTTAGAATGTGAGAATTTCTATCAGTTTCAGAATAGCTTCATGTCTTAATCATCACATCTCCAGAATTACTCAGGTTGGACCATTTAGGTTTAAACTACGTTGGTTGCCTCCACATATGACGTGTGAGTTTTGTGGAGATTGGTACATAGTTTATGTACCAGAAGTACTTTAAATGACTACTGACTTTTATGCAGACTGTGCCCACTGCTACTTCCACAGAACTATGGGTATAATGGGAACTTTGTATGCTGTTGGAAAATAAAGGGCTCTTTAAAAACTGCTGGAGCAGTTTTACTGTCAACTTGAAAACCTCCCATCTGAAAATAGACCATTAGGGCATTCTGTGTCTTGCAAATCCTGAGTTTAGTTTCTGGATGGCATGTGTCAAGTTTGTGTAAGCAACACCAACTTGATATGCCCAGAGAAGTTGCTGTATTGGCTACTACAAGATAGATGTGTGTCTGTGAAACAAATCTGTTGGCACTTGAGGCTGGGGTCTGTCAAGTACCTTGTTAGATGGTTCTGATCATAATAGTTTTTACTCTGTCTTCTAAGCATGTATCTTTAAACGTGAATTTGCCCACTTAATTTGCATGTGATTGCATTCACATTGTACCTTGATTTAAGGAAGGTGATGTTAAGTGTTGCAGCTACATTGGTGGATGTGTAGAGTTTCTGAGATTTTTAGAGCTGATCCCTCCACACCTTTTTGGCAGCACTCAGTAACTGTGGCAATTCTTGATTATGTTGTTGGTCATTCTTCCTTTGCCTAAGTGAACAGGCAGATTTTGAGATTTCAGCGAGGGCAAGATCAGTGTGGTCTTTTAACACCTCTGAAGAGGTGCAGTAGCATTAGAGTTTGTTCCTATAAGTGCCCTATAAATGCTGAACTCACTGAGGTTCAAGTGATCACCGTTTAGCTGGTGTGGAGCTTCTCAATTTGTGCACAACTGGTCTTTAGTCATGTTCTAGCTGTGAAAAAAAATACCTCTGAAGCTATTGTTAGAGAATTTGGAGAGTACCAAAGCAGGTGGAGATGCCAGCAGTTACCATTTACCTAACATAGCTGCTTATGTTCTTCCTTCAACATGTACATTATTTCAATAATGTAAAGAAAAACTCCCCAAAGGAGTTGTCATCCTCCAGAATCTTCTGGTAGCAGAAACATCATAGTGTGTGGATAAGGGAAGTAACACCTACAGTTTATATGAGTTCAGATCAACGACCTTGTTTGCAAATTTTATTACATGCATTCCATCAATTTCTTTCTGAATTCACATTTCTTTTTCAAAATGAGATGAGATTGTCAACAGCATCTCAGATCTGCATGCATTCACTGGTATTCATTCTCAATTTTAAGAAAAATATTTGTAGGGCAATCGGTTGTACATGGCAAATAACTTCAAATGCATGTGTCACAATATATGTATGAGCTGCTCTGGGAAATATTTTACCACTGAACGATAGTCTTCCAGCTGGCTTCCTTGTGGCATACCGTATTAGTTGCGTCATGACTGTTGCCAGAGATACAGGCTGAATAGTGAGAGTCAGGTGTGTGAGAATACTTTAACTTCTGAGGATTTCATTGATGTCTAATTCTGCAATCCTGTACCTTTGCCTGTGCTTTTAGTAAGTCAGGCCACACAAACCTGTTTGTTTTTTTCAACTGTTTTGCTTCTACAACCACGTCTGTGTACCAGCCATCTATTTTCTATTAATCTAGGGGGGCTGCCTTTCGTAGGTTTGCCTTTCTTTTGAATTCTTTCCCTTATTTGGACTCAGGTGTTTCTGGGCTATAGGAATAAAAGGATATTGAACAGCACTGTTGCTATCAAGTTCACCCTTCACTTGTCCAGTGCAAATACATGGCGATACTTCATAGAATCGTGGAATGGTTTGAGTTGGAAGGGACCTCAAAGATCATTTAGTTCTAGTTCCCCTGCCATGGCCAGGGACACCCTCTGCTAGACCACGTTGCCCGAAGCCCCATCCAGCCTGGCCTTGAACACGGCCAGGGAGGGGACAGCCACAGCTTCTATGGACAACCTGTGCCGGGGCCTCACTATCCTAATATCTAATGTCTAATACAAACCCACCCTCTCTCAGCTTGAAGCCATTACCTTTTGCTCTATCATTATACTCCCTGGTGAACAGTCCCTCTCCCACTCTGCTGTAGAACCCCTCTAGGTAAGCCACAATTAAGTCTACCCAGAGCCTTCTCTTCTGCAGGCTGAACAAGCCCAACTATCTCAGCCTGTCCTCATAGGAGAGGTGCTTCAGCCCTCTGATCTTCGTGGCCTCTTCTGGACTCATTCCAACAGCTCTGTACTGGGGACCCTACAGCTGGACAAAGTACTCCAGGTTTGGTCTTATGAGAGCAGAGGGGCAGAATCACCTCCCTCGACCTGCTGGCCATGCTGTTCCTCATGCAGCCAAGGGTACAGTTGGCTTTCTGAGCTGCTAGTGCACACTGCTGGCTCATGTTGAGAGTGTCATCGACAAGCACTCCCAAGTCCTTCTCCTTGGGGTGGTCTTCCTCTATTCTCTGCCCAGCCTCTAGTTGTGCTGGGGATTGTGCCAACCTACACAGAGAATGTGGCTTGTTTTTTGCTCTGATGTTCTCAAGTTCTGTCTTGTGTTGAGGCTTGGCTGTCTTACTGAGGGTATTGTTGGTCTTTGTGTCACCAATCCAATTTGTTTCCTGGCTTTGCCAAGGCTCCTGGGAGCTGATATGAAAGATTCAGCCCAAGATCCCATGGAGAGTGTTATTTGGTCTCTGCAGATCCCCAGCTTGAGTCTAAAAATAACTTTTTTGTTGAAATTGCACTGACACTGCCTCAGTTCAAATACAAGATTTTGATCATGTGTGCTTATGTACCGTGGTGCTTCGTTAAATTGAAGTTATCATTCCGAGAAGTATGTCCCTGTCATTTGAGGATAATACTCTTGGATCATTTCCATGACTCTTGGTGGCTTGCATGCTATTGCAAAATCATAGAATGCTTGGGGTTGGAAGGGACCTCAAATGTGATGCCACGGGCAGGGACACCCTTCACTAGCCCAGGCTGCCAAAAGCCCCATCCAACCTGACCTTGAACACTGCCAGGGATGGGGTTTCCACAGCCTCTCTGGGCAGCCTGTGCCAGGGCCTCACCATCCTCAGGGTAAAGAATTTCTTCCTAACATCTCATGCCATCATATCGTCTATGTTCTATACCTTTTACTAGATCTTATTTTCCATTGCAGCCTGGTATTTTGCCATACCTTTCCTCCTTTTAAAATGTTCCCACTCTTACTAAGTTCTTTGTGTTGGTTTTGTTTTTGTCTTGGTTTTGTGTAGGGTTTTTTGTGAGTTTAGTCCCTTTAATTCTTTCACTTAATGTATTTTCCATTTCCTGCATGCTGCTGTTGTGCAAGGACGCAGCTTTATAAAACACTGAAGGCCATCTCAGCTGCCCCCAAGGGCATTTCTTTCCCTGGCTGGCAACACTTTTCGCACGATTGGATGGCAATTTTATTCTCACCGGGACCCAGTGAACTAAATCAACTGAAAAATAGCTTTACAAAAAAAGAGGAATAGCTTTCTGCTGGCATAGCAGCTGGTGGTAGCTCACGATGGGATCAGCTAGCGGTCAGTGATAGTACAGAGAAGCGGAGGGGAACGTGTGACTGCAATGGGGGAGCCTGGCTGCCATTAGCTGCCCCATAGATTGGTGTAGCTAATTAGCGATGGTGGGACTCCCCTCACCTAAATTGCAGACATACGAGGCTGAGGTAGTTGTACTGGGCAACGAACAGGTACTTCCAGAGTCAATTACCTGTCCTGTTTCAGGATGTGATGAGTCCCCCCACCGAGGTGTTATGGTCTCTGATGTGATTGTACAGGGGGCTCAGGGTGATTTTTTTTTTTTTTTTAATTTTTATTTTTTCAGGCTGAGCACCTAAACCAGTGAGGCTGAATCCCAGCCAAGGGGCTGCTTGTAACTTCTGATAGCTCGAGATCTGGATCTAAACGATGTTGTCCTAATAAACAGGCATCTCCTAGTGCTAGCTGCGCTACGTCTTGTGGCTCACTTTTTCAGGTGTCATACTTGCAGCACTGGGAAGGACTGGGCAGCAGCCAAGTGGCCTCCCTTTATTCTTGGAACCTCCTTTAAATGTAGCTGTCGCATATCCAGTGTGAGGAAATGGGAGAAAAGCTGGTTTTGTTGTGTTCGTTCTCCTCAGTGTGGAGTAGGATGCTGGGGCAACCGAAACCAAACCTTTCTCCCATGCACTTGCACTCTGAAACAGTGCCATCTCTCCCACTGTCCTGGGAGGGCTACAAAGATGATTAAGGGCCTGGAGCATCTCCCCTATGAGGAAAGGCTGAGTGAGCTGGGGCTGTTCAGCCTTGAGAAAAGAAGACTAAGGGGGGACCTTATTAATGTTTATAAATATCTTAAGTATTGGATACAGGGGGAAATGGCCAGCCCCTTTTCAGTGGTCTGTGAAGACAGGACAAGGGGCAATGGCTGCAAGTTGGAGCACAGGAAGTTCCACACCAACATGCAGAAGAACTTTTTCACAGTGAGGGTGACAGAGCCCTGGCACAGGCTGCCCAGGGAGGTGGTGGAGTCTCCTTCTCTGGAGATATTCAAGACCCGTCTGGACGCCTATCTGAGTGATATGTCCTAGGGAGCTGCTTTGGCAGGAGGGTTGGACCCGATGATCTCTCGAGGTCCCTTCCAACCCCTATGATTCTAGGATTCTAGGATTCTCTGCCACTCTCCCCTGGTCAGGCTTCTCTGGGTTTCAATTTTTGCTTTATGTTTCTCCAACAAGTACTGGACATCCTATGTCTCTTCTCTTGTCTTTGCTCTTCCCCTAGCCTTACAAAGTGCTTTGCTTAGATTTTTGTCTTCTGTCTCAGCGTTCCTGACCTGTCCATGTGTTCATACATGACTCAATTGTAGTACATGAAACCAGAGAAGGGAATAACATTTATTTTGCTCCCTTTTAGCTTAGTGTCCCACCACTATGCTTGATCTGGCTTCCTCACCAGGTTTCTTCCCTGCCTGCCTTCTCCCCGTCAGTTTGGTGTGCCTGAGTGTAGCCTGATACTGCCTATTGCAGCCATCCAGTGGGAGCAATTCCTCTCCTAGGGAACCACAGCTGTGGGTTCACATCTTTTAAGATGTTCCATAGCTGGTATTTTGAATCTTTCAGATCAATGCTTGAGTGGCATTTCTGTGTGTGCAAGTCATGCCACTGTTCATGTGTCTGAGGTCATTGGGTGGGGCCTCGATAGACCTTTCTACCTCTTGTCTGCCTCTCCAAGAGTGTAGTTGGGGGACTGGGACCACCCTTCCCAGGTTAGGTTTGTCCTTTGAGACTATCCAGTGCCATCAAGAAGAAAACTGTCAGGCACACTTGGAAAACATCTAAGTACGTGGAGGGTGAGAACATGTTGGAAAGTGTCACTTGGTTGAACAGGCATTGAGCACTTAAATATTGCACAAGTATACCAGCTTCTGCAGCCGCTCCTAAGCCTCTGTGGATGTGGAGGGCTGAAAAGCAATGCCTTAAAGCTTCAGAAATGACAAATGTATGTAAACAGCATGTATTTATTTATGTAAAGAAATGTACCCTGCAGCATTCTCCACATCATTCACGGATTCCTGGTGAATGCTTGGTCCTACAGATAGGTGTGTGGGGATAGCATCAGGTTCTCATGTGGATGATTTATGGGAATGGGGCTGAACTGAGACAGTACAAGTTGTAGAAGAACTGACACCTATATTTGAACCCCATAGTTTTTTTTTTGAGGTGGTGAAGAATACTGAACATTTGGTCTGACTTATGCTATGGATAACACCCAAAATCACAAACTATTTCTGTAAATTACAGCTGCAAAGCAATCTACGTCGGAGATCTTGTCACCTGATAGGGACTTTGGTTAGAACATCACGGGAGAAATTTTGTTCAGCATTTCTAGCTCTCTCTGACAGATACACAGACAAAAGGAAAAATCTGTTTTATTGTGCTCTCACGTTAAAAAAACCACACAGACCTACTGTGAGAGGTTTGGCATTATGGGGAAAGAATACACATGGGTCCCATCTCCCTCTAGTTAGAGGTTTTGAAAATATGCCCCCTTCTGGCACTATTTTCATCTCCCCCTTGTTGAAGCTCTGATTTTATATTTTCAGTACAGATGACAGTAAGTTAATTCTGACAAACTCATTGACTTCAGCAGAACTACATCAGGAAGAAATTTGTCTCAATTTTTAAAAACATTCTTCTTGATGAAAAGTGGGGCTGCTGTTACTATGTATGACAAGGGCACCTACATTGTATAGTCAGAAGTAATAGTCCCTTACACCTCACAGCCATCGGCTGAGGAAATAGCTCTGTTGAGCCAGAATTAAGTGTACTTTGGGGAGTAGTAACCCACGACTTCCTATCACTTAGGCTTTTAGGTAATGTTAGCTTCGCATCAGCTTAGACTCACTCTTTTGTCCTCTGCAGCAAAGCCTCACTGTTCTTCAGCATCATCAGGACCTGAAATGTGTTATGTCTCTGCTTTATGTTGCTCCATGCTCCATAGATTTCACAGAGACTTTGTAGTTGTGGCAGTTATGGTCCTCATTTTTGCAATTCTACGATATTAATGTTTTGGGAATTTTTTTTTAATCTTTCAAGCCAGTTGCTTTAACCTTTAAATCAACACATAGAATTTAACTTCAGTGTTGCAGTGTTATGAAAATGGTCACCCATTGTTTAAGCAAGCAACTTTCTCATTGATTCTTATTTTTACATTCCAGCTCAATGACAAACTCTTGATTACCCAAGGTAATTCACAAGAGAGCTGGGAGGACAAATGAGGAAATGCTTGGATAAAGTGAAAACAGAGCTGCACAAAACATCTGTAGGTTAGGATGTTCAGTAAGGCTGTAATGGAGAAGTAAGTTATCAGTGACACAGGTTTCATCTCTGGTCTGAAAGACATCTTCTCCAGGGAAAGATCTGCAGCCCTTGGGCCAGTGTCTGAAGAGCAGCTTTGCATGCGCAGTGCTGGAGGCTGGTTCCTTCTGCCTCTCCCCGCTTGTCCCAGAAGTGCACCCCAGATCTGCACTGGGCCCTGGTGTTACCCTTGTAGCCCTGGGACTTAATTACCTTTTTTTCTTTTAAAAAAAATAACTTCTGCTCAAAATACTTGAGCTCATGAGGTCTGTGGTACAGCCTGGCGTTTCGCTGGCATGGTTTTGTGGGCATGTGTTTCATCTGTTAGGGTGCAGCTTAGGGCTTGCCGGGGCGCTTGAGGATACACAGGCTGCCAGATAGTTCTTGGAGGCGTGAGGATGCGGGTAAGGAGGACTTGAAAAGTCAGGGGAGTGAGAACTGTTGAAAGCTGTTGATGTGTCTGTGGTGCTGACTCAAACCTGCTTGGGAAAATCACTCACCAAATGTGTCGGTGGCTCTGCAGATTGGTGTGCTCACCCATACCAGGAACGTGCACAGCTCAGAATGCAGATAATTCAACTCAGACCCCTGGGAATGAAGTATAGTTTTAAAAAATAATAACGGAAAAATCATGATAAAGAGTGAAAACAACTCAGTAACTGTGAAATAAAAACAGCTCAAAGAGCAGACCGTAGCATTATAGAGAGGATTACAGCGGCTCTGTGTCTGTGAGCTGGCTAAGCATTAGTGCCAGTGAGCACCATTTTCCTTCCACATTCCTCAGGCGCTTGGATTCAGCTAGGCAGAGCTGTGATGAGCACCGTGTGATGAGCCACTGGCCTTTGCGGAGCAGCCACTGGCAGATACAGGCTCTTCATGCATGAGGCGGGTGCTGGCTGAAGGGATCTCCAAGCATTCCATCCACACCTGGGGAGAAGAGGGGTAGCTCTGAGAGTGCTGGGTGCCAGCTGGCCTGGCTGGTTCCCCAGGGGGTTGGGGCCTGTGGTGCCTTGGGGATTCTCCAATGACCTCTCAGGGACTAGTAATTTGAAGCCTGGCTTAATAAACCTCTTCTCGCTTTTAAACTGAAGGAGATGTCTTAAAGCTGACAGGTCTCAGAAGTTGTTTTGAAGTTGCTGTGCTGGTTGCATTGGTATGTTTCCATTACTAATGGGATTAGAGGCATTTTAAAAAAAAAAAATTAAGGAAAGGCCATGTAAATGCTGCCTTTTCCTCTCTCTTTTTTTTCTTTTTTTTCCCCAAAGCTTTAATTGCCACTGTTTTAATTGCCACTATTATAAGTGCTGCAAATTAACTCCTGAGCCCTTCATATACAGTGAGACAATGCTAATACTTTCACAAGTACTGAACATCTCTAGGTTTCTCTCTGACATTGGTTTTACCAATGCTGAAGGTACTGCCAATACCAGGGAGTATGGATAAGTTTGATAAGATAGTTTTTAAAAAAATAGGCTGGCTCCTTTTTCTGAGGTCCAGTTTTAGTGGGATTTAGTTTTCTCAATGCCTTTATCAATCTGAGCCGGGAAGGACTTGAAGGCAGGTCAGAAAGCCAAGGAATTTTCCAAGATTTTAAAATGAAAGGTACTGCTGTAGCACATACCTGGAGATCAAACTCTCTTTTTTCAATCGTATAAGGCAATTTTAGCTGCAGTACAGATGGGTTTTTTAAAGCAGGATAAGGTGGAGAAAGTGATATCCAAAGCGCTTTTGGTTTGATTTCTACTACTAACGTGTCCTTTTACTGCAGCTGCAGACTCTGTAAAGTATTTAATCTGCAACCTCTTCAGAGATTTTTCTCCTTTAGTGGTTCTTCTCAGACCAAGGTAACTTCCTGAGTATTCACATGGGTCCAGGTGTGGAGCACCTGGCTGACACTAAGGAGCTGTTTTCTACAATGAGTCCATTTTCTCTGTGAGTCAAGATATCACGAGGTAGAGTGAAGTGTATCCCCCTGTGTCTCTGAGGCTTGTAAGCCCTGCAGCGGGAGCAGGCAGTGGGGGATGTGATGGAGCTTCGTTGGAGGTTTTGTTTTTCCCAGAGAATCCTTCATATCTGGCTGCTGAGTGGAGCCACCAAGCAGCCCTGACAGTTCTCATCTGTTCGATGCCTGTCTCATCTCTGAGCCATGTAGGAGTTTGCAAAGGCAGATTAATATTTAATGTACCTGGAGGTTTTGATCTTTCAGTTGAAGCCTGAATACATATAAAACCTCATAAAATGCAACCAGAGGAAGTGATACTGCCTTTTTATTCACTAATGTAGAGTCTGGAGCATCCTTCTTATTTCAGTTCCTCCTTCTGTCTCGGGCCATTTCATTCACCTCTCCAACTCATCTGTCGAGAATCCTTATCGCCAGCCTGCAGGGTGTTCATGCTCAAACTGCCCAACTTCCAGGTGTTCAGTTGTGCATCTGAGCCACTTGCCTTGAAAGCCTCTTTGATCTTCTTCTGAATTCTGAAGTGTCCCCACTACAAAGAAAAGGTGGGATGCCCTGCACGTGGTGTCCTGCAGGCTGGTGGCCAGGTGCTTTCCTGGGCTGTGGGGTGGGAGCTTCAGGTTGAGGCAGGCAGGACTGATGCCCTCTGCTCAGCCCACAGAGCAGCAGTGTGGCTGTTGTCCAGGATCTTCCCACTCCCTGTCTCTCAAAGGTGGCCACTACTGAGGATTAAACATCTCTGACTTCCAGGCACAAGTCTCTGCCATGTTCTCTTGGCTGGCTAAGGCAGCAACAACCACTCACTGCTTTCCCATGTGGGGAGCGTTGTTCCATAACTTGGCATGGCAAAGCCTGTTCTTAACCATGGCCTCCCTCACTTTCTAGTCTACCAGCACTGACTATTCAAGTGCTAAGCCTGGCCCTTAGAAGCCTTTGAAGGAAAGACCTGGAGAAACAGAGGAACACCCTTTGCCTCAATTTCTTGGCTTTTTTTTTTAGTTTTGTTGTTCCTTCTTGCTGTCTATTGTAAATCATGAACTTTGTAAAAAGTGGCAGAACTGTCCACCATGGATACTATGAGATCCTCTAGGCCACAAAGTACACCGGGCCTGGCCTAGTTTCTAGTAGTCCACGATGTCTCTGTGTATAGGCAAATGAGGCAATAGCCCAAGACAGAAGAGGAGAACAAATGTTTTCCTGTTGGTTTTGTCTGTTTGAGCCCTAGGTTACTCCATGGCAGTAGGAGCTTTACATCCAAATTCCCATTTCTACTGTCTCCTTCAACTATTGCAGTTCTCTATGTCCACCTTTATGCTGTGTCTTCCCCTCCAGCTCTAGGTCCTCGTCCTTGCATGGCAAAAATCAATTTTGCCTGCAATCTTGAGAAACCTTGAGTGATACTGCTGCAATTGTGGAAAAAAACTTAATATGGCCTAACTATTGGAGCAGCCAAGGTTTGTACTTCTGTGGGTTTCTGTACTCCTAGCAATAACTGAGCTAGGTATTTTAAAGCTGATTCAAATGTATATATGAGCTGCAGCTGTTTTAGTTGTGGTAACATGAGGAAAACTTGGGGAACTGAGTGCTCTTGAAGGGGGAAAAAATACTATAAGCATCTGTATGTCAGTGAGTGGTGTCCCTCTTGAACCTGCACCTAAGCTATGAGGGAAAGCTTTGTAAGTGGTGCTAGTCCTTAGAAGTCTGACCAGGGTGGTGGTGAGAGTACGAGATGCGTCTCTTGTAAGATTGTCTATATTGTCATCTGGTAGACTAAAAGGTAATAGGAAATCGAAGCAGAGGCCTTGGAAAGAAAATTGTTACACTGCAGCTTAGTGGAAGCTCCCTTTTCTTATTCCACACTCTCCTGGCTTTTCTTTCTGGTTGGCAAAGTTTGCCTGTGATGTAATTCATGCCTGTCCTGTTACAGGAGCAGGGCATGTTGTGGCTGTGAAAATCCCCAGGTAGTCCCTGTTCCTCCCTTGCTCCACGGGAGGATTACCCAGCACCCCTGGGTTTCCTGCCCCACTGTAGTTTGTTACAATCACACATCCCTTCACCCAAGAGATCTTCCCAGGTCCAAGCATAGAACCCCACCTTTTTCAGGCAAGGTCCTCCTGCTGCACCTCCTTCTCCTTTGGAAGAAAAACTGGGGAAGAGATTTGGGTCAGAGGGGGCTCACAGCATACACCAGTCTGTGCCCCAAATCTGAATGATCAGTGAGAACTGGGGGGGGGTGTGTGTGTGTTGTGGAGCACCCCTGCACTGCAGTGTGGAAGTAGCATCAGATGGTGTGGTGAGAGCATTTTGAGGGAGAGCAGCCTCTCCTGTAACTCATGCCATAGCCTCACCACATGAGGAGACAAAATCTGCTCCCATCTGACCCCCACGCTGCAGTCTATTCATTTTATCTTGTTGAGGATAATGGAAGCAGAGACTGGACAGCAATTCAGAGGGATAATTTATTCCCCCAATT
This sequence comes from Gallinula chloropus, assembly GCF_964237585.1. Taxonomy (NCBI): domain Eukaryota; kingdom Metazoa; phylum Chordata; class Aves; order Gruiformes; family Rallidae; genus Gallinula; species Gallinula chloropus. The sequence continues at coordinate 103,958,156 of NC_140087.1, forward strand.
CCAATGTCATCTACTTAATCTTGCAGCTAAGTCATCTATTAAACATACCAGAGTTGATGGTGGAATTTAAAATCAGTGCAAGGCTTTCTAACAGTATAGACAAACCTGACTTCTGCTGCTTGTGAAGGGCAGCCTGCCATCCTCCTCTGCCATTCTCTTCCTCCATCCTTTAAGTTTTGATATCTGCTTCACCAGCTCATTCTTACCCTGAAGTTTGTTATTATCCTGTCCCTGCTGAAGGGCAGTAATCCCTTCAGGTTATCCCCAAAATAACAGGTTCACCACCAGCGTGTTGAGACACACAGTCCCATATACTGGCCCCACACCTGCCCCTCATTGTACCTGGCTTATTTTTGAAGGGAATCAGGGAGTGGAGAGTAATATAGCCCAATCTTCTTGCTTTGTTTGTAAAATGCACATCTGTGTTGTGACAACAAAAGATGACATACAGGTACTTTCTCTCGAAGCCCTAATATGACTTCTAGCTTCTTTGTGTAGTACAGAGCCTTGGTGAAAGGACTAGAAAAACATATCAGAAGTACATAAATAACGCTTTTGTCAAAGGGTATTTCTACAGACCCCCTAAAGAGTGGCTTTTGATGGTCCTTTCATACAAACTCAATCTCTTTACTGCTTTTTTCTGAAAGACCTCTTCACAGCCTCGTATCAGGCAAGCCATTTCACTTGTAGGCTTAAACAAGGGTATGTTTCAGAGATGGATCTTCTCAGGATTTATTGAAGACTCTGATGTAACTTCATTGCACGATATAGTGAAATACTATCTGCCTTCCACCCTCAATGAGTTACGTGAGGGCTATTGTATCGGACAATTTGCTGGGTACAATTTCAGTGCTCAGGTGGATGGGAAGTGAAATTTCAGGCCTTTAGGTCAGTCTCATCTCTACCAAATTGCCTCTTTAGAGCAGCATGCACTCTTACTAAGGGGCAACTGAGTACTAACATCTTTCTGTGCAAGCCCCTGTACTATATTTGCTCCTTTGACTTTTCCAGATCCTCCAATGAGAATTCATCAACCCAGTATTGCTTATTGCTAGCATTGCTTAATCTGCTACTCTTTAACTAAATTTCTTCTGAGCTTGATCCAAAAGCAAAACAAGCTGCTGAATGCACTGCTGCTGCATGTTTTATGTGTGTCTGTGGAATTTACAACCTGCTCAGAGGACCTGCACATGTTCTTCTCCTACTGTTGGGGTTATGGCATGCAAAAATATATTGTGTTTGTAATATGATGCTGCATGAGTTCAGAAACTGTTGAGAGTCCTTGGAATTCTTATAACTGTTTATTCATTCTTTTGTTTAGGAGTCAGTGACCTGTAAGTGCTCATTATGAAGAGAGATCTGGTTTTCTTGGTGACTCTAATTAGCCTTGCCTTCCTGTCACTGCTAAGGTCTGGATATCCTCAACATATTGCAGAGGAGTCCTGCTCTGTTCAAATTCTTGTTCCAGGCCTCAAAGGTAATGTGGAAGTCTACTCCATCATTCAAACCCTAATCCTTTCTTTCTAACAGGCTCATTTGCACCACTGACTGTTTCTGACAGAGACAAGAAAGGTGCCTTTCAGTTGTCCCCTTATTTGTCTAATTTGTAGCCTCCTTAAAAATGGAGTTTTAAGGTTCATAAGATGAACTTAAGTCTGTTAAAATGTATATGGTTCAGAGAAGGCATGACAGTTTCCCAGACTTGTTCCTGGCCAGTAGTACTTGTTATCCTGAATTGCTGCCTGGTTGCTTTCTCTGTGTTTATACTCATGGGTGGTGCATACATATCCAAAGACCGTAAAAACAGGCCCAACTTTATATCTGGAGAGTTTTTAATTGCCATTTTGTGATGTACTGATGGGAAGTACTTTGTATTTAGTAGTCTTTTGCTTGTTTTCCATTGACTTTTAAGCTCTTGAGTGCCTTTTAGAAGAAACAATAAATGAATTAGATTTTTGTAATTTCTATAGCTCCTGTCGACAAAAGCAACATTTTTATATAATATGCCCCCAAACTATTGCCCAAGAGATGGCATAATAAATTATCAACCTTTTCATAGCAAGAAAAAAAAAGTATCAAAGTCCTTTAGATATGAAACCAACAGGTGGGAAGAATTAGCTTTATAAACTACAGCTTCCATTATGGTGTGAAATCCTAGCCCTTTTTAGTCAATAACAGTAATTCTCACTATGGAGATTATGGTGTTTCTACTGGAGAAACATGTGTTACTACATGTAACACCTGTGAGCATGGGGAAATACCTGTTCACCGAGGACAAAAAACCCCTACAAAACCCACCAGATTATCATCAATGATAGAAAAAAATCAGCATTGTTTAAGAACTGCACAACTAACCCTCCATTTTTTCTGGTAGTTGTGCATTGTTGTATCAGAAAACTCACCTAATAATATTGATGCCACTAATGTTATCAAGTACAAACCTGGGCTTTATCCAGTTGCCTGAGGACCACGATAGGGACTTCAGGTGCTGACTGATTGATTCATGAGGGGAAGACTCAGTTCTGTTGTTCTTACGGTTAAATTATGAGCATGGCCTGGCCACAGGTTTGTCTGTGGTATAAACTGCCCTCTCTGGGTGTTGCCCAGTTTGGATATGGTTGCCCTGTACTGGAAGCAAGAGAATTGGGCTGTAGGATTGTGGGTTGTGCTTGGCCAGTTGGCTTCAGCACCAAAAAAGCACTTCTGTTTTGTTCATTATTATTAGAGATGCAGCTTTGGATGCCTGTACTGAACCAAAATCTGTATGTTTTTATTTTACTTCAACTAGTGGCCTTTTTAGTCTTAATGCTGTTTACACCTACAGATAGTTAGAAAAAACAACACTATATCCAGATTTTCTGAGGTTTGACTAAGCCTTAACATCACTTCAGTTGTTTGATATATTTGCTGTGAAACTTGCATAGGATAGTGTTGATGTGATTCACAAAGAGGATATAAATATAATTTATATTATAAATTAAATATATGTTGACTAAAGTTACCCAGAAGTGCAGTCAAAGGGTCAGACCCCACGGCACTGGGGAAGAAAGCTTTGAAAGGATTTTTCATTGTAAAGAAGTTGTCAGGCCTTGACAAGTTTTGTAGCTTCTTTGCCTTAGTTTCCCTATTTGTGTAATCAGTCAAAATTAACATCTGTGATTACCATTTTTATGAAAGGATCGTTATTATTATTATATGCAATGTTTTTTTGGAAGGTATAAACAGAGCAGGACCCTGGCCCTTTATGAGAAGGTGATCCTGAGCCAGGAAGCAACAGAGAGGCCTGAAAATCATAATGTGTTAATGATTTCACTCCGATTCATGAGATGCAAGCCTTGAAAAGTGAGAAAGATTGATGTACAAATTCAGTGAAGCACAAAATGGCCCAATACAGCCCTAGTTAATGTGAAATCCCTAAAAAGCTATCAGTGCTCCAGCTACGCTGCCAGGGGGACTGGCTTAGAGAATTGGTAATGAGATACTGCTGTCCCCCACTGGCACAACTCCAACCCATTTCGGTGGCCAAGGCTTCTTTTAAACTGAGCATATATGTGGCCGCGTGCCCAAATTTCAGCTCCCACGCAGTGGGATTTGCTCACTGCAGCTTTTAGATCTGCCCCATCTTCTCCTCTGCTGAGCTGCTGGCAACATCTCCAGTGCTGGAGGAACAGAGCCCCACAGCACTGCTGGGCACGAGCCTGTTGGGATTTGGGGAAAGTGGAAGAACTGAGAGAGACCACAGGATGTGTGGAAGAGAAAAAGTAGTAGGAGAGAGTTAAGCCTAAGAGGTGGTGTAGAAAGTGAAGCCCAAATGGAATGGTGAAGGAGAGATACACCAGGGAAAAGTACCCAGAAGTGGGGGAGTGTAATGGGGAAATTGTAGAAGAACAGGAAGAGATAAAGGGAAAAGGCCACAAAGAATGAGACTGAGTGGAGACGCTGGAAACTTAAAAAAAAAGAAAAGAAATAAGAAAATGACACAAAGCCAATTAGGACCCTGCAGAATAAAAGGAGGTATCGGAAGGGGGATGAGATGAGAATGGAGGTAGAAATGGAAGATGAAGAAAGCCAGCAAAGACACCAAGAATAGAAAAAGGCACAAATGAGTTTAAGGTCAGCAGCGTAGGTCTTAGGGACTGATTTCTATTTTTTTTTTTTTGTAACCTTAACAGTATAAAGGAGTAAGATGAAATGTGAAAGGGAAAAATATCGCAGCTCTTGAGAATCCAGACAGCAGACTGATCCATGGTTTAGAAAGCCGACAATATTAGTAGTGGGAAAAGTGTGTTGTGTGTGAAGAAGGGATGGATGATGAAGCCCGACTGCATCGCTTGCTCATATTCTGCCTAAATTCCATTCCCTTTTCACAGTCATACAAGATTGAAGCTGAATCAAAAAAAAAATAACATGGATCAATCCTTCAAAACTGAAATTCTCAGTTTGCCACTTTGATTAGTCTTCCTTCTAGAATCAAAAGCAGGAATTGTCTTAATAGTCTCAGTGGCATACAATACATAAAAAGTTGATGTTACATAAATAAAACAAACCCAATTTTTTTTTACTCCCACACTTGATGTGTCTACTCACACAGGGAATATGAGTAATGGAAGAAAGTTATCACCAGCCAAGGAATGCTTAATAGTTCACATAGTTAATATTTGGTGTGCTATTTTTGTTACAGTAGAGGGTACGGCTCAGGGTAGGCAGGATGCAAACATCATCAGAGACAAATTCTGCCTTAAAGAATTCACAAAAGGAGGTGAGTCAACAGCAAGTAAGTTGTATCATCTGAATTGTGAAAGATCTCTCTTAGATGTGACAGGAGAGGAAGCTTGTAGTAGTGTCCGGGTTGTGCCTCACACCTGTGATCCTGCTGCAGCTCAGTTCGGTACCACAGCTAAATGTCTTTTGAGGATGTGGGTCATTGCAACACTGTGAAGCACTGCTGGACAATTCTGGTGTGTTCAAGAGCTGCATTGTGCTGTGGAGAAAGGTAGGAATGTGGTAGGGCTGGAGCAAAGAGCTGGGAAGAGATGGAGAGGAGACTGAGCAGGAGCAAAGGGACTATGGCTGGCAAAGGAGGCCATGCTAGAGTAACCAGGTAGGGACTACAATGTGCTGATCCCAGCCTCCTTCCAAAGAGACTGGGTGTAATGTGTGGCAGAGGGCCTGGAAAGCAGGAACTGGCACAGAGTTGTCTTACTCTAAGTTAATTTGTTTGCTTTTTTCCTGATTCAGGAAGCAGAAGTTAAAAGCTAGTGTTAATTTTATAGAATCATAGAATCACAGAATGGTTTGGGTTGGAAGAGACCTCAAAGATCGTCTAGTTCCAAACACCTTGCCGTGGGCAGGGACACCCTTCACTAGATCAGGTTGCCCAAAGCTTCATCCAGCCTGGCCTTGCACACATCCAGAGATGGGGCTTCTACAACCTCTCTGGGTAATGTGTTCCAGTGTCTTGCCGCCCTCATAGTAAAGAATTTCTTCCTAACATCTAATTTAAACCTACCCTCTTTCATCTTGAAGCCATTACCCTTTGCTCTATCACTACACTCCCCAATGAACAGCTCCTCTCCCGCTTTTCCCTTTAAGTATTGGAAGGCCATAATTACGTTACCCAGAGCCTTCTCTTCTGCAGGCTGAACAAGCCCAACTCTCTCAGCCTGTCTTCATAGGAGAGGTGCTCCAGCCCCCTGATCATCTTCATGGCCCTCCTCTGGACTCACTCCAACAGGTCTGTGTCCTTCCTGTACTGGGGACCCCAGAGCTGGATGCAGCACTCCAGGTGGGGTCTCACAGGACTACAATAGAGGGGCAGAATCACCTCCCTTGACCTGCTGGCCACACTGTTCTTGATACAGCTGAGGACATGGTTGGTCTTCTGGCTGCTAGTGCACACTGCTAGCTCATGTTGAGCTTGTCATCAACCCTGAGTCCTTTTCTTCAGGGCTGCTCTCAATCCATTCTCTGCCTAGCCTATAGTTGTGTTTGGGATTGCCCTGACCCACATGCAGGAACTTGCACTTGGCCTTGTTGAACTTCATGCAGTTCACATGGGTCCATTTCTCCATCTTATCAAGGTCATTCTGGATGGCATCCCTTCTCTCCTGCATGTCGATCTCACAAAACAGCTCGGTGTCATCATCAAACTTGCTGAGGGTGCACTTGATCCCCCTGTCCATGTCATCAACGAAGATATTGAACAGAAAACTGTTTTGTTGCCCATGAGGCCTGCCCAGGCTTTGCTTCCTCAGCTTGAAGAGTGCTCAGGATACATGCAACAAAAATAAGGACGTAAACACACCAAAGCTGAACTGGACCACTGATCAGTCCCTCTTGGCCAAGGTCCTGCTGCTTAAAAACAGCTGATGACAAAAAATGCAGAGTGGTCTGTAGCTGGGCCTGTAATGGGGTAATCTCCTCCCAGGGAAAGTTTCTTAAACACCCACACTAAGGAATGCAGTGTCATCTTATTATAGGAATAAATGCAGGCAAGTGTAATGGCCTGAAGCAAGAGTGATCTATTTTATTGATCCCTAATGCACAGCTTTCACTCTGAAGAACGTCTAAAGCAATAGGCTGTAATAGCCTGCTCTCAGCCTCCAGAGAGCAGGGAAAAGTCATTGTCAGGATTTATCTTTGGGAAGCAAAGAACTCATAACCAGCCCTGAGGGGGGAAAGGCAATCATACAAAGCCTATTGGTTACCTGATAATAAAAAAAGCGACGTTCCCAAATGTGCCAAATAATAGCCTGTTTCATACTAACAGTATTATTCACTGGGGATTATGTGAAGTTTGTCCTCATTAAGGTCAGAGAATGGCCTATTTTTGCATGTCTGAAGGCAGGAAAGATGGTCTGAAGCCTGCTGGCAGCCTGAAGAAGGAAAATAAAACAAATGGAGGGCCAAGTTCAGCTCAGAATCACCTATGTCTACACTAAGAACAGAGAAAGAGAGAGCTGGAGGCTGCATGTTTGAAACATGCCATGTAGTGGCTTGTTTTTAAGTGTCATCTCTATGGTTCCTCTCTGAACCATAGCTTCCAGCTATGCCGGAGAGCAGAGCTTGAGGGGTGCATGATAACCATTGACTTCCCTGCTGTGGTGCTCCCCTCAGCTTCCTGGAGAGCAGCTGATGTTCACTGTCCTCTGCAGAAATACAGCGTTGGCGCATCAGGTGTGTTGTGCTATCTCTGGCTTTAGATCCTGGCATTTTATTTTCCGTGGAAGACATAGAACTTTCTTCTCCTCCATATAAACTTTTTCTGTAAAGGTGGCTATGTAAAGAATTATTTAAACTTCTATTTGTTTAAGAGATTTTAATTGTGTGTCAATGGCAAACTACAGTAGTATTACAATAGTAGGGGATGAAATAAGCTAACCACACCCCAATTTCCAATGAAAGGCACCAGGGAGGCAAGCATTTACATTGTTTAATTAAGCTGAATATCATAATGCCCCATGTGCATGTAAGTACAATGTGCAGCGGTTCATGCCACAGAGAGGAAAAGGCACAGTATATAACTGAGAATATGGATTAGGAGATACTCTTTCATTTTTAAGAATTATCCTATAAATGACAGATGTAGCAATGCTTTCCTGCAGTCTTCCTGTAAGCCTGATCCATCCTTACTCCATAAATAGCATAACCCTTTGTCTTTTTCTTTTTTTTTAATTTGAGTTTATAGTTAAACCAGTCTCACTTGAGACTTACGCACAGTCCTTAGCAAATACTCAAGAAGTATTTGGTGACACAGGCTCAGATGTTATGTGCCAAGTTGGGGCTCAATTCTGAAGCTTCTACTGAAGTGAATTGCGTTGTTGGGCTTTTTGAAGGTTGATGTTATGAGTAACATCCACAAAACTAGACCCATTGTGTGAGACTTCAGTAATGAATTGACTCTGGTTTTGACAGTGTCTAGGCTGATTGCAGAAAGCTGTTCTCTATGCTTAAAGCAAAGCTGTTAAGTCAGGCCATATCTGTTTGTTTCCCCACCCCTCTTGTTACAGTAAGGTTTTATTTCCACTGGGAAGAATGGCACTCTTTTCACTGCCACCAACACAAAGTAGCCCTGGTTTAATATAATTTTGTCTTTTTGTTGCCTTTTGTGTCAACAGGGGAGGCTGGAGAAAAGGGGGAGAAAGGTGCTCCCGGTCGACCTGGCAGAGTTGGGCCTCCAGGAGAGAAAGGTAACTTTGTTAAAGAAGGTGTTTTGAAAGTCATTCCTGACTAAACACTGCCTTTTCTTATGAGGTGATGATGATGAGGATCCTCTCTTGCTTTTCCGGGTGGCCAAATTGTCTCTGGGCATTGTTGTTTGTGTACTGTGGTGTTTTAACCCTGGGGGGCAGCACAGCCCCGCACAGCCACGTGCTCACTCCTGTCCCAGTGGGATGGGGAGAGAATCAGAAAAGTAAACGTGAGAAAACTTGTGGGTTGAGACTAAGTCAGTTTAATAGGTAAACTTTAAGCAGGTAAAGGTCAGTTTAATAGGTAAAGCCAAAGCTACACAGGCAAGCAAAGCAAACCAAAGAGATATGGTTTAGGCAGAGAACAGGTTGGAATCGATGATCTTAAATGTTTTAACCTAGTGGTTCTGTGAATTCCTTCACCACTTCCCATGGGCAGGCAGGTGTTCAGCTATCTACAGGAAAGCAGGGCTCCATCATCTGTAATGGTTACTTGGGAAGACAGATGCCATCACTCTGAACACCACCACCCTCTTCCTTCCTCTTCCCCCAGCATCTTGTATGCTGAGCATGATGTCATATGGTATGGGATACCCTTTGTTCACTTGGGGCCAGCTGCCCCGGCTGTGTCCCCTCCCAACTCCTTGTGCACCCCCAGCCATCCCACTGGTGGGGTGGTGTGAGAAGAGGAAAAGGCCTTGGCTCTGCATGAGCACTGCTCAGCAGTGACTGAAACATCCCTGTGTTAGCAACGTGGGTTTCAGCACAAATGCAAAATATTCCCTTTCAGGAATATTCTCTATCAGGAATATTCCCTATCAGGAACTATGAAGAAGAAATTAACTCTATCCTAGCCAAAACCAGTACAACCATATACATTCATTTGTAGAACAGTTACTGCTGTCTGGTCAAAAAGATTCATTTTTGGGGAAAAAAAATATGTACTGATTTTTCTAGAAAGGTTTCTGTGAAGAAAGTCATTGTAATGTCTTCTTTGTAATTGCCTTCTGCAAGTGAAAACCTCATATTGGATCAGAGGTAAAAAAATCATGAAGCTCAACTTTCTTCTTTTCTTTTGTTTTTAAATGTGAACATTTGCAATACCTTAATTAAAAACATTGAGGGAAAGCAGTGAATCATAGTAGGCAGAGATAGCCATGAGTGATTCCACATTTTTTGGATTACAGTTCAATAATACTTATGGAAAGATGATGGTAACACTGTTTGCTTTGTAGTTCATAAATATTTGGAGCTCTTAAGAGGAATGGTGCTCAATAGTGTTTAGTTCTGCAGCTGAGAGAAACATGGCACTTCTGTCTTGCAAGAAACTGTCTTTTCACCTTTGTTTTTCTCCTGAAGCAAGGAGGAAATTTGACTTTACAGGTGATGCACATTCTGAAAAATTCACATTAGGAGTAGCCAAGACCTTTTATTTCAATAGTGAAATTAAGTATTTGACATTCCTACAATCAAAACGGAGAAGTGAGTTTTTACTGAACTGAATTTACAAGCTTCCTTTCAAAGCAATTGCAGTGTTAATTTATACTTCCTTATGATCATGCATGATCCGTTATGTAGTTCTTTTGGACAATTACAAAGGTCTGATACCTGCAGTTTTCCCTGGGACCAAAATCCATAGCTAGAACTCTTCCCCCTACAGGGCACTGAAAAATTTATAACTCTCATGAGGGAGGTGTGTGTTCAGTCAATATATTTCCCTTATGGAGATGTACCCTTCAAGGACAGTTCTTACAAAAAACCCTGGAAACTAAAATTTCAACTCTTGCAAGGTAATGCAGCATGAAGAGAAGTTAAAGTACCACAGAATAATTTGGGTTAAAAGGTCATAAAGAACTCATCTAGTCCAATCTGCTTAAAACTGGGCAGACTTCAAATTCACATCAGGAAGCTCAGGGTCTTGTCCAGTAGACTTTTGAAAATCTCTTAAGGAAGGAGATTCCATGATCTGTCTATCTCCACTCACTGTCATCATGAAAGACTTTTTCCTTTGGGACAACAAAAGTTTTTCTGGTAACTTGTGATTGTTGTCTCTTGTCCTTTCACTGTGTGTCTCTGCGAAGAGAAGGCTGGATCTTCCCTACAAAAACTTGTAAGTAGTGGCAGACTGCAATTAGGCCCCCCCATTACCATTCTCTGCTCTAGGATAAATTAAACCATCTTCCTCAGCTGCCCCATCTTTGAAAGTGTTCCAGGCCAGGTTGTATGGGACTTTGGTAACCTGGTCTAGTGAATGGTGTCCCTGCCCATGGCAGGGGGGTTGGAACCTGATGATCTTTGACATCCTTTCCAGCCCTAACCATTCTATGAATCTATGACTCCAATTGGCTTCTCTTGTGTAAGGGCAGAAAAATCACTGGGTCCTGTTATACATGCAAAGGCATTTTTTTAGCCAGCCATTGGCCAGTCTTCATCACTGTATCACAGGTGAGGAATTAGCATCTGGCTGAACTCATGATATTCCTGTCAACACATTCCTGCAGCTTGTCAAGCTCCTCCTGAGTGGCACTGCTGCCCTCCAGTACACCAGCTATTCCTGCCAGCATGATACTTCTTTCAGACAGAGTGGATCCTTCCACTTCTTCCTTCCTGTCACTGATGAAAGACTGGTTCCTGAGGAATGGCACTCATTATTAGCTGCTGCTGAGACCTCAGCAGCCTTACAACAAAATCAGCTACCCCTCTGAGCACCCTCAAATGCCTTCAAGCCAGTGCCACAGACCTGTGTATATCCGGGTTAAATAGTCCCTAACTCAGTTGTCTTCTATCAAGAATAGCATGTCCTCCCCAACCTGTCAGTCTCCTGACCTTTTGATCTCTGATTAACCTTCACAGACAGTGTGTAGTGCCCAGACCTGAAGTTAAGCTCATGTATAAATACTTTTCTGGGCTCTCAAGCCGAATGAGAGAGACTCAACTATATATTCTCTTCCAGCAGTCCAAGGGTTTTCTTGTTTGTTACCCAGAAGCTGGCACTTTGAGGCAAAAAATAAAATATGAAAATATTCCTCAGAAAAATCATGTGAGACACTAACACTGAAATAGTCAACTTTTTTTTCTTCATATTTGTTTGTTCATCTTATCTATGGAGGGGTAAGAACTTAATTGTTAGTCTTATTTGGAGGTTGATAATTTGCCTCTGATGTTCTCAGAAATAGCTAGTACATCACCTTTTTCCTGGACAGATCATCAAATATCCATTCATGACCTCCTATTGGCCTTGCTTTTTTGCTGGTGTTGATCTCTTGATTAACATAAACCTCTCATGTCCTTTAAAGTATTTGCCAAGTATTTTAAGTTCTCATTTGGTGTAAAGCTTAGACCTGTGAGCCAGGTACATAACACTTGGCTTAGTGGATAATGAAACATGGATAAAATGGTTGCCTTGCTTTGCATTTGCCTCTTTCTGAGAGCACGTGTGGATGATCACAGCAGCCCTGGTTCTGTGCAGTTGTCTGTTAAACTGCAATCACTGCGTTATCATGGGCTTGACCCTCTGTATTTCTGTTGAAGCCTGATAATTGTTGTCTTGTTGGGCCAATATTTGATTCCATCTCTTGATGGAAGCTGCTAAATTTCATTGTATTTTACTGCTATGTAAGTGATCGTTTACTGAGGGAGAAATTGTAATTCCTCTACAAAATTTGTATGGTTTTCTACTCTTGCTGTCAATTTGCATTATCAGAATCACAATAATCTTTATTTTCTTCCCCCTTTGTTTGTTTCATTTCTCAAGCAAATTCATCCTAAGAAAATGTGCTTAGTCTCTTTGACCTCCTTAGGAATGTAATAATCAGTGAATAAATAATTTACAAAAAGAAATGGTTTTCTTATGGTATATTTGACCTGAAATGAACATCTCAGTGCTGCAAATGTTTTTATCATAACCTTTCCTCATGATATTTTCAGATTTTAATAGTTCAGAAACTGATAATCATTAAAACTTTCTGGTCCTTACCTGAAATAAATCTGGTACTGAGTGTCCTGATGGTTCAGGATGACATCAGACAACCTGATGTCTTTGGACACTGATTAAGGTTAAATTCCACTTACTTTTTCTCATTGCTTTTAATTAATTGTATAGGTCAATTATGATGCATAGCATGTCAGCAGAATATAAAACTGCATTGGCCTTATGTAAAGCACAGAACGCTGAATCAAGTGCAGTAGCTGATTCAGATGAAAGTAGCGTGTACAGCAGTGCAAGTTTTGGGGTGTGAAGTTAATGGATGTAACTTGCCCTGCTTGCACAGATTGCTGTACTCTGTGCTCCCATGTCGGGAGTGAACTCAATTATTTAACTGAATCATGATCCAATCCATGAGGCCATCACTTCCACATGCACAACTTCCACACAGGTATTTCAATAGCAGAACAATGCTGTGAATATTCCCAGAGTAACATGGATTTTTCTTATGGCAATCAAAATAAAGAAGAGAGGGTGAATGTAATATTGGAATGCATTATCAAAGGAACAGCACATTGAAAATGTGTCCTTCAAGACATTTTATTTTTCTTAAAGCCTTACAACCATTTGAAAAGATATTATTTTCGTATTTAAATTCCAGCCTTTTTACTTAATTATAATGGTATGTGAAGCAGAGTCACATCCTATTCTTAGCCTTGGAACTCCACTGTCCCTACCTTTGCAGTGTTAGCACAGTGATTTGGTTTTTGCCCACTAGCACTTTCCCAGGCAATTCTTGGGCACATTTTGGGAGCTAACATGATGAGCAGTTTGCAAGTGATTATCTTGGCTTGAAGAGTAAGACAATTTAATATCACTGAGTGTACTGTTCTTGGCCACCTGGTTCCTATTGCCAGGGAACAGTCCCAGGCATTTAGTTTACTAGTACAGGCATAGCCTCCTAGCTAGGAGAGAAGACTCATTAATTTAACTGGATTGGAGCCAGAGTGCTCAGTCATTTGTATAATCAAATGCTAAAGAGAGGTAATAATATCTTAATTTATATTTTAGTATTACTGATTGCTCATTAATATGTAATCAATCAATCCTTTACATTTCTGAGTCAACTTTTAGATTAATTTATTGCTCGCTAAGGAGTGCTGCAGGCAGGATTCCGTATAAAAGTCCTGACATTGACAGTTGTGGATTCACAAAGTGAGTATCTGGTTCAAAACTGTCTTGCAGTTTCACCCAAACTCAGTAGGATTTTGAGAAAATCCATGCTAAAATCAATGGACAAAAAGATGGCAGATGGGCTTCAGCATAAATAAATATATTGCCTAGGGTCATTAGGGATGCATAATTTAATCCATCCTGCAGGATGCCAAAACCAGAACTGTCACTTAAAACTCAAGAACTGCTCTGAAGTCATTAGCAGCAACCCCAAAGCCAACAAAACACTGCCCATCATCAGAAAAGATAGTAACGACAAAACAGGAAGCTCATTTTTGCAACTGAATTTGCTCTGTCTAAAAGCCTGGCATGCACTGTCTCAAGTAATGAGCATGGGTCTGGCCTCTGTCTCTCAAGAAGGACATGAGAGGTTAGAGAGGGTCACCAGAAATGTGAAGAAGATGGAGCTGCCTCATAAGGAAAAACTAGACAGTAAGACTTTTGCATCTGTACGGAGTAGTCTGAAGAGGATGTGAATGATTACAGGATCACCAGATCCCATCAGATTTGAACTAGGAAGCACTCACTGAAACTGCTCAGGGACTGATTCAGCTACTCCATCTGCAACAGGCTGGAGACAGTGGCTGGGCTTGCATGATCTCCCTGTATCTCACCTTCTGCTGGCACTGTACAAGTCAAAGTCTTGTGCTAAAGGTACCACTGCTCTGAACAAGTTTGATGTTATGTTGTTAAAGTAATTCTGGAAAGATAACGTGTTTTGTAAAGGAAGGAAGGAAAGGAAAGGAATGAAAGGAAAGATAACGTGTTTTGTAAAGGAAGGAAGGAAAATTGTGTTTATGTCCAGCTGAATATAAATTCCATCATTCAGGAATGGACCATACTATTTCCATTTCTTTTGAATGTACTTTCATGCTGCCTTCCTAATGGGATTTTTTCTTGCTGTCTGTAGTTTCCTTTGATAATTTTCTAGCCTTTCTGATTTCTAGTCAGAATGGACTAGTAGTAGTTTCCTCTTTCCCCCCCCCCCCTTGTTTGTAATGTAAAGCTTTTAAAGATTCACTTTGTCTTTAAGATACCTGTCTAGTATGAGTGGGATGGATCGCTACTGAGATATTTCCCCCATTGACTACCAAGGGAGCTTAGATAAATAGCTTAGACTAAACCCCTAACTTTCAGGTGGCTAATGCTGGGTGAAATTAATTTGCCCCAGTTACATAAAATGCCACCTGGAATTATCCATTGCTCATTCATATAAGATGCAACTGTGTTGTAACCACTGCTCCCTATCCTATCACCAACTGTCAGTGGTGCAGGTAATTCCATTTATTTAGCCTAAAGCAGTACTCACTCCACTGGTGTATTCAGTATTTTCTGATTTCCAGTTTCCAGTGGCTTTAAAAAGTTACGTGTCCCGAATATAAATTGCTACCATACCATAACATCAATATATCCTTTAAAAATACTATTCTCATTCAAGTCAAGGTAAATGTTTGCATTTGGAATACTGACTGCTGCAGGACGAAGTCAGTACACTGTGGGAAAGACATTGTAAGCTTGGTATATATCTTGGATTGATTTTCTAAGTATCATCTTCAGATTGCTGTCAAAGATGGCCAAGAGACCTTTGGTCGGGTTTGGCACACTTCTACTTTCCTTATTAGGTAGGTGTTCATGATGTCCAGTATGCCAAATCATGAAGAATTTCTATCCAATTTGTCTTCAAATCCTTCAATATAGGAAGCATTGCTTGCCTTTCACATGATTCAATTAACTTTGTGACAAGGTGAATTTGTGTTTCTGCTGGATTTGTCTTTTTATAGAATCACAGAATTGTTTGGGCTAGGAGGGACCCTAGTTCCCACCCCCTGCCATGGTCAGGGACACCCTTCACTAGTCCAGGTTGTCCAAAGCCCCATCCTGCCTGGCCTTGAACACTGCCAAGGAGGGGGCAGCCACAGCTTCTTTGGGCAACCTGTGTCAGGGCTTCATCCCCTTCAGAGTGAGGTTTGTTCCTAATGTCTGATCTAAATCTCCCCTCTTTCAGTTTAAACCCATTACCCCTTGTCCTATCACTACACTCCCTGATAAAGAGTCTATAGGCTGAACAACTTTTGACACCTTTTTCTTTTTTTAAGGTTTATACCTTCTTGTATATTCCAATTAATCCCGCCTGAAGAGATTTGCCATAATGTATGAAGACCCCCATTTATAGTGTTGCACAGGGCCAAAGCCCTCACTTTTTCACTGGTTGTGCATCTTTGGTATTTTATTTCTTTTCTTGTTTGTGGGCCTTAAAAGACCACCAAGACGATAATTTAGAGTTTCCTTATCTTCAGTTCCTTCCAAAATCCTTTAAGTTTTCTGTAATTGGTTCCAGGGTATACCACCTTCATCTGAAAGGTGACAGATGACTTGCTTCATATTCTGCACTCAAACTTTATGTTAGATTTCCTACTCTGGGTCTATGGAGACTTAATTTCTTTCATTGTCCTCATTTCTTTTCAGCTCTCGCTTCCTGATTTCATTAAGACTCTTTAGACTGCATTTTTGGCAACCATAGGACCACTAAAAAGGACTTTACAAAAGGTATTAAAACTTTTTAAACCCTTCAGGCAGATGGGTTTCTCTTGAAACCTTGTGATTTATTCTGCAGAAGCAGCAGAATAAGCAAGGCCCTGGAGTAGAAGCAGGGGTTAGTCACTGTAAGAGAAAACCAAATCCAAACAGTACTTTTAATGAGCACAGGATACTTAATGTATGTCGTCTTTGAGATAACACACTTTTACTTCTGAACAGATCATGTAGCTTTTACTGGCTATTACAGAGAACTCTGGGCAGTATTTGTGAGAAAGCAAGCTAGGTCATTTTATATATTATATTTTATTTATGCATTATATCTATATTTTTTTTTAATTTCAGGTGTAGCAGCCTAGAAAGGGTTCTTATACATCAGAAAGCATTCAAACACCCCACAACCCATTACGGTAATCTCAATTCAGAAATAGCCAAAGCAAGAAAGGTCATTTTCAGAGCAACTGGATTAACTCATTGCAAGCTGACACTTTAGAGATTTTAAAGGAAATTTCCTCTCAGTATACTATCTGTACTGAATAAACATCCAGCGGTAGCATCAGTGCCCTTATAACCTGTACAGCCTGTCGGATTGCATTTTTAAGGCAAGCCAGGAATCTGTTCTGAAAGTGAAGCTATATTCCACAAAGTCCATCTTCAGCTGGCTGAGTGGATTACTTCTGTTCTTCCCATAGGAATATAAGCATCAGAGAAAATTATTTTTGATTTCTGATAAAATTTCTGAATTGAGTCCATGACCAGTAGTGACTGAATCTGTTGGAAACAAAGGGAAATGATTGATATTATTTCCCCTAAGTTATTTTGAAATTATTGGCTATTGTCAAATAAATTTGGCCGTAGGAAAATTGTTTTGGAGATGTGAAGTTTGACACTACTTGTAAAAAGTTAGCCAGCTACAAAGGAAAGGCCATTCATGCATGCCCTGAAGGACAGCAGTGTAGGAGCAGAGTGTGTGGACACAAAGTGGGAGTCTGATGTGGAGAGTGCGCAGCCAGACCTTCACTCGTGGCTCATGTCTGAAGAGAGAGCAGGTAATTTACACCTTGCTCGAGGTGTCTCTTGTGCAGGCTTTCTTGAATAGTGAAGGTGTGAATGCAGGGGAATGAGGTCAGAATTCAAAAATTTCAATAAACTTGAAATAGGGAACCTTTTTATCATAGTGATGTCACTGCATAGGAAAGGATCAGAGGAGATTTAAGGAGAAGCTTTTTCACTGTGAGGGTGGCAGATCACTGGGACAGACTGCCCAGAGAGGCTGTGGAGTCTCCTTCTCTGGAGACATTCAAACCTGCCTGGATGTGTTCCTGTGTGATTTAGTCTAGGTGACCCTGCTCTGGCAGGGGGGTTGGACTAGATGACCTTTCGAGGTCCCTTCCAACTCAGAACATTCTGTGATTTTGTGTAGGACTTGCCAGTAGTTATTTAGACCAACAAGCCATCCACATTTGACTTGTCTTAAGTTCAGAGGAAATGATTTCTTCCTGACTCATGCCATCAAGTGACATTTGCTTGAGACTTCATGGAGTTGTACAGAGACATCTCTTAGCCTGGTGGTCATCAGTTTATATTCTGAAACTTTTCATTGATAATGCTTTTAAGATAACGTTATTGATGAAATCAGTTGTAAAATTACCCAACTTTTAAAAATATATAGACAAAATATGTGACTGCCTGTCCAGTAACAATAGATGACAATGGATCTTCATTTGTTGTAGATCCTCAACTAGGGCTGAGTTGTTACAATTTTCACAGGTTCAGTTCCTGGATCCCTATGGTAGATTTTCCTCTGAATTTTCCTCATTGAATGCTTGTTGTTATATAGCAGAACAGTGTATTATCAGATGTTGCTTTGGGCAGAGAAGCACTCTGGGCTGGAACATTCATGGAAAAAAAACCTGAATCAGTCTTTCCTGATTCAGTCTTGGGTTTCTGCAGGATGGGAGCCTCAGGAGGCATTTGGATTCTTGACCTTGTAGTCCCCCCATACTTGCTCTCTGATAATATTGTGGGGTACAGTGGGAAACCTGTCTCATATGACGAAGCTGTGCCATCTCCAGATCAAGTTCCTCTTTGAATTCATGGTACAAAGAGGCCTCAATCTGATGGCAGAGTATGGATTTCCTGAGGTGTTGCACCCAGGAAAGTGCTGCACCAAGTTCTACCACCAATGTACACTGAAATGTGGGGAAATATTTGCAGCATCAGACAAACTCTTGACACATTCACTACACAGTGAATGTAACAAAACACCAGGTCTCATTTCATAGGTCTCAGAAAGTCTACCTAAAATCTATCAGGGAACCCTCTCTAAGCTGATGCCAGGGCTGAAATATAGTAATAATAATCTCTATAAAGAGCTAATTGTAGCGGAGACAAATTTAGACTTCATAGAGTTTATTGATTATAAATGGCCTGGTTTAAACCAAAACCTTCAGTCACGTGTAAGCCTGCTGTACTTACTCCCTTAGGTGACCAGAGCATATTGATTTCTGCCAGCTGACGATCCCCTAAACTCGTAGATGAGCATTGTAGATAAAGGGTTGAATAAGGCTTTGCTATCACAGGTTAAAGGTCTTCTCTTAGATTCACACCATGAAGATAATTATTTTTCACAGTGTTTGAGGAATGCCATATGATCTACAAGCCGTGTTTCATCTGTTTCATTATTTGAGCTCTGGAGGATCTCAGATAAATTACATCAATACCTGGACCGTGGCACATATTTTATTAGTAACAGTGCTCTACCTTGGTTTGTGAAGATGGTGATGGCAAAGAAGCTGCTTGTTGCAGTGCAAATTCAGTTTCCCCTGAAGCCATTATAATATTCACTTTACATCACATGGGAAAGTACAACTAATAGGCAGGAGGTCAGTCAGGGAAAGTAAGTGAATCAGTCTGTCTTACACTAGATTGCTAAGTATGCACTGTGGACAGACACAGATAGATGACAGTGGCTGGTTCATGCAGATCTGTTGACAATTTCAATTGACCTTAAGAGATGGATGGTTGCCTTTTATTTGTAAAAACACATCTGAGGAAAGTGATTTTTTTTTAGCAACTCCTTTGCTACAACTGCACTTTGTATTATTCTGTAGAACTGTCTTTAAAACACCTAACACCTAACATTGCTGGTTTGAGTTCAGACTTTGTATGGACGTGTTCTTCTGTGTGTGTATATATGTGTATATGTCTATGTAGGATTTCCATTAATTATCACTTTTCATTAACGTAATCTTGAAATGCAAGAGCAAAGAATGAAAATGTGACTACTTCCACAGTGTTAACATTGTATAAATATGAGTATTTATTTATTTGACAGTATTTATTTATACAATACTTTTAAGCCCAGATTCAGCCTTCAGTTACAGTGGAGCTGCTGTATTAGGTGAAACTGTCAGTTGTGCTTGATACCGTTAGATCTTCTCCACACCATGATAGTTTTAGTCCATTCATCCATATTTGAACGGAATCCTCCCTCATTTTCAACATATATCTAGCCTCATCACCCAAGAGAAGCATGCAGAAGCTTTTTCCACTGGCTCTCAGCCAAGATCTGTTTTCATTTACACCTGCATGCCTCATTAATGTCAATTGCTTTGCAAAGATTAAATCACCGTCTAGGTTATTTTATGTTAGTTCTTCATAAGCAAAGTGCTGGACCTCTGGAGTTCAGTGAGTATTTGGGATATAGTGTGGTGTTTTCTTATTGTAAAAACTGATATTGCAAACCTGGTGGAATCTAAATGAATCAGACCACATTGCTACCTTGTGGATTTTTTTGTCTTTCTGCCATATCTAGGAGAAATGGGTGACAAAGGACAGAAAGGCAGCATGGGGAGGCATGGAAAAATTGGTCCTATTGGTTCAAAAGGTATGCTTAGTTCAATTGTTTCTCCTTGTGTGTTTGAAATGAAAAATCTGTGATCCTTTATGTTTGCGAAAAGTTTAATTGTTGAAAAATGGTTAACAAGTCTCAGAGTTTACCATAACGAGGAGCTTCTCACGCTGTAGTCAGCCAGATGACTGAGATCTCCCAGCCCATTACCTTTCTCTCTGACAGCAGTATATTTAGCCTTAAAGCAGAGTGAGAATCCCAGTTTAAGGCTAAAAAAAGGACTTTGTGCACCATCACACAAATGTGGACAGTCAAGAGAAGCAGATGGGAAGATTCACTGTATTTTGGCAGACTTCTAAGAGCCAGAAGACTTGAATTCTAATCTTGTCTACCCCATAGGTTTCCTATGTGATGTTGATTAAGTCATTTGGACCAGTGTTTACTTAAGCATATCTAGATTATGAATCTGGATTTATGATCCAGCAGGGCATATCCAGCCCTTTTCCTTCTACAGCGTCTGAACTTATTGGCTCTGTGAAGTTCATGAATGTCAAAAAATGGATGTTGGTACATATTCTTTATGTTCAATATTCATAGTTTTGGCTGGCTTTTGATGTGGAATGACTAGGACAGAAAAATCTCCTTTTTTGCTTGGGTATATTTCTACTTTACACCTTTGAATGGTCTTGGAGAAAAAAAGCCAACAAATATTAAATGAACTGTTCACCAAAATAGCTGCCTTAAGTTTATATTCTTTTTCATGTTTTTAGGTGAAAAAGGAGATAATGGTGACATAGGACCACCAGGTCCTAATGGTGACCCAGGTAATCCATGACCTTGTGTATGTGAAGGATTTTACAAGATGCATGCATCATCACCAAAAATACATGTCTGCCTACCTACTGGGAGAAAAAAATGAAAACTGAAATGTTTGTATAACCATTGTAATATTTTTAAATTAATGAAGCTGCAGTTGTTGCTGGATTTGATGTGTTATGTGTCAAAACAACATCTCAGAGAGGTTTGATCACTCCAGGACACTAGTGGGAACCAAAGTGGAACAGTCCACATCATTCGTCACCAGTGCAAAGGGACCTCTCTCCATATCCCCCTTTGGCTTCCAGCCAACACAAAGGAACAGATTATAAACTCCTACCCCTCCATGGATTAGTGTTACAGGAGCAGGAGATTACCAGGAATACAGACCTACCAGAGAAAAACTCGAAGGCCTGGCGTAAGAAGTGTAATCCTTACAAAAATGGCAGATTCAGATTTTGCCCAATTTGTCCCTTCCTGGCAGGGTGCGTTAAGGGTTTGCCAATTAGTTTTCCTGTGAGAACATAATTTGTCACTCTAATTCTGGAGTCAGAGTACCTTATACCTTGTCATCTAGCGAGTTTTGCAGTGTAAGTAGCCCGTGTGTAGACTGACTTAGACACCTAAGGTCAGTGAGTAGTCAAATGCAAACTCAAATAATTAGACACTGAACCAGAAACTGTGATCAATTGTTTTGACATTTGAGCTCATAGATGTAACAATAATCCTTTTACTATTCTCATTCAGATAATCTTTGTCAAACCAGCATGAATTTGGGTTAATATATGGGTTTGTATTATCTTGGTTCATGGGCAAAGAATCAGTAAATTCTGTACTTTCAAAGGTATGGAACTACGCTTTGCAGGTAACTATGTGCATTACATGGCTGGAACACTAGCCTTTTGGATCTTTGGTGTTATGTTCCTCACGGGTGAACAATGCGCTGTGTGTATTTTTGCTGTGGATAAAGTGCTCTTTGCAGAAGATTGAAGAGAATAATACTCAAAATGGGAAATTTTGACAAATGTTTCTAGTTATTTAGCTGGTTTTTTTCTGTGTTTAGGTTAGCACTAATCATGCAGGGCTGAAGCATCATATGAACTCAGCTGTTCTGAGTAGACCGAGACACCCATGAGAACCTTATGATAGTATAGGGTAGCAAAGGCTATAATGGGTTTCAGACCATTATTTGCAAGACATCCCTCTCCAGGGCTGCCAAGCTGGGCCTTTTTATAAAATGCTTACATGATTATTCAAATCAGATAGTTTTTTGATTATGGTGTATCTGTATCATTTCACAGGCATCCCCTGTGAGTGCAGCCAGCTGAGGAAGGCTATTGGTGAAATGGATATCCAAGTGGCCCAGCTGACAACGGAACTAAAATTCATAAAAAATGGTAGGTTAGTTTTATAGAAATCATTTCCTTTCTCACTGCCGCCTTGTACCGATGGAATTGCTCATAGAGAGCGTCACCATCCCGCACCTGATTTGTGAAGCTATTTTGGGGTGTACAGTAAGGTGGTTTATAGAAATGCGAGTGCTCACTTTTCAGCACTGCCCTCCCCCGCAGCTGTTGCTGGTGTGCGTGAGACAGATAATAAGATATATCTGCTGGTGAAGGAAGAGAAAAGATACAAGGAAGCCCAGCTCTACTGCCATGGAAGAGGAGGGACGCTGAGCATGCCCAAAGATGAGACCGCCAACAACCTGATCGCCTCGTACATCAACCAAGCCGGGCTCACCAGAGTTTTCATTGGCATTAACGACCTAGAGAAAGAGGGGAATTTTGTCTATTCTGACCGATCGCCCATGCAGACCTTCAACAAATGGCGCAGTGGGGAGCCCAACAATGCTTACGACGAGGAGGACTGTGTGGAGATGGTGGCATCTGGAGGGTGGAATGATGTTGCATGTCATATTACCATGTATTTTGTCTGTGAATTTGACAAAGAAAATGTTTAAGCTTGTCTGCTCTTTATTTTAAGAAAAGTTTTTGTACAAGTTACCCCGTGTTTATAGAGTACAAGTGATCTTTTGCAAGTATGTGGCATCGGTGGTGTACAGCTGTAAATACATTTCCGGTATTTCAAATATCAGTATTTACCCTTCAGAAGGGAGGAGCAGTGATAAGACATAGCTTGCTTTTTCTGTAGGAAAATATATGTATTAAGATAAAGTGGCTTGGGGATAAATTCTGCCCTCTCAGCAGTCCACAAATGTGATCTCAGGACTGTTAGGAAAGGCAGAATTTGACCTCTATTTGTTAGAATGATAATTTCCGAAGAAGTAGATGCTTGATTTTTTTTTTCTTAGCAAAATTTGTAGTTATAAATGTTAATTGCTTGTACTGCTACAGGGATATTTCAGGAATAAGGCAAACACTTTGTATACTCCAGCTAATATGTACAAATATTACTGACAGTTTTTTGGATGTGATGGTGTTACAATTTTTATTTTTTTAATAGCCAAAGCAAACCAACAAATTAGGAGTCCTACCAGTTTTGTATTATTTCATTATACAACTGTTCGCAGATGAGTGACAAGAAGGCACCTAAATAAACTGAATTTTAGTGGTGAGGGAGGACAAAGTTCTTGTAACGTAGCACTGAAAGAGGGATTCCAGCCAGATGGGTGTTTTGGGGTTGGCTAAAGGTGAAAGGAAGGCTTTTGTTTTTCCGTGGGCTTTAGTAAGAGAATGTTTCAGTGCATGAACTACTTCAGGCCCCAAATAATTTCTTGAAGTAAACATGTTTTACATTTGTATAAAATGATCTTGGTGCATCTTGTTACAAAGCAACCAAAATATCAGCCCTCCACAATTTAAGGCAGATTTAATAGATAGGCAGTGAATCTCACAAAAAACAATTTAGTTGTTAGTTCCTTTTGGTAGGAAAACAGCTTACATGTTCCCTCAGATCGTAAGGGTGACCCCTTGAAAAGCAGCAAATGTTTCCAAAGTTTTGCTGATCATGTATATAGCAGTAATAAGTAATTTTGCACAAATAATTTATGTTCCAAATTTACAATTGCATATGATAGAAAATGTGATGTATATTTGAAAAAAAACCCCATAATTTTACAAAGAAAATGTTGAATTACTTTGGAGCTTCCTAGGAGCCAGTTGCATGACATCTTGTCTTGCTGTTAGGCATAGAAAGATGACTACAAAATCTCTGTGTTTTTTCAGGAATACCTTGCATGGTGTTTTTAAAATGATTTTTAAGGAGAAATGATCCTTTGTGTAACACAGTAATCAAAATATCTACCTGATCATGGAGATTGGTCTACAGGATATCCACAGTGGATATGCCATGTGGTTCCAGAGGCTTGCCTACAGCAAGGCAAGACCAACTCATATGCAGTGCCGTGGTATAGAAATGGTCAGTGACCATAGAATGCTGTTCATATCCACGGAGTCTGACAATATTCAATGTGATGCTGTTGTTATATACCTAAGGAAACAAGCCATTTTGCTTGCTACGTTTACTCTGAGAATTTGAATCCATTTTATATACACAAGTTTGTTATTAATTTTGATGATCAGTAGCAAATTGCTATAGCATTTGAATATCAGCTCCAGAAAAATCGCTCTAAGAAATGAACAATCCTTTGACTGCTTTACTTTCTTTCTAATAAAGGTGGGTAAGATTCCTATGTATTAGGCTTCCTTCCAATTGTATGTTGAAATCTATTAAACAACGTGAATACGGTTCTACACTAGTGTTGAAAGTCTCCTTATAGAATTTGCAGGGAGCTAACAATTCCAGTGGAGCAATTTGTTTGTTTAGAATAGCACCTTTTGAATATCATGGTTGTTTTCTGCCTGCTATAGAAATTCTCATAAACTTTTTAAATCTCCAACACACTTTTGTCGTATCATTGTAGCTGTATTAAAACAGTCCGAACCTGAGTTACAGGTTTCTGGAGCTCCCTCATTATGCATGTGCTGAAGTTGCTAACTGTTTTTAACCCAGGTTTTGAAAGTCTTTGTTGTAATGTTTGATTTCCTCAGAAACATGAAAAGATGCCTTTTGAGGAGGTGGGAAGCTTTTTCAGGTGCCAAAAGCTCCCAATTTAACTGAAAGTCACACTACATTTATAAAGATTGCCTTGATGTGTAGAACATTTCAGCAGTCTCAGTTTCTATTAAAATTTAAGATGAAAAATAAAGGAAATAGAAAAAAAATTATTTCCCCCCGGTTTCATGTTCTTCAGCATGTATTTTTGCAGCTCTTGATATTCGAGGTAGAAAGGAAATTAGTTGTGTTGCTAGAGCCCTGTACATTGGCTGCAGCATCTTTGTTTAACTGTTTGAGAAAGGGGAATGACGCTGGTGTGCAAGATGTCTGGTTGTCCTGCAGGGAGCAAAGGCTGCACATCTGATACTTAACCCTGCAAGGAAATGGGCGAGAAATGATGGAGGGATTGGAAATGAGTGAGCCCTTCATCATTTCTTTCAGCCTTCAGCCACTGACCGCGATGGGTGGACCCTTGCTGGAGGCAGAAATCAATGTTGCATGTAGCGCTCAGCCTGCACAAAGGTTGCTGACATGCATGGTAAGATTTCCATTACTCTCAGTGGTATTTGAGCAATTTATTTTAGGGAAAAAAAACCCCAAAAGTTAGGGGGTTTTTGGGTATTACAGATTTTCCAATTACATTGTCATGGAATCTTAGAACGGTTTGGGTTGGAAGGGACCTCAAAGCCCATCCAGTTCCCACCCCTTGCCGTGACCAGGGACACCCTCCACTAGCCCAGATTGCCCGAAGGCCCACCCAACCTGGCCTTGAACACTGCCAGGGAGGGGGCAGCCACAGCATCTCTGGGCAACCTGTGCCAGGGCCTCACCACTTGCATAGTGAATAATTCCTTCTCTATATCTACTCTAAATCTGCCATCTATTAGTTTAAAGCCACACCCCTTTGTCCTATCCCTATATGCCTTTGTAAACAGTCCCTCTCCAGCTTTCCTGTAGGCCCCCTCCAGGTACTGGAAGGCTGCAATAAGGTCTTCCTGGAGCCTTCTCCAGGCTGAACAAGCCCAACTCTCTCAGCCTGTCCTCATAGGAGAGGTGCTCCAGCCTCTTGATCATCTTTGTGGCCTCTTCTGGACTCACTCCAACAGCTCTATGTCTTTGCTGCACTGAGGACCCCAGGGCTGGATGCAGGACTCCAAGTGGGGTGTCATAAGGACAGAGTAGAGGGGCAGAATCAACTCTCTTGGCCTGCTGGCTATGCTGGTTTTGATGCAGCCTAGGATTTATTTGGCTTTCTGGACTGCAAGCATGCATTGCTGGCTCGTGTTGGTATATCAATCAACAGCCCCAAGACCTTCTCCTCAGCACTGCTCTCAATCCATTCTCCACCTGGTCTATAGTTCTGCCTGGGATTGCACTGATGCTTGTGCAGGACCTTGCGCTTGGCCTTGTTGAACTTCATGACCACGGCTGTCTAGCAAGCACACACTGACATTTCCCACACTGGTCTTACATACTTCAATTTTGATGGATTATTTTTCCTTATAAATATTTCCCTATATGGCCCTTACTAATTTTTTTCTTAATTAAGTGGAATGTTGCTGCTCTTGAATGACTTCTTCACACAAAACTCGTATTTCATTTGAGTAGATTCTGCACCTTTAGCTGCTAAGGCTGTGATGCTGTATTATTACTGATGTCAGTGCCAGATCCACCTCCCCCTTCTAGGAGATTTCTTGGCAAAGGTAGAGTGTTGAGCTGGCTGAGTCCAAGGGAAGCTCCTTTGCCAGTGAGAGCCCTGTGCTGTGTTGCTGTGGACATCCCAGGAAAGAACTGGATGGTGTCTGACCCTGATCACTACCCGGATTTGCCACTCTGCATCCTGGCTTCTTGGTGGAAGGTGCTGCTCCCACCTGCCTTGTTATCCTGCTTGGCTCCTGGTTTGCCATCCCTCATGGACCAGCTGGTCCTCACTGTGCCCTGACAGTTGACACAATTATCCCAGAAAATATGGTTTCGTGACTGGTTGCAGCTTAGCAGCAGAACTTCTTCCTGGCTGTGAGTTTTAAGCTGCCTTAAGTCACAGAGAAGCACTGTAAAATATAAATATTTATATGTGTGATAGAGAGCATCCTTATTCATATAACTAAAATGGAAGGCTTTGTTTTTTGTAAGCTCAGGAAATGCTAGGTCAGATATGCATTACAAAATAGCAGCTGGTTGGACTTTTTTTGTTACAGATTTTGATGAAAAGTGAAATAAGATGAAATCAAAACAATTTTTATTGTATAATGTAATGAAGGTTCAGCCAAGTTTTGAAGTGGACATTTTTCAAGATATTACTTTTTGAAATTTTCAGAATTTCTTTCCTGAGTTCTGATGCGTCATTTTGACCCATAAAGGGATGTGAGTTTTAGATTGCTGTTATTGTGATTTACACCATGTCAGTACAAGTCCTCAGTATAATCCTTGAAATATTTTACTGTATTCTTTATTTCTTAATTTCTAATAGAAAAAAGTTACCTTTTTCACATTTCTCTTGTCTTGCTTGATACTTGAATTAATTTCTCCTTCTGTGCTGTGACAGTGTAAACACTGAATACAACAACAATAGGTAGTTCAACCAGCATTATGTAGAAGATATTCTTACTGATAGTTATTATGCCATATAACCAGCAGTTTATGCACTATTACAAGTGTCCAATCATTACACATGATAAAACAGATACAAGTGCATGTTTAAATAGAAAAACTTTGCAAATATACTTTCATCTTGAATTAAAACACAAAGATGTCAAAGTAACCAAATTTCCAGTAAAGTGGAAATCCAAGGTTTCCCCTAGCTCTGTATCCAGATTTTGTTTTTATGGGAAACTCAGTGACTTGGGATGTTCGTGGCTGAATCAAATCCTAGAGCAGAAAGTTAGCCTACAGTATAAACACTGACATGACTCCGCCCTTTGCACTTGGGCTGATTGCCCCCAGCCTTTATTTTCACTAACACTGCTCACTTAGCTGCGCATATAAACACGTGCATGAGTTTGTCTCAGGGGTAAACCTCTTTTCACTGGAGATTCTGGTTTTCAGTTTTTGCCTTTTGATGCCAACGGGCCTGTGCCACTGAACCCGTCTGCCACAGATTACAGGTGGGGTTATTTCTCCATCAGAGGAGCTGGGAATGCAAGTGCATCTGTGAAACGACCTGCAATGTGAGAGGTATTGTTCAGGACTGAAGCCGGCCTTTTCCCCTGGGGTCCGTATTTCTGGCACGGGAGAGGCAGTCCAGCGTACTGAGGAGAGCTGATCGTGGGTAAAAAGAAACCTGAGGCTAAAGATTTACTTAGGGGAAAAATGTGTAGTGAAGAGTTTTGACTATTTACTCTACAGAGGAGCTGAGAGAAAGAACAGTTTGATTTTAATTTTACTGTGTTGGGGGAGTACAAACTGTGTGAATTGGGAGAGAAGGGGGTTGTGGAAAGGGGGATAGCTGTGTGTGCAAGGTGTTTTTCCAGATGTGCGCCTCCTATCCCTGAGCTTTTCAATTGGATGGGGAGGGGAGTCCTGCCAGGAGGGATAGCGTGAAGTGGAAAAGGTGGGAGAAGGGGTGAGTGGATGTGCAGAACCGGCAGCGAGTGGGATGCCCATGAGAAGGAATGTAAATGTTACCTCCAGCCATTCTCCTGCTTCCTGAGAGGGGAAATATAATTATCCTGCCCTTTCCGTCAAAACGTCTCACTATAGCTCTGGATGGGTAGCTACAATGTAGAGGGAGGTGACCAATTTAGTATAATGTCTGTGTCTAAATCAAGCCTAGTTTGGGTTTATGGCCAAATAATAGCACCCACTACGCTTTGGCTATATTAGTGTATGAAATCACTGGGGATATAATTAAACACTGCTATTCAAAGGCTAGCTTTGTAGTATTTATGTCTTTCTGTATGTCCTGTACATATGAAAGTGCCAAGAATTCAGCAATGGGAGGTCTGGCTTGCAGCTGAATGGTATGTGCATTACCACACTATCATCTAGTGGTGGCAAGAGGCAAAGTGAGGGAGCTGAGCAGTAGTTTGCTTCTGCTTGCATCAGCGTTATCATGATATTGAGTGCAGCCACTGATGTGGTATTGAACAACTGATTTCCCAGCTCTGAAGTCTTTAGTCAGCTTTCTTCTCTTCTTTGTGAAAAGATTGTTTTGATTTATAACAAAGAGACGTGCACTGATTTTAAGTCCAATGGCCAGGTGAGAATTTTGAGAAAGAAGTAAGAAGTGTGCCCAAATGAGATCAATTATCATGCCTTGGAGTTAAGAAAAAGAAAACAACTCAAGCTGTGCTCTGCAGGCCAGCATCTAAATTGCAGGTGCAGATCTTCACCTGGCATCAATCAACTTCAGCAAAGTCAAATTGATTTATACCTGCTGAGAATTTGGCACAGTATCTTCATAAATTCTACTTTTATGCTTGTTTCAGAAAGAAAGAGAGAGAAAGGTATTTTGATATTTATAATTTATTCTGACCACTGTTATTCAAAATTGGAAAATCATTGCTGGGTTATGATCAGTTCAAGAAAAATGCTGAACATAAAAGAGTTGAAGTAGATGTACATTGTG
The DNA here is from genome assembly GCF_964237585.1 of Gallinula chloropus. Lineage (NCBI taxonomy): Eukaryota > Metazoa > Chordata > Aves > Gruiformes > Rallidae > Gallinula > Gallinula chloropus. The sequence continues at coordinate 103,987,294 of NC_140087.1, forward strand.
AAACTTTACCTCTGAAAGTACACAAGGGGTATGATGCAGAACCTAGAGAAGCAGTAAAAGCATTCAACAGAAAGAATAAGTCCTCTATGGTTTTATATTCTGTGAAAATTAAACCTTTGCTTTTTGCTATGCTCAACATTGATTCACAGGAGTAGGCGGGTGCCATCTAGTGAAGAAAACATGTGTTGCGTATCTAAACAGCCACGAATCCAACTTTGTTCCTGCCTCATTCTTCCGTATGATCAGAATGACTGGGACAGACAGAGGCTTTGGAACAGGGAAATAGAGCTATATGTCCAGTTCACTCTGTTTGTGGTGTACACTGAAATAAAAGAAGGTATAAAATGCAAAATATTTTCTGTCTTATTACAAAGTGCCCTGCACAGGTTTTTTTTATTTCATCCTGCTCCCTGATTCTTCCCCAACATCATCACTTCCCTTCTCCTCTAGATAAAAAAGTCTCACATAGTAACTTGTGACTTATTTAGGTAAAGTTCAATATGTCTTCTAAGCAGAAATGTTTACCGTTGACCTTGATGCAGGCAATTCCTTTTACATGCTGATTTTTGGCTACATCTTACCATTCAGAAGCTTCTGAAAGTGGAAGATAAATTCTGGATCCCTTAACCTTGCACTGAAAAAGCATAAATGCATTACAGCTGATATATTGACACCGTGCCTAACACTTAGTGATAGCATCTCTGGTTTATAAACATGCTTTGAGCCTTCTGTCCTGCTCTCTACAGTGTCCTCAGTTTTCCTCTTAAAGCTTCTCTTGTTTTGCATCTAGTCAGACCCACAAGGGAAGTTAATTATACACTTTTATTATATATTCCATACCGTATTATCTTGGAAATTGATTTGCCTGTGCAGTTGCTTTGAAGCATAAGCAATTTAAAATAGATGAATCTCCTTTAAGTCTAAACATATTTTGCTTTAGACTAAATAGAAGATCAACAAATCTAACCCATGAGACAAATCTGCTTCATGATTTTAAATTAAACTGAAACGGACTGGTTGCTAACAGATGAGAAGCCAGTGTTGTTGACCTTATAGTTAGATGAAGCATGGCCTGAGTTTGCTGACACCAGACTGTATCGTGGCATGTCCAAGATTAGCTGACACCAGGGATGATGTGTTTCCTGGTGCTTTGTGGGCCTCACGTCTGGCTGGTTTTATATGAGCCCAAACATGTTTCTGGTGCCACTTGCAGATCAGTATCAAGCAGTGCCTGACTCGGGCATTGACTGGTCCTTCTATCATCAGTGCCAGCCCAGTTTTCAAAAAACAAGGCTGATGTAATCACATACCGTATTTCCTTCTAATAATTTATGAACCTTTTAGCCATTTTCAACCAGATGAGACTGAAGGTCTCAGGGTCCCGTAGTTTTTAAACATTCTGTGTAAAAATCTATGTGGGTAATGAATAAAGATTTCCCTCACTCCCTCCTGAGGAAATGGCTGCAGTCTGAACTCATCTGTTGTTAAGCACCAAAGAGTCATCTTGGACACAGACTATACGAAATCCTAACTGCAGGAGAAGATTTGATTAGAATTTGTCCTTTTTAGGCACTGAAGACTTGAGATAATAGTGACAGGTACTATATGAAACCAGTCTTTCTTGGTCCCATTGCTCACAAAACAGCTCCTCTGTTCTATAATGCCCAATTGATGGTACGCTTGCCGCAGTGAAAAAGGACCATTAGATTACCTCTTATCCTAGAGGAGAACGCTTCCTATACAAGTCTCTTTGAATCATCTTCTCCCTGGTTTGAGTAGAAATGATATATCATAATTTTTTTCACTTAATCCCACATTGATCCTATGCCTTTTTGCCCCATTGTTGAGATCACTAACACAGGATAAAGAGAGAATTTTCAAAACCACTCAGCATTACCCTGGCTCTCCTGAGAGCAAGAACAGGCACCGAGCCAGGCAACATGGAGTCCCACCTTTGCAGCTGGATGTATGTGGCATGCTTTATGCTTGCATTTGTACAACTTTTTATGCCTTTTCTCACTGGATGCACTTTGCTTCCCTTACTCTTTACCTTGTTTATGCTGAGATGGGATATAGGCAAAAAAAAGTCCTTCTGTGCTGTGTGATTGGAGGCTACAGATAAGTGCCTCCACAGAGATCCATTTTAAATAGTGAGCAGACAGGGAAAAACCATTTATCATAAGATCACAAAGAGGAACAAAAGGGGGAATATTTAAAGATGTTATGAAATTTTTAAAGATCGTAAGGGGTATGATGATGATTATGCAGACTAAGTTTATTGCTAGGTATATAATGAAAATTAAAAGAAATCCAAGACAAACACACAGTGGAAATCAATATTAACTAAGGTATTATGTATTAAATTAGTCTAGAAAAGAAGAAAGTAATATTTCATGCAAAAAGGATAGAGGGAAAACAATCATGGGTCATAATTAATTGGGCAGTTCCTTACTTATGTGGCTTTTCTACCTATTTTACCCTTAATTACCCTGAAGTTTTCCTTAGACTAGGTAGTGGGATTTAGCTTATTCAGTTTGCTTTGCTTGTTCTCAGTCCCTGACTTGATCACTAATCTCCTAATAGACCACAGTTCATGTGCTGTGACAATGTTGCCGCTGTTCTGGAGCAGGACTAAAGTAGGCAACGTGGCCTGGCAGATGTTTTATCTAGCTAAAGTCAAATTCTTGCATCCCTGTGAACAGAGGACAGTGGATTAACTTGAATGTCTTGGTGTACCTTGAAGGGCACTAGGTGCCTCTGTGAGGCAGCTCAATTGAGCCCATCATGATGATCAGTTTAGCCTTCTGCTTAATTTCCAGTGACAGCTTCAACATGAGATTTCTGCTGGCTTATGCTCCACACACACAGGCCAAGACCTCAGTGCAGACTTTTAAATTGAAGTGTCCAGATTCCCTTATCAACCCCAACTGCTCCTCATTTGCCAGAACCTCCTAGTTTGTCAGAACCAGAATCTCCGCATGTGAGATAGTCACACTGGCTCTCTTTATAGGCTGTGAGGAGAAATAAGTGCATTCAGGCTATGATTCATCTGTCCTATTTTACATGTCTAAATTGGGCTGGGAATGTTCCTTGTTCTGACTCCTTTTTTTTTTTCCATTGCCCTAAGGTGAGCCCAAGATGACAAGCTAAAATGCAGACATTTCTGTCCAATCAGATGAAAACCATCCATCAAACCTCAGGAGCTTTCACCCCAGAATCCCCATTATATAGAGCTGCCACTCAGAAGTTTCCCTTGCTGACCAACTGTGCTCATCATGCAAGGACAAGAAGCAAGGCTACATGAGGTTGTGAAAGAGGTGTGACCTCCACTAGAAGAGCATAACCTGCTGCGAGTGACCTTTTGTCACATCGCGGATACAGATGCCCATTCTGTCATGCAGCTCAGTGTGGTACTGACTCAGTACCTGAGTCACACTCAGGAAAAAAACCCAGTGCTCTGCCTGCAGAAATAACTCTCTCCCCTTCCCAAACTGGCAGTTACGATCACTGTGACAGAGGCAAGCCGAATTTCTTCTTACTGCTCTTGCATGAGAAAGAGAATAATGGTTGCCTGGCATTGTTTCTTCTTTCCCTGTCCCCTGTGATGAGTACCTTTCCTAGACAGTGCTGCAAAGCAATAAATACCACCTTCCAAAGAGACCATAGCCACAAGCAGAGGTGAGGCAGACACCGTTTCAGGTACTTCCATGAGTGTAGTGCTTGACTAGTTTTGCTAGCAAAAGCTTGACAGAGAAGTCAAGCTGTGGGTGTGTTCCATAACCCAGAACATACTGTATTTCATGTGTTAAAAAGGTTACAGACTTCCTGCTTGTAAATGTAAAATCAAACATCTTCCAGCAATCCAGCTCTAGCTAGGACTATTATGCGTTTTTATAAGCTGGCCCTCAACACCTCACCTAAATATGTGAACTAGGAGACAGAGCAGAAAGAAGGTTTCTTTTGTATGGAGAGTGCAAGAAAAGGAACTCAGCTACGGAGACAGAAAGATCTGAGGGCAAGCCTGGAGCTCTTAGGACGAGATGGTTGCTGGGGGTGAAAAGAAAATAACACTGCCCAAAAGTTCTCTGGAAGGGTTGTGACATGTTCATGGCAGAAGGTCTTACAACCATAGTGCTCTTTCTCTTTTGGACAGGAAAATCCAAAGGGGCCTTAGTGAAAGGTATCTTCAGAGCACGATGTGCTTACAATATAAACAACTTTTTAATACAGGAGATTAAAAATCCTGACTTTTTTTTTGGTGGAAATTAATTTGGTGGACTTTCTGAAAGGGTTTAAGGGGAGGCATATGCTCCACAGCATCTCCTGCATCACACTCTGTGTGTGGGATGTCTGCCCTTTCAAGTGTCTGCTGGGAACAAATGCCATTGTGGGAGAGGGTGAAGGCATTGTGCGGCACAAGTGTCCCTGCTAGTCAGTAGGGAGGGGTCAGTCCTGCAAATCCAGCAGCATTACTGGAGACTACGACTGCATTTGGACTATCCAGAGAACAAATTCCTGGTGGTGCATCACAAAAATGCTTTACTGAGGTGCTGGTACTATATAGGCAACATATTTCTTTTTAATTTGATGGTAAAAGCTTTTGTTTCCTGTGATGAAATAGGAAAGGCTGGAAGATTTTCTGTCTCAAGGTTAATTGCAATCAGATCTTTGGTGCAATTAATTTTAACAGGGGAAGATAATCACGGGTTAGAAGAGAGAAAGGGCAAGTTAAAGAATATTTAGAGGAGTTAGAAATGTTCTAGTCAGCAGGGTCAGGTGAAATGTGGTACAGAATACTTTCCAGAAAGTTGCCAAAACAATTGCTGAACTGTTAGTGATTGTCTTCAGATGTTTATGGCGGATCAACAGGTCTCAGAGTCCTTGAGAAGCTTTCACATCATACTTGTGTTTAAAGTAAAGGAAAAATAAAGTAACACTGGGCAGCTTGACTGGGATACCAGAGCAAATGCTTAAACAGTTCAGTAAAGGCATAAAGTGATGGAAACACTCACTATGGATTTGTCAGGGACACAAGATATTGAATTCACCTTTGTATTTTTTACTTCTTTGCTGATCTGGTAGATGTAGAAAACCAGTAAGATGTGGTATTTCTTGATGCTTCCATGTCAAATGGGGATAACTTTGATTAGTTCCTGATCAACACTTGGAAAATATGACCTGTGAAGTAAGACAAAAAATGGACTGGATTAATGTCCTGTGCAGAGGACAGACTAAACTAGTGATTCCTCATACCTCTCTAGGTTAACCTCCCTGCTGCTGCCTTTGCTTCTTCCATGTCTTACTGCTTCTGACTCCTGCCTGCCTGCCTGCCCCTCAGCCGCTGCTCTTTCTGTTTTGCTGCTGTCCTGCCTTCCCCACACTAGCCCACACTGCTGCTGTCTTCTGCTTGCCTCGTAATTATCACTTCCAGTAGTGGTGGCTGGGAATACAAAAGGCCTTCAAGAAATTGTCATGACTGGCACACCTCACCCCTTGGAAGCCACTGGGCTATATAGTTTCTTCCAGTCCCTTCTATGCCTGTATTTCTGTGTTGCCATGACGCTATGACTTCTCTTCCTGGCAGAGTGTAGTGTGACATAGACAGTGCTTGATAATGAGAGTGAAGCAGAACTGTGCAAAAAGGATTTTGAGCCTTCTTCTCGGTCAGCTGTACGCTCTTCTGGCCACCTACCTATACCTGCCCAGCATCAAGGATGAACAATTATGCTGACTGCCAATAGCTGCGTGGAAGTTGCTGATTTCCCTATCCAGATCCCTTGGAACTCTTGATTACAGATCAGGCACCTTTGGGCTGGCTCTGCAGCAAGAGAAAATCAAGTAATAACAGAATGAGCTTCCCGTGGCTGGTAACATAAGCACTGGTGTTGTGCTGGGCTCCTGGCACAATACAACACAGGCCAAAGGCAGCCAGGAAAATGTTCCCCAAATGAAATCTTGCTGTGAGCATGTTAGGCTAATGTCTGTGATATTAAGATATAAATAGCCATATGTGTTTACACTGCAAAAAGAATTACACCCACACACGTACAATATCACTCTAAAATAAGGAAACATAAACTATTAATGGTTGGCCTTTTCGAATCAACATTAAGTCCAGCAATTGCCTGCTGCTCAGATGTATAATTTTGCTTTGAGGTCTCCACAATATAGTCCCAACTTTGATCTCTTAACAGACTTTCTCTAGCAGATACTGGAGAGAAAACTGGCTGTGCACTTGAAGCCCAAAAAGCCAACCATATCCTCAGCTGCATCAAAAGAAGTGTGACCAGCAGGTCACCACCAGTCAAGGGAGGTGATTCTCCCACTCTACTCTGCTCTTGTAACACCCCAGCTGGAGTCCTGCATCCAGCTCTGGGGTCCCCAGTACATGAAAGACATGGACCTGTGGTAGTGAGTCCAGAGGAGACCACAAAGATGATCAGAGGGCTGGAACACCTCTACTGTTAGGACAGGCTGAAAGAGTTGGCCTTGTTCAGCTTGGAGGAGAGAAGGCTCCAGGAAGACCATATTGAACCCTTTCAAGTACTTGGAAGGGCCTACAGGGAAGCTGGAGGGGGACTGTTTATCAGGGAGCATAGTAATGATCTAATTTTACCTGTGGGAGATACTAAGGCACAGAGAAATAATCAGTTTTATGAACTGTATCACTGCATGCCTGTGACAAATATCAGAATGAAACCTGAAATTCTTTAGCATAGCCTTCTGCTTTAATTAAAGTTCTTTCCTAAAAGTAGTGGTTCTCAGGAGTCTTAGTAGATGTACAAGTTGAAATTATACAGATACAACTCATCTTTTGAAAGCTTGGAAGTGAGATTTTTGACTTCTGAGGGTGGGGATGGACAGTCTGCAGCAGAGCTCATAAAAAGGGAGTTACCTTCTGTTTAGCAAAACCCTCTTCTTTCTATAGATCAGTATCATAATCTGGTTTTGGGTGCCTTTAGAATAAATGGCATCAGTTACTATAAATGAGAGAGATTATTAATCAAAAACCAAAAGAATATCCTGCCCACCTGCTTTGTTATGAAGCCCCATTCTTATATCCATTTGCATGAAACAAAAGAGATGATAATCTTTAAAATCAGTCGTAATTTAAAGATTGTTTGTACATTGCATTCCTGAATCACTTATAAATCAAAAGGAGGAGAACTCAAACTAGCCAGTGTCTCCTAGAGAAACTGCAGGTGACTGCTGCTACAGGCAGATGTGTATCTTGGAACTGAAATGCTTTCAAATGTCATGTGAAATAACTTGAAAATTTTAGAAGTAGGAATTACACACAGAAGTTGATGACCGTGAGAAAACATGCATGTGGATTTAGGACTACAGGCTAGACATTACCCTTCCCATCTATACTAATAAACCTGTGACAAGGCTCTGACAGATTTAGCTACAGCAGTTTCAAATGGTACTTCCCCTGCCTGTCCTAGTTTTGTGACAGAGGTTGCCAGCACTTAGCAGAAGAGGCACTTCAGCCACAGGTAGCTGCACTTTAGCCACTACCTGGTCACACCTTACATATTAACACAATTCTCTCTTCACAGTGGATGGGGTTACTCTTAAATGGGGTGACTGCATTGTGCACACGCATCTGGCTCTGCTGCTGCCAGAATAATGACAGCAGTTTCTGTCAGAGAAACGAGGGGAAGAGCCTGACTGGTAACGTTCAGTCTGGAAATCAGTGGCCAGTTCAGGCCCCGGTTCCTGCAATGGCACCATCACACCAGCTATCAGGCAGGCTGTTTTTCTGATGACAGACATGTTATGTGCTGCATACCCTGGGTAGTAAGATGCACAGTTGCAGAGGATGTTGGACTGAACCTTAGAGATCACCTGGACCGAGACCCTGCTCAAAGCACGGCTAACTTCACACATGGCTACTCACATGTACTGGCAGACATTAACATGTCTCTGTAAACTGATTTCATTGAGCTTTTGTTTTTCACATGCTCTGCAGGAGTAGTTCACTTTTATAGATTAAGAACAAAAGGGTGGGGGTTTGGTTTTTTTTGAAGATAAAGTTCTTGGTTATAAATGGAAGCTGTTGTGCTTTTTTTGTGCTTTTTTTTTCTTTTTTTTTTTGCTTGTTTGACATATAAATTTTCACAAAGTATTAAATATCTTCCTTTTAATAGATATTGTTTCCAACAGGGGAGTTTTTTTCTCCATCAGGAAAGCTATTAAAGGTACAGTAGGCTGATGTTCAGCTTCAGCAAGACTGGAGAGTTTGCATGATGTAAAAACCAAAAAAATCCAGTGGGGTCAGGAAGAGAAAAAGTAATCATGATGTGCATAAAGAAATAGATAGTTCACATGTCTAGTTTTATGTTGGTATTACACAGAAGTTGGCAACTGTGCAATACATTTTAGGATTTTTTACTCATATTCCTTTACCTCTCATGATAGTTCTTCTTGGATCTCAACTCTCCAGATGAGATGGGTAGAACGTTGCATGTTCTGGTAGATGGTGTGAAAGTTTATGAGCATTTAACCCCTATTCACAGAATCACAGAATTACAAGGTTGGAAAAGACCTGTACGATCAAGTACAACTGGACGCGCTAATTATTCAAATCATATTTGTATTCTTGTTCCTACATCCCCCTGACAGTGTTTCAGATGGATTTGTATTCCTTAGGCAAGGAAACCAGCTGAGTATATTTTGGAGTGTAGTCACATCCTTTGAGAATTGTGAAAATGAGAGAAACAATGAAATTTTACAATTACCAACCTCCAGTTGGCCAGAGAAATAGGAAGCCCTTGCAAAGAATTCTTTTGCATTTAAAAAACAAATCCAATATTGGGACAAAATTTCAGTGGCACAACAACTAGTACGAGGCAGAATTTCTAAGAGAAAAAAAGAGGTAAAATTAAAATACATTTTTTGACTTGTGTTCATCTCATGAACCCCTGGCTTTACAAGCTCCCTAGTAAAACAGTTTCTGCGAAGCATTGTTGGCAGAAGGTTGAAGAACTGAGAAAGAAAGCTACTGGGAATGTTCAGAGGGGTGAATTATTAAGGAACTGGGTACCCTTATAGCTCAGACAGCTTGGGACACTGTTGTGGTAGCATGCTTGGTGCTGTGGCATGCTGGAGCCAGCTGGCTGCAGAGTTAGGCAGTACCCCTGGAGAGTACTATCTTGATTTCCAGCTGTCCAGGGAACCGGTAAGCCTTACTGGCTCCATTACCAGATTGGACAGTGGCTGAGAACACTGCCAGCAGCACTGCTTATCAAACCCCTAAAGAGCTCAAGAGATTAAGCACCACAGGAGTTGGCTTGATAGCACACTTTAGCAGCCAAGCACCCAGGAGATGGGCAAGGGGCAGAGTGGTCAAAAATTAGTAGATTTTCCATGAAGGTTGCAACGTAATTGGCATATGCTTGGGGAATGCTTTGATCCATTATTTTCTGGTTGCTGCTGGGAAATTTCTGATAAGCTCCAAATCTAAAACCAAGTAAAAATATTTACTTTTTTTTTTTTAAATGAAGTGATAAGATACTTAGGCTTCATATTACACCATGTACAGTAGCCTGTACTATAGACAAAGGACCTTGTTTTGCAATGTCTTTTCCCTTGTTTACACTTTTGAAAGTGACTGTAAAGTAGGTTATACAGTGAACACTCTAGTGAAAAAGCTCAGATACCTTCTAAGACATATTTCCTGTGGCCTGTAGCTGTTCTTCCAGTGGAGAAAGAATTTTTACAAGCTTGATTATGATTACACAACTTTCTGATTTTTGATTACAGTTTTAATTCAATTGCTGGCTCATTACTGCCATAATAACAACATCTGAAAGGTACTAATCTGTAATCAGAACTCAGGCATAACAATATGGTTGAAAGTTATTTCTGTGAATAAAATGAAACATTTTGTCCTTCAATTACCATTTTATTTCATTGTTGGGAAAATAATAGTGCAAAACCTCCTTTGGACACATCCCTCTTCTGATGGCCTCTCTTTAAGAAGCAATTGAAAATGTCACCTTACATCTGATAGGCTTTAAGTAAATTATTCTGGTAATATTAATATATATAAAACTCTCACTTAAGTCAACATGGTTAAGGTGAATTTATATTACTTTGGAATTGAAAACAAAATTTAACATATTGAAATGAACATCTGCTGCTTCTACTGTAGACAGACAAATACTTTGCTTGATGAAATTTACAATTTAACTGAGATTTAATTGTTCTGTTTATTACAGTATATATAGCTGCCTGCATTTAACTGAGAGCAGAACATAGAGTAATAGTCTAGAACTTAAACCAGATCAGTTTGCTCACATGGAAAATCAGACAGATAGGAGACAAGGAAAAGGATCTCAGGTAATACTGAATACCATTCAGATGATAAGTAACAGCAGTCTTTAAATGACGCTCAGGAGTTGGAAGAAGCAATAAAAATGGGTCATTTTATGGTCATATTTTCCAGTTCTTACATGATGGTTGTAATAATTTACTTTATGCTTGAAACAACTATAGTATGAAGCACCCCTGAAACTATTGACATTTCTTCATTCACCGAGAACGTAAAGCTCCAGTTTTCATACAACTCTCCTGTTTAACCATCAGGCAAAATTAATCTGTGTTGGGCTGTGAAGAGCTTCATGCATATCTGAGTACTTTGTGGTGTCACGAGTCTATTCTGCAATTGCCCTTATATTCATTTTTTCCTGCTTTGCAGTGAAATTTATTAATTCTGAAAATGTTCCTAAACTTGCCAGTGGTTATCACACAATACAGATGTATCCAGATTGAAGTTCTGCAACTGAATGATTTTGTTACCCAAATTTCGATTATGGTGTAAATGGTCAAAATAGTCCTTTTAATGAGGCCAAAAGTCCAGACAAAACCAATGAAATCTTTAAAGGCTTTCCTTTGCAGCTCAGGGTCCCAATGAACACATTTCACTTTTTTTATGCTTACAATGAATGTTTAGCTATGTTTTAAACCATACCTATCTATGTTTTAATCTAGTCATACACTTTTTCTCAAGACTTTTCAATTAAACTTTTCCTTTCACATCTAAAGGTGGAGAACATTCTCCCACTCTCCCCCTTCCTTAGTCTAGTAGTTTTCTGGAAGCCAAATTAGTATGTGAATGCTGCCCCTAAACACCAAATACATTTAATACAAATACTTAGAGAAATTTTTGATTGCATGTGAATTCTTTGAAAATTAATTGGGATGTGTTACAGGTTTTTTATTGCTTTTTAGTTGTAGATTGATTTTTATTTTGTAACCTGCATTTGTACATAGTTCTCAATGTTGCCACACTTTCATGAGCTGAAAATAATATTTGCAGCTAAGTTTACAGGTTGTGTGTATTTCTTTATCTTAGTTACAAAAAAAGTTGGTTTTTTTTTTTTTTTTGGTTTTGTTTTCTGTTCAACAGGCACAATCAGTCCATTGCCCATCAGTGGGCATCAGGGACAGGGATTGCCTGCTGATATGAGGTAAACCTTCTTTGCTGGAAAGTATGATCCTCATATGCTGATTCAAACAGCATGTTTGAAGCAACATAAAAGGCTAAATTTTACAAAATGTAAAAGGCTGATTATAAAATAAGATTTTTTTTATCTGTGTAAGGATAAAACTTGTAAGTCACTGTTTGCTTTACTAGTCCAAATGACCTTTTTTCCATCCTTAGTACCCCTTTCTATAATGTCTTTCCTACTGGAAAGGAGTAAAACTCTCAAGAAAACCTAGAAGCCTAGATAAAAAAATGTTACTCTTGGTGGGATCCTTATAACTTGTGGGAAATGTCAGGGAAGGGGAAAGCACCTCCACACAAGCCACAGCTGAGTTCCTGCATTCTTTGCCGTCTCTGCAGCTCTGGGAAGCTGGCCACCCTCCTCAGCACTTGATAAACATTTATTTGAGAAAAAGCGTGAAACAAAATCACAAAATAGGCCATAGGAATGACCCATACAGAGAAACAAAAGCTTCATATTGCACATAGGCCTTACCAGTTTTAAAAGCTTGTTTTCTGTTAGCTGGGAAGCAGTCTGTCACACCCACCTCAGAACTGCAGTATCAGCTTCTTTGTGTTACCCAGGATATTTAACATGTAACCCCAGGAGTTTTTAACACTCCCACCACCTGTGTAAATCACCCCCAGGCAGAGCCCATAAGCATGCAGCACAAAATGACCGAGTTATGCCAAAGAGATTCTACAACAAAATTACTCACAAAGGCTGTCATGAGTTTAATTTTTGATATTTTCCCTTTTCCTTCCTCCTTTTTCCACTTGTACTGCCTTGGGACAGGCTGGGCATTATACCCGGGGGGCTTCTCTCAGGATAAACAGGAAGGAAGAAAGGAAGCGATTTTCTGGTTCCCAGTTGCACCCTCAGGGGAGACTACAGGGCTGTATGGTGCCCATCCTGGGCTTGTGGGGCAATGAGGGGCTGTCATAGTGTTTGGTGGAGAAGGGGAGAAAACCTTTATGAAACCTCCCAGTGACTGTGGTTTCCAGCCCTTTGTCCTTGGCCCAAAGAACTTCTACAGTTAAAACTGCCACATGTGATGAGGCTGAAATGTGGCCAGTGAGGGAAAGGGATGTCCTGGCCTGAGTTGCCTGTGGCCTGTGTGGTTATGAAGTGATAAAATCATTACCAGGATTTTATCATTATGAGTTACCGTGTTCCAGCCAAAACAGGCTTGAAAATGAAAAAAGGGAGAGTGAAGAGAAAGATGTAAAAAAATGAAAAGGCAAATTGCTTACTGAAGAAGACAACGAAACTTATTCAGCCAAGTTGCTCCTCTGGGAAACAGTGCCGATCAAAGGGGTTTTTTTCTTTCTTTAATGCTGTAATTAATTTGTCACCCTGCAAGGCTTTTCAGTGCTGATCTTAAAATTGTCTGCTTTCCTATGGAGTGCTGTAACAAAGTTTTGCTGTTCCTGCTCTGAGAAGGCAAGATTGGGACTGTCAGTAGCAGCAAAATAAAATTTTGAGAGTGATGGTGCTCACAGTAAGCAGTAAATTCTAGCAAGAGAGATCATTGAACGTTTAGGTTGTTATGTATTTTATCCTGAAATTCTGAGTGAATAATGGATAATATTCCCAAATGCACAAACATCTGTTATGTTTCTGTTTTGTCAAGAAAGAAGCTAGTCAAAACCAGTAAGATTTATTCAGTTTTACTGTTGCTCTGAAGAACTTTGGAGTACAGTAGAAATAGTCAAGAGGCCTCATCAGCTTCTTCTTTTTTTTTTTTTTTTTTCCCCTTGGACAGTACTAGACCCCAAGTACTGCTGTAAAACAGTACTTGTGAGTGCCCTGGTTTTGTGCTGTGATTTAGATTTAGGATGAGAATAATGTTGATAACACAGTGACAGTTTTAGTTGTTGCCAAGCAGTCAGGGACTTTTCAGCTTCTCATACTGGCCTGCTAATGAGAAGGGGGGCACCAAAGAAGTTGGGAGGGGACACAGCCAGGACAAGTGACCCAAACTGGTCAAAGGGCTATTCCATACCATGCAACATCATGTTCTGTTTATAACTGGGGATGGGCTGAGAAGCTGAGTGGCATCTGGGGGTCTTGATCAGCAGCAGCAACTTGGGGCCTTGCACAGGACTGATTTTGAAGTGATGGTGTTTGTCTTCCCAAATAATTGCTATGTGTGATGGTACTCTGCTATCTTGGAGGTGGCTGAACACCTGCCTTCCCATGGGAAGTGGGGAACGAATTCCTTGTCTTACTTTGCTTGTGCATGTGAGCTGAGAGGCTGGACTGTTTGGGGATCTTACATGGCAGCAACAATCTTAGATGGAGAGAAATTGTTTCATCACTTGTTTTGTGTATAACAACAATAGTAATAACACTGCCAATGTTCTTTTTTGTGTGTCCTTTTAAACATTTTATCTCAACCCATAAGTTTTCTCACTTCACTCTTCTGATTCTCTCCCACATCCTGTTAAGAGAGGGGTGGTGAGTGGCTGGTTGGTTCTTAACTGCTGGCTGGGACTAAATCATGACACTGAGTAATTTTTGTTTATAATTTTTAGTTTTTCTTACATAGTTTAAACTATATTTAGAAAGTAGGTGATTTTTTTGTAAGGACGCACATAGTTTCTTGAAAATGTGTTAGCAACCAAAAGAAGCTTTTTCTTTGTCTATTTATCCTTCATCTAATTTTTTGTGCTTGTCTGACAGAATTTTTGGTAGTGCTGTGCTAGTTTTTGGCATTTCCAATGGATCCAAAAGTTTTAAAATTTAACCTGCAGTTACGCTGTATTGACGATTTCACTTCCCTGTGAAATGAAATAATTTCTCATATGCATGAACAAGATTAGCTAGTTGGCATAACTCAACTTTAAAAAGTTGTTTTAAGCAGTTTCTTAGCTGTGCTGTGGTACTGAAGATTACATAGAAATTTTGGTCAGATTTCATTGAAAAAGATGACTGCAGAAATAAAGGATGTTTTGGTCTTGCCTTTTGGTCTTGCTTTTTGGTTTTGCTTCTTTTTCTCCAGAGAGCTTGTTGATATCTGAACTGTGGATTTAAACATCGCTGACATGTACATAATGGTGCCTATGACCACTACCTATACTATCTCCATGGATCAACCTGTTTAGACAGCCAAAATTATTTCAAAATTCAGATTTTAAATGATCATTTACAGAAATCTGTACTGGTGCTGTGGAGTAAATACATCCACAAAACTCCCTCTCTATATACTTAAATATACACAGAAATGCAATGTATCAGAGCAGTCATCACAAAAGTTACTTGTAGACCAGAACTTGACCCACAGTGATTCTGTACAATTATGTTAGTCATGAGGCTGTTGTGTTGCAGAGGTGTGGTTTCTTCGCTACCTACAGTCATGAGAAGATGTATAACAGTATTCAGATAGAGTTTTGGACTCAGGACTGAGAGCTGATAGAGGGCATTCTTTCTATTGCCTTAGTAAATTATTTTGTGTAACTATTTCCTACAGTTACACATGGCTAGTTCTCTCTTGCTGGCTATCTGGAGGCAATTCCTGGCCAAAGAGTAGGATTTCAGAGTAGCACTTTTTAGGTGTTTTAAAGCCTCCAAACATGGGGAGTCCTATGCCTGATGAGATTTTGCATTCTGTGCTGGTGACAGTGCATAACATTTACTTTCCAGTTCTGGAAAATTGAAACGATGGTGCCCATGTCCTTTTTTGGTGCTTTCTTAAACCTTTGTTAAGGATTTCACAGTGAGGCCAAAGTATTTTTAGATTCTCTATTCCATTTGGATACAAATGAACAAATTTTATCTACTGTGTCTTTTTCCCTCTGCAGTTACATTGAAATAAGAATTAAAAAGCCTGAGGGGAAAAGGAAAGAAATGATGGTACCTGTTTAATTATGAATACCGCCTGTTCAAATTACTATGAAAAAATACCCATTCATTACTTTATGCTTGTATAATTTATGTTTAAAAGTTAAAATATGCTATTTCAGGGAAGAATATGATATGATAATAATATCAATTTACCTGAGATTCATTATATAAAAATTTGGATACAAAGATAATGTTACTCTTGAAGTTCATCTTAACTTTCCTTTGTCCCTACCATGTAATTATTTAAACATCACATGACTGGCAATAAATATTTTCCATACTTTTAGGAATTCAGAGTAATTATTACACTTCCATTTCTTGCTGTAGATTGTACAAGTAGAAGTTCAGGTTGTGTAAGCTATAGATGACATTTAGTGATTAATAGCAGAGCTGTGGAACTGTTGAGTTTGGAAGGGACCTCTGGAGGTCACCCAGTCCAAACCCCTACACACAATGGGCCAGCTGAAGCAGGTTACTCAGTGCCATATCCAGCCAGGTTCCCAGTGTGTCCAAGGATGGAGACTCTGCAGACTGCCTGTATAACCAGTTCCAGTGTTTGATCACCCTCATTGTAGAAAAGATATTTTTTCTTTCTTATCTGATCTCAGATGATTTCAATCTCTCAGCTGAAAGTGTTGCCAGGTAAGTAAGGTCTTCCCAGTTTTATGCCCCATTATGAAGTCAAAGAGACTGGCCTAGCTCACATGGGTGTTAAATTAGCTTATTTGGATTTGAACTACTACAGAAGATAAAAACCACTCAAAATTCAAAAGTAAATACCATAGATCATAAACTTAAATCTAATTTCTAACTCCTTGTTTTACAAACAGAGTAAGTTTTGATTGCACGTAATCTAGCTACCATAGGGAGTTTTTGAGGCAGCATTCATACAGAGGAAGCAGTGTTAAACTGTGTATTCTTTCTTAGCCATTTTTGGTAGCTTGACCTGCTATGTGTATATTTACATTGCCACAGCTCTGTTGTATTTACTGGTGCGATAGCTCCTTCCTGCCTGAGACCTAGCAGACAAAATGGAAGGCTGTGCCCTACTGAAGTCCTTCTGAATGCTCCAAATAGATCCCAGGTGGTTCAAATGCCTTTGTTGGAATTTAAGCGAACTAAATGGCAGGCTGTTTTAAGACTGGAGGAAGCCCTGAATACTATGTGCATATGCAGAGTAAATCTTATATATATATATATATATATATATATGCACAATATATCTGTACTTTGTCCAGTCTTCTCCATCTGCTGAGAAGGCAGAGTCCAAATTACTGGATGTATGTCCTGTGTCATCGAATATTTAATTTTGAATCTATTCTTGCAACACATGTGCTGTATAGTGTAGTGTCCCTCAATGTGATATCAATCACATAGCATGCAGAGGTCCTTTGGGCATGCTTAGCCACTCAGAGCTTGTTATTATCATTCTGAATGGGATCTTTGCCTTCTTTCATATGGCACTGAAGGCAAATAGGATAGGGAGTTAAATGAAAAAAGGGAGAGTGGAAGGAAAAGGCTTTTGATAACTTTCTAGATTTTGAATTATAATTGGATTTTGATTTGAAATAGAGATTTACAATAGTTATTTTCTGTCTCTGCCATTGCTTTCAGAGAAAAATATAGTGAAAATGAACTGGGCTGCACTGCTGGCTCCACTGAATCAGTACCATTTTTACTGAGAATATATAAATAAAGTTAAATCCAAGCAACTTTTATAGAAGAGATGTATTTCTTGAGGTTTTTGTTATTGCCTTGATACATATTTGATATAAATTAGTCAACTACAGGTTTGTAAAATGGCATAGTAAAACCTATTTAAATTAACATTTTAATGTCTGTGAATAAAAAAACCCCTACCTGTAAATTTATATTCTTGGATCTGCATTATCAAAGCTATTTTAATGAAACAAACATCTAATTTTTGTTTCTAATTGGTCCAATTTGAACAGTAGCATTCATCTTTGTACAGCTATTTTTGATGTAACATCATTTGGATGAATAGACTGAAGTTACAGAAATGTTTACAATCACTGCAATATCATTAATGATAGCAGGACTTTGTATAGCATAAAATGAAGCAAAGTGTTACCAGCAATGTCTTTTTCAGTAGGTATGGAAGGCAGGTTTTAGAGTTGCTGGCCTACTTACTATAAATATTCAGCTGTTTATTCTGTTTTGGGCTCCTGTGTGGGAAATCCTTTTTGATTTCAAGTTTCAGTTTTTCACTTCTTGGCTTAGCAAATATTGGAAACATGGTGGTGGCAGCTTATTTTCTCAGGGGAGAGAGCTTATCAGGCCATTTGACAGTGACTTCTCTGGTTGATTAAATTGTGTCAGCTGCCTCAGAATAGAGAAGTCTTTTGGACAAATGGTGAACATGACACAGGTTCTTGAGGATAGAAGACATGAAACAGTGAAAACCTTGGGATTCCTCAAGTATGACAGATTTTCCAAAATACTGACAAGTAACATATTGCACTGAAGAAAGACAGTATTTGAAACTAGCACTAGTGTTTGCATTTAAGGAATGCTTCTGAGAAGGAAATATTTTAAACATCTTGCTTCAGCTAATGACATATGATTTACTTTTTCTGCAGATTAAACCAGTAATTCATAGTACTACCCGTGTGCCTTCCAGATGGCAATTTATCTTTAATAAGCCACATAATATCAAGTAAGTATATTATAAATCAGACATTTATATTTGGTTTTAAGTTTTTTACCCCAACAGTATATACAAACTCCCAAATGTCTCTGTTCAGTTAAAAGCTGAATGTTTGCAGTGAAACTCTGGTTAACCAGGTGTGACTTGGAATGGTCAGTCTCTATCTTGACTTAGATACTATGAATTTAAATCAAATTTCTATGGGATGAAAATGGGCCTAATTTATCTAAAGTATTCTTAAGGAAGGAAATAAATTGAGAGTGGCAATGTGTTGCAATGCACAGTTATTTTATGCTAGTGAAATATAAAAAAAACCCAAAATATTTGGAAAAGTTATATGGTGCAATATGTCTACATCATTAAATAATAGGATAGAATGACACTTAATCTAGGGGTTATTTAGAAAAAAAAGTCTCAGAATCACAAAGCATCACAAATTTCTAAAACAGCGAAGTGTTAAAAACACTATCTGTGTTTTGTAGGTGCTGGTTTCTGCTTTTCCTTAAAATTAGGGAATCTATTCTTTGTACCTATATTTCTGCTAATTTAATTTTAGTGGTGTCATCCACTTATCATGAAAACGGTGGCTACTTTTCCCCTTTTCCCTTTACGGCATAAATATATTTTTTTCAAGTAAAACAGACAAAACAGTTTACATAGCTCCTTCTTTATTTTTCTTTTTATTTTTTTTCTGCAGCTGTGCAGTTGATTTAGGCTTTTTTTTTTTTTAATTATGAAAAGGAGTCAATCAGAAAAGTAAAGAAATCAAGATCCTCCTAAAGCTCTTTACTTGCCATGCGTAAACAGTCTCACCAAGAAAATCAATGAGACAGAACAACTTTGCAAGGAAACTGAAGTACTTTGTAACAATATCATCTCTATGCAAATAACAAATAGATTTACTTTTTATTGTTTTGCACACAAATTGTGTACAGTTGAATCGTGACAGAGCACTGGAACAGGCTGCTGGGGGCGGGGGTGGAGTCTCCTTCTCTGGAGATAAAGACCCATCTGGATGCCTATCTGTGTGACCTGTCCTAGGGAACCTGCTTTGGCAGGAGGGTCAGACCAGACGGTCTCTGGAGGTCCCTTCCAACCCCTACACTTCTGTGAATCTGTGACTGTGAACTTAAACAGTTAATTCTGTGAACTGCTAATGAAGCCTGATCTCTTATAGATTTTTGTCTTATATTTCATAAACTCTCTATAAAATTCCTGAATAATAAACCAGGATAATAATCCACCTTTATCTTTGGTCACCTTGCCTGGACACACAAAGGGATGTGCTATGGCTGCGGATCATACCAATAAGTCCCACTACTCAAGTAATGTGTAGAACAAAATTCAAGCAAGTTACCTTTGGAATTGTGATGAGTCCCACACAGCAAGGCTGTAACAGTTTAACTGTGCAGAATGGGAGAGTAAAGTTTTGGATATGAAATGGAAAAGATAACAATATCTTGTTTCTTCACTCTTAAGACTTATTTAATGGAGAAGCTGTAATTTGAAGTGATGAGCATTCAAAAGCATAACTAGAGAAAGAGCTACTAGTAGAACTTTTTAGAAGTTGTTTATCTATCCCCCATGTTTTAATTTAATGTCAATGCCTAATATTTTAAGCTATTGTTGTGACAGTGTGTACACGTAGGTAATTCTAACAAGTTACAAAACTGGAGAGATCTGCAGTTTTTGCAAGGTCATCCTTTAATTAGACTATTTTTCAATGACCTTTTATATTATCTCCACTTAACACCTCCACCTGAACACCAATTATTCTGGGAGAAGCTTGGGAAAAAAATGTGTTCACATCATTAGCTGAAAATCAGTAGACTTAGATTCTGACAACTGTAGAATGAGTTCTGTGCTTGAAGACAACACTGATGGTGGTGTTATTCTCTCTGTATAGAAGTAGACAATTAACCCCAAAGCTTCGTATGATCTTCTCTGGAATAGTGTTATGGAGGTCTTTGAAATAATCACAATAAATCCTATAGAATGGTTTGCATGTTAAAGCAAATAACCCATAAATAAATACAAAGCTAGGACAATTCTCAGAGTGCAGACAGAATCACAGAATCACAAGGTTTGAAAAGACCTTTAAGATCATCAAGCCCAACCAATCCCATCCTAAGCTAAACCATATCCCTAAGTACCTCATCTGCCTGTCTTCTAAACACATCCAGGATCTGTGATTCAACCACCTCCCTGGGCAGCCTGTTCCAGGCCCCAACAACTCTATCAGTAAAATTTTTTTTTGATATCTAATCTAAACCTGCCCTGGCACAGCTTTGTGCCATTTCCTCTTGTCCTGTCTCCTGTTACTCGGCTGAGGAGACCATCACCCACCGCTCTACAACCTCGCTTCAGGTAGTTGTAGGCAGTGATAAGGTCTCCTCACAGCCTCCTCTTCTCCAGACTAAACAGCCCCAGCTCCCTCAGCTGCTCCACATAGGATTTGCCCTCCATCCCCTTCACCAGCCTGGTTGCCCTTCTCTGCACTCACTCGAGGACCTCAATGTCCTTCTTATGGTGAGGAGCCCTGAACTGGCCACACTATTTTTAATGCAGGATGCCATTGGCTTTCCTGGCTGCCTGGGCGCACTGCTTACTCATATTCAGCCTGCAGTCAACCAACACCCCCAGGTCCTTCTTTGCCTGACAGCTTTCCAGCCAGTCTCCCCTAACCTTGTATCGCTGCATAGCGTTCTTATGTCCCATGTGCAGGATTCTACACTTGGCCATGTTAAACTTCATCCCATTGGTCTCAGATGCAATTTAGGAAATGTTGTCATCAGGCTAATATTGAAATATTTAATTTTCTGTAGTAAAATAATCACATGTGATTCCAATGCCAAAATAAAGAGCTAAGGTTAAAAATGTAAATTGAAGATCTCTGACACGTGATCTGAATTGAAAGGAAAGGAAATATGTGTTTATTTCAATAATTCTTGAGCACCAATCTTCTATTGGCAAATGAAAGTAACAGAATTTAGAGATGAATAATATGCTTTAGGTCATATAGTTAATTCCCATGACTGCCATGCCTTAAACTATACAATGCATTTCCTTTTCTACCCTAGATTTATATGTTTCTAGGGATGAAGTTTCTAAATCAACCCTCAGAGGATCATTCTACAGTTTTGTAATTTGCATTAACAGTAAGGTCTTTGGATAGCTTCTTTTTTTCCTTAAATTTGAGCAAAGATTTTTGTTGTCAACATACATTATATATTTGAAGGAAAGAAACTACTATATATTAAGAATGGGGTCATCTTTACTTTCAAACTGAATGCTTGTTTCATGCACACGGTCTCCAGGATTTACGTGATTTTACTGAAAGTTCCACTAGATGGCCCCAGACCTCTTCCGAACGCAACCTTTATTACTTCAAGATGTTGTTTTAAAGAGGCATGCAGACATAAATATTTGCTCTTGGCTGAAATTTGACACACTGCTAGGACTTGCCCCAGGCTTTTTTTTTTTTTTCTTTCTTTCTTTCTTTTATTTCTGCAAACCTAAAAAAAAAAAAAAAAAAAAACCAACCCAAAATAACCAAAACATATTCCTGGAAAGCATTTTACTTTCCACAATATTCTGATCTATACAGGTTGTTGCATTATGCCACTTACAAGCTAAACAGGTGATTAAAATGTTGCCTTGATGTTGAAACAAAAAGTATATTGCTATATGAAACATTAAAAAAGAAAAATAGGGAAGAAAGGTGAGCAATATTGAGCATTTAATTCTTAGCTGCATAAAGAATTGCTAAATTAAGTTATAACCCTTAAATTACACAGAAACACCTTCAGATTCCTGTTTGATATACATAGCTGATTTATTTAAAGTTATTTAGTTGTGGAAGAAGATACAGAATTACTTTCTAAAGCATTTTAGAGCACTTTTGCACCACTGTCAGTGTGGAATGGCTGATTTAAGTCTAGGTGGCAAAATCCCTCTTAAAGCCACTTTTTTTCCCAGCTCTAAATTTGTAAATGCTGCCTTCTGTGCCATCCCCTTTTATGTTGCAAGACAGGGCAGCCCACTTGCAAAATGCTGGACAGCTATTTTTTTACATACTTTCGTAGAGGTTGGAGTAGGTTCTAAACTTCATCATTGTTTTGGTTGAGAGATTGGATATAAGACTTGATATATAGTGAGAGATTGGATTTGAGACTCTTGATACCAGTTATAAATACTAAATACTACAATACAGTTAATGTAAACGTTTGTTGTGTCATTTATAGTTTCAGAATAGAAATGATTATTAGGAAATTATTTATTGGTAAGAATAAAATAGGCAAATTTGCAAGGAATTTTCAGTTGAGATACAATATAAAAAAGTGAAAAGATTTAATGAGTGAAAATGAATGAAAAGTCAATGAAAGTTAAATATTAAGATTGGTATCACTAGTGGAATAGGAAAGGAAAGCTTGAATGGATTGTGAGTTATGCATAATCTTCAGAGGGTGTAAAAGAAACTTAAACTTGTGGAGTAATGGGAAGAAGTGAGAAGTTTGAAGAAGGAAAGATTTGTAGTACTAGGGGCTAAGGAAGGTGGTTCTTGTGGAAAATATAATCATTGAAAAGGAGACCATAGTATTCACACAGAAGATTAAAACAATCTAATTTTCTGTTGGTTTAGTGGAATCTAGATTAGGAGAAGAGTTTATTTTGTAAAGGAAAGAAAGAATAGAAGAAAGAAGAGAATAAGGAAAAATTAGAAAATAAAGCATGGCTTTAGAGAATCTGCTATTGAAACAAAATCACACAGAATCACAGAACTGTTGAGATCAGAGGGGACCTCAGGTAGTCCAGTCCAAATCCCTGCTCAGAGATAGATCAACTAGAGAATGTTGTTCAGCCTCATACCCTGTCAGGATCTGAGTTTCTTCAAGGGCAGAGACCTTGCAATCTGTCTGGGCAACCTGTTCCAGTGTTTGACCCACCTACATGTGAAAAAAGTTTTTTCTTATGATTAAGTGGAATTTCCTGTCTTTTGGTTTGCAGCCATTGTCTTGTGACTAGATATCACTGCAAAGACTGTTTAATTACTGCCCCCACCAGAAATTTATACTCGCTGATAAGATCCAAGAGAGCCTTTGCTTCCCCACACTGAACAGTTCTTGGCTTCTTTCTTGTAGCCACATATATACTCCAATGCCTTCCCCATCTTTGCAGTTTTTTGCTGTTCCTGTTCCAATATGCCCATATCTATCTTGTACAGAGAAGCCCAGAACAGGATGCAACACTCAGATATGGTGTCAGCAGTGCTCAGTTAGAGAGAAAGGATCACTTCCCTTGACCTGCTGTCAATGCTTTGCCTACTACAACTCAGGAGGCTGCTGCCCTTTTTTGCCTCAAGGACATGTTGTTAGCTCACACTCAGAAAGAAGTTCCAGAGCAATTCCTTTTGTGGCACTTCCTGAGATTCCTGTCACCCCATTTCTCCAGCCTGTGAAGGTCCCTCTAGCGGTAGGAAGCCCACTGGCCACCCACTGACCCACTCTGGCCAACTGCATTGTGCCAGGTTACTGAGGGTGTGCTCTGTCTCATTGCCATTAATGAAGAAGTTAAGCAGTACTGGATTCAATATCAATCTCAGGGATTGGTCCAGCACTGGTCTCCAGCTGGTCTTTGTGCCAATAGTCACAACCCTTAGAGCTGGACTTCTAAAATTGAGGGTCAGGCCAAAATTGGTCATAGTTGCTTTGCAAGGTTGGGAAGAAACAAGATGTAATGTAGACTGCAGTGAAGAAAACAGTTGATGTGCTAAATCTTTTAATGAACCGTATCTGATTCCTGCTAGTAATCATGAGAACATCTTTGGACAACATGAAAAGAATGTAGCTGAAGTCTGAAGGACAATGTATTTCACTGTTGACTCATCTATCACGAGAGACAGGCATGTTAAGGACATGGTCCTGTATTTTTATGAATGAGTTTTAAAGTTTAATGAAATAGTTTAAGATTTCAAATGAACTGTTGAAATCTAAGTGACAGCACTAATAATAATGATCCACCAGGTGGAGAGGTTCCCCCTACAAAAATGTGGCAACCCCGATGGAGGGCTGGAAGACAGTGCTGGCTCACCATCATAGGCACTCCTCCTGCCTGCCTACCCCACTCCCCCAGGTTTCCATAAGCAATAGGTTTGGGGCCCTGGAAGTTGAGGAGGAGGTATGTGAGGAGACAAATGCAGCACCTCTGTCTCAGAGGAAGCAGGTGCTTAGAGTGAGGCGATCGATCGCACGCCTTGAGACTGCCTCTGTTAGGCAAGAGAGAAGGGTAGTTGTGGTAGTTGTGGTAGGTGATTCCCTCAGGGGGACAGAGGGCCCATATGTAGACCTGACCCTACATGCAGGAAGAGAGTACTAGAGTTTGGGAAATGAAGAGTGTTGGGTCCAGTCCTGTTTAATATCTTCATTGATGACCTTGATGAGAGAATTGCATCCACCCTCAGCAAGTATGCTGATGAAACAAAGCTGGGAGGGGTGGCTGACACACAGGAACACTGCGCTGCCATCCAGCGAGACCTGGACAGGCTGGAAAGCTGGGCAGGGAGAAACCAGATGAGGTTCAACAAGAGCAAGTGTAGAGTCTTGCGCCTGGGAAGGAATAACTGCTTGTATCAGTACAGGCTGGGGGATGACCTGCTGGAGAGGAGCTCCCTGGAGAAGGACCTGGGGGTCCTGGTAGATGACAGGTTGGCCATGAGCCAGCAGTGTGCCCTGGTGGCTAAGAGAGCCAATGGGATCCTGAGGTGCATCAGGAGGAGTGTGGCCAGCAGGTCAAAGGAGGTGATCCTCCCCCTCTACTCTGCCCTGGTCAGGCCCCACCTGGAGTATTGTGTCCAGTTCTGGGCTCCCTGATATAAAAAAGACAGGGATCTCCTGGAAAGAGTCCAGAGAAGGGCTACAATGATGATTAAGGGCCTGGAGCATCTCCCCTATGAGGAAAGGCTGAGTGAGCTGGGACTGTTCAGCCTAGAGAAAAGAAGATTAAGGGGGCACCTAATTAATGTTTATAAATATCTTAAACATGGAATGCGGGGGGAAATGGCCAGCCCCTTTTCAGTGGTCTGTGGAGACAGGACAAGGGGCAATGGCTGCAAGTTGGAGCACAGGAAGTTCCCCACCAACATGTGGAAGAACTTTTACACAGTGAGGGTGACAGAGCCCTGGAATAGGCTGCCCAGGGTGGTGGAGTCTCCATCTCTGGAGTTATTCAAGACTCATCTGGACGCCTATCTGAGTGATATGAGCTGGGGAGCCTGCTTTGGCAGGGGGCTTGGACTCGATGATCTCTTGAGGTCCCTTCCAATCCCTATGATTCTATGATCCACATTACTTCATTTTGTCAAATTATTATATTTTGGGTTTTATTTTGTTACCAAAGGAAAGTCCCTCCTTTGCCTCTTGGCTGTGTTTTCCCCAATGTAGAGGTCATTAAGCCACCACTAAAATTTCCCATACCAAGGTTTTCTCCAAAAAGTTTTCCCTGCTAAATGAAATAATTTTTCTTCATTTAGGAGTTGTTCACAGGTAAGAGAAACTATAAACAATTTAATATCTTCAGTGAAATTGCTCAGTCTTGCAATATCATGCTTTTTATTCACAGATCATTTCCATAGCACATATCAGATTTTTCCAGTGTTTGACTATATATGGAATATAAGAAGGACAGTATCAAACCCAGTATTTTTTCCCCATGGATGGGGCCTCAGTGTAGTCAATCATACAGTAACTGAGTTCGTGTTTCCATGACAGCTGGAACCATGAGTCAAACTGATATGCAATTGCATCATACTGAGCAAGAGGACATGACCTTATGTAGCAAGATTTATCAGTATTCAACAGTAGCTGGTCTGATTTTCCAGAATATTGTTGTAGGCCATGTTTTACTTTAAGAAATGGATGTCCTAGTAATCTACAGCTTTAAGGCAATGATTAATGTACAAGGCTATAGAAATCAATGAAGAGATTGTCACAGCTGCAGAGCGTATGTCAACAAAATAAAATGAGCAAGTGTTAATTAGTAAAGACAAGATTAACTGACATTTCCAGTGTGAAACAGGATTTAAAATTCTCTATAAATAAATTATATAACCCAATGTTCTTTTAGAATCCACTGTTTTAGCTAATGATTTTGATCATATTCTATTTGTAAACAAAAAAGTAGGATATGTTATATGGTGAGCTTGTAGTGTGTTACCAGATGAATAAAGTAAAATGAAAGAAATGAGATCTACCTATTTAGAAGCAGATCTTAATTTCCCAGGACATTAATGGAAGTTTATTTCTTTCATGCTAGAAATTTTCCATCAGATCAGAGGTAATAAAATATCTTTTCCTTTATGTTTAGGATCCTTCCTTTAATTATTAAAACATCAGAACTTTTATGCTTCAGATAGTCCTCTTTGGGAAAGCCTTTACAATACAAAAATCTTACAAGGATTAGAAAATATATCCTTCTCAGTTATCATGACTTTACAATGACTCAATTACTCTTTCTCATTCTTTCTAAGCAACTGTTCCATTCAGATCTATCCACACATTGAGAGTGTTTATCTGACAGCAGCAATGTTCCTGAAAGCTACAAATAAAAAAATAACATTAAGCAGAACTTTGTTATGTTGTTTTCCCATATCTCTCTTATGGCCTATGCTTATTTAGAAGGTGATATGTTTTCTGCTTCCATATCAATAACAATATTTCAAGCATTCAGAACTGCACACTACAAACCAACACACTATTTACCACAGAAAATTTTACTTTCATATATGTGGAACCTATTTTATAAATCCATCATATTTTATTCTTTAGATATGGCATGCTCTCTCTTGCTGTTTAGGGCCTAACAGACTGAGTAGGCTTTCCTGTAAATTAACTCTTTATGTTAATTCTTTAGTTTGGAGCTTGATTTTTACAACCATATTAAGTCATTGCCTTTGTTTCTTTGAAATCAGAGTTTAGTGTAACATTGAAGAAACTCCAAAGCATATGCTACATTATCTTCTAACATGTCTCCAATAATGTATTCATTGTTTGATAGAATGTAAGTAAGAGCAATTGCTGGAGCTTTTGGTCTCAGGAGCCACTGTGGGAATGCATTTCTTCTCCATCTCCTCCATATGTTGCATACTTGGGACTTGGATGTTAAGATAAACACTGTGCATCCTAATAGAAGAATGCAAGAGCTCTTTAACCCCATGTGGTCCATGTTGAAGCTATTAGAATAAACAATGGCTTGTTTTACCTTTGAAGACAGTGATTTTCTAGGAATGGGACCTTACATATAAGCCAGTTTCAGAACTGAAATGTCTGTCTCTTCAGTGGTATGGATGTTGGATGGCTAAGAGTCAAGATGGCTCTTCTGTGGTTAGGTTCGTCCTTACAAATGATAGCATTCAGTCTAAATAGTTAGGGTTCATAGCTTTTCATAAAACGTGCAGTTATTAACTGCTCATTATGCTACATTGTTTATTGGATCCAAAGATTTTCATTCAGTTAAACTGAGAGTTAATCTCAGCTTCCTAATTTTAAAAGTTTTTGTGCAGTCTCATGTTCTGTAGCTGGTAAGATTATGACAAATATTACAAGGCTTTCCCCCTAGTTAAAAATATTATGCCACAATAGGATTTAAACTGAGTGCTAATTTTCTTGATGGGAAAACCCTAGTCAATGTGTTCTTCCCATTCATTATTTTTTTATAGCAATCACTTTGTGTAGGAGATCAAGGAAAGCTGATCAGCTCTAACAACTGAGCTGTTTTTCTGATGCTTTTTTTTTTCTAATTAAAGAAAAAGGTTAATCCTTGAACTTGTACTAAGTTTTCATCTAGATAGTATCAGTTTCACTTAAATTAAGTGACATTAATTTGACTGTATTTTTTCAAAATCCACACAGATTAGATTCACAATTAAAACTGCTTAGTGTGTTCTTGTTGTTACATTTGCTTTACCATTTTATGTTGACAGAAGTTCTTTTAGAGAGATGATGTTTACATATCTGTTGCCAAAAGACCTAAAGGACTGTTTCTTGCTGAATAATTGACCAAGAGATGTGCTATGGGGTAGCTAAGACCACCCTCTTTTAATTAGGGCTCATTCAACCAAAGGCAATGAGAGAGATATCTGTGGAGTTCCTGTAAGAAACATGATCTTGCTGAATGCTTTAATTTCCTTTCAGAGACTGTCCATCTTTATTAAACTATGGCCTCGAAACCTGCACATCAGGCTGACTGCCTGTCTGCACAGGTCAGTGTTGTAGGACACCATTTCAGTGAGGATGTATGTATTACAAGCTATTCTATCATCTCTGTGAGAATGCTGATGGAAGGAGGAACATATCCCCTGCCCTAACCGCCAACAACAAAAAACGCCCAAGTGACACAAAAGCAGTCTCTTCCCACCAGCAGACCAATGCTGAGCCAGTCCCCAAGAAATTGCTACCTTGGAAAAACCCCCTTTCCAGCTTTTTCTGCTGAGGATGACATTATATGTAGGGAATATCCCTTTGGCCAGTTTAGGACAGCTGTCCTAGATGTGTCCCCTCCTAGTTTCTTGCTCACCTCTAGCCTACTTATTGGGGTGAGAAACAAAGGAGGCCTTGCGGCTGTGCAAACACTGTTCAGCAACACTTAAAACACTGTGGTTTTACCAACACTGATTTCTGCCCACCACACAGGGTGCTATGAAGTAAATTAACTCTATACCAGCCAGACCCAGTACAGATGTACCTTGAATATTTCTCTTCTTTCAGAACAGAGTGAGCAGGTTTAGCACGTGTTTTAGAAGGAGTCAGAGATGGCAAGTTTTTAATTATTTCCTCCTTTTTCCATTGGTTTGTCTTTTTGTAGTGACTTGTCTGCTAGAATTACGAGATCTTCCTGGGAAGTTCTCTTGCTGGATACTTTCAGCATCTATACTGGCCTAACAATGTGCCCTTCTTCCCTTCTGTTGGGAAGGAGGGCATAATTTTAGCACAGCATTTGACAGCATTAAACTCTCTCAGTACTGTTATTATCTGCTTGATTTCCACATTTTGGATAGCTTTATGAAATTATCAAGCCATTTTAGAACAAACCTTTCTTTCTAAGGCTTAAGGATAACAGTGGGTAGCCGTTCCCAGAACCTTTCAGCCAGGGTCTGTTTTCATACCTTCCAAGCTCTCCCTGAAGATTCTTGTGATGGCTGCAACTTAAAGAAGAGCTCAGCAGTCTTAACCCTGCTGCTAGGAAATGTAAAGGTTGAGACATATTGAGAAAAGTCTATGCTTCTCTTTGTTGTGACAGTTTAGGATGTCGAACAAGCTTTCATGGTGCATTGCAGTACTTCTACTTTGAACAATTACAGAACTTGAAATGGCCTATATAGAAAGTAGATTACTTAAATCAATAATGCTTCTAACAGCCCTGGATGAAACAGGTGTTGTGACCTGGTTCATGATAATGTAAATAAAACCTCCTGGTAATCCAGATGTGCTTCATGGTATCCCAAAAAGCTGTTTTTTGAGAGCCATCAGTAATACTAAGAGTGTTCATAAAGGTCATGACGGCTATTTTTGCATGCCTCTAGAGGAGAGACCATAGGTAAGGACTCAGTAACAGTGCTTCTTGTGATTAGGCTTCAAGCAGTCTGTACAGCTTACAGAATCTTCAGTCTTTAGGGACTAGTTTATAGAATTCACATTTCAGAATTCACTGGGAAGAAGGGGATGGACCTTTTGCCATAGTTTATCTTTCTGACAATCATTTCAACTTCTTATGGTGTTGATTCCTACATTTGTCTCTCCTGAGACCATTTTAAGTGCTTGTCTGGCAACTCTGAAACTCATGCTCCTCTGCATCCAGATTAGTCTTTACGCTTGACTGCATATACATATATATCAAACACAGCTTCACAAATACTGAATGGGATGTTAATGTGAATCTTCATTCTGGATATGTTCTGTATTACAGTCTTTAGAGAGCCTGATTAGCATTTGTAAAAAGCATTCTTTGAGCTGTATATTCTACCCGAAAGGCTATGGGATTTTCATCATTGGAGATATTAAAAACTCAACAGGACAGAGTCCTGAGCACCTGGTCTATGTTGGCTCTTCTTTGAAGGAGAGAATTGGACCTCCAAAGGTTCTGCCAAATTATTCTATGATTCAATGATCACAGTGGGTCGATATCCACGAGATGACAGCTTGAAGTTCTGCCTAGATATTTGTTCAGGCTTTCTGACTTCATAGATACTTCCAGTAAAACTGTTCACTCGTCGTCTAACAAAGACATGTTTGTATACAATAGCAGAATCATAGAATCATAGAATATGTTAGGTTGGAAGGAACCTTTGAAGGTCATCTAGTCCAACCACCCTTGCAGTAATCACAGGCATCTTCACTAGATCAGGTTGCTCAGAGCCCCATCAAGCCTTGAATATCTCTAGGGATGAGGCCTCCACTATGTCTCTGGGCAACCTGTTCCAGTGATCCACCACCCTCATATTACAGAATTTTTTCCTAATATCCAAGCTAAATCTCCCCTTTTCTAGTTGAAAACCATTACCCCTTTTCTTATCGCTACACGTCCCCACGAACTGTTCGTCCCCAGCTTTCTTATAGGTACCTTTCAGGTACTGGAAGGTCGCTATAAGGTCCCCCTGGAGCCCTCTCTTCTCCAAGCTGAATAAACCCAATTCTCTCAGCCTGTCTTCACAGGAGAGGTGAAGACAGGCTCTTTGATAATTTTTGTGTCCCTCCTCTGGACACTCTCTAACAGGTCCATGTCCTTCTTGTGTTGAGGGCTCCAAAGCTCGGCACAGAATTCTGGGTGAGGTCTCACCAGAGCAGAGGGGCAGAATCACCTCTCTCAATCTGCTGGCCACACTTCTTTTGATGCATGACCAGGATATATTTGGCCTTCTGGGTCCTTCTGATTTCTTTGCAGAACTGCTTGCTTGAGGTTTATGGTTGTTGCTTGTACATGAACCCAGAAAGTAATTTATGCTAGGATTAAATATATGCATATCTATGATCTTTGTGATGCCTCAGACCCTACAGCTATGATAGGCATTGCACCTTTTCAATAGTCATTTCACTTCAAGAGAGGTCAAGCCATGAAAATCTTGTAGGCAAAGTGCTTACAGTTGAATTTAAAACTGCTTATAAGATAATTTTATTCCTCTGCTTTTAGAACTAAGGTATCAATAATATGATTTTTATCATAACAGTATTTTATCACATTTTTAAGTATAATTTGAGTCTATTGTAAAAGTGATCTATAGTTTATGAGTCAATTAAATCAATTCACATAATTGTTGAATATTGATTATTCAAAGTGATTTGCACTGCAACACTTCTGCCTCTTGTATTTACAGAATGTAAATCTGGACATGACTTTTGGCAGGCAAAAGCGACTACAATTTGGAAATCTTTTGGGGATCTAAAACAAGTGACTTGATTTTACACCATTTACCAGTGTCTAAATACTTTATGAAAACACTTCACAGCAGTGCCTAGGTACTTCAGAAGGCACCCTGCTGATTTAATTGAAATTTCTTTGATTTCTTCAAAATTGTGCTGTAAAAGACAACAGTTTCATCATGTTGACAAGTATTTTATTGCCACTCCTTGAATAAAATGATGCTGGCTGTTTTGTGAGAGGACTTTTACTCAAAAAATTATGGTATCAGGAAAGAAATGAAGCAAATCTTCTACAGCTGCTCATTACAATTTTATAACTGCATCAATTTTATAATATTCAGCAGTAATTCAGATTGTGATGAGTAGGATTTAGGGTTATCACTGAAGATCAAAATTCATTATTTTGTATCTTATAGCTGGGATTAAGATTCTCAAACCTACAAATAAATGATCTGAATATATCCTTTTTTTTTGCTTTGACTTCTAAGGAAATCAGAAAATACTAGCTAATTGGATTTTTTGTTGCACTAAGAGTCTGTAAAGCCATAGTTATTTCAGGCTGGCTAGTTGGCTGAGGACTTTCTGATACAATTCATATATCTGTTTCTTAATTTTATAAACAAGTCATCAGTTTGTTAGTATATGACATCTATAGGGGTCAATAGTTCATATAGAAGACAAACAATAAAAGGTAATCTAAAAGATTTAGCATTTATATGCAATCCCTTATTATGTTATAAATATTATCTTGTTGAAGTTACTCAATGGGTAGAATGTAGACTTTATTAGCATTGTTACTTTTGTTTAAAAATAAAGAAAAGTTAAACTTCACTGTAATAATTTTCATTCAAAATTGAAAAATTACTAGTTATTTCTCTTTTAGCATTATTATAAGCATCTATTAGAAGATCCAAATAAAAAACAAAAACAAAGTGAAGTTAAAAATATTAATGTTACTTATAAATTTTAAAGATGTTGCTAGGGTATGTTTTAGCTATTTTATATAAAAGTTATTGTCAGAACAGTGAAATATGATAGTGTTACAATAATAACTGGCAAGATAATGAACCTGTTGCAATTTATGCTTGGCTTCAGATTGTGTGGATTTAAATATTTGAATGTTAAGTAAATAAAATGAATACAGTTATGAAAATGGATGCATATGCTTTAAGCCTAAAAATATCTCACTGAATGTATTTTTCATATTATTTTTGCACTTATCCTCATCCCAAAGTCCTCATAGTGCTTAGTTTTCTCATGTTGAATTTATTACGTCTCTGATCTGCACTAGAAGAGTAGGTGATTTAGAACTCATTTTTTCAGAAGATAAAAAGATTTTATTATTTCATTCATTGAGAGTGTTTTAGGCTAGGGGAAAAGATGATTCTTCACTTCTAAATTTCTTGTCTGACTTGTGAGTAAGTTATGGGTAAAACATCCTGACTATAAGCTTTTTAGAATCCTGGTCTCCTGCTTTCCTACAGATATAATGAGGTTTATACAAGAAGTTTCTGGCACAAACTCAGAAAGAAGTTTAGACACACTAAGATGCAAATCAAAAAACCCAAATAATTTTGCAAGCCCATATTATGGAATTAAATTTCAAATTGCTAGTTGTAATCTCTTTGCTCACTGAGAAGAGCTAGACTTGAGATGCTGCATCTAAATAGTGGATATAGATGATCCATTGTGCATCTTAATCAGCTGGTTGTCCTCTGAACCGAGTGTGTGCAGTCCCCTTTCATAAGATTACCAGGGCAAGGTGTAACATGTCTTTTTGGCATCACATATGTTTGCATCATCTAGTGACACAGAACTGGGACACAGCCAGTGAACACATCTGGACATGGCTTTGAAGCAGGAACACACCACACTTATTAGTCGTTCTCTGTATCAATGCCACTGAAGAAGCTGCTACCTCTAGCCTGCTCCTGCTCCTGCTCCTTGTCTTCCTGAATGAGTTTCACCAGCCAAGGGTTTGGGTTTTTTTTTTAGTCAGAGTGAGTTCAGGTAACTTAGTTTTTATCACAGTTTCATTAGAATGGCTTTTTTTTTTATTATTATTATTTTTTTTTTTGTAAAAGTCTACCCACTGCAAGGAGTGCAGCTATTGCTGGAGAATCACAGAATTATAGGGGTTGGAATAAAAGTCTGGAGATCACCTAGTCCACCCACTCCCACACCTACAGCAGGCAGCACAGGACAGCATCCAGGCAGATTTTGAATGTCTCCAGAGAAGTAACACCACAGCTTTTCTGGGCAGCTTGTTCCAGAGCTCTGCCACCCTCACAATAAAGAAGTTCTTCCTCATGTTTAAGTGGAACTCTCTATAATGAAGTTTATGCCCATTGCCTCTTGGCAGGATATATAAGGACATTTTTGAGCATTGCATAATGGGACTTAGATTAGTTGACACATATGGAGCATGGCATAAAACAGCTAGAAAGGATACTAATCGAAGAGTATATTGGAAATACTGTTGTTTTCCTGGAGTTAGCTGCTGACATGAAGCCCTGAAATGGAGATTCATGATGTAATACTTCCTTCAGGGTCTGTGGTCCTGTTACATCTGGGTATAAGGAGCTCCATCACCCTATTGGTTAAGAAAACACAGGGAAAAGGGTGCAGATGGAAGAGAGAAGTCATTTTCATATACTATTTGCCTGCCTGAGGATTTACCTGGAAAATGGGAGTCCTGAGTTCATAATCTCCTGTTAGCTTGATGGGTTTCAGGCCCACAGCATGCACTTCAGTGATCAGTGATGAGGCCGTACAGTATTTGAACCTTCCTCTCACCTTGTCAGGGCTGGGTAATTGCAGTTCTACTTATAAAGAAATTTTTCCTTTAACATTGTCAGTCAAAGTTTGATTCCTACACTGGATTTATCTCATACATTTTATAGTGTATAGGTTAATGTAACTGTGCGTAAATGTAGCTGTTCTCTAAATGTTACTGAGCTATTATATTCATTGTTTCCAGAGTAAGAACTACTTGGAGAGTATCTGTTGTGTAATAAGTTACTTTTGTTTCTATCAATGTTGGGATTTTATTGGCTATTCTGCTGTCTTGAATTCAGATGGATGGCGTCTGTG
This sequence comes from Gallinula chloropus, assembly GCF_964237585.1. Classification (NCBI taxonomy): domain Eukaryota; kingdom Metazoa; phylum Chordata; class Aves; order Gruiformes; family Rallidae; genus Gallinula; species Gallinula chloropus. The sequence goes on from NC_140087.1 coordinate 104,021,805, forward strand.
CTCCACTACTTATTTTATAGCCTTTTATTATAATCCCTCTTTTTTGTATATTTCCTAAACTTGTAGCTACATTCTCAAAAGTCTCTCTTCATGTGAAAGATTATATTATGAAAATAAAAACATATTTCCATTACAAAAATTAGTTTATATTTTACCTTCAATTGGTAAATCATCAGGTTTTTATGTTGTGCAACTGGCTTTTAATTTTTTCTCTCTTGTATTCTGCTAGCAGTATGGCAGATATGTTATTGTATATGACAGTTCCATATATGTTAATCATAATATGACAAATAACACTGCAATGATGTCACACAAGGTTTGGCTACTTGTTATCTATTATGACATTAAGTCTAAATCATGACCTGATACAGCTCTTGAGTTGCTAACAATGAATCAGTCAAAGTCCAGTCACAAACCTTGCAGTAAAAAAAGGAAGATGTAAGGGTTCAGAATGGTTTACATGATGTGTTCTATTGTGCAAGGCCCACAATTGTTCCAAGAAGCGGGAATTGGAACCTAGGAAGGGAATAACCCCTACAGGTGAGGAAAGTAGGGCCATAATGAGAATTTGGCAACACAGTGACTATGATGTCCTTTTAAACTAGGACACTTCCAACTGGGTAGCATGTAAAATTACTTTGTAATCATTGTGTTACCCACATTTTAGATGTGATGGTGAGTTGCTAATAGCTTACTCTTTGAAACTGCAGTAACAGTTGTGACCACATCATACACTGTAGTTTTTTATAAAGATTCACTCCTCCCCCCCCCCCCCCTTTTTTTAACTACTAAAATAACGTAGCATTTACTAATGAAATTAATGGTTCTATCTGCAGCTGCTGGTTTTGTAGCTCTAATAGTAACACTGTAACAGAAATAAGGGGATATATGCACAAGTGTTGCAGTTGCTTTCTCACTTTTGTAAAGCCAAAATAACATAATAAAATTAGGTAAAAGAGATATAATAAATCTGAGCAATGGTATTGGTTACACTAAATACCCACAATTTGAAACGAATTATTTTGGCATAATTATCAATATATCAAAACTGTTTAGTCTCGGTTTTGACATTCTCTGTTTATATTTCACTAGTGAGGAAAGCCAAACATCAAGGAACCCTCCAGAAGACCTCTAGGAAATTCCATTAAAAGCTAGCAGGTGAAAAACCGATTTCAGATTTTTATGGAAAAAGTATGAAGGCAAGTGCTGTGAGGACGTCATGCCCATCATTTTCTAAAGGTAATCCAAGATAACCTATAGGTAATTACTTAAGGTAACATAAATAAATTCTGAGATAAAGTGTTGTGGAATAAATATCATTCCATCTTTCCTGTCAAACCTAATCTAAATTTTATACAAATACTCAAGTATTTGGGATGTCAGGATAAGAGAGAACTTATGGTGTTTTTTAGGACAAAGTTTTTTTGCATTTTAATTAACCTGTATAGCAATAATGTTTAGATACAGGGATAATCTCTTCTAATGCTAAACTTTTAACCTAGAAATATTTTTTTCCATATATGATATACAGCTAGGTCTCTATAGGTCTCAGAAACAGTATATACAACCTCCTTTTTGTAGATACAGAGTAATAGAAGGAATATACCACACTGTGTGGCACAACTACAACTACTAGAAGTATCTGATGTTAGAGAATAGAAACTTTGTGTTCCATAAATACATTTAACAATAATTATTTCACTCTTAATTTCCCCAAATTTCCATTTTACTTGAAGTACTTCTTTTCTTCCTTCTTGTTTTTAATGTGCTTTCAGAATGTTAGGAAAAATTTTATATTTACACTTTCATATGCCCTAACATCTGCAAACCTCAGGAAAGATTGAATGGTATAATGGACTGCTACAGACTCCTGAGAATGCTGGATGCTGGGGCATGCAATTAATAGTATGTAAATTTAACAGAAGCCACTTGGCTGGTTAAAACCAGAAGATCAGCTACCTGTCCTCATCCTGCTCAAACAAAACTTCCACACACTGTGGGACGAGATAAATTTTCTTTAATCACATAATCACAAGGTTGGAAAAGACCTTTAAGATCATCAAGTCCAACTGTTCCTGTCCTATGCTAAACCATATCCCTAAGTACCATGTTTACCCATCTTTTAAAAACATCCATGGATGGTGACTCAACCCCCTCCCTGGGCAGCCTGTTCCAGGCCCTGACAACTCTTGCAGTAAAAATCTAATATCTAATCTGAACCTTCCGTGGTGTAGTTTTGTGCCATTTCCCCTTGTCCTATCTCCTATTACTCGGCTGAAGAGACCATTTCCCATCTCTCTACAGCCTCCTTTCAGGTAGTTGTGGGCAGTGATAAGGTCTACCCTCAGCCTCCTCATCTCCAGGCTAAACATCCCCAGCTCCCTCAGCTGCTTCTCCTATGATTTGCTCTCCGTCCCCTTCACCAGCCTGGTTGCCCTTCTCTGGACTCACTTGTGTGAGGAGCCAGGAACTGGACACAGTACAGTGGCACAATCACCTCCCTAGACCTACTGGCCACACTATTTTTGATACAAGCCAGGATGCCATTTGCCTTTCTGGCCACGTGGGCACACTGCTGACTCATATTTAGTCGGTAGCAGTGTTTGACATCTGCTGGGAAAGGCTGCATGGGTTGATCTTCCCTCAGGAAAAGGCAAAGCCATTTCTTGGATTCTCTTTGCTCAAGCACCTGGGTAGGCTTTTTGGGTAATCCAAAAGAATGGGGAGATCTGGAGTGCATCTGAAGGATATTTAAATTTGGGGAAAAATAGTCCATAACTTAAATTATATGTTGTAGAAACTAAAGCAGCAGGACCTACCTGAACTGATGAAGGAGGAGTTTCACAAGGAACCAGATAAATGCAGTGATGACCAAATCCATGACAGTCAGCATGCAACATATTGCTCCTCCTTCCCTGAGAGGTTATTTTGACAGATAGGGCCTAAGTCGTCACCTGGACATTATGGACATTTTTTCAAGGAAGTCCATGCAATGAAGAAGTAATGTCTGTCTGTGTTTAAAAGATTGGGGATAACAAGGATGTATAAACCTTAATGTTTATATTATCTAACATCTAAAGATGTTAATTATAAAGATAGTTTATATATGTAGCATAAGTTTTAAGCATTGGTAAGAGGGGATTTTCGGAATGAGAAAAAAAATAGACAGAATACTTAGATGTATCAGATAATGCGGGATCTGAATATGACATATATAGTATGGAATAAGTGGTGTAGATTTTACTGGGTCTGTCCGGGCTGGAATCAAGTTTCTTCACTGCAGACTTTATGGTGCTGCACTTTGCATTTGTCACTAAAACTGTGTTGATTACTCACTGATGTTTTGGTGATAATTTAGCAGTGTTTACGTGGCCTGTCAAATGAAGACGCTCTCTCCAGCACACCTCTTCCACTCCTACAAAGACCAGTAGGTCAGGGGTATGCAAGAGGTGGGGAGGGGATACAGCTGGGACAGCTACCCCAAACTGACTGAAGGAATAACAATACCACGTGGTGTCATGCTCAGCAATAACAGCAGAGGAGGAGAAAGATGTGAAGACATTCACAGTTATGAAGTCTGACTTCCTAAGCAACAATTACACATAATGAGGTCCTGCTTTCTAGGAACTGTCTGGACATCTGCCTGCCAATGGCAAATAGTGAATAAGTTACCTTTTTTCTTTACTTCCACACCTTAATATTGAACTGCCTTTACTTCAACCCATGAACTTTTCCATCTTGTTTTGCTGAGGAGGTGGAGAGAGAATGTAGCTGAGTGGGGGTCTGGCAGCCAGCTAAGGTCAACTGACCACAAATACATGTATATTTAAATATATTTCTCTATGTATATGATCAGGGGGAGAGATCAATCTTCCAGTTAATCTTATAAACAGTATCTAATTCTGAAAGTTTACTTGGTAAAATTCAATATATTAAATTCAGCTCTATTCTTTAGTGAGGATGTTACTCAGAGAAAAGTATTAATTCAACTCTAAGTAAAGGCATTGAGGTGAACTACTTTGTTACAAGGTATTGTTCAAATGCTATCTTATATAGTAAAATTGAAAGTTCAAAATAAAGCATGATACTGAGTTTTATTAAAGGATTTGATGAGTATGGAATTTCAAAGCAACTTTTTTATTACATTTCAGCCTCAAGTATCTTTAAAGCAAGTGAACCAAGAGAATACATTCAAGGAGCAGAAGTACAAGATGGCAAATATGTGCTAGAAGAGATGCCTATTTATCAGATAAAGTCAAGGTAAATGTATTTCTCTCTGTAATGTAATCGTGAGTTGACCAGAACCCCTGGGAGGGAAATGCTTGCTGCTTTTTCTTGAAGTAAGTCTTTAAAGTTGTTTTGCTAGAAAATGAGGAAAATAAGCTAGGTATTTTGAAATGACCTTATGACTCCATGGTAAGAAAGATTAAATAAAAGGTTTATGAAATTTTCTTATGGTTATTGAGTCTCTACCTGAGGTTTTAGGGTCCATTGCTTCATTGTACTCTGACAAAATAGTGAAATCAGACCCCTCACCCAGGAGCTGATACAACTTTTTGTTTGGTTTGTTTTGCTTCTGACTGGTAATGTTATGGTAGAGAAAGAGCAGAATGGTGCATACTTTTCTGACTTCCACTCAGAAAATAGCTCAAGAAAACACTCAGGCTTTGTTGTGCTTCTTTTCTGACAGGGTTGGAATGTGCTATGCAGAATGAATGTATACACAGTTTCTATAGAACCCGAAGCCCTATCACAAAAGAAACAAACAAACGAGAAGCTGAACTGAATCTAAACTATCCAGGCAAATTAAAAAAAATATATTAGTGATGGCATATAGAGCTCTACATTAAAACCAATAATAAACAGGAACATTTCACATGTACAGATCAAAAAAACGAATAGAGATTACCACATATGAAAAATTTTGATTTAATCTACTGTTAAGTCATTATGTTAAGTAATTGAATCATTGATTAATTTGTTGTATTAAATTTAATGTAATATTTAGATTAATGGGAATTCTATATGCATATAAATTGTCACATCTTAGTAATTTTTTATTATAGTTTCAATAAATAATCAACTTTTAATAATTTTACACCATTATATACATACTGTTTTTAAAATATAAAAAAGAGCTATTTTATTTTTTAAATATCTCCTTACTGATACTACTATTGGGAAAAAAGATGAATAAATGTTAATTAGGATATTATACTATTCTATATTATATCTGTTAGTATTTGAAAGACATTGAGATAAGATAGCTTTTATGTTTCTTTTTCTGCAAAAACATCTGATCAAATATGCTAGTGTCTTTCATTTTCAGCATGGATGAGATAGAGATTGCTGAAGGGGAATGAACTATCACAGTCTCTGATATCTCTCACTCAATTTATCTGCCAGGTCAAGCCTGTTTTGACAGTGAAATGTGTTGGATTTTTTTTTTTTTCATTTTCCTTTTGTTTTGTTTTATTTGTCCTTTAAAGGGAATTCAAAGTTTTTTGCCAGATTGAAACAAATGTTGTTCATGAAGTAACATCTGCACTGAAGATTTCACTAGGAAGGTCAAACAGGCTTTAGCATTAAAGTGCAATTGTTCCATAATTAACTGCAGGTCATAAATGTACAAATCACAGCAACATCTAGAAGATACTAGCCTACTACAGGTAACAGCAGCACCAACTTTATCATCTTGGGTAGTTTAGTTTCCTATTTTGTTCTTTTGTGTGTGTGAAGTTGTTTTCAACCAGCTTACTTTTCTCATTTGATTAGCCATTGCATAAAGTCAACTGAGATTGTGTGTTCTCATTTTATATACATTTAGTTTGCCACTGGTTCTTTTTAAGATGAACTTTATTAAAGTAATCAGTGCTGAAATAACATCAGTATATTCCATTTGATAGTATAGTTGGAAAAGATGTGATTGACGTAACAGGAAATGGAACAAGAATATAAAAGGAGAGGGTGAATAAGGAAGGAAGAAAGAAAGCATAGCAAGTCAGTTATATGGGAAAGCGTGGGATAGACAGACACAAGATACAAATGGAAATGAGTGCACCCTCAGCAAGTTTGCGGAAACACCAAGCTGAGTGGTGTAGTTGACACCCCAGAAGGAAAGGAAGCCATCCAGAGGGATCTTGACAGGTTAGAAAGATGGGCCCGGGTGAACCTAATGAGGTTCAACACTGCCAAGTGTAAGGTGTTGCACTTGGGCCGGAAGAATCCCACACATAGATACAGACTGGGAGAAGAGCTTCTTGAGAGTAGCCCTGCTGAGAAGGACTTGGGGATTGTGGTGGATGAGAAACTTAACATGAGCCAGCAGTGTGCTCTTGCAGCTCGCAAGGCCAATGGTATCCTGGGCTCCATCAGAAGAGGGGTGGCCAGGAGGGAAGGGAGGTGATTGTCCCTCTCTACTCTGCCCTTGTGAGGCCTCATCTGGAGTCCTGTGTCCAGATCTGGGGCCTGCAATACAAGAAAGATATAGAACTGTTGGAGAGGGTTCAGAGGAGGTCCAGAAAGATGATTAGAGGGCTGGAGCACCTCCCCTACGAGGAGAGGCTGAGGGAGCTGGGCTTGTTCAGCCTGGAGAAGAGAAGGCTGCAGGGGGACCTCATTGCAGCCTTCTAGTACCTGAAGGGAACATACAAACAGGAGGGGAATCAACTTTTTAAAAGGGTAGACAATGGCAGGACAGGGGGGAATGGATTAAAACTAAAGGAGGGAAGGTTTAGATTAGATCTTAAGAGGAAGTTTTTTTACAGAGAGAGTGGTGAGGTGCTGGACCAGGCTGCCCAGAGAGGTGGTGGATGCCCCGTCCCTGCAAGTGTTTGTGGCCAGGCTGGATGGGGCCCTGGGTAACTTTGTGTAGATCCAGGCCTGGAAGTTAGTGTCCCTGCCTATGGCAGGAGGGTTGGAGCTCTATGATCCTTGGGTCCCTTCCAGCCCAGACCATTCTATGATTCTATGATTCTATGAAATAGAAAAAGAATTCAGAGATGGAAACAAAAACAATAGACAAAGAGGAAAAAATAGAAACAAGTGAAATAAGAAAGTATGAGTAAAAGGGCATGATAAATATTTATGTAAAAATGTCGTAATTTTTGGAATATACTCATTACACAAAATTATGATGTTCATTTTTCTTCATTACAAGGTAAACAGCTGTGGGGTTATATCAATATTTTTCTTTGCTTGGAGAACCAATATGCATAAGATCAATCTTTCAGAAGAACTATTTTGCATTGCTAGAATGTTGCATCTTTACTTTTAATGATACTTTCCTTGGAATGTATCTAGTTGAGTAGTTTCTATATATTATAATATTAATCTAATTAATAAGTTTTCTATAATTTTCAGTAAGCATTGCAGCATTTTTCTTAAACAAAGCCTTCTAGTTAATTTTTCTTTACTACTTTTATCCTTTTTACTCTGTTTGATGAATGTTTGTGTGTAAACTTGCTTTATCAAATCCAACACATTTGCATTTGTCTTTGAAAAGTAAAACTTCTGTATTTTTATAGATAAGGCTTTATTACAATGTTGAAAGGGAAATTAAGTATTTGGACAGTGGACCAAAGACTACTGCTTATTGTCCTCTGCTAGTCAAAATGAAGTTGTGATGATGGCATGTTAAAAATATGAACTGAATTTAGCCCAGCATATTTAGTCTGTGGACCAGGAAAAGAACAAAAGGGACAATTAATTTTGTTAAGATACTGAAATCCCCCCCTACGTATAATGCATTGTCTCTATTTTTATTGGTGAAGATGTCACAAATCCAAGACAGTGCTTGTATAAATTCCTGTAATTTTTAAAAAGACAAAAAAATACACATTCTAGATCTTTTAAATAGATCTATTCTATAGATCACATTATAGTAAGATAAATGTTACCCCTTTCAGTTTGCTGGAATAAGGTTATAAAGGTTTCAGTATAGTAATTGTGATACTTTTGTTGCCTATGGTTGTTCCAATTCACTTTCATATGTGAATTGTAATTTTGATCTGGTTAAATTATTTAAAGGAGTTGAAAGTCTTTGCGAATATGAAATTAGCATATTTCATTATTTTACTACTTTAAGCCAAACCCTCAAGCTCTTACTTAAGCAAAAACCTTGGTGAAGTATATACCTATCCCTGAAATAAAAAAAGCTTTGACTTGAGTAAGGTCTTCAGATCAGACCTTCTGTTTCTTAATATATATGTAAATACTTATTCTGATATATTTTGATTCATAAATTAAATAATTGGTATTTCATTCTTTGTGTACCTCTAAGTACAAGTTAAAATAAGGAAAGAAGCAAAGATGAAATTAACAAAAGTTAGAATGAGACTAGAATAAGGGATTTTTTTCATGACTAGTATACAAACTCCGTAAATTAGGAAAAGCTTATTTTACATTTATTTATGTAGTTTCAATTGGTGAATGTGCAAGGAGAAGAAATCACAGCAAATACTAGCAGTACTCTGAGGTTAGATTATTCATTTATTTTTAAGGTGGGAATGTGTGAATATTTTAAATGCAAACTAGATTTCTAATGCAGAATGTAAAGCATTTTGCATTTGGTTCTGAACATAAAACCAATTAATCTAGTTTTGTTAAAGGAGTGGAGTGGAGGCTTGCATGAGCTTGGCTTTTTTCGTTTGGTTCTGATGTCACTGAAATTTCAATGAAGCATTTACCTCAGAACAAATGTAGCATTAGCAGACTCCTGTAGGATTCAATAATCAGATCTGTCATTGTTACAGTAGTAAATCATAAAATTAGAGCATCATTGAACTCCATTTCACTAACTTGTGGATATAAACATCCTTTCTCCGTTCCTTTTGTGACTAAAAATTAAAATGCAATACAACCACAGAGATTTTTATTGTGAATGGAGCAATAGAAATAAGTCTATTTATGTAAGTCCTTTTGCCTGAATATATTTATTTTGAATCTACCTCAAACAGTCACTTGTCTTTTACAAACTTAACTCTGACTTGACACATTCTTTAACAGTGTTGTAAGAGAAAAGGCAGTTCTTAGGTTTTATGTGATTAATTCCCTGGCAGAAATCCTGTTTTCACTGAAAAGAGTGTATTATTTATGATTAACTTCAGTAAAATTAAAAAAAAATTCATACCATATGCTTTATTAGTTAATGACTATTCTGAAAGGTACAGCTGCTATGTCAGAAACTCTCCAACACTGAACCATTTGTCTTTGTGTTACTTATGATAAAAGAAATGCTTACACTGATTCTTTGTATACTTAAATCAATGAACTGAAAAGAAAAAGCAGCAAATGTCTTTTTAAGGGCAGCAATGTTGTCACTATTTTGATTATGGAAACATGAATATACCTGCATATGAATGTTTAGACTGAAACCTCTTGGAAAGGGCTAGTGCCACCTGATTCAGAAGCTATTAAATATTTTATTTGATGATTTTAAAAAATGGGGCCATGTTTTGCAAAGAAGATATATCATCATAATTGCAACATCTACTTTTTAAGCATGATGCTATTTAGTTAAATCTGTAGTCTCGCTATAATCACTTAAGCTTCCTGTAGATCGCATGTGTTAAGTAGGAAATCTCAGACTGTGATCCACAAAAGCCACAATACAATCTGTGAGTCTTCTGAATTGATAAAGGCAAGACAGGTGTTACAAGTCCTGGCCCTTAGTTTGAATATGTTTAAATTCAGCCCTTATGACGTAATCCTGACACTGATTTATGACAGTTTGTCATGAGCTTTTTTCATTTGCTTGCAACTTAATTTGTGTTAACATCGTGTGATTGAGTAAATGCTCACTGTAGGACTGGAAATACAATGCTTCCCTCAGACTGGGAGCTGACTACTGGCCACCATCATAATCTTTTATTTCATTTCTCTTTCTCTGTAGACCACCATGCTAATACCATTTCTGCAAGCTGAACTTGCGGAGATTACATTTTCCTGCGTGAGAAAAGGCCAAACTGCTTATGCTATCTCCTTGTATTTTGAAAATAGATTCCAACAAAACCTGAGTCTTGCTTTCAGAGTGCTTGATAGCTGAGACAGACTTTGGCTGTCTGTATTCGTGTGTATGGTATACACAAATGCCGGTATAACCACACATACTTATGGAAAACATTCAAAATATTGATTCAGAATATCAATATATACATTATTAAATTGCTCACAGAGAAAAAGCTCTGCATTTTGTGTATTTCAGTAACTCTTAGAAAAAGTGCAGTAATACTGTAGAAATAATTACATACCTTTAAAAATGTATGTGTAACTTGAAAGAATTTGTGATTGCAGCAGTTGCATATGTGAAAATAAATATTATTTATTCATGCATTTTCAGTGTGTAAGATTACAAATGAAACCAATGTTGAAACTGCTGATAATGGGATTGCAGTTAAATATTCAGTGGATTAACTGCTGTGTACTTTTTGGCATAGGTTGAAGTGGATATTCTGCCTCTGAGGATATTCAGGAAAAGGTTTAATTAAAAAAACCAGCTACTGTTTTCTGAACAAAAGAGTCTTGAGCAGCTGGCTAAAACAAGCACTGTAAGTTTGAGGAAATTTTATGTATGTTCAAATGTAACATAAGTTCAGCTACAATAGTACAGAAGGGGTTATCACATGCATGGGTAAACCTGGACTACTGTTATGAGCGTTCGCTTAGCTAATGGCTTTGGAATGTAGTTCATTCTTACATTGTAGGTTATATATGGGGGTACTGATATATTTAGAATTTGTGCAGCTTCCAACCCATGTGACAGTATGAAAGCCTGTAAAGTGGGTCTAGAGAGATTTTGAAAACTGCCTAAGGTGATAAACATAATGCCATACTCATGAACGATATAATGCATAGCAATAAGTAGGTTTAGTGGTAATATTTCATCATGAAAAAATACAAAATGACTGAAAAATCAGTTTTCCAGTGGAGAGAGTTTTAATTGACCATTTTTCTTTTTCAGTCAAGAGTTGGGTAATTTTGGATTCAAATCTTTTTATAGCTCTGTGAATTTTTCTAATAATTTGATTTTCCTGTTTCAATCAGAACATGAAAAAAATTTAAAATACTGAAATTAGTATTGACACAAAAATGAATTTCTTAATTAGATCTAGCAATTGGAAGCTAAAACAATGCTATGTAAGGAGAACTGCTATGTTTTGAAGTAAGTTTTTAGTTCTGTTTTTATCCTAATGACTGAATTTAGAGGCAGATTTTCTCATTTTATCTCATATGTGACTGGTAATATTGGTGGAAAGAGGCTCTTAATGAGAGATTTTGCTCATTTATGACCAATAATCAAATGTGAGTAATTTTTCATAGTTGCACTATCTCTACATTACTAATTAAAATAAAGATTTAATACCATCCCACTTTTAGTAGGTAATGAGAAAACATGACTGTGATAAAATAGGGAACAAATCCTTAGAGTGTAACTATGGTTGGTCAGCTTTGCTAGTGTGTGTTAGACCCATTTTAATTGGTATGTCATCCCGCTACGGCTGTAAGCGAAAGTTAGAGAATTTAACTCAGGATGGCACCTTTATTCTGGAGACAGAGTGGAGGTTTCTGTAATTTTAATGCCAGCATATACATAAATGTTTACATACAGAGAGTAGAAATGAAATCTTTATTAGAGACATGTTAGGAAAATAGTGCATTAGATAGACAAGGAACAGTTAGCATGCAAGCATCTTCATTTTGAAATGCTCACAACCAAGTTCACTTTAAACACCAGATTTTTGAGCATTTAATTTCCTCTAATCCAGTGGTTTTCTTTTTGCCAGGGGCTTTTCTGACTACTAACATTAATACTTTACACTGCGTAGACCATATAAAATTTGTTTTAGACAGAGAGCAAATCCAGTCCTTTTAAAATTTATTAACAGAAGCAATCTTACTTTAGTTTTTCTTGCATATTTTAATAATTTTATGTTAAATGGATAATACTGAATGTTTGCATGACATGTAGCAATGGAAAGTATTGTTATAAGGACTTTACTTATAGAAAGCATGAAGAATATATTGTAGAAATAGGGAATCGTCATGGTGTTGCTAATCATACTCTATTTAAGCCTATGCACAGTATTTGAAAATCAGTATGTGTGACTGACTACTGTAGGGAGTCTTGCATGCAAGCTAAGCTATTGCTTTGTAGAACTGTTTTTTTATCCATTGTGAATCATCATTAAATATAAGGAATAATGAAAAAACCCCAAACATTAAAGAGTGTAAAAAAAGACAAGTACAATTAAGTATTGAGTTGAATAATACAGGATTGTTTGTCTTTTCAGATTAGTAATTTTTAAAAATGTATTATAGCATATTAAGAATGTTAGGCTGCATCCCAGGAAAACACTTATTCAGGACACAAGGTAACCTTTCTTCTTAATTTTAACTATACATTTAAAGTCTGTCTTGTGCAGAAATAAATCGGAAACTTGTGTGCTGATGTAACACTTTATTTTGATTTGGAATGAGGTGGAGTTACTGAATGCCTTGTTTACCTCTATCTATACTGCTGGAGACTGTTTTCAGAAGTGCCAGGTGGCTGAGGCCCTGGAGGAAGTCAGGATAAACAATGAGTCTGCCTCAGTTGATGATGACAGGGTTAGGGACGAATTAAGCTGTCTGGACATCCATAAATCCATGGGTCCTGACGGGATGCACCCGAGGGTCCTGGGGGAGATGGTGGAAGTCATTGCTAGGCCACTGTCCATCATCTTTGCTAAATCCTGGGAAATAGGAGAGGTGCCTGAGGACTAGAGGAAAGCAAATGTTACTTCAGTCTTCAAAAAGGGAAAGAAGGAGGACCAAGGTAACTACAGACTGGTCAGCCTCACTTCCATCCCTGGAAAGGTGATGGAATGACTTATCCTTGGTGCTGTCTCCAGGGACATCAACTATAGAGGGTTGTTAGGAGCAGTCAGCATGGTTTTACCAAGGGGAAGTCATGTTTGACTAATCTAATAGCCTTTTATGAGAATATAACCAGGTAGATGGATGATGGTAGGGCTGTAGATGTGGTCTACCTTGATCTCAGTAAAGCATTTGACACTGTCTCCCTTAGCATCCTTGTAGCTAAACTAAGGAAGTGGTGTCTAGACAGTTGAGTAGTTAGGTGGATTGAGAGCTGTTTGAAGGGAAGAATCCAGAGAGTTTTGATCAACTGGACAGAGTGTAGCTGGGGGCCTTGTCAGTGGAGTCCCTCAGGGGTTGGTACAGGAACCAGTACTATTCAATATATTCACTGATATAGTTTGTTCCTCACAATGACATATTGTGATTGAAATTCAAGCCTGATTTTCTGTATTGTTCTGCCACGGTGTCACTAGCCTCTTTTCTCAGTCTATTTACTTAAACTGTTCTACAGTTACAGCTGGTTTTTAATGCTTAAGTAAACAAGCTCATTCTTGACGGGTGTAGAAACCGCATTATTTAACTGGAAGTCATTGATAATAGTGGTCAGGAGAAATAGGCAAACATAAAAACTTAATACTGAAGATTTTTTCCAATCTTCTAGGCTTTTAGAATATTCCTTAACATATCATTCATAAAGGAACATCAGCTATTTCTGGTTGAGTCTATTAGACTTATAAATTGAAGGTATGATTTAAATAAAAACAATTTAATTTTGAAATGGAGAGAATTAAGTGTTAATATTTGTGCTTGTGTGACTAGGAGATGATGCAATTAAATGTTTTTCAGTACAGATAATATGAATATGTGCCAAAGAAAATGTCCAAATAATTGTGGAACATATAAAGTTGTCAAAAACCCATTAGAAACAAAATATTATATTCTCATTTAGTAACTCCTAAACTCAACTAACATATCAAGCCAGAGTGGAGCTGGTTAATCTTACCAGTAGCTCTTGCAAAATACAGTAAAACTTTAACATTTTTTTGAGAGAAAGGTTACATTCATTTAAGTTGTCCTGCAGATGACTCACTGCATTTCCAGAGGAATAAAATATGTTGCAACTCACCATAGTGTTTGCTTCCACTGTATTTATTGAATATTTCAGTCTTTTCCATACTGCAAGAGTTCTGACCATGGGAAGCAGAGAATTCAGTGAAACTAATATGCAAGGGTTTTATCATACTACTTGGTATTTAGGTAACGGAGAGGTAGGCATGAGTCTCAGACACTCTTGTGATCTTGGATTGGACCTTTTCCAGAAGTCTTGGTTGACTATCAGATATACTAAGACCTAGATAGATTAATAGATTTATATAATCTCTGTTTCAGAGATTTATTCCTATTGATCACTTTATGTGTGTCCTTTCGATGCTCTGAATCATCCTATTCTACTTCTGACAGGCTCCTAGTCTCCGTAAATAACCTAAGTAGATTATTCTCTTTGTTTTGGTCCTCTTGAATTACATTTAAGTGAAATGCCCCAGCTAACAAAGAACAAACAGTCCAGATTATTATATGAGTCTGTCTATGTTTTAAATGTAATTGATACTGTAGCTTCAATTAAACATGTTGAACATGTGTGGAAATAAAGGCTGCTGTATGTTGTGTTAATGATAAATGAATTTTTTATGCGTCTATATGGATATGTAGGGCAAGAACACCATTCAGTATGAAAAAAAATCCAGATCCACTTTGATACCAGATTTACACTTAATTCCTAGGATATAATTTTATGTAAAATGAACTCAGTCACTGTGTATGAAATGCATGATATATTGTTTACACTAGAATTATTTTTAGCCTCTTTTGCAGTCCCTTAATCCATAGTATTACTAGCAATTAATTGAGAATTTATATAAGGTTTTGCTGAACTTCTAGTGCATCAAAAGGATAACTATAAATTCACACATATATACAGACTTTGACATTTTTCAGTTAAATTTTTAGTTATGAAAATGTTATATGAAAAAAGGTGTGGCTCAAAAATTATTCCTGAAATATGCATCTTACACATTTAACTGATTTAAAGCTGATAAAACTTTAGATGCTGCACCAGAAACTAGAAAAATTAAGTTATTGAAAGGGCCAGTGGTCACAAAAATGTAAATTGTATGTTTGTGTAGTGATTGACACTGAATGCACCTGCAGATGAAATTAATCAGATTTGTAATTTAACTGAAATATCCTAAACATTTTTCCTTAGTGATGCTTTAGCAGGTGGTGTTCTCCTAGCACTGCTTTCTTAGATACAGTTTACAATCTATTCATTAAAGCAGGTGCTCTGGTTGGTTTATCTGAAAACCTTTTCTGATATTTAAGCAACATGGTCTCAAGGTTAAATACTGCCCAAGTGTTATTGTATGTGCAATGAATGAAATTCAAAATCTGTTTGCAGAGGTACAAACACTTAACAGGAGGCAAATTATCTGACTTGAGTCAGGCATGGAAAATACCTAGTCCAACTTCTGACCACTATATTTCTGCAGTGTTTTATCAGTAATACTCTTTTTTTTTTTTTACTTACAGTGTTTACAGTTATTCTTTAGAATATTTCTATGGCTTTCCTTACTAACTGTAATTTTTTTTACTTCGTACAGCCTTCCATACTCAACTGTATCTCTCCTTATTGTAAGTAATTCTGACTTATTCTGTGGCACAAGACTTTTAAATAAAAATGTGTTGGAAATTCTCACTAATTCAGTGGGAATTACAATTATGAAAAAAACACAATCTATTTTGAATATACATTATTAAATATTATTCAGACAGCTAGCATGTCTGTATGCTTCTGTATATATTTATGTGTATATATTTGTACACATATTTATATATGTAAATACATGATAAATATAGTACTTCATATGAAGTTTCTCTAGATGTTTGTCCTTTTAAGCACTCTTTATAAATCAATTCTTGCAGTCTTGAAATAATTTGATATTTCTGGACTTGACAAAAGTGAAGTCCTGGTAGCTTGCATTTCAGAAAAAGAAGACAGCACAGGAAGTGAAAAATGCTCATGACTTAATTTGCAATAAGGCCGCTTATTCCCAAAATTGTGTTATCCACATTGTCATTGCTGGGTTAAAAAGAAGAAACAAGAAGTTTAGAAATATGTACATTACTGTTCTATGTTGCATAGTTAGAAATGCAGACTTTCAAGCTCTCATTTAAATTTATAATTTATCTTGATTGCATAGAAGTATATAGATTAAAAATCTTGAATATGTGGATTTGAAATTTTAGCTGCAATCTTTTACACTTATGTTGATGAGGGAATGCATATGGGTTAAATGAATTGTCACTTTGAGCAAAGAATTCTTGTTGAAACTTGTTAGTTGTCATCAATAGAAAATTCTGTTTGCACTTCTTGTACAGTTGTTAATTTGAAAGTGGCAATTTTGTGACTTGAGATTACTGAAATGATTCAGAAGTCATCCTTAATTTTTTTTTTTAGAAATCCTATATTTCTAATGTCTCTTAGCATATATGTATTTCGTTCAAGCATTCTCTTGCTATTTGTGATTGGTTAGAGCTTGCATATAACAGTTGTAATAATGTACGATATGTTTAGTATAAGGATCATCTGGCTCAGAGTTCCATAAACAGATTTCAACAATGTCTAGCCCACCAGACAGCAATGTCTAGCACATCAGGCTGCTCATGGGGGGTTGTAAAGCCTTGGACTGCCTTGAGGCCCCATCTTAGCAGAGGTGGGGAGCTGGGTAGAAAGCTCAGTCTTGAGTTGTCCTGCAAAATGGGGCTAAATGGACAGTGCTGCATGAAGCAAAACCTGTGTTGAGCCTTCAACAAACAATATGCCCTGAGTCCCAATCAAGCCACTATTCAGCTGCCTAGCAGTAAGATAAAGGCAAGCCAGAGGGTCCCCATTTGGCCTTAATGGGCCCAGACAATACAAAGATGTACAACAGATATGGCATAAGATAAGGGGGATCACTGCTAATGGCAAACATGGGAGGTGGCATTGTCCACTAGGACACAGTCCTGCCCACTGTTACTTACATCAGACAAAAAATTAAATAAAACTCCTTGAATTTATTCTAAGATGGGGAGATGCTTTGCCAAATCTGTGAGGAGACTCCTGCCTTGGCCAGGATGCTGGCTAAGGTAATGTACTGAGAATATTTGATCTGCTTTAAGTTTCTAGTCTCAGGTGATTGACTAACACACGTGTACAGTATTTAGTGCACTTGTAATAGTGTGTTCTGGGAATCTGCAGTGGTTGTAATATTGAACCTTGTGAATTGCCTGCGGGCGGTAACAGTGAGTGACGTGACTCTGCTGCAGGAAGTAATACTGCATTCTGTGGCTGCTGTGCTGGCAGTCGTGTATTTTGTGACTCTCTTGTGGTTGTGATAAGTGTAGTCGTACTTCTAAACAGCAATAGTGCACTTCTTTCTCCATTGTTTCCATGAAACCTGCAGTAGTGACATATTGAATGCACGTGGTTCATAAATAAATGATTCTTATTTTTATTTTTAAAACCCTGCACTCAGGTGTCTTTCCATCACAGTTGGTTTTGGTAAACATTTAGTATAGAGTCCATTCAAGAAATTTCAGAATAATTTTTAATTAAGTTAACATGTATCAAGTAAAACTTAATAATTTGACCTACTGTTTTGATTGACTTATAAACTGCTGTTTTATGGTTTGTTAGTTCTTTACCTTATTTCCTCATCTGACTCTCAGGCTACATTTATACAGCTAAATAAAAAACCCCAAGAGCCTACCTTTGTTCCTGAGGTAAAGCAGGATGGCCTAGCTTGATATATAGTTATTATCCCTTTTTCTTGTTCAGACAAGTGTGGCTGCATCCATGCTACAAACTGGCCTTTGTTGCAACCAGAGCACAGTGATGTTCAGCTTCTCATTCATCAGGACAATCAGGGTCTTTCCATGCAAGGTTTCTTCCCAGCAATAGATCTGCAGGCTGTATTGTTGCAGACAGTATCTAATAAGGGAGAATTGACTGATATGCTAGCATGAAGGGTTGCTACTGAGGGGAACTTTGACAGACTGGAAAAATACCTGACAGAAACCTCATGGAGATTAAAATTAAAAGAAATGCAAAGAGTTGTACTGGTGATGAAATAACCCTGTACAACAATACAGCCTGCAGATCTATTGCTTGGGAAGAAACCTTGCATGGAAAGACCATGCAAGAGACTGCACCCTGTCCTATTAAGGTTGTTCATAAAGGCATTAAATAGTATTGGCCCCAGAACTGATGCCCAAGGGATACTACTAATTTGGAATAGCTGGTTGGAGTTTGTGCAGCTGACCTCTAAACATGATGGTTCTGACAATTTTCCTCACACCATACTATATGCTTACCCCGTATGTATCCTGCAATACATAAGGGTACTGAGGAAGGTGGTATCAAATGCCTTGCCTTGAAAATAAACCTTTATTCCTCTCTCCCTGTCTACAAAGCCGGTCATCTAATTGTAGAAGGTAACTGGATTGGTCAGCCATGTTTTACACTTAGTAAATCCAACTGTGTTTTTTTCTAGTCATCTTTTTGTCTTCCATGTCTTTTGAAATAGCTTCTAGGAGGGTTTGTGGTACAGCTATCCGAGGGACTTAGACTGAACAGCCTGTAGTTCCTTGAGTCCTTCTACTTGCCCTTCTTTACGTATAGATGTAGCTTGAGACTCTGGTTCAGGCTGTTACATATTAATGCAATTAGTGAAAGTTGTAGCTCTGCAATGTTAATTATTTCCATATAAGGAAGTAACACAATGGGTGGTATATCTTGGGAACTGATTACATGATATAGGAAAAAACATAAGTGTTTTTGGGTTCTACTTCAGTTTATACTTCCTTTCATGCAAAAATGTGTACTACCATATGTTCAATTTAGGATCTGGTACAAAATTAGTTTTTGTGATGTCTACATTCATATATGGAGCAGAATATATTCAAATCCATTAATAATGAACACAATAAAATACATTGGGAATTTTATATATGAGTGTTCCTAACAGTTATTTTATATACAATATTAGTAAGTGTGGACAGACCAGCAATGCTTTCCTTCCTCTATATTTGCAGATGACTATTTTTGAAAATGTGTCCAATCTTATATCAGTTTTAAGATCACTTTTAGCAGGTGGATAATTCAAAGAACAAAATGTTGAGGGTTTTAAAATTAACAGCTCTTAACAAGTTTATGTTGTCTGTTCTAGAAAGGGTTTGATGTACCTCTTTTGTCAGAGTATTTGTATTAGATGCTCCTCGAACTGTATCAAGACTTACAGTACCAGGAGAATATGGTTATTTTTGGATACAGTTTATACTGCTTTCACAAATAAAGTAGGTTATAGGAGTAAAAGGTATTTTCCTGATTTATATTAATTGCACAAAAGCTTTTGTGAGTACACAAGATATCTAGAAGTCATTCTTAAATGATTTTACAAACTGACAGATATCCCATATACAACAGTGTAAAATGTGATTTGATTTGAATCCCTTTTCAGATTTAATACAGGTTATCCTCCTAATTGATGATGATTATTTAAGTATATCAGATAGTTATTTGAATGCAACAGATATTGAAAAAATAGCTATGTGATCAGTGAAACTCATGAAAGGACTGATTACACTGACATTTGGATTGACGTTTTTGTGGTTTGAAAATCTGAATTAGCTCTGATGCTATTTAAATCCTGCCTGATTTGTTAGCCACTTTCATAGTGCAGAAAAAAAACCCCTTGAAACAAAATAAATTATGTTCTTACCTTTTCCCTCCTTCCTTCTTCTTCCATGCCTGAAATGTACTGTACCTCTACCTTTCTTGTTACTTGTTTCTAGACAGTATAAGGTAATTAATTACAGAAATGTACTTCTGTTATGGTACAATGTAGCTACAAAGTGTGCTGGATGAAGAAGAAGAGATGCTTTTAGTCTTTTCTAAGAGGCTTTGTGGTACAGAGAAATTAAGAGAAGGCTGGAAAAAAAATTTTCCAATGTCAAGGTGCTTCACAAACTTTTCTTTCCCTTTTCCCAAATCACTTGTGAAAGGCTTAATGTCATCCAGAAAATTTAATTTTTGGATTATATTTCTGTTATTTCCAGAATAGAAACCATATTTTTTTATGAACATCTTAGAAGTTGAAGAGAGATTAATCTCTCATAGGATTTATTAATCTGAGAAATTTCCCTCTCCTTTGTGTATAGAAGCAGTTGGACCAATTAGCTTAGGCTAACTTTTAGAGGATCCAGTTTAGGTGGCAGTATCAATACTCCTTAATTTCTAAAGGGTTAAATTAAGAAAGAGTTGGGGTGTGGAGCACTAATTCTTTCATAAGTGGGTATTATACACACTTACTATATAATGTAGAAGTGCTCTGTTTCATTTTTAGGATATAGGTTGTGATAGCTACATACGTCACTTCTTATTTTGGATAGCTATTTTCATAGCATTATATGTGGCAAAACTTAATGCTTTCTATTTAATAACTTGCTATCTCTGCATACTCTTGTTGATAGATTTTGGAAGACATCTTTTTTTTACACTGCTTACAAATTATTCTGAATCTGTAGGTTCTAAGTACATTGTGTTTTAAATTGCAGGATGTGGCTTAATCTTCTCTGATCTTTGCATTGTGTAAAATCCAGTTCACAGAATCACAAGGTTGTGATTCTGGTTCTATTACTTTAAGGAGTATTTGGTATTTGACACCCTTCTTTAACACTGCAAAACTTGGGCTTGACTCTTTTGTGCTGGAGTGGAAATAAATATATTTGAAGTGAAAGCCTGAATCATGGTCTGATTTATATAGGCTTTTAAGTACCTTCATCCACATCACAGTTATTTCTGCTTTTTAATACTATGTATATTTTTTTTTGTAACTCATACTGTAGCAATGGACACTGCTTGCTCCTTTTATAAATGTGTAAATTTAGTATGTGTTTTTGATCTTTTATTGTTAAAATAGTAATGAAGCATTTAAATTAAGTACAAAATCAGTGATTGATATATAAATAGTATTAATTGCATTGCATTTTCATAAACATAATGTATATTTCCAGTAACAATATCTCTCTATTTGAAATGCTTGATTCAAACTTACATTCATTTAATTTGAATATACTATGTGTAAATACACAGATGTTGTACACAGGTGTTCTGTTCAGGTACAGCTGTAAACAGAAAGCACTTTTCTGTAACTTTTCATGACAGAGAAGTCTATATTCATTGTCTTTTTTTACAGTGGAAACAATAGCATGAAACAATTATTACTGACATACAATTATTTGTAAAGACAAAAGTTTCAAGTTTATTTCATAAGTGAAAATACTATTTTACTTCTTTTGGGGGATAACCTGTTGATTTTTTCTTAGATAATCTCTTCTGTGAAATTTTTCTAATCTTGTGCTGAGTATGTGAGGCCTTATCCATTAATGGGGAAATGGACGCATGACATGTATGTATGCATTTATTGTCTATGCAGAGGTTAATGGATATATCTCATGGAAAATGCTTATGCATATGAGAAAAATGTGAGATACATGTTTGATGCTGTTGATAAAATATGCATTCAGGTTCATTGAATTTTATTCCTTATGGAGTTTTTGCTTTATTGGTCTCTAGAATCCAATGAAAAATCATTGAATCACAGACTGGTTTGGGTTTGAAGGGACCTTAAAAAACATCCATTTCCAACTCCCTTGCCATGGGGGGGATACCCTCCATTTGACCATGTTGCCCAAAGCCTCATCTAACCTGTCCTTGAACACTCCCAGGGAGGGGATAGCCACAGCTTCTCTGGGCAACCTGTTCTACTTCCTCACCACTCTCATAGTCAAGAATATTTTTCTAATACCTGACCTGAATATACCCTCTTTCAGTTTAACGCCATTAACCCTTGTCCTTTCGCTACACTCCCTGATAAACAGTCTCCCTCTAGCTTTCCTGTAGGCCCATTCAGGTACTAGAAGGCTGCAGTAAGGTCTCCTTGTAGCCTTCTCTTCTCCAGGCTGAACAAGCCCAACTGTCTCAGCCTGTCTTCACAGATGATGTGCTCCAGCCCTCTGGTCATCTTTGTGGCCCTCCTCCAGACTCACACAGGTTGTAAGAATAGTAATTTTTATTTTTACTACTGTCTTATTTTTTCCCCTTTAGAATTTTAATGTTGCAGACTGAGACACTATTTACAACAAAATACATATTTATACTATAGGGACTGTCTTCTACATCATCTATTAAAACAGTGCTTTGTAAAGAAACAAGAAATAAATTACCCATCTTGCACAATTCAAAATGTAAACTGAATGGGCAGTTATAGAATCTTTATTCTTTATTGGCACATATGTACGTTTCCCATCAAACTTTGGTAGATACATTTGGAAATGAAGGGATTTAATTATTTAGTGGCTGCTGAATATCATAATTTTTACTTCACATGTTGGTGATGATTAATTCTTTTAGTAATTTTCTGATGAATTATTTCTGTTTCTGCCTAATCAGCAGGCATACTGTGAAATATAATTGCACTTGAAGGAAAATGACTATCTCATGAGATGAATACGTTTGATGATTAAATTACGTAGAATAAAGCAATAACATTCACACAACCAACCAGGATGACATACTTATCCTTTGTTGTGCTTTGACCTTTATAAAAACAGAGTCTTTTTAGAAACAATTCAAGGTATTTCAAGTAGGACTATATTAAAGGTAATTTGAAGAATCCTAAATAAGCCTCATGGAAAATACAAGAATTTAATCTTTTTAAATGTAAGTCCTGATCTAGGTTCAACATAAGAAAAAACACTAAGGTTGGAAAAGGTCTTAAAACTGATAGAAGAAAAACTTGCTACTGAAGCTAATTACTGAACTTAGAACTATGTTTGAGCCTGGTGTTCATGTCAGAAAGAGAAAGACTTCTGTACAAAAAATATAAAGTGTCTATTGTTTCATACATAAGAAAACAAATCCTTTCTTACCCATATTTTCATCTTTCTGTAATGCACTATTCGTTGACTCTAAGCTAGTCTTTCTTGTCATACAAATATTTGATTTAGGTCTAGTCCAATTCTAATTGAGAACTAATGTGTGTGAGACTAAAAATTTGTGAAAAAAGTTTGGCCGTATTACTGTATGATTGTTTGTGACAAAGGCCCTGCTTGTATACTTAAGTATTTATGCACAGATCATCATAAGCAGCTCTGTATATTTCATATTAGCATATTATTGTATGTCCTGTATTGTGTATTCCAAGGGAAAAGATAGATTCATAGCCTTTCAGTCCTAAAGAATGCTTCTGAGAACATATTTTTCTACGAGTTGTGAACTTCTGGGCCCTTTATGTCAAAAGCGCTATTCCAAGTGCAGAAAAATGTTTACAAAGTTGAATCATGCACTTGCCAAAACAGAGGCTGGTGTTCTAATAAATAATTTGTGGGGGACTGATCTTAGGGTAATGATGTATTTTGGCATTGTGCCCAAATGGTCTTAGATATGGGAAATCTGATAGCAATAGCTTCTCTCTGAATAAGATTTCTTATCAAAAATCACCCTACATTCCTACCCTGTACAGAGGTGAAGAAAGCAGAAACATACTTTGTTCACTTGAGTCTATCGATTCTTTTTCTATAGGAAAAGAAAGGAAGAAGAGTTTTTCTTCCGAAAACTCCTATGGGAGATAATTGTAGTAGAGCATATATTAACTCTTTGTTGTCCCTTGTCTTTTATAATGCAGTCAGGAAATGCAAATCAGAAGTGGGTAACTGAAAGGATGTATGAATAAACATATCTTTATAATATCTTTGTTGTGGTTTTGCACCAGCTGAGATCTGAGAACCAGGCAGCCGCTCTCTCTAAGATGGTGAGGGGATGTGAGGGAAAGGAAAACAAAAAACCCACAAACCTTGAGGGTTGGGATAAGGATAGTTTACTGGGACAGCAGAGAGAAAGGGAGAAAACAGCAGTAGGATTTATAGCAAAATATGCAAAACTGGTGATACACAAATGCAGTTTCTCACCAAACCCACAACTCACGCTGTACAGCTCAGAGCTGTCCCAAAGCTGGACTGTCCCCAGACCGTGTGTCCTGGAGCTGTGTGTTCCTTCACCCACCAGCCCTCCTTTATGATGAGCATGATGTATTCATCAACCAGGACAATCTTTAAAGTAAGAAAAAAACAAAGCCAAAAAACCAAGTAAAAAGAAGGGTGTTTTTATATTCATATTGGAAAAGACTAATTTCTTCCAGGATGTCATCCCCACATGTTCTCAGTAGAAAAGACTGACATTCATTTGTGTTTGTCAGTTGTATACTATGGAGAATTTCTTATTCTTGGGAGCTCAAGAATTGCATGTAATTCTAAAGAGACTGTAAACACTGGCAATTGGAAAGGAAATGTGGGATGCACTGTCAGTATTTGCTAGAGGCCAAAACTTTAAGATGTAGAAGAACCCCCTGTTTATCATGTTAGAACCACTGTGTCTACAAATTATGTGTGATTCTATCTGTACAAGCATTATTACCAGAAACTATTTTTTTCTAGCAATATAGGACTTAATTTGAACACAGAAAGACAATACTTTGTATATGTCATGTAATAGAATATACAGACTTTAGTCTTACTGTCCCTTGTGTCCCTTTGTAGTGATTATAAAAATGTCTCTGCTATATACAAATCAGAATTGTGTAGTCTTTTCAAGTAGCTGTCAGAGCTTGTATCTATATGTGCGAAGTACAGGACAGACCATACAGGAAATTAAAATAAACCTTTGCAATATCTTTTACAATATTTGACCTACATAAATGCAGGCAATTGAAGATGGTAATATAGTCCATGGTCTAATCAAATTTCTATCCTCTAGTAAAATATATAGGAAAATCATCTCATGTCTCAGCACAGAAGTAGATCAAGTGATAGTAATGACAGAATCATTGGCTGGTTGAAGTGGGAACGGTCATCTGGATGTCTCTAGGGCAACCCCTCTGCTCAGAACTGCTTTAGCCAGAGCATGTTGCTCAGGCCCTTCTCCAGTTGGGTTTTCAAATTCTTTGAGGATGGAGACTCCCCAGCCTTTCTGGCTCTATTGTTTGACCACCTGTGCAGCAAAAAAGTTACTTGATTATGTTCCTGTATTTCATTTTGTGCCCATTGCCTCTCGTACCGTTACTCAGTGCCACTGAGAACAGCCTGGCTCTGTCTTTTTCACTTTCTCTGTCACATGTTTACACATCTTGATAAGATCCCATGGAGCCATTTCTTCTCCATGCTGAACAGTCCCATCTCTCTCAGCCTCTCCTTGTAGATCTGGGACTCAAATCACTTAATTGTGTTCATGGCCCTGAACAAAATAATTAAGGAAAAATAGCACAGATAGAATAACTGGACAAACAGTGAAAATTACTAATTCTATATAATTTCTGGATTGTAATTGTCAGTTCAGATGAGAAAAAATCTATGGCCCCACAGAGAAACAGTGGGAAGAGATGCAAAGTGGTCAAAGTTCTGGGAAGGGGGAAAACGGTGTACTCAGAACACTGACATTAACTTTACATGATTCATGTCATGTCCTTATCGGACTAACTGATAACTAAGAAGTTTAGGAAGGTGGCAACAGGAAGAAAGGATGATGGAAGAGAGCAAGAAAGTGGAGGAGAAATAGCTATGAAGGCATTAAGCATTCTGTGGAGACATTGATAATCACTGATGAAATGAATAATTTATAAGTTTCTTTATGATGTTTCTTCATGGAGGCAGCTGCTCCACCTGTGAACTCTGCTATTCCTTCAGAAACACCTTGGTTAAATTTAAAAATATATCAAGGCATTCCTCTATATTCATAATGGAGCAAGAGAGCCAAACTGGACCAATGAGAAGGTTTTGCCCATGCCTTGATGGCTGTGGTTGACACTGGATTTTTGCGATGTTGGTGCCGCTACAAAACTGACAATATTAACACAGTGTTTTGAAAGATCATTGCTGTAGATATGAAAATTAGGATGCTGTGGTATGTTTTTTGATAATGTTTGAATATTAAAACTAGAAACACTCTTGAGAGTAGTAATAGGTGTCCTCTCTTTGAGATTAGCTGCCAAAGCAGAAAAAAACCCCCAACATTTCAGTTATTGTAACTTAGCACTTATTTTTTTAATTTATACTATTGTATCCTATGCTTCTTCTCAAGCCTTATCATTTTAGCATTTAGCAACAGTATCATGAATACATATGATTAACCAGAGGAGTTAATTACTCCTCACCTAGTCCTTATTTGTTGACTAGTGGTTTAGAAACTGTGTACAAAGGGAAGATTGAGCTGGAATGCTGCACGTAGTGGACCAGCAGGTGCTTTGACTGTAGCTATTGTGTAGAAAGTCATGATGACTGACAGGATGACTTAAGCACTTGGTTCCCACTGAGATGCCCATCTCTCCATAGAAAAATGTAGTTCCAATGTCACCTCTTGAACTATAGGTAGCCTTTTACATCTTTTGAAGCCTTGATGAATTTGTAATACTTACAAAAGCACCAAACTTTTAAGAAAAGGGAGCTTTCTATTTGCCCTTATTAAGTAGTAGATGCTTGAGAATAAGTAGGCCAAATAGCTACCTAAGTATATGTTAAGAGATACCGTTATTGAAAAATGTAAAATTCTATTTTGCTGGGTTTATTTTTATCTCAAAAATTGTATAGATTGACACCAAAATTGAAGTGTGTGGTAACAATTCTGTTTGGCCAAAATAGTAATTTTTCCTACTTCAGTAATTGCCAACACCTTTGTAGAAAAAAAATCAGAAAAAAGTTCATTTCAAAAAGAAATAATATACTAGAACAACTTCACAAAATTCCATTGGACTTTGAAATTTGTGTGACTGGTGGCCCATGGTGCTGACTCTCAAAAGGGGATACTATATCACATTTCCAAACAATGCTGTGGGATGTGAAGGAAAATAAAAATCCTGAACAAATAGACAGAATCACTATGTTCACTGCAGTGCAGCTTTGCTTAAATTAATCATTCTGTTGTCATATTTTAATATAGAATCAAATGTAGATAGCTAGATTTTTAAGCATTATAAGTCACTGAAGGTAGCAGCACATTGCACAGTTTATGCATAATTTGTGTGTTTGTGTATATGTGAAATAAATACAGCAACCAGGTTTATACTCATACATTGTTCAGAGAAATCGGTTTCCTTACAAATTAGAATTTCTTTGCTTTTCTGAATTCAGTGCAAAGAAAATCAGATAAAAATTTTGAGATCTGTGATACACAGATGATTAGATTATAATATTGTTGGATACCCCTTTAGTTTAAGTTTCATAAATCCTGAAGGCTATATCTGAATTCTAAACAATCCAAAGAACCATACTTATATTTTTATCTTAAAAATAATTTACCATATTTAATATTATATTTATTATCATATTTATTACCAGATTTCAAAACTGTGTGTCAAGGGGCAACAGTAAACTTTTTATCTGCGAGTGACCCCATGTTTGAAGTTCAAAAATGTGCTGTTTCCTTTGCATTTGTACAGAAATAAAGGTGTCTGCCAAAAAGAAAGCAGTGAGTACTATCAATTTTAAGTAATCTTGCAGAAACATAGCTTGAGTACCTTTCTTTTTTCTGTAGAAATTATTAGCCAACTTTAAAATACTACTTCCTGTTATAGTAAATCCTTGTTTTACATAACTCAGTAAATGACAAAAATTAATTGCGGGCAAGGCTTGTACACCAACAGAAGTTTTGTTCTTTTGAATGTTTGTCTGTTTTCTGACTTGATGTGTACAAAAGCTCAGTCTATGTATTGTGCAAAAAAAAAAAAACCCGAAGAAGACTCTCCTCAATTGTATTACCTTTCAGCCAATTATTGCCATGCTTCATTCAAAGACATGATTGATCACACTTACAGCTGCTTCTGTGTAGTTTCATCCTGGAGCACAGCAGGTGTTGCTGGAAACTGGGACATGATTGTGATGAAATTTCTCCTTTTGACATATAAATTAATAATGATCTGTCCCTGGCACTTACAAATGATTGTTTTTAATCTCTTTAAAAATTTGCATACATATATATGCCCAATGTTTTATTTATAGATTGACACCCTCTGTTGGGTTTTTAGGTTGGGATTGTACATTTTCATCACGACAATTATCATTTAGATAGTTTAAGTGATGTCAGTAAGTGTTATCAATTTCTCATTTATACGGTTAAAATAGTTTTGGGAGCTGACAGAACTTACACTGTATGTTTTAAAGACGAAAGCAGTAGCATTTGTATCTATGTAGTAAAGAACTGCTGGTATGTCCCTGCTTGCCAGCATTTCTGCAGATAATCTGTGAAAGAGTTATGATTTCCTAAATAGATGGGAAGTCATGTGCATGCATGTAATCAGCAGAACCTTCCTCATCCTCTTCTAATAAGAGTGGTATGAGCAAAAAGACAGGCATTATGTTGAAATTAGTCTATATATAATGGAATACGCAGTAATTACTATTTGCCCACATAATGTAGATTTGAAAGCTACTGGAAATTATGATATCCAAAATCTGGTTCTTAGAAGTTAGCAAATCGGTTGTAATAAGGTAGAAGTTGTGTGGTGTCGATTACATGAGATATCTGATCTCTATAAATCCTGGATCTCAGAAATAAAAATCTCCTTCCATTTCCTGTACTCTTACTGATCAGGATAACAGTTTTAATTATGTAATTTTACTGGTAATATTGTCTCTCAGTATCACAAGTGACGCTCTCTCCCCCAGATCCTGGGCTCAACCTGTCCTAGCTCAATATCATGTTATGAGCTATGATAACCG
The DNA here is from genome assembly GCF_964237585.1 of Gallinula chloropus. NCBI lineage: Eukaryota > Metazoa > Chordata > Aves > Gruiformes > Rallidae > Gallinula > Gallinula chloropus. Next base: position 104,050,527 of record NC_140087.1, read on the forward strand.
GGTCTTGTTTGTTAATCCTGATGTCATTGATGGGACACAAGGAAACTATTGATGTCTTTTAGGGAAGCTTGTGTTGGCTACTGCACACAAATTAAGAAAGGACAGACCCTAATTTAAAGACCTGATAGATACTGAGTATGCCAGGAAAGGTGATACTTCACTATAATAATACCTGAAGTATTATTTTATTATGATCCCTTTTGCCAGAATAAATAAATTTTAAAAATTTTGCATCTGTGCTTTATATGCAAAAGAATCCTAACATAGGATTCTATTCTCTATGCCTAACAGGTATAGAGAAATGTAGATTTTCTTTTTCCATGTTGGGTTGGCATAATTCTACATCTAGAGATATCAAACATCTTCCATTAAAACAGGAAATTTCTGTTCAATATCTGAATCTACCTATCACTTTAATGTTTAAATGGAAGCTACATCTAATAACCACAATTATGCTAAGTTGTTTTGGCTCTTCTCATTCTGTAGCTCATGTAAAATTGTTGCCAAACTAAGGCAGTGAGAATCGCAACTTTGCACAGATTCAGCCAAAATATTCAGATTCCCCTTTTTTCTACAGAGATTAGATTTCCCACAATGTTTTCAAGTGAATCTGTCAGTATGGACAAATGGCTTTTTAGAACTGTTATTTACAGAATGGAGTGTCAGAGGAGATTGAACCCTGGAAGGGGGAAAGATGGCAGTTCCCATAAGCTGGAAACACCACATAGTACATGGAATATAGATGTTTCATTGCTAATAGGTGTATTGCTTGGGTTACTTCTCTAGAATTAAATACTTGGAACTGCTGACATAACAGCTGAAGAACTATAAATTTATTCTTTTCTTTCAGTAGTCTGGAATATTTCTGAAACTAGCTACATCAAAGCTCTTTGTTGTTTTTTTGGGGGGAGGGGTATTCTGTTTTGTGTCATTTTTAAACTCCCTGTGCCTGCTCTTGATAATGCTTGTAACAAGGACTGTCTTGCTAATTATTATTAACCATATTTTTATTAAACATAATTTATTATTAAACATAATTAAAATATGTTTATTGAATGAAAGAAGATTCAGGGAAGTGGGCACAGCAGGACAGTTGTGCTGAGGGAAATGGCACATTGGATTTGAAAAATATGCATTATACTGTAATAAATATGCAGGAAGACCCTTAAAAAAACCTAGACCATAGTAAGAAACATGGTATTTTGAAAGCAGAACAGGTCTTAAAAGGGAAAACAGCAGAAGGGAATAATGAGCTCTTTCTCTGTGTGCATAACTGGAATCCAACTGAAGCCATACCTCTTCAAAGAGCTCTCCAAAAAGAGAAGCACCTTAATTTTGCAACAGCTGAGTCTGTTCCTATTCATATCCATGAATATGCAGAGAAATTAATTTCAAGTCTAACATGTACTTGGGGTTACCAGTGTTTGAAAGATCTCTCATAGTGTTCGTAGGGATGACATGGAACCCCCTCAAGCAGAAATTCTAGTGGTAAATGAGCTTCCTTTTTTAGTAAGAAGGCAGAAATATCTGCAACAACAGTTCTTATTTGTGCAGGCTACTGGAGTGGGAACCCTCTGATGTCAGCTGGGCTGGGATTTCTCTCAGATAGTCCTAAAATCATCTAAGGTTGTAGAAGTAGAGTATCAGTAAACTTCCATTTTAGTCCACTGGGCATGTTCTCCAAACTTTTTTTGGTTTGTGTTCTTTTTTGGACAAAGGCTTCATTCTATGGAATTAATTTAGGTTGAAGTAAGACACATTCTAGAAGTGTCTATACTGTAAAACTTTAATAAAAGAAAGTTCTGGTGTGAGGCAAGTAGACTGCTCAAAAATGTTGAAGTCCATGTAGGTGTTCTCCCAGTAAAAGTTGCAGCTGTTGATGCCTCAGCTTAAGAGTCTTTCGGGAGGTAGTGGAAGGAATACGTAAAAAGTAGCTCTTCTAGAAGATAGTAAACCCTATCAATAAAACTAAACCACTGAATATGTGAGCAGCCGTCTCTTCATTGCATTAAATAAGCAGACTGCTTGAGCCATACCAGCAAAGAGCTATCATTATTTGATGATTGACCATCTTACTGGCAGTTGATGAATGCATCTAGCAAGGTGTTGTGATTAAGATACTGTTGCCTGGGAAATAAGATAGACAGCTGCTACAGATATTGTAAGGCAGGATATTATGTTTACTGCAGCATATCCCTGATTTTTTGACTGTTTTAATACTGGATTAATTACTAACAATCTTCCATTTTCATGAATTCCAGGAGTTTTATGTTCAGGATTCTTCAGCCTCTTGGGGATGTAATCTTCTTTTCTCCCAAGTTTTTAGGGTTGCAGGATTTTCTCTGTATATTTTTAATTAAGGAGGTCCTATTCTGTACCTTGATGCTGTGAGCGATCATTTGGGAGACAGATGAAAGTATTTCTAAGAACAGAATTAGATTGACATGCCTGTGTGATGTCCTGAATCCTGTTAATCTTGTCAGTTGCAGGGCCTTTTAGATTTTTGTCTCATTAGACTTCACAAATTTGTATTTTCATACACAGTGTGCCTAAGTCTAGCTGTAGAATTAACTTTGAAGTGATTAGGCATCAAACTCATTACTTTCTCTGGACTCCTATTGTAAGATAAGTTTAGTTTATGGCCTGAAACCTCTCCCCTAACATCATAACTTAATTGAAATAGCAAGTCAGTAACAGTAGGTAATTTGCATTTTATTTTGTATTCAGTATGTTGACAATTATTTCATGTTCATGTACTCAAGTAGAGAAAGATAGTGACCTCAATTGCAGTGAACATTCTTCATTCCCAGAGCTACCTGTATTTCAGTGTTACAACTACCAGGTCTTCCTTTAGAGTGAAATATGCCCAAATCCTCTTTTTTGTATTGGAGGATTATGAGTGCTTCTGAGGGTCCTTACTGCCATGCTTCCTTAATGTTAACCTCTTTTAATCTGAATCCTCTGACTAGTTGAGGTGAAGTTTTGTAATATGGGCTCATCTTTTCCCTTTATATTCATTGTACTTGAAATGCTGGCATGTGGCTATTATTGCTGTTAAGAATGGGTCTATGAATTAAAAAGATGGGCCCAGCTGATTTAAAGCATTAATAGGAAACTATCAGTCCTCAGGGACTGGAGATATTTCTAAGCAGAAGCTTGAGAGACTTGATTAGAGGTAATTGTCTTCTTTATTCTCACAAAGTTCACCAAGAAAGTTTTTAATTTGATGGTTTGCCATTGTCACAAAACACATTGGCCAGAATTTCACATTAACTGGGAGATCTGTTAGCAAAAATAGGTATAGAAAGCTGGAACTTTTTTCACAGTACACGTGATAAAAGGATGTATTCTTCAGAGCCATCAGGAAGGTCACGTGATGATAATATTAAATTAGTGAATGGAGAAATTATGCATATAAGTCACCAATTATCTAGCTAAATTAAAGAGAAACTACTGTTATATAGAAAAAATCAGGAAAACAGAGATATTTTCATTTATTACACTGACTTCAATAAGTGATCAATTAATCTCAAGCATGAGAAAACCACTAAAGTGGAACATACAAGAGGTCTTGCTCAGTGATGTGTATTTCATTTTAACTCAGTTCAAATAAGGGCTAGTTTGTGACTGATAACCCTGTCAGTTTGTGATTAGAGACAAATTTATCATTGCGTACTTATAACAAGATATCTAGCTCAGTGAAAGGCAAAACAAACAGTATAGATTAGAGCTGACCAACATGCTGAGAAGAATAAAGAAAAAAAAAAAACCCAACAACTGCCAAATGTGTCAGCATCTTGAACAATTTTTTTGCTTTTCTGACAAATTTTAAGGTGAGAGGGTAACCAATTTACTGACACTATTCTGTTGAACGTCTGAGAAATGTCTTTTCTCTTGACTTTCACTCCAGTGAATTTATATAGTAGTATGAATGAGTTTGAAACCCTACTGTCTCACTCATATCTATAAAGGTAAACTCAGTCTTCTGGGTCATCAATGTCAAATATTTTTCAAGAAATATGAGATACTAAACTACAAATTGATAGGAAAAGTCAGTGTTGAAATATCACAAATACTTTTCTGTCATGAAAGAGGCAAATATTATTTAGGTTCTGATGTAGACACAGAACTAGGCTGGACTGATTCCTCTCTGGTTCAAAGGCTTCATATGGTGGTCATCTCAGTTTTGAGAACCAGGTGTATAGTTCTTTTCCTCAAACTAATATAAGTTACATGAATGACAACCTGGAAGTTATTTATCAGCAAAATACTTTGTGCCTATTACATAGAAAAATTCCCAATAACTGCATAATCTATAAAGTTATACCTTTATTTTTTTGTGTACACTTACTAGTTTTCCCTGTAGAGTGAGTTAATAATACCAGCTAGTTTATAATTTATATGGCCATGTGATTTATCATGTGAAAAACAGCAGTGGAAGCTTGCATCTGACCTAACAGGTGGTCTGTCAAAGAAAAATAGAAACACTTATTTAGAAGAATTCTGGTTCCTTCACATTCCACGTGCCCAGTATGCATTGTTAGCTTTTTTTTTGAGTAAATTAATGTTGTCTTCAGAGCAAGTGAGCAATCATGCCATTACAACAAAGGGTATTTAACAATATGATAGCAGGGGCATTCATTTCAGTCTTGTAAGTCTTGGGTCTGTTACTTGCTTCACATTTGACTCCAAGGAAATAATTTTGTGTGTGTACTGACATAGGTTCAAAATTACAAGTTTAGGTCCTCAGTTCCTCTCAGCTGCTATAGGTACCAAAACTTCTATCAGTAAAATTGCACAGGCATCTGGGTATCTGCTCCCAGCAGAGCCATGCCCATTAAATCCCATCCAGTTGCAGAGCCAAGGTATTCCTTCCTTTCTTACACCTGTGCCTGACAGGCATTCAAAATGTTTAGCAAAATAGTTTACTCTTGGTTTGGACAATTCCACTACCCCTTAAAGACTTATTGGAATAGGGAATGAAATGTAGGCCAGAGGAGTGCCCCAGTCACTGATCTGTACAGTCACTCTACTTTTACTAACAAAGCATATTTGGGACACAAAGTACAGCTGTAAGGCTGGAGAAATTATTTTTTTAGTCTCCTGGCCTTATTAAAGACCTGCAAAAGTGAAGTGGTGCAGTACTCAACATCATGCATGCCTTCATCTGACTAGCCTTTCTCTATTTCACCTCCACTTACTGAAGTGAGTACATGGCTCAAACCTAGTGATGCTGCTACTGACTACAGTGGGCTGTTGATAAAAGCCTTGATTCCCTCACTCAGGCTAAAGTCCTGGTGCATGACACAGGAGTTTTGTCTATATAAGAGTGACTTACTGAGAATTTCATTCTTCCCCTGTCAAATACTGCTGGTGAAGTGTCTTGTGTTTTGTTGTGGCTGTCACAGCTTTACCTGCTAAAAATGCCCAAAAGAAAGAAAACATTCATGGGATCAAAAGCCTGCCCTTCCATTGGAAAAGATAAGTTCCAGGTTGGCTTTAACTACAAGGGCTTAATTTTAGGGCTGGTGGTGCTCCTCAGTGTTTCTATAAATGGTTTGGACAGAAGGTGTACCAACAAAACTAAACTGGGTGTAGCTGTGGACTCTGTCAAGGCTAGAGGCCTTACAGAGAGATCTAGAAAGACTAGAGAGCTGAGCAATTTTCACTGGACTTTCTGAATAAAATTTCAGGGCAGCATTATCACCGTGAGTAGTTATATGTTTAACTTTATGATTTACAACATTTGCTTTCAAAAGCTGTGTATGATTTGAGGAAAAAGGAATTCTTTATATTTGAATGTTGTCAATATTTATAATTTATATTCGTCTACCTTCAAAAGCAATGACCTTTTAAGTAATTTACATGACTGTTTGCTTTCCTTTCAATTCTGGGAATTTGTGGGAAATCTGTAGAAAACTAAGAGCTTGGCCACCTTAAAAAGAGCATAGGCTTTTTAATTAGACTGCTTTTCACGTTTAGTTTTATTATGTATGGTGAAATGAATGGAGATTGTTAACTAGGCTGACAAGACAGATGCTGTGTGGTTAACTGTGTTATAGAGAAATAATATCAAATTATATCCATCTTGTAATTTTGTAATGGTTTTGCCCTGTAAAGTTTACTACCATATTAAATCTGTAGGTTAGCCTTTGTTAGGACGCTTTCATAAGATTTCCTAAGTAGGTGGCTGGTAGAAATTCATCACATAAAACAATACATCTCATAAATTCATGGTTATAATTTAGTTTATAGGGGGAGGGAATCATGAGACATTTTTCTTATTTCCAAATTCAAATTAATTGACATATCCTCCTAAATTATATTTTTCAATTTCAAAAGCCAAAATCAATCTACTTAAAAACATTTGAAATTTTTTTTATCCATTCCATAGCATCTCAGTTTTTTACTCTTCCCTTTTACGCATCCTGGTAATAACTTATGCTGTGTAGATAGATAGCAATTTACATTAAACAATAATAATGGAAATATATACAGCAGAAAAATGCAATTATTTATATTAAAAAGCAGCTATATATGGATTATTATGCTCCTCCTTCTCATTTTCAATGGAAAATATAGTGTATGTGATCATACTGTCTCAACATCTGTCCTTCTGCCTCTGCTTTCTTAGTGGCTAATTTCAAGCTAATTTAATAGTATGGTATAAAGACATTAAATTCATAAAAGTGTTGGTGATCATTGAGAAAATGTGTCTGGGAAACATTAATAATGAGAGGAAGAATGCAGCAGGATCTTAAATTTATTTGACATCAGAAAGACATTTTACAAATCCTGCTCTGGGGAAGTCTTCACTTTGACTTCATTATTTTATGTGCCAAAAAAATTCCTCTCCATCAAAGTTTGTCTCCAACATAGATTTTTTGCTAGGTTCGTGCCTCAGACTGTGTACTTCCATTGAAAAGAGAGCTGATCATGAGATTCAGCTGCATTGCAGAGCAGGACTTGGGAAGTTTAATGCTTACAGAATGAATTTTTCTCTTGTACAATACTATGGTAAAAAGTAGTATAGCCCCATTGCACTAATTGTTTTGTAGATAGATCTTCAACCTAAATTGAACTTTGTCTAAGTTCTTGCTGACACTTGTAGTGATTGTTCTTTGTATTAGCTGAGTCCAGTTAATGGACTGTACTGAACAAGCCCCAGCGATTTCAGTAGAAGGAATCACAGCTGAAGGCATACTCAGCAGGCTTTCAGTTTAAGCCCAGGTTTCTGAAGATACTCAGGCAGAAAGTTTCAATTTTTCACAATGAAAATTAGATATATAACTACCTTTGAAAGTATGTAACTTATTATTTTTTTTTAATTAATTCAAGTGGCCATTCTCACCACCTTTCCTCTTGTGATGTGCCTATATTCTATTTATGGTACTTGATATTGTTTCTCAGTGATGGCCAGCAATAGGACAAGGGGCAATGGGTGCAAGCTGGAGCACAGGAAGTTCCATGTGAATATGAGGAGCAACTTTTTCACTGTGGTGGTGATGGAGCACTGGAACAGACTGCCCAGAGAGGTTTTGGAGTCTCCTTCTCTGGAGACATTCAAACCTGCCTAGACGTGTTCCTGTGTGATTAAGTCTATGTGACCCTGCTCTGGCAGGGGAATTGGACTAGATGATCTTTTGAGGTCCCTTCCAACTCCTAATGTTCTGTGATTCTGTTTAAATAATGAAGACATTCATCCTACCACAAGAAACACCAGGATCCTGGGGCACTGATCACACATAATACTCCATCAAATGCAGTGTGAAGTAAAGAACAGAGTTTATTTCAGCTGCTCATTCAAAAAATGAAAAGCATCACCATCGTATTTTTAATTTTGACTTGTATTTACATCTTGAGAGTGTCTGGAGGCCTCAGTGAGTGTCAGTGTGCCATTATGCTTCATGAAAAGCACAGCAAAGACACAGTCCTTATTCCAGGGAGCTAGTGATTTGAGAAACTGCAGAATACCGGGATGTTTTTATGCATGCTTGTGTCCAAATTAATTTTGCCCGTATTTAAACACTGAAACTCCTGAATGTTTCCTTTTTCACATTATGGGTTGTATCATCCACTGTTATTTTGGCAGGATGTGGAACATTGGCATTAGTGAGATAAAGAATGGAATTATTGGAAGTTCTTTTACAATCAATAATTTTATTTTGTCGAAACATGACAGATAATGATCTTTTTTTCTTCTTTCTTTCTGATGACTGGGTGTGATGTCTGAAGTTATTATAATACATAGTGGGACAGAAAAGAGGAAATTATCAAAATCCAAGATGTTAATCCATTTTACAAGAAACGTGTGCATATCTCATTCTGTGAGGAAAGATGCTTTTATTACTCTCACAGAACTTATAAATCATGGTGAAAATCTGTTATGATAATACAGCCCTGTTAATCTCAAGGATGAGAAGTTGTTATGTTGGAATTATACAGAGCTCTTTTTGGGTTCTGGTGAAGAATATGAAAGAAATGGGAGCTCATTCCAAATCTAAGATATGTCTCCGGGGTTCCTGGGTTATCTGGATTTCTCATATCTTTCTTGTCCTGCATTTCATTCAGTGCTGTGCATTATGCAGCTGTTCTTGAAGATGATGGGTAGTTCTGGCAAAGTGTCTCAGCTTGTGGCTCTTGTGGCTTTATTCTCTACTGATGTGAGATGGGAAGGCAAAAAGGGATTTAGAAGGGGAGGATGTAAAGAACAGAAATTTGAAGCTGCTGCAGGACAATTTCTTGTACACAAGATTTCTGGTGTCTTGGCGACTTCCCTTCCATGCTCTAGAAGTGGGCAGGAAAGAAGCCAATGCAGTCTAATCAATGCAGTGTAGAAAGCTGAGGAAAAGAATTATTTTAGGTTGGCTGAGGGGAAGAGGGAATAACTATAAACACTGATCAAGTGACAGATGTTCCCCTTTCTGACTATATCTGTATCAGTAACTCCAATAGTGTGAAGGAAGGTACTTGGATACTTAAGTTTTATCACAGCTGAGTTGTCACTGACCATGTCTTCAGACTGTGTCCACCAGTAGCCATCCCTGTATGTAGTGAGGTTGGTGCTTTGACTGATCAAGCAGGAGCTTGCTTGAACATTCTGTGGTTGTCTCTGACAACAGTGTGAAGAAAACATGCTGACTTTTTTTTCTGCATGCAAATGACCCCAGAGAGGGTATTTTTCTGTTTCTGTCTCTTGTTTCCCAACTGGTGTAGCTGGCTAGAAGTACAGGAGAATAGATTACCTAATGAGAAGTAATATAACAATGTGTGCTCCCTGCAGGTGATTCTCTTTGGACACTTCCTGTCGAGGCTGCTTATTCTTCTTACTGCTTTTGACATTCAAGATGTGAGTGTACCAGGTGGTTTTCCACACCTTTTAGTAGAGGTTGCTGTTTCTATTGCTGTGGTTGAGGAATAAGTGATCTGTGGTTCCCAGCACTGCAGTCCACAGATACCACCTCTCCATTTGTGTTCTGAACTGGCAGTTACAAGCTTTGATTCACAACCTGTTTCATGTAGTTGGATAGCTGTAAAGTAGCTGAAAAAGGTGAGTTGGGGATATCAACCTCAGACTGAAGCTTAACCTGCCAAGCACCAGAAGTTGGTGTTCTGTGGCCTCTGCTTCGTGTGAGTATGTATCTGTCCTTCAGGGATGATCCCCAAGCTACATTTAGTGCTTACTGTTATAGAAACTGGTAGGAAGCCTGCATCAGGAAAGGTTCATTTACAGAGGAAGAAATCTATAGCAAAAAATAAACAAAATTTTCACTGTAAAGTGACATTTAAAAATGAAATGACAATTTCCATTCTGTCTTGACAAAAGTCTCATTTTTCCACGTCTTTGGTTTAATGAACTAGGGTGATATCTCTTGTAGAAGTGTTGATTTTTGTGTTGATTTAAATAAATCCCTGCAAATTCTTCAGATTTAGAAAAAAAATTAATTTAAAACTACTCATTAACTACTGGCTGTGAGAAGAAATAATCTTATGGCAGAAAATTCTGTTTCCTCCAAAACTGTACTTATAGCCAAATAATTTTGTTGTGATCTGAATGACCACTGATAAATTTACCTACTGTCAATAGGGCATTTTTACAATGTTTGTATCATACACGATCATAGTCTGATTTGAAGGAATTAGTTTTAGGCATATTTTAGCAGTAGTATACGGTGAAATTACAAAGACAATTATTTACCCCTTGCACTTAATCATTTTGATATTCATTGTATCTCAAACTGCCATAACCATGGCCTCTTAAAATTTTTTCTATTAGTATTTTTCCTTTTTCAATCTCAAATATCTGAAGTTCTGCATTGAGAAGCATTCATAATTTGGGAAAAACCCAAACTCTTTTCTGCACATAAATATATACAATATTTATGTTATTCTGTGATGATCTCCCTCCCTCTGTGTGTGAAATAACATTTCACAGTCATGGTCCTAAGGGTGTAAATCAAAACAGAGTAATCCTAAAAAGGGCGCTTTTTATCCTCAAATACATAAAATATGCATATTAAATTAAAAAGATTTGGACTTCATGAATTATTGTAGCCTGGGGTTAGTAATAATTTATATCTCATGAAATTACTCTGGTAGTTATTCATGGCAGTACTCAACACTAAAGCATACATACCACAGCAACATTGCAAATACATAGAGTAAATCACAGAATACTTGAAAAAGAAAAACAAGTTTTTATTTGATGCAAATCAGTCTAGCTGTCTTGATTCCCCCTACTAAAGATCAAGCTCAGTTTTTCAGTCAGTGTCTAGGATGCATTTGGAATAGTAAAAGCTAGATGTGTAGGGGAAGATTGGGATGTATGATGGGCTCTTTGATTCTTCCATGTGTAAGGATTCAGATCAGTCATTTCTTTGCACTGGTTTACTACTGCATAATTTCCAGCTTCTAACTTCTATAGATATACTGCCTATTTTATTCAGGAAAGAAAATTCAGACAGGAAAGTGAAGGTGCTATGGAAAATTTTATTTTTCTCTCCAGTAACAACTACATAAATCCATCAGGAAATTTGCCCTGTCAGCCACAACTGAAGCAGGTTTACACAGTGGAGCTCAGTAGGGGTATAGGGTGAAGGGGGAGGGTGAAAATGTGATTCTGCAGTCACAGCCAGGGATGGTCTGTAGTCAAAGCAATGGCCATCAGTCTCATAGGATTACTGTCACGATGCAGTGATGATCCTAGACACTGCTGGAAAAGTACTGCACTGAGCTGTGTATGCTAAAAGAAAGATACATTAAACCCTGGTGAAGCTGAACTGTTTGGAAAATGAAAAAGCATCTGTGAAAATATGAAGGAAGTATGAACTCCTCAGGAGGATATTTAGAATTCATAATGATTTTCTTGTATCATTTTGTAAGTTAATGCCTGTTACCAGCACTGTGAATTAACTTGTATTGTAATAACAATAACAACTTTGAGTCAAAAGCTGTTTCCCATTCAGGGAAAGACAAATACTGGTGGCATCTGAACACAACTTTTAAAAATAATTTTAGACATTTCAAGTATTTTATACAATTTATTTTTCAGTTTCCTGTGTGGAGGGAAATGTATCAAACATAATATTGTGAGACTAGTTTGCAGAAAACTGTCTTTCATCCTGCCTATTTTGCCAGCAGCTGAAGGGGCAGTTGTCCTGAATGAATTTCATGGTAAAGAAAGTCCAATCAGTGGGAGTGTGTCCTTTTCTGTAGGCTGGCTTAACCTAACACTCCCTTTCTGCACTTTCAAGAAGAAGAGTGATAGAATTTTTTTGGTTCCTCCCTTACTTTTGTGTAATTGGGATAAAATAAAATGAGTTTATTAATTTTACAAAGCTTCTGTCTTTTCCCATGCCTTTTCTTGGGACAGCTGTCAAAGTTAATACTTCATTGAGTGGGGGCTCGACCAGAGGGCCTTCAGAGCTCCCTTACAACCTAAATAATTATGTAACTCTCTGGTTTTTGAGGCAGATTTCAAGAAATGGTGTGGTTCTTATCTGTGAGTGTCGTCACTGCTTGTGGTCATGTTAACATGTTAACATCCTCTGTGCTGTTGGTTAACACACATGACTGATGCAGTCCCGCTTCTATATCATGACACAGTGCAGACTGGGATCATTTAAACCAGAACCAAATGATTGAATTGCTAGTGCTAATAAGCAGTCTCCCATTGCCAAAGTCACAGCACACATACAAGAATAGATGACAGGGTGGAGTTACTGTACTCCAGCTATTTGGTAGCTATTGTAAACTTTAATAGAGATGCAGAATATTTCTGTGGACAAGAACGTGACCAAAATACAAATTATGTCACAAGTCAGCATGTTTTTTGAACAGAGACTTGGAGAATGGTTTGTGAAACTGCCTATATGACATAGGGGTCATCTGTATTATGAGTTTTATACCATTTTACAAAACATAAATGCTCTTTTGGAGTACCTTATTTTAGAGATGATGTGTTATCCTGAATAGAGTAATAGGAAATGTGTCTCGTTGACAACATTTTCTTTCTAAAGAAAGTACTGCACTGAGAATTATTTTTTTTTTGTTTTTTGATACATTTTGAAAGTTTTTACATATAATTACCTACCTAAGTTTTTCAAAATTATTCTTAAAATTTTAATACAATACTAAAATATCTTTGCTGCAGAACATTTCCAAATCTTTACAGACTCCTGAAAAGAAACCTGAGAGCACTTTCCCCATTGCAGAATTAATGCAGCACCTTGCAGGACTGAGCTTCTAATCAGGATTTCCACTATGTTTGACTTAATGTTCTCTGTCAGGATCTTCTACTAGCTATGCTCTTTGAACTCAAATTAAATAAATAACCAGGGAAGAAACACAGCTGTCACACATGCATGGAAAGAATGCTCGGAAGAGGACGAGGATCAATTATTCCCATTAGCAAATGAGGGTTGAAGAAGAAAAGTTTTATAACTATAGAGGAAATATGTAGGCCAAATACTACATAAAGCACCAATAAAAATTAACTGTAATAAGCATTTTAATGAGGAAGGAGGAGATGGGCAAGGTTAGGAATCTTGGTTTTGGAATGATTTAATTACCACTGACAGTATGAGGAAATGAACATAGTAACGACCAACTAGAGGTTTATTCTAGTCCAAATTATTCTAGAAATTCTCTTGTGGCTATAGCAAGTGTGTATAAACTTCTCTCTGTGGAGCTCAAAATAAAGGCAGTGAAGAGTAATCTTCCCATTTCTCAAGAAGCTTTCAAGGGCGGGAAAGGTACTAGCCAGAGGTTGTGTGCATTTTTCACCAAGATTTAACCTGGACTAACAGCATGAATCTCTGAAGAGCAGAAGTCTGCCTGCTAGTCCTCAAAACTAAAGTAAATAATGTGTAAATGACATTCCATTTAATCTTTTCCATGCTCTGTGACTATACATTACCACTAAAAAATTTCATGTACTGTCTTAGGTCCAGAGCTGCATTTTGTGTGACTTTTGATAGATATTCCCTCATATTATTTTCTTCCACAGAATGTGCTGAATGTGCTTCCCATCTGTCTTCCACCACAGACTTCTTTCTCTGTAGCACATGAAACTCCTCCTGTTTAACCAGGGAACTGACTAATGGTGTCTAAAAATAACTGCATTGCTGCTCCCATTAATTCATATATATACCTTAGAAAGCATCCTGTCTGTTAAAGAGCAGAAGCCAACCCAAAAGCCTAAGCAGAACATATCTTTATCCAAACCCATTTAATGAGGTAGCACCAGTCCTTGCTGAAACTAAGACTTAGATTACACTTTGGTAAAACAGATTAGGGCGTTCTGTAGCTTTTTTGAGTGCAGCCACACGGTCAGAAGAAAACAAAGAAAAAACCACATGCGAAATATCCATCCAAATCAGAGCCCCCACACTACAATTTTTCAATCAGATTATGTGCAAGAGACTACAGTGTCCCACTGGGTAGATTTATTCATGGCTCACTGCCATTTATTACACTAGAATTTGCAAATATGTAGCCTCCTACCTCCCCTTTTGCTAAGTGAGGACACAGGGAAAGGATTAGCGGAAGGAATGTAGGCAAAAGTCTTCTGATCGTTCTCATCCACAGCCTTGGTTTTGACTCCCAGAAAAGTTGGTCCCTGGCTTCTGAAATTATGAAGAAAGTCTTTAAAGTGATGTCTGAGCATGAATTATAAAATCACCCATTTCTGCTTTTGTAGAGAACCTGAAATCATATCTCTAATTTGCAAATGATTGTATTTGTACACATGAATCTTCACTGATATCAGGAGTTTGTATGCTGCCTCACCTAATTGTAGGTGCTTAACTAAGATGCTTTATGTGCATAGTTATTTGGCAGGCTCTTGGAAGAGAGATCATCGTTGTCCCAGAAGGGATGTCAGGATGTCAGTGGATGGCCTCGATGGTTCTTGCACAATATGTCATTAACGAAGCCAGATTTCAGTTTACGCTGTAGGAAAAGAGGAAGTTTTTGAGTTTTTTGCCTTTAATTTTCTTGCAATGCTTGTAAGGTTGTCAGCAATGATGTTTTGGTATAATCTAATGCAATATTTTGGGAATAACTTCCTTATCACACATATGACCCATCTGTATTACCAGTAGCATTATGACAACTTACAGAAACAGATTTAGATGTATATAGAGGTGGGTAATTTTTATTTGGATGAGCTCTCAGAAATAGGCCACTTAATGTAATTTTCAGTGGGAGGTCTCGTAAACTGTCTCTTAGTCACTTGCTAATTTTCTTACAATGTTATAATAATAAAAATAATAATTATTTAGTATACAGCACATTTCATTTTCAAAGTGCTTTTGCAGTACTAATTAATCCTCACTGTGAGGTTTAATGGCGCATACCAGGGAATTATATCCTGGCTTAATGCCAATTGCCAATCAACTGACAAGATTCTAATTTCAGAAGTTTTCCTAAGAGGAAAAAGGCATAATTTAAATTAGCCTGGACAGCAGCACCAGTTTGTATGGAGAGAATTCATAGGTCTTTGGGGTGCTCTAAATGTCTAGATGCTTGGTTTAAGGGTGAAATTATGAAATTCCAAAGAGATAGCAACTTCAATTTTAAAAACAATTATACTAAGAATAGCTAAAGCTACTTTAAAAAAAATCTTTTTAAAAGATATGCTTAACAGAGTTTCCTGATTATTTAGGGATCGTTAATACCCAGATCCACCATTAGTTGAAAATAGAGAAGGATTATTAACTGTACTTCACATATAGGAAAACATAGGCACAAGGACTAAATTACATGGTCCAAACCACTATTGCACAGTAGGAATATTTCTCCTCTGGCTAAGGTAGCACAAGGATTTTCTGCCCTCTGCTAGTGCCTGCACTGTACACTGGTCCATAATAGTAACCTGGGTCAGTAAAAATACCACCATAAAATATCTTTCCTTCTTCAACACCACCTCCAACATCCAAAACTGTAAGAAATGAAGTATAACTTTTGTCTGCTGTCCAGTTAAACTTGCAGAAGTGGAGAGTGATTCATGAGCATGCTGAGGATATTGTAGATAGCTTTGATGCTTGAGAAAAGAACTTGGATACATAACCTGAATGAGGGGATGGACTGAAGAGACAAGAATTTCCGACTTCAAGGTGCATATTGAATACTCTGAAATTTTCAAGAGCTATGCTCCATTGGGCTGGCTCAGGTACCCTTGAATTGCTGATACAATTTCCTGGTATTTCCCTTTGTGTCACATTCTGGCAAAGGAGGATTTTGGGGTACCGCAGTTGTCTCTTGCATGGAGTGGAAGACTGCTGCAGAGAGAGAGAAAGAGCTGAGCAGATACTTGCCCCTAAGTGATTTTTTCCTACACTATTCCATTTTATCAGCTCATTCCTGTGCAGGAAGAAATAGGACTTTGCAAGTGGGGAGACTTATGATTCTCCAGCCAGCCCTAATACTTTATATTGAGAAATACCTGCAGGAATCTTCCTCAGGAGGTTGACAAAACTTGTTTAATTTCCAGTGACATTTTTACAAGTGTTTACATAATGTACAGTGGTTTCATTTGTTTAATGCAGCCAAGAAGCTGGAGAGGCAATTTTTCTACCGTGATGTAATCGTGAGTGCCACTGCTTTTTCCTTGGGGAAAAAGAATTCTTACCATATGTATGTACCATATTAAACACTTCAGAAACATGGATTACTTGATAGATTGTTACTGTGTAGCCTGTAAATACATTTAGAGTATTTTTAAGACATATTAGCTACCTGATAGAATGTTATAATTCCAAAGGGTTTTACTTCAGTGTATCGTATATAGATACAGTCAGGGTCCTTAAAATACAACAGAAAATAATATATCCTTTAGCCAGAGGGAAAGCAGCAGCTGTTTCAGAGGTGTTGCGGTTTGTTTTATTCATCTTTGTAAATCAACATTTGGCTACTTTAGAGCTGCAACCGGGAATGTGTCAACAGCAATGTTTTTACTGTAATGGATTAAAATGTCTTCAGTAGCAGAGGTAGTATGGTGTAATCACTCTCTGCACTTTGGCCACGACAACCCCTGGCAGTGCTACAGGCTTGGGGAAGAGTGACTGGAGAGCTGCACAGCAGAGAGGAACCTGGGGGTGACCCCATCATTCCAGGATTAAGACAGTATTCAAGCCAGCATCTCTGTCCTGTTCTGCACAATCACATTGACCTTTCTGGTAAAGCCTTTGGGAGCTGACTCAAGGTCAACTGAGTGGGCTGAATGAATGTTCAAAAAATGGGTAGATGTGACACTTCAGGACTTGCTTTAGTGGTTACAGTGGTGTAGGGCTGACTGTTGGTGATCTTGAAGGTCCTTTCCAACCTTGATAATTCTATGCTTCTATGATCTGTAACTCAGCTGCCTACAAGAGAACTAGTTGTCTAATGCCTCACAGTCTATTGGAGGAAAGGATGTGATTCTTCTAAACCTATGTCTGTGATAGATTAGATGTACTATGTCCCAAAAATGTCTGCTTCTCACCACTGATGGTACCTGGGAATACCATTACAAGTAGCTCCAAAACTATAGATAACATCTTAATTATGGTGAAGCCCACCCTATGTACCCTCATGTCTCGCCCATCCTTTCCGATGCCTGCAAAATATAACTGGAGTAGTAAATGTGTTAAGCCTGCATCAGTGAGAGGCAGAACAGCTAACTATCTGGAAACAAAAAGCTTTCCTCTAAAGAGTTCTGATAAAGCTTGCATCCTTAAATGATCTTACTCAAAAGAGAGGTAAGAATCATCCTGTAAAAGTTCTACATGAATAAGGCCACTCTGCTGTTTCCTGAACTGTGTCCTGTTACCCGAGTTTGTGTTGTTATGGTGGGCTGTTGCCACAAGCCCACCAAGATGTTCTCTCACTTTCTTCCCTCAACGGAACAGGGGGTGAAAATAAAATTAAAAAAAAAATCATGTGGACAGGATAAAGACAACTAAATAGGAAAAAAAAAGAACAAACAAACAAACAAAAAAAAAAAAAGGAAGGAAAAGAGGGGAACATCTGCATACAGAACAAAAGCTCCAAAATACCAGTATTTCTGTTTCTTATCAGCAGGTGATGTCTGGCCACTTCCTTCTATATGCATAATGGTTGCTTCAAAAGACAAATACCTTAATAACAAATCCACTGCTTCTCATTAGGTGTTATTGCTGAGCATGACATCATGTGGTATGGTCAGTTTGAGTCAGCTATCCCAGCTACGTTCCCTCCCAGTCTTTTTTGCATTCCCTGCCTACTGGCCTTTGAGGGGGTACTGGAGGACTTGCCTTGATGTGGAGAACTAGCGAAAATAATGCTGTGGTATCCACATCATTTCAGGATTAAGACAGCATAAAAGCCAGCACCTCTGTCCTGTTCTACACAATCACATTGACCTTTCTGGTAAAGCTTCTGGGAGCTGACTCAAGGTATTGTGTGGGCACAACATGTAGGTAACACAGGTAACTGAGTGGGCTGGTCTGGACACTCCAGCTAACAAGACATTGTAGGCACGAGGTTGTTTCACAGTTTGTGTAAAGTTTTCCTCAGGAGGCCCTTAACGCTTTATTGAATATGGGTCTTTTCATAGCTTGAATGTAACTGCAATGTTAAATTATGATTAATCTTACTTGGATTGTATTTATCATGGACTCATTCTGCAGTGTAACTATTTTTCCACGTGTATTCCTGGCCTATGATTAACTTTTATTTATGTCCTTTCTTGTATTGATTACCCTTCTGTAAAATTACGTTGGGCCTGGTTGGATTCCAACTAGCAGAGATGTAAGAAGATCATACTGTTCAAGTACTATAGTAAACGTACAAAATCTTAGTAAAATACATCTTGGCTACATTTGACATAGTAAAAATAATTCGCTAATGTTAGATGAACTTCCAGAATTTGGATTTTTATCAATATCCAAAGAGTACTGATGTTTCCTTTAACTTTTTTCTTTCATCTGGCTATAAAATATATTCACTTAGGCAAATACTCTCTAGTGTCACGTGTATCTTTATACACTTTCCCATATCTTTTTTTCCTCCTCCACTATATAATTAGATATGCTCATTCCCGGTATTTGTCAAATTCTTTAATTGAAATATTTTTCCATAACTTACTTTCTAGTGATGTGACTTTCCACATTGTGTGGTCTAGCTGCACTTTCTTCCTGTCTTAAGTAAGAGCAGTGTTTTGATCTGACAGATTTTTTGACACTAGCAAATTTCTGGAATAATAAGTTTGGAAGAAATCATATTTCTTCTGTGTGTCTCCTTGTTTATATATAGTAAAACAAAACAAAAAAGGGGTCAGAATGATTGTTGCATCTGAAGAAAATTGAAAAGTTTAAGTCCAAAAAAGAGCATTTATCATAATCTCTAGAATAACAGAAGACACCAGGTCATTCCTGATAGAGTGGAGTGCATCCAGAAGCCATAGGACATGTCTCTCAAGAGAGCTGTGCTGCTGATAGAACTTTTGGTAAATGAAAATTCCATCTCTGGGAGGAAAAACCCAAACAGACACTTGGGCAACCCTCGTGTTCCATGTCAATTCCAGGGCTGTCCTATAACAGAAGAGTGTAACCCTGGGAAGCTACTTGGAGATTTAAACTCAAACCTGCTGCCTGTGTATCCCTTTCCCTTTAGAAAGGTAAGATACCTTAATGCTTTCAATAAAATAAGGATTTGCTATGTAGCTCATTGGCACGTGTAGAAGGACTCTTTTCTCTAGAGCTAACTGTGAAAAAAAGAAGATAATATCCCAAAAATTTAGGAGGATGAAATATTCAATTGAAATTGCTTGGAAACAATACAGTTGAATTCAGGGATGAAACTCCTTAAATAACTCTAGGGTTGCATGTACTGACCTGCATTATCTTTGCTTTAATTTCTGACTTCATCCTGTAGAATGAAGTTTGCCTGGTGATGGAAGCCAATAATTACTTTCTTCACCACTCAGAACCTGGAGTTTGACAAAGAGTTTACATTTTGCCTATAACTTTTAAAATATTTCATTCCATGAAATTCCATTAGATCTGGTACTGTATTGCGGAGAGAGGTGTAATTAAAAATAGTCCTCTCCCAGAACTTGATATACAGGTCTTCAGGGATGTGTGACTTCTGCAATCTGTGACTTGCATTTACCTTATGCAAAATTTTCTGTTACTGTCAAAGAACCTGAATCTCATTCAGGTGCCTGTTACAGAGTTTTTGACAGACTGTGCTGCACACTGACATGCACCTGTTTTCCTATGGAGGATTATCCTCAGACCCTTGAATGCTGTAGTGAAGAGGTGCTGCTTCTTACTGCTTAAAGCTGGAAACTTGCTGATTAGAGTCTTGAGTTACAGGTTTACAAATCAACAGAGGTGGTTTAACTGAAAATTTTAGACTAATTTGTGATGGAATGAAACTCACATATCAGGAAATAATTTTAGACTCCTAATTAGACTTTCAAACTTGATGCAGCAGCATCTTTAATTATAACTCTCTTTATAATAGCTTGTTATTCATTTATGTACATAGAATTGCTTCCTTATTGCCTGATTGAGAAACTTCAGTAGGTAATTATTCCCAATTATTTGATATGTGACTTATGCCTTGAATCAGTTGACCAAACATAGGTGAGTGATGACATTTAAGATTCCTTGGCCCAAGCCTCTAGTGTGTTATCCTTATCTGGCCTCCAACTGTTGTCCCAGAAAGGCAATACAACTCCTAGTTCCATGTGGATGTCTTAAAAATCATGAGCAATGTCAAATGGCACTAGATGCCTATTTTTTGGCACCTGAACTTAGTCCTTACTGTACACGGGTGTGCTTTCAGATAAATGGAATTATGTTTACAAACATTTTAATTGGAAGGTATTTTTCTGCCAAGGTTTTATTATAAAAGAACCATACAAAATAAAAAGCTGAATAATGTTGTAACCGACATTATTTTCTGATCATGATCTTAATACTGTTTCCCTTTGTTGTTTCAAAATAAACTATTCCGACATATCTCCTCTCCGTATCTACTTCATATTTCCTCTGTATTTTCTACACTATAATAGTCTATTGACTTTTTACTAACACTCACCAAGATATGGCAAGATAATTCTGTTTATTTACAAATGTTACTCTGTCATGCCTCCTTTGGTAATATCCTTTCAACTGATTATATTCAATAATATGTGAAAGGAGGGAAAAAACTATTTTCAGAAATAATGGGGAGTAATGGTGCTCACTACCTCACAGTTAGCAAAAGCTGTTTTTAAATACTTTGAGAATTCAGGCCATGCTTCAAGAAGTCAGAACCTGCTTCAATCAGAATCCTCAATTCCTCAGCACTCTGATTTGTTAAGGTTAATGCACAAAGTGCTTTGAAGGACTGCAACTTGCTGATAGCAGGCATGCAGTTCTCCGCGAAATTCTTTGAGAGCAGACACCTGAATACTTTTGATTAAATATGGAAAAGCTACATCTAAGCTTGGAATTGAAATTTAAAAGGATTTTAGAAGACATTTTCATACCATTTTCTTTTCCTTCCAGTGCTTTAATGTTTTGGGGTTTACAGTTTGTTCTATAACTAGGAAAAAAAAGAATGTTTTCCAGGGAACATGAAA
This sequence comes from Gallinula chloropus, assembly GCF_964237585.1. NCBI lineage: Eukaryota > Metazoa > Chordata > Aves > Gruiformes > Rallidae > Gallinula > Gallinula chloropus. The sequence continues at coordinate 104,071,621 of NC_140087.1, forward strand.
AAATTACCTGCAACAGTTGATAAAAATGCACTAGGAGAAAATGGAAACGTGGCCACCGTCTGCTCTCCTTGTTATAAGGAGGTACAAAATAGTCTGTACTAGAAAATCACAATACCTATAATGAAGCTGTTGCACATATGTATCTATAAGAAACTGGTCACATTTATGCTAATTGTTTGGAGAAATTTCAGTATGTATGTTATTGATTCTTCATTAGTGTATTTATGTTTTCATTAGCTATAACTTCCAGGCTTATATATCTATAAGTAGACCCGAGACATCTGAGAATGATTAATTTGTTTATTTAACTGTCTATCTACCTTTTAATGTATTTGTTTAATCTCTCTCTGTCCTTGCCATCTGCTTTCATGTTTATTTAAGGGAAAATATCCACATAAAGCCTGCCTTTAAAAAAATGAAGAAAACAATGAATGTTAAGTTTTTGTTGGCACTGGTATTTGCACAAATTTATCAAAATGCATCAAAAAGGAGTCAAAGATGGGTTTCCCACTTTTGATAAGGAAAGGAGGAGTCACAGTCTGTCCACTTGGGCAGTAAAGAAACTGAACCGATACAAACAGAATATGTCACAGCCATTTCAGGCTGCATTGCACACACCTCTTTTATATTTATTAAACATGTACAAATGTTTATTGCTTTGATAGTTATAAAATACTTCCCTTTGGGTTTGTGCTTTCTTTTTGTATATGGTCTAGAGATGCTTTGGAGATACCTAATGAACTTTTTTTTTTTCAACCTTCAACAGGGAATGCTTCGGGGCCTTGTAATTCCTCAAGTCTACAGCACTTGGTATAATGACCAATAGCAAGACTTGTAGGTATATCACAGTACAAATAATAAGTAAGAATCATTAATTGTAATATTCACATGATGAGTATTTAGTAACACAGGGGAATTCTCTGCCCACGCCGTCTTTATATTCATGTTAACAGGTGTTGCTATGTAAGCCAGCTTTTCTACAAGGAGGGAATATAGAATATATTCCTTGCATTACTTACTTATTTGCCACTGAATAACTACAAGAACATGGGAAAGTGTATGGATGCAGTACCAGTCTCGAAGACTGTTTCCCTGAATCCTGGTGAGAATAGTATCACAGCCAGTCTAGTTCTATATATTCTATAGAATCTGCATACTCAGACTCTATAGAATAAGAGAAATAAATAATCTTATAGAAATCTATAAGATTTCATTTATATTTTAAATTCTTTAAGATTGACAAAAATTGGAATGAGTTTTGTGCTCCATGTAATTTTTTTAAAATTGTATTACACAGATATTGGTGTGACATGTCTCCTTCTTCTTGGTGTAGTCATATCATTTATTCATTCATGAATCTTAATTTCTAGTGGCCTGAACTGATGGACCAGTTTGTAGAGGAAACTTCTAAATTCTGTATACATAAATGTATAGGTAGTACACATTGCTACTGACCTTCATTTTGAACACTACATGGAATATTATGGAGTCATTGGCATGATTTTTTTCAGTGGAGTCTGCACAATTTCACAGTATTCTGTGATGATGCTTATATTGATCATTGGAGCTGTATACATTCTTCCAAGACAGAAGCTCCACTGGCTTGCAGAATTTTCTGCAAGCTTACACATAGTTCATCTTTACAGTCATTGTAGCATATACTGCAGCCAGACTACTACTAGTAGCATTCCACCTAATTTAGACTTTAATCTTTACCCTTAGTTTTTGAAGCCCAGTGAGAGCATTGAGTTAGACCTAATTTGCACTGATTAAACAGGAATTTTAGGAATGTAGTCACTACTATATTGTGTCAAACCTGAGATGTGGTGCTCTGTTTCTGCAGTGCTCGGTACCAGAGAAAACATCTCAAGGTGCTAGAATTCTCCAAATAGTAGCTCAGGGGGAAATTTCTTCCTAAATCCTGTTAGCTAGTGGTCAGTTGATGCTTTAGAGCAAAATGGCTTCCCCTGGTCAGTGTAAAGTGCTTCTGTACTGCATTCTGGGCTCTAGCCCTGAGAGCACTGTTCCTTCAGGTGAAACAATCCCTTTGCCCATTTCTTGCATTTTGATTTCTCTGATTTCCCTTTACTGTTGTATGATGTGAAATAAGCTCCAGATCTGCCTGTCTGAAGTAGTCTTTATTAAGTATTCCTCTACACTCCCTGACCTATATCAGGTCTTCTCTAAATTGTTTCCACCCTGTAAGAGTTCCATCTGCTCCAAGGCTGTTTCAGAAAGCAGTTACCTGCTGTGGCGATATATAAACTTTAGCTTTAACGTGTATTTGTGAAATAATTTGCTGTTTTATAAGGGTAACTTCTCTAAATACCCCAACTTCTATAAGGACTTCTGCTGTCAGTGTAGTTCCAGTAAAATTCTTCTGTATCTAATGAAATTACATGACCAGAACTGAGAGCATTTTTCCAGGTGATGGAGGCTAATCAATTCATATAAGAGCATTAAGATATTTAATTTCCTTCTGTGTTTATGAGGGACTGTAAAAAGCTCCTTCAGTGAATTGTGCTCTCTGGCTGCTAAGTGTGAAGGCTAAGCATGAGAAACATTATAAAAGACTTTTTTAATGTTATATAAATCTGTGTTTTATAGGAATCCAGGCATTTTCTCTGTGATTTTCCATATTATCATTCAGAATTCATCACAGGCTGAAACTAGAGCGGGATTGAATCTGTTAAGTTTCCAATCTGTGGCAGAGTTAAAATTTTCAAGACTCTCAGGTAAGAGTGCTTATTGTAATTTCATGAGAATTTATATATCATAATGCTTTGCATCCATTTGATGTTATTCTATGAGACAATTTATGTATCATTCCTAAACATTTTGAAACATGCCTCATCCTGGCTACCTCAGTTTGACAGCCTGGCAAGCTCAGTTCTGTCAGGAAATGCAATTAGTCAAAGAGGAATTCAGCCTCCACAAGCTGAAGAATAGAGAAGTGGGACAACAGAACCGAGCAGGAGGCAAGTAATAATTTTCTAAGGCAAATTGGAAAGGCACACAGAAAGCTTACCCCTGCGCCATTAAACCTCGGGAGTGGTGTGCTGTACTAGGGCATGTGATAAGCCCTATGAAAAGATGTTGCTAATGACTGGGTAAGCAGTGCTACTGCCAGTTCTATTGTGTGTGCACAGTGCATGCAAGAACACATGTGTCTGCATACATGCATTTAGTATATGTATTCGTTTCCTGTGCCCTCTGACAGAGACAAGCCTAAATTCCCAAGGTTCCTCCTACTCTTCATGTAATTTCCCAAGCTAGTGACAAAATTCACATCCAAGATTTTGAGATTAATGTGAAGCTTTCACAGAGGTTAGACTGGAGAATAAAAAGGAGGTGTTTCTGCAAACTGGTCTTTGACAGGTAATGATTTTCGTATCTTTTTTTGTTTGTTTTGTGACTAACTGGGAACTGTCAAATTATCTGAGCATGTAATTTTGAGTGATCCCCGGGGGATGTTCAGCAGGTCTTGTCCCGGAGCAGTTGGAGTGGTTAGCCTGTGTGACAGCTAGGTGCCACTGTTTCTCCACAGACACAATTCTGGGCAGAATCACAGCTCTCTCAAAAAGTCAAGGCATGTCTGTCTCCTATCAAGCAAGGCCTTTCATCAATCAGCTAATGGGAAAAAGGCTAAATATACTAACTTACTACCTTCATAAACAGTTGCTTGCATTTATTTATTTCTTTATTTAAAGCCGAGGAGAGGGTTTAGACCTCTGGCTGGACAGCACCACCAAAATTTAAATCTGAAACAGGAATATTTATTTTTTTTCCTTGAACTGTAAAGCATCTCAGAATAAATGGATGTTGTTTATGTGGCTTTTTTGCTATAATACAAAGTCAAATTTGGTATCCTTTTTACAAATATTTGTTTAACTTAAATCTTTTTTTAATCCAGAGAAAGAGTGAAAGAAGGTGTTGTTTATAGCAAATCTGTGAGCGTAAAAGATCTTGATTAAAAAAAAAAAAAGCATCAAATTTCAGGTGTCAGTCAAAGGTAAGCCTATATTGCTTATAATAGTCCAGTGCAGCTCTGGTTATAAACTCACTGAAGAAATTTACTCTGACAAGAGAAACCTCTTAAACCTTCTCCCAGTTGGTTCTAAAGTTTCTGTGGTAAATGAGAAAAACATTATTACAACGCAAAGTTCAAGATGAGAAAAAACACTCCTCCTTGCCTGATTTCCCAGAAGGTTAAGGTTACTGCCTCCCAATGTTCGATTAACCCACAAATGTGCATCACCTGGCAGAGCAAGCACACCAACCCCACCAGGACCCACTCCATAGCTCCGGGTGTGTATTTCACATCAGCATCATAAGATTGTGGCATGTGTAGCTGCCTGCAAAGTCACAGTGATTACCATGCTGCATGACAGGATGGTGTGGGTAGAGGGCAAAGGCAGTGGAGCTTTGCCAAGGGAGGGCAGAGGTTCATCTGCATCAGCTAGGTAACCTGTGCATCCTGAACTGAGGAAGCTAGGACTAGGGTTCAGGGCGTGAACCTGCAGAAACCGAAGGACAGAGAGACCCAAGGTTAAATCATTTTTCAGATGATTTGTGCAGGATCTTATCAGGGTGTTAGTAGCCACTATGTACAGTAGATGCCCTGTCAACAATAATCTGACATCGTTTGCACTGGTCAGCCCAGTTCAATGAACAATTGCTGTAAAATGCTGTTTGTGAGAGCGTAATGGAGCCTACTAATAGCAGTAAGTCATCAAGGATGGAATAAGGAAACATAGTCAAGATTAAAAGGTCTAAGAACCCATTTCAAATTTGGAGGCAGAGGGAGCAGATCTCAGGTACCTGAGTACAACAAAAGGCAGTGGAACTGTGTGTCTCTGAAGGATCAAGCTTTTACACCAGAGTCAAGCTTTTATGTTAATCACGTGTTCCCAGTGTTCAACAGAGTGCATTACTGATCAGTTTGTAAAGGCTTTAAAATAAATATTTGGAGACAAAAGCCCCAAAGCTTTAAAATCAGACATAAAGTTATAAACAAGTGTCAAAACCTCACAGAAACATCGCAGCCAACATAAATCATAGGAAGAAGCAAATACTTCAAAACAAAGGATTCTAAATCTCCAGATAAGTTATTAAAATATATCAAAAAGCATTTACCCCTTCAGTTCGTTTATGGCTGTGGAAGAGATAGGCCTCCATGCCCTTCTATTGTTATTTTCATGTGGTAGATTTCCAGCCATTTTAGAATTATCATTTTACTTTTTCTAGCTTTTCCGCTATTTTATATTTAAAGGACAGCAGTTATCTGTGTACTTATTCCCCCTTCCCTCCCCTTCTTAAAATTGATATTACACTGTTTTTTTCTAGTTTTCTTCAGTTAATAGTCTATATTTTTTTAAAGTTCTGAAAGGCCAGTGCACATAAGTGACAATTCTCTGCTGATTCTCAGATTGCGTATTGCATAAAGCTCACTCAATTATTTGTATATTAAATTAATATGTGCTAAGGAATTTCATACCCTGAATTTTCCAAGCTCATTTCTCTCTGCCTTTTTTTATATAAAACTGTTTTCTCTCCAAATACTTCCCCTATTATATTTGTAAGGTCCTGCCTGTTACGTCACTATTTTAACATGTAAATAAATCACAGAACCACAGAATGGTTGAGATTTGAAGGGACATATGGAGTCAACTTGTCCAACCTCCCCTGCTCAGGCAAGGCCACAGAAGTTTCCCAGGACCATGTCCAGACAGCTTTTGAATATCTTCAAGTATGGAGACTCCATAAGGTCTCTGGACAACCTGTTGTAGTGGTTGGTCACCCTCACAGTAGTAGTGTTTCCTGATGTTCAGACAGCAACTGAGTTTTCAGTGCCTATTGTCTCTGTTTTTGTCACTGGAAACCGCTGAAAAGGGCCTGGCTCTGTCTTCTTTGCACCTTCTCTCACACACATTATATATCTACATATATGCAAATTAATTAGATGTCCTCTGAGCCTTCTCTTCTCTACTTTGACCAGTCTCTCATAGCAGAAATGCTCCAATATCTGAATCATCTTTCTGGCCCTTCTCTAGGCTCTTTCCATTATGCCTGCGTACCCTTGTACAGAAGAGCCCATAACTGGACACAGCACTCTAGGTGTGGCTTCACCAGTGCTGAGTAGAGAAGATGGGTCACCTCACTCGACTTGCTGCAAAGCTTTGCCTAATGCAGCCAAGATGCCATTAACCTTCTTTGCTTTAACATGGCTTTTGTTCAACTTGGTATCCAACAGGATCCCCATCCCTTTTTGCAAAGCCATTTTCCAGCTGGTTGTTGCCCTGAATATATTGGTGCAGAGTTTTCTTCCTCCCCAGGTACAGGAGTTTGCACTTACTGGTGTTAACTGAGTGAACTTCAAGTTAACCCATTTCTACAGCCTGTTGAGGCCACTCTGGATGGCAGCACGAACCTGCTGGTTCATGATACACAACTGGTGTATCAGTCACTCTTCCCAATTTTACATTATCTGGAAACATGCTGAGGGCACACTCTTCCCCACCAATCTAGATCATTAATCAGGGTTTTAAGTAAGATTGAAATTTCTTTCCTATCACAGATCACTCTGGTATTAGATCACTGGGATGTTTTAGATCTGATCTGAACACTGAAAAATGGTTTATCCTTTATGTAGCCACACTAGACTCATTAGACATACTTATGCAGTAAGAAAATAGCACATGAGGTTGGCATAATCTCACTACGCCCAAAAGGAGCCATTGCTCCTTTGACAGGCTGTGGCTGCAGGTTTGTTCCCAAGACATAGAATCACAGAATCACAGAATAACAAGGTTGGAAGAGACCTTTGAAGATCATCAAGTCCAACCATTCCCATCCTATGCTAAACCATATCCCTAAGTACCTCATCAACCCTTTTTTTGAACACATCCAGGGATGGTGATTCAACCACCTCCCTGGGCAGCCTGTTCCAGGCCCTGACAACTCTTTCAGTAAAAATTTTTTTCCTAATATCCAATCTAAACCTGCTCTGGCACAGCTTTGTGCCATTTCCTCTTGTCCTATCTCCTGTCACCTGTCTGAAGAGACCATCACCCACCTCTCTACAATCTCCCTTCAGGTAGTTGTAGGTGGTGATAAAGTCTCCCCTCAGCCTCCTCTTCTCCAAGCTCAACAGCCCCAGCTCCCTCAGCCACTCCTCTTAGGATTTGCCCTCCATCCCCTTCACCAGCCTGGTTGCCCTTCTCTGCACTTGCTTGAGAACCTCAATGTCCTTCTTATCGTGAGGACCCCAGAACTGGACACAGTGCTCGAGGTGTGGCCTCATCAATGCAAAGTACAGGGGCACAATTACTTCCCTAGATCTACTGAAGAGACTATTTTTGATACAAGCCGAGATGCCACTGGCCTTCTTGGCCACCCGGGCACACTGCTGGCTCATATTCAGCCTGCAGTCAACCAGCACCCCCAGGTCCTTCTCTGCCTGACAGCTCTCCAGCCAGTCTCCCACAAGCCTGTAGCGCTGCATGGGGTTGTTATGTCCCATGTGCAGCACTCTACACTTGGCCATGTTAAACTTCATCCCATTGGTCTCAGCCCATCGGTCCAGTCTGTTCAGATCCCTCTGAAGAGCCTCCCTACCCTCAGGCAGATCAACACTTCCTCTTAGCTTAGTGTCATCTGCAAACTTACTGAGGGAGCATTCAATCCCTTTTTCTAGGTCATTGATAAAGATGTTGAACAAGACTGGACCCAGGACTGAGCCCTGGGGGATGCCACTCGTGACTGGCCTCCTGCTGGATTTGGTTCCATTCACCACCACCCTTTGGGCCCGGCCATCCAGCCAGTTTTTAACCCAGCGGAGGGTCCACCTGTCAAGGCCAGTGGCAGCCAGTTTCTCAGTCAGAATTCTGTGAGAAACTGTGTCAAAGGCTTTACTGAAGTCCAGGTAGACCACATCCACAGCCTTCCCCTTGTCCATTAAGCAGGTCACCTTGTCATAGAAGGTGATCAGGTTAGTTTGGCAGGATCTACCTTTTGTAAACCCATGTTGACTGGGCCTGATCCCCTGGCCATCACGCATGTGCTGCATGATAGCTCCCAAGATGACCCTCTACATGATCTTCCCCGGGACTGAGGTCAGACTGACAGGCCTGTAGTTCCCTGGATCCTCCTTCCAGCCGTTCTTATATTTGGGTGTAACATCTGCCAGACTCCAGTCAAGTGGAACTTCCCCAGTCTGCCAGGATTTCTGATAGATGATGGAAAGGGGTTTGGTAAGCACATCTCACAGCTCTCTCAGCACCCTCGGGTGAATCCCATATGGCCCCATTGACTTGTGGGTATCTAACTAGCCATGTAGGTCACTAATCATTTCCTCCTGAATGAAGGCACATCAGCATGTAAGGGGTTATTAGGGTCTTACCTAACGCGAAGTCCTGCATGCAATAGCACACTTGCTAAAAGGGGTTGCTATGTGTAGGTGTGTGGGGCTGTCTTTGCTGACTAGGTGATTACAGGACTTAAGTGGCTACTAACTCGAGGGTAACCACCTTTTTAAGGGACTTGTGCGAGATTTTGGTTGGTAAGGTTCATGTTAGTCAAAAATACTGTATGTCAAGTTTATTATCAAGTTATTGAGGTAGTTACTAAATAAGTAACTAGTGTGTGGTTTACAGGGAGAAGCATGTCTCCTGATCTGTCCATGTAAGAATCATCCTCTGTTCCATGGTTGCAGAGGTGAAAGAGATGATGGCATGAGACATATATGGATGATTCTTTATGAGACAGCACATGACAGATTGATGTCTTGTTTGCTGCTCGTCTTTTGAGTCATCGCTGAGTGTGGTAGCCCTCTGCTTAGGTGCAGAAATTGTGTCAACCTGTACCTTCTTCAAGCTGTGAGACTTTTTCTTGGTGCACAAAGTTATTGCTCATAGCATCATTTGTCTCACCGTTATGCACTCACTTGCCATTCTTTCTGTCCCTCTGTGCTTTTCCAGTGGTCTGAGCATACACTGAAGTGTCCAAGTGGCCACATGTCTGCAGGCAGAAAGCTCGCTGTTCTGATGGACACACTGGAGATACACGTGTATCCCTCTTTATTTCATAGTGGAGTGTAGAATCATAACTCGTGTTTTCCATGTGCTGTACTGAGTGTTTACCCTAGAGTATTTGCATGCCTTTTTGGTAAGTCAATATTTGCAAAGGAAACCTAATGTGCCTTCAAGTTTTCAAAGTATGTATTAATTTTACGTCCAATTCCTCAGGTCCTAGCTGTAGTTTTCTTTTAGAAAAGAGGCCTCCAGCCCTTAAGTACTCTTTTACACCCTGATGCAGTAGTGAATTATTTAGTTACAGCTCAACAACTTCTTTGGAAAGACTAGCTAACTGATTAATAAAAGAATCAAATTGTTTCCTACTTGGTTAAAAAAAAAATAGGCTCGTATACTTACAAATCAACTTGTGCTTAAAAGCTGTGTCTGAAATCTGAGCTGTATTGTAAAGGTAGTGCTCTGCCAAAACAAAAAGAATTAAAAAAAAAAAATCTGCTGTGCATTTTACTGGATTTTGTAGCAACAGTTATAGAGGGGTGAAGGCTGCAGAAGCGACTGCCCTGATATGCGGGCCTTGGGAATCCAGCACGTCTGTGCCTTCAGGGCCTCTCTTTTTAAGTCGGGCAGCCACTGGAAGGGAAAGTATGGGGAATAATTTGAGCAAAGCAACTGCTGCCTCATTAGCTCTCATATTACTACTACTGTATAACAGCCTGCATGATTATGAGTGCAAACCAACCAAACCCATCACCGACTGAATTAGTTATGGAGGCTAGTTCAGTAGCACGTAACTTTTTGAGATGTGCCTGGGGTTAGGTGAACTGGCCTGATTGCTGCTGCAGGAAGAAAAAAGATTGTGATGCTTTTTAAATGCTGTCTTAGATGGCCAGGTTCAAGGGACTGCTTATCCCTTGCTGTGTTTTGCCTGGTTGTGAAAACTACCCTGCGTGTGCAGCGCTGCTACTTGAGTCAGCATTGAACTTATGGTCGCTCTCTCTCCCATATCATCAAGTAACTTGGTGGAAGTGAAAAAGGAAAATGTGCATTTTGAGATAGAGCTTAATAATTCCTTGGTCTGTTTTTAATACACCAAATCCTGGGAAATCAGTGGACTGTATGGTAAAAGATCATTGGCATTTGGGACTCACAATGAGAATTGGTATTTCATATTAAATGTGATCCTGAGAGAAGCTCACACTATAAATTGTCACTGACATTAATACAAATGTCAATGTGAGTTATGGAATTCTCTGTAAAACTCAGCCTTTCTCTGGATCAGTCCCAGGAATGGTTTTTCCCAACTTAGTCTTGAGCGAAATCCGAACTACAAATTCTGAATCGAAAGTTCATGAGTGTATCTGCTTCCCTTCACTACTGTGATTCTAGCTCAAAGTCTACTCGGTGCTTTCAGGGTTTGCGCTTACAATGACTAACTCAAGGCAGGCGGTACTTTCCAGCACATGTCCCTTTGTGTGGTTTTTTTTTAATTTCTTAAAGTAAAAGTTAAATACAAAAGCACTTGGTCGGATATGAACATCATAATAGCTGGGAATTTTTCTGTAAAACATACCCTTAATTACAGGATCTCAATATATCTTAAAAAAGCAAAGTAGAAGAAGTGTTACAGCTTATGAAATGATGTGATGGCATCAACATACTCTATTCCTGTCCACACTGGTTTTGGATCTCAGCACTGTACCACAAGTCTGAGCTAGTATTAAAAGCAAGCTTTAAGTATCAATACTTGTCCATTATTTCAAGTCTGATTGTCAGCACACAGTTTTCTATTATTCAGTCTGCTGAAACTATTCTTGTAGGAAGATCATTGATAGAAGACCAGGAAATGTAAATCTGGGAGGCTGCCAAGATAAACAGAACTATGAAGGGTAAAGAGTTTTGGGTTTGGTTTTTTTTTTTTGTTTTTTGTTTTTTGTTTTTTTTGCATTGCTGATCTGGTATAAGTGCAAGACACTGAAGAAATTAATTTCTCAGCAGTGTGTGACACTCAGATCTGTTCCTCAGGAAGAACGAGGTGTCTCTTTTAGAACCAGAATGATGGTTCAAATTTGTCTGACTCTTGTTTGCTCAAGCACTTAAGGAAATTGTTATGTACTAATCAAAATTGACAGAGGTAGGGCTCAGCTTTAAACCCATTAAAATATGTTTCTATAGAGGCGTCCAAACTCTTGTATTCTTACTTTTCCTCTTTTAATATACTTTTAGTTTCTGTCTTGGTGCCTCTTTTCAAGTTTAAGCATTGGAGGTAATGCTCATAGAACTGATGGTGTTCCTCTTTAATATAACAACATCGTTGACTAGATCAACTTCATGAACATCTGAAGCTATAAATATGAGAAACCTGGTGTTTTCATAGCAGATACCTAGACAACAAGGAGCTAAAGTCAGTTTTGGACATAGAGTTTAAACTCACTGGAGTAATATGGTACACTGTCATGATAGAGTGGGATATTCTAAAATGTGAGCTGTTGAAGCCAAGACCTGTTCTTCATAAATTTGTCTGCCTTGTTGAAGCAGAGTCTAAAGAAGGTCTTTACTGAAATGGTTCTACTACACTATTGGTGAAGGCTGCACACTGAGAAAAGAAAGTTCTTGGATAAACAACTGTAAAAATAGGTCTTTGTCATGTAGGGCAACAGGCTGAGGCAACAGCTGAAAAAAGCAGCTCAAGGTCTGCTCTGTGCCGCAGTTGTTTGTACCAGCTGAGGAGAGGCCCAGAAATACAGATAGAGGAATGGGTTAAAGATATTTTTTGTCACAAATGCAGAGAAAGTAAGTGATGTCTTCTCTTATATCAGCATTGTATAGTTTTATTGAAGCTGAATCACTGAAGTTTTCTCGTGGAGAAGAAAAGAATAACCTGGACACCAATAAGACCTTTGACTGCAATCACAGTAAGCACTTGTGGTTTCTGCCCCTGGGGCTATAACCAGCTGCATCTTCTATTTGAGGATGACACTGCAAGAGCACTGATGTAGTTGCCCTCCATGTAATGCTCAATCTAATGACCACTCACATGAGGGAACATTACAAGCTCCCCCTATGCATCTACATTTAAAAAATGGGCAGGAAACATTCATTTTATGTTTGCTGTTATGTTTAATGATTTGTGAAATCAACAGCCACAGAAATCACCCCCTTTTGCCAGGTATCAAGTTGAGATTATTTCTTTTTATATCCATTGCTTGCCCTTTTATCTGCTCCATTTGAAACTTTTCAGAAATACACTTGAGTCTAATACCCTAAAACTCTTAAAGAAAATTGCTTTATCCAGTGCTTGAGGCGGAGCTAGAGAGCTGGTTTTGATCTACAAATACTATAAAGTGACTAAATGAAGACTTAGCAGGGAGCGGGAGGAAGCTTTGCAGAGCTCATGTGGGCAGCTATTTGGCTTTAGGTTAATGCATGTTAGGGGAGGGGCTGCAATTTCATGTTATTGGTCAGCTGAGTCCTATTTTTAATGTAAATGGGGACCAGAAAAACTCAGATCTGGTTAAACTGGTCCAAACTTTTCCTCAAGATTTTGGAATATTGGGAGTTATGGTGGTGATTTATTCTAAAGTAAACATAATCTTTAGTCACAGAAGCGCATTGTATGACTTTAGATGACAATATCCTGACCTAGCCTAAAGTCAACATAGGAGAGGCTTTTTGTGTGTTTTGTTTTAGTTTCAGTAATATTTAGGCATTATATATATATACTTATGCATAGCTTTCAGGTAGGTAAAAACTGAAATCCCATTTGAGCAATGAACCAATGCAGGAAGATTAAATATTTTGTCCAGGGTAAGCAATCAGTCAATGGCAGAACATACAGAAATAATGTTTAGGTCTCAAGATATAGACTCCTGTTTGCTGCATAGGAAATTGCCTTTCCTGTTGTTTAGTTGGGATAGTCAAGACTGTCCTCTGGGTCACTTTGTGAGCTGTCTTAAACTACTAGCTCAAAGATGCTATTGCATCAATGGGGATGCTCAGGGAGTTTTGTGTGTAAATCCAGAGTCAATATTGTGTCTGACTCATCTGAAAATGACTCATTAGAAGCTGATTTTACAGTCCAAATGAATCAACAGGTCTCCATCATCCGTAACTGTCCTTAAGCTGCTGGTATTTTAACACTGCGTTCTACACAAAGTTAATGTAATACAACTGTTAAATTCCCTTCTTCCACTAACAACTTCCTCACTAAAACACTGGCTAAATAAAATGCTGCCTTCTCAGAAAGGATTACACAGGATTACTCATCAGAGTAAGTGAATGAAAAATCAGCTAAGTGATTCCTGAGAGATGTACTACACGTTCTTGGTAAATTTCTTAGTAACAGGAAGAAAAACACTCTTCTTTGCTTTTGAATGTTTTTTTCAAGTCATTATGCATCAGGATGCTTTTCCCTCATGTATCGGTAGCAAATCAGAAAAGTCTCATTTCAAATCTGATTTCAATAGAAGGGTACTGATTTACTTCTGTTGTCTTAATGCTCCAAAAATAATTATGGCTATATGCATGCTGCTAAATAAAATGCACCATGAACAACATTTTGGCCCTGAAGGTAACTAGTTGGCACAACTTTTATCCTTGTACCTAAATGACCATCCTACCCAAAGCAAGATGCCTATCTGAAGTGCCTTTGGCATATACTGTTCCATGCTGAGATGTTGTCTGGGAGGTTGATAGCTAATATGTGCTCCTATGGCTGGGAACAAGCTGCAGATGAGCCTGTGCTCTGGTACTATTTAGTGAGCTCTTACAGCCACAGCATATGTGTACTTCAACAGAACAGATGTTCAGTTCATACTTTTTCAGCCCGTTAGAAGATTTGTTGAACTATGCTCAATTGGAGGAGTTACTAATACCATACTGGTCTTCCAGATGAAGAGAATTATCATCTCTGGTGGATGGAAACGACTTTTTTTGAATATCTTGATCCTTCTGTTGCTAATTTAAGATTGCTTTACAACATGAGGTATCAACTTTTTTGGTCAGTCCTATTTCAGCTGAGTCTTGGGACAGAACTTCGCAGCTTCCCTCTGTCATCCGATTTGACTTGATCTTTTGTATTTAATTTGATTCCCTATAGTTTTTTTTTTTAATTTTATTTAATTGTATTCCATATTTTCTTTGTCCTACTTTTGCAAATCTGACTAATTTTTACTGTTTGTCCTTCAAATGTTTGGTTGCACTTAAATTTCATGTAGAAATGAATCTATTATTTCATTCTGGTAATAACTGGTGAAACAAAAGCTTCATTAAAAATAACTGTCAAAGATTTTGGCTTCTGAAAACCATTGCCTAAGACATAGTAGTTAATTTTTCTTTATTCTTTTGCCTGACCACATGCTTTTCATTCATTATTAGTATCACAAATGTAATGTTAGTTATTGAGACTATTAAGATCATGTTCATGCCTTCTGCAAAGTTCTTTGTTCATTTGAACACACACATTATTAGTAAGTGACTCTTAAAAGTAGCTCTTAGTTGCAGAGCACAGTTCAGGGATATTTATTCCAGAAGGAATACTACAGTCTCTCCTCACAGTATGTAATTTGACCTTGTTCCAATTCATTTGTGAAAGATATAAAGTAAACAGAGATCGCTTTCAATTTTTTGCCATACTTTTGTGGAAGTCATCTAATTAGTACAGAGAAATAAAAAATGTCTTTCAGATAGCAATGAGCTCTTTTTTTTTTTTCCTGTGATAAAGAAGACAAACTGATATTTCCTCTCTAAAAAAAGAGATTCTTTCATTTTGCAGAAGGGTTACAATCTGGGATTAAAGAAAAATATTGTGTCCGGACTCCTAGCTGTCAGCAATAATAGATTTAGGCCATAATTGGGACAACTGATGCTTGAGATCTATCTTTTCATGAGTTTGTAGTGTTTCCTGCCATAACTGCAGTAACTAGGAGATGGAGATGGTCACTGGTCCTGGAGTGCCAGCCTCAAAAACTCCCCAAAGAAAGCCAGGTGTTACATATATTTGGTCATAATATCCAAAGCACTAATATGACTTCAGCTGACATTTTACTAGGATGGGCTGTCTAGTTACCACTTTGATTAAATTGCTTTTTGATATATTAAATGCTTTGGTATGAAACACAGAAATTTGGATTGGACTAAGGTAATGAATTTTTTGGTTAAGAAATGTAAAATTCCTTAGAAATTTACTGCCTTTTTTTTCTGAATAGTGGAAATAATAGGTAAAGCAGTCTTTAGAAATACAGAGCAATTCAGCATGTTAATAGTCCTGTTGATTTCAGTGGGAGTATTGAATACTCTTGAACATTCTTGGAATGGGAAATATTCAGGAAATATAATAGTGAGTGATACCAGTAGTGAGGTACCGCTACTAGAGGAGCACATCGGCCTCGGCTCAGTGCTGCAGGAGGCTGGGGGTGGGAGGACACACATGTGAGAAGACACAAATGGACACATGTGAGAGGACACACAGAAGGACAAGAGGCTTCATGAAGAAAAACATGAATAGTCCACCTTCCCCGAAGTTCCCACACCAATGCAGAGGAGCAGTAAAGAGCAAGGAGCAGTGAAAGAAAACCAGTAAGAGAAAAGGGGAAGCAGAAATACTCCTCTGCGCTGACCACCATCTCCTGCACCACCCCACACCACACTGAAGGGCTTGGCAAACGAAGGTGAGACTGGGAATGTGAGAAGAGAGATGTTGGACTGAAATTGAGCCTGGAGAAGGGGGAGGCAAAATGTTTACTTAATTTTTTGTTTTCTTGTTTTTCTCAATACCTGAATCAGTAATTAACCCTTTTTGTTAAAAATTGGCGGTAAATTAAATTAAGTGAAATTCCCCGAGTCAAGACTCTTGCTTGCAACATGAAGTAATGTGCTGAATTACACTATGTAGTAACTGATTATGCTATACAATAGTGTATATATGTATATTTATATTGGAGAAGTGAAGTGGGGCAGTTTTATTGTGTGAGAGATAGTGCCATAACGAGAATGAGTGCACAGTGCCACAACAGATGGAAAAAAATGGCTGGAAGTGGTGGCTCCAAGAGCTGATAGCAATTCTTTAAGTCCGAATGGCTGGCACTAGTGGCTGATGGTGGTTGTTTGTGTTATGTTCAACTTCCAGCCAATATCCATCCTTCTTTTTTTATGTCACCTTCTGTTGCATTTTATTCTAGAGCTGTGTCTGGAACATTAGACCACTTGCCCGTGGAAGGACCATATTGGGCTGCAGTATGGACTACAGTTTTATAGGGAAGTATGAGCCGCATGTACTGCAGTGACTGTCAGGAGAGGTTTGTGTCTCAGCGGTGATGGCCCCCCTGGGCATTGTCTTGTCCAGCTGAGCTCTTTGTATTTGATACCTTGCTTAATGAAATGTTTGTGGCTGCTGAGCAGTGCCACAGTCCTCTCCTTATTCTGCAACCTTCCCCTCACCCCGGATATATCTGGTCACTGGGTCACATCGCCCTGCTAAACCCACTGGCCAGAAGAAGTGGCTGTGGAGCAGAAAAAAAAGATTGTTTTCACATTCAGATGGGAGACACTGGTGTCACAGCCACAAGTGAGGCATCTCCAACTAAGCTGGAGCATAGGAGGGAATGGGTGTTATTATCATATTCATTGCATGAGACTTGGTAGTATGAATCCAGATGAATGTCATACAGACAAATTAGAGAATAAAGTATGTGAGAAATGTGAGTTTACAAGAATGTGACCATGGAGGTCTGTCTTTTTGGAAGATAGCATTTTTAATGATGAATGTCAAGATATTTGGAAAAATATTATCCCAGAAAATTGCCGATATTTTTTCCTGTATTTTATTCATTCTCTCCGTCATTCTTTTTCTCACTATTAAGTAAAAGGGAAATGGTATGGAAAACAGGGCAAATTTCTTTCATGATATTGTTATATAAGATCCTTTCTATCAAACTCTGTGATAGAAACATTTTTTTACTCAGACTTATTATATGTTCAATTTGTAAGTTTAATTATCACTGACAGAATGGTTGGAATTTTATTTGTTTGTGTACAGTTACCAAGGTTCCAGAAAATAAGGGAGAATCCCCAAGAAGACTCAAATTTATCCTGACTCGAGTATTTTTAATTGGCTGTGGGGGCTGTTTTGTATGAATCCTGCATCTGTACCATACTCTGAGGATAAGGTTTCCTCAACAAAGGAGGGAAGGGAACTCTGTATGCTGGCAATTTTCCTGGTGTACTCGCAGAGGTAGTCTGGGAGGGAGAATGGCAATCTGCTCAGCAGGGATACAGGAGGCGTTTAAAATCAAAAGAAACGCTTTCAGATTCTAGTGACAGAGGAACGTATTTAGGGAAGAGAAATTCAGAAGGCAGCTGTTCTCAAGATTGTGAATGCCTCTGCAGTACATGACCAAACATGTTACTGCTGAGGGAACAGAGAAAGAAAGGGAAGTGGTTTGTGTAAATGCGTTTGAGTATTGAAACCCTACAAAGTAGTTCCCCCTTATTTTGATGTCCTACAGGCTAGAGATGGGGATGGTTCATTGGCTTCTTAGCATACATAGGTGTTGAAAGACAGGCTTTGAAATCTGCCTGCTACTATTCATCACTGGTCATTTATGCCCAGCCTTCAAGGGAGAGAGTTAGATGCTTACCAAATTCCCCTTTAAATCAGTGGGAATTGGGCACCATAGCCTTTAAGAATCTGCCCATTAACCTCTGGGCACAGACACATTGTCTGTAGGAGCTGAATTCTGACTCTGTCCTTTATCTTGTGCAGAGTCTAAGCAGCTGCACAATGCTTGTGGCTTAATCTGATTATTTAATAGAACAACTGCAAAATCAACTTTTCTATAAACAATTGTGCCCTTTAGAGAGATGGCACCAAGAACCTTCTAAATATCATCTGAGGATGTCACAGTATTGCTCCTAAGGCAGGAAGAACCTGTGGCAGGGGCAAGGCCTGGCAGACTGTTTTCAACTGGCCCACATTAGAGTAAGACTAGAGCCTAGGAAAACTGGCTTGAAAACTACACTGTAGATGTGGTTGGTTTCCTATCTGCACAGTGGAGACAATGGTCCTTGCCTAGGGCCACAGGGATATGAGGAGAAATGCATTAAATTCAGAGCTACTCTCATAGAACAGTAATAGGACTATAAAAGAAGGAGAGATGGCGTGCTTGTACTACACAGTTGTTACTGTGTTATGCTGCTCAGGACAAGGGTTGTCTCAAAAAAATTCCTAATATTTTGACCAGTGTAAATAGTAAGTAATAAAATACCTAAAACTGAAGATGAGGTTGGGGGGCAGAACAAAGGTGGTAAAAGTGAAGGTGCTTACTGTCAGCTTTGCTATATTGTAATTCAAGTACAGTACATTTCCAAGGGCTTTCCTTTGCTTTTAAATACAGGTTTCTCGCCAAGAGGTTACTCTCCCAAGCCAGGAAAAAATCTGTATGGTTACAGAGAGAAATGGAAATGACATTGCTGAACTCACAAGGGTATTGTGAAGATAAATTCATTAATTTATTTGAGTGAGAAAGTATCACAGAAAAACATAAATAAATGCAGCAAGGCTGAGATTTTCTGTTTGTTACCACTTCTTATACAGTTTGTAAAGAGTAGCATCTCAAACCTTTAAGAACTGTGAACATAAAAATTCAACATCTCTGTGAAAAAATTTCTGAAGGACATGGGCATACTATATCTGACAAACAAATTGACATTTACTGTCTTAATCGGGTTAGCACACAAGTGGTAAAGCAAACAGCAGTATAAAATTGTAATACTGATTGTTCAGGTCTCCAGTCTTCTATAAAAGTACAGGAAATATGCTGCTGTGTTGATGGGTTTGGCGTGCTGGCAGACATTCACAGGGAGACAGAAAGAGAAAACTCTACCAACTGTCAATTTTATTGCAGGGGAGAAACAATAACTCTGTGCAATAAAAAAAAGGATCCAAAACTGTAATTAATGTGTTACAGATACACCAAAAAATTTTCCTGATTTTAGTAGCCTCAGCAGGATTTGCTTTTTAGTACCCCTATTAAATTAAATCCACCTTGCAAGAAACAATAAAGTGCTCACGCAGAAACACTTAAATTTCTTCTATTATTTTTCCTTGTTACAACTTACGTGCATAATACCTGTGGAACATACATACACAGAAAGCTTATATTTTGATTTATATACACATAAATAGAAGCTTTAGCTGTTGTGTTTCAGGGCTAGACAGTGTGGATTTTAGTAAGCAAGTAAGGACTAAGTGCACGTGTTAGATATTCCTGAGACAACTTGAATTGTATCCTCTCTTATTATGGACAGGATCTGGGACATGGATCAGGGAGTGAGCTGAAGTACTGAGTTAAGGCTGTGTAGGGAACATGTTGGGCAATAAATAAAAGTACCATCTATATAATGTGGTAGTCATGTGATGGTTAAGTTACAGTGTGTGCTCAGGGTACCTTTTTGTTTTGACACTGCCTATGAAAAAGCTCCTGTTTAATGCAATTGGAAAAATGCTTAGCTCCCAGCTGACAAAATACTGAGTTATATAAACTCAGCTTTGATGAAAATGAGCTAATTTGATTTTTTTGTCTCTTTGTAAAGCAGATGTTTTGAGATGGGAATATCTTGTTGTGACACAGATTGAAGTGTGTTCTTGACAGATTGCTAGTTCAAAACAAATACTTCTCCTTGGGGCTACTTCCTGATCAAATAGCTTAAAAATGACTTAATATCCTTTACGTTGGATACATATTCATTGGTAAGATTGGAAGAAAAACATCAGATCATGGAAATAGCAGTATTTTATTTAAAAAGTTTTAATTCTGAAAGTTGCACAAGAGGTTGTCATTATTACCATCAATGGAAACAGAAGCACATGAATGTACTTTTTTTTTGGAAATAAATTTCACATACAGCATTGCCATTTCAAATATGTACCTTTAGAAAGCACATATCTATCAATTTCCTAAGAAATTTTGCAGCTTTCCAAGGATAACTCTGGGTTTTTCAAGCCTCCCTTTTGATGTCACCTTATCTTGCAACTGGCTGCTACATCTTAGTGCAAAAGCCTTCCTGTTTTTACATAATTTTGTCCTTCTGCTTAAGGAGCTCAGGAACTAAGTAGTTATCCAAAGCTATCATCCTGCTCTGTAACATGTGGGTCTTGCAGGTTACTCCTGAAGTGCCAATCTCTTGAGTGCTAATAGACATGTGTAGTTGTTTCTGTTGAATGCTGGCAAAGGGAGTAGTTGGTGGTGGTATGTAGCTATACATCACAGGTCTGCCCCACCAGTGCCTACAAAGTGATGCCATTGCCCTTTCAGATATTTTAGGAGGTGACCAAGGGGTTAGAACAACAAATTCTTACCACCAGAGACAAGATGAAGCAGTTATTCAAATCACAAGTTCTCTCTTTCTCTCCTTCCCATCTCTTTTTTCCCTGTGGCCATGTCATGTTACAAACCAGCACAGCAATTAGCAAGCTATCTTCAGAGTGAGAAGAAATAATTGAAGCAAGAGGGGAACGGACAGGTGGTGTGTGAAGGCATGTGTGCTCAATCCATTCATTTTCTTGAGTGCAATATTAATTTGTAAATGTTAAATAAAAGCCCAGTCCTGCAGTATTTCCACAGACTGCCAGTACTGTTGAATGCTGATCCGCATGCAGAAGTTCCTGCCATCAGAGGCTCAAAATGCTGCACATCTTTCTTTAGCCCTTACAGTCTCTTACTCTTACCCTGCTGTCTCCCAAACAGTGTAAGATGAAAGCATTGGTCCTCTGTTCCCAGCTTCCCTGTGTTAGCTCTGCCTTCAACCAACTGCAGGGGATGGAAAGAACTTTCTCTTGCTGGGGACCATTTTGACTGGCTCAGCTCCCCCAGCTAGCTGACTTCTTGATTAATCTTGATGAAATGAAGCTTTTGGTAAGGTGCGCTTGCAATCAGTGGGGAAAGTGGTGCTGCAGCTTTCTTGGCTTAGCATGGTTTAAACTGGACTGTCTCTGTGAATGTACAACCCCAGAGCAAGTGGAAGGCACACACACTTGGTGTCGTTGTGTTTGTAGCCAGCAGCTGGATCATCTTGTAATGGTAGTGATATACAAAGCTTAGGATGTAAACCCACAATGTAAAAAGTTTGCACCAAGAGGCAAATAGTTTGTATTTTGTTATAGGCCTTTAAAAACCACCAAGAAAATACACTTTCATTTTTCACTTTGTTTCCTGAACAGTGAATTATGCAATGAAGATTTTAAAAGTTTGGGTGTGCTACTTGTGTAATAACTCCACTGAGAACCACCTCTGAGAACAGATCTTTAGCTCTGCTGTCAGACTTGCCCCTTCAAAGGTTCTCAACGGGGAAGCATGTAAACCAGAATGACCTGCTAGCTTTTGACAGCTGTCTCAGCTCAGGGGTGAAAACCAGGACAGAGCAGCCCCAAGAACTCAGGCTGTATGAACTCACAGTGTAAACATGAGACCAGCTAAACCCTCCAGCATTATCTTATCTCCTTGAGAGCAGTATGATTGCTTTCCAGGGCACAGTCCTTGTGGTCCTGAGCATCAGTATAACAACTAATTGGATGAAAGATGCATTCTTTCTCACCACAGTATGATTGGCTTTGTTGTAAACCAACTACAGGGTAAAATACACAGTGAAGTTAACTCTTACATACTGTGCCACCTTTCATGAACAGAACAGTGTTTTAATACTGATATATATATTTTTTAAAATTCCACAAACTTCCTATCAGGTGAAACACTGTGCAATAGAAAGGTTGCAATAAAGACCGGTGATAGATTTTACAGGATTACAGTGCAAGATTTATGACCAGGTGATTTATATGACTTTATCACATTTGAGGTAGTAATTATGTTTGCCAATAAATTTCTCAACCAAGGACCATTTTTCACTTTAATTTTCATTTTATAACTAGTGTTATCATAAATGGCAAAAAAATAAAAAGAGAGAGACTTATCAGGATAATCTAATCTAACATAAAATGCAAACCTCCCCCATGAGAAAATTTCTTATCAGATGGCACACAAAGTCACTTTATCATTTGACAAGGTTGACAGATATAAAAAGTAAGTATTTCTTAAAATGTCAAGAGCTAAAATGTCTTTGTTATTGCTAGTGTTTCTAGGATTTGCAAGGCAATTATTAACACAAGAAAAGTAATTCCTCCTCAAGCCCATCTTTTATAAGGATTTGTCTGTCAGGAAATGGAAAAATGAAGAAAAAATTTGGCAGCCCAACGTTTCTTGTTGGGCTCCCATTTATATAACTATTCTGCTAACATGACTTCAGTCATGAAAAGTGTTCAGATCTACATTTTAAGGGGTTGAGGGGGATTGCATTTGTTTGTGTCTGACACTGAGATATGCATCCATACCATGAATGGAGAAGAGACATCTGACAACTTAAGTAGCACAAGGCAGAGTATCCTTTAAACATGAGATACACGCTTTAGTTATTACTGAACTATCTTTGGATTTCGGACAGACTTTCTGGTGTGACATTGGAGAGTTGTTGGAGTTGAATTATTCAGAAAGGAAGAAGAACATTTTGAGGAGCTGAAGTACAGTGTGCTATTATCTGAGAACTCTATAATAAAGGAAAATGATGGTACTTTATAACTTGCTTTGAAATAGAAATCACCTTTTAAAAGAAAGGTACATTGTGGATGATTTGTAAAAGCTGCATCCGAAGCTGTTCCCCTCTGAATAAAATTTCAAATACTACAGATCTTAAGCTTGAAGGCATACGTTCAGATGGGATTTCACTTCCATGTAGGTGCTGCATATATTGGTATGTCACAGGAACCTTTGTTGCCTCAGGAGGAACTGCAACTGACAGATGATGTGAGGTCCAAATTACTAACCTAATTACCTGTGCACTCTCTCCTCCACAGAGATCGCCCAGCTGGGAGGGAGTGAAAAGCATGGCTGTAACTCTGGCAGTTCTGGTCCGAGTTTGGTACAACTCCCCCATGTCTTGGGGCTGGAGGTCTAGAGCTTAGGACTGCAAGCGTCCCCCAACCAGCTACTTCCATTGATCCTTTTATCCTCCCTACCCACTTAAAGCAGCTTGGGATTCTTCTTTGTATTCCTTATAAAGAAATAATTTCTACTTTTCTATCCTTTCAAATGCTCTTCAGATACTGAAGCTAGAAATTGATACACAGTTGTAGTCAGTTTTAACATTTGTTTTTAGTCCATGAAAACTTTACCAAACTTTCATTCATCCTCTCTTTTCCCTCCCCTTCCTTTTACTAGCAAAATTAATGGGTAATGGGAAGATGCTTGAAAATAAAAATTCCCGGAACAGAAAAGGACAAGATTTCAGTATTGATACATTACAATGAAAGGCATTTAAAATAAAAGTATCATGTTGAACTGGCAGGTGAAAATATTTTTTGGTTTTGAATTTGTCTGTAATTTTGAATTTTGTCTGTAAGGAGCTCAAAGCCTAGGATGCTTGTGCATTACCAACAGCAATGAAGTCGCCATAACTACAGTGGAATCCATCTCATCCTTCCCTATTTCTGAGGGATTTAAATGCTTACGGGCATAAAATCTAGTTTTAATTAGTAGATAAACTTTAAGTGAGACAGGCTTTTTTTTAAACTAGAACTTTTTGAGACTGTCATTGGGAATGCAGCAGAATGTCCTTTGAGATGAGAGATCTACAAGATCTCTCAGGCGGTTAGTGGGGAGGTCCTAAACCTTGGGCACACTGAGGAAGTTCCTGAGGGCATGATACTTTTCTGTCTGTGTATTTTTGAGAATAGTTGATACCAGGTTTCAAAGCAAGGCTGGAATTAGTTACTTCATTTATTACTTTGGTAGTTCTTTGGCTCCATTTTGAACTGTCCTGCTAAATTCTAAAGTTGTGTTATTTGTTATGTGCTCTTAAATACTTTTGTGTATATATAATTTAAGTTTGCAGTTTTGTTCAGATTATGAAAAATACATAAGGAAATTGGACATTGATGTTCTAAAAATATAGCAGAATAAAATTAACCTCAGTTATCACAATATATGTATTTTTTCTCCACAGTTTCCTACCCTTTTTGATTGTATTAAACCTAATTCTCCATCTGCATATGGGCAGTGCTTCACTATGGGGAACTAACAATGAGAAGAAAATTCCTCAGTTTTCAGGAATGATTTCATAATTTGTTCTGTTTTTTAAAAAACTGAAATGGAACCTAAAATAACCCAAATCTGCTTCTATTTCAACAGTACTTTTTTCCCATAACATTTTAGGATATTTACACCTAATGTCATTACACATTGTAATTATGTAATTGCGCATCTTAATTACACATTCTCATTATTTCATCATGCATGCTACAACAATTAAGTAATTAGATTGAATTGAATAAATTAGATCTAATTGTATAAATACATGACAATGGCATAAAAATGGCCTGAAAAAATGGAGAAGACCATAATTAAAATGCAAAGAATGCTTTATGTGCCACAAACCTGTGCAATCAGAAGAACAGGCAGCACTGGACTGATACTGTGCAGTGATTATTAGGGCTGTTTGAAGACTCCTACTTTTCTTAAAACCAAGAGTGCTTAGTGCTCACAGAAGTTCTTGGTAGCCCCCTTCAGACAATGAATTGTGAACTTGTTTTGCAACTTGACCTGCTATTGAAATTCCACAGTTAGTAAATTTTGGTACACTGTACTATGCACTAAGTATAATGCATAGTGCATATATTATATATAGAGAGTACATATATATATATGTATATAACTATATGCATAATTATGTATGTAATTGTTTACCATGTCGGTCTCCTAGGCTATGTAGACCTTGTGCTTTTATTTATTTAATCTATATCTCATTTCCCCCAGACTTCAATTTCCTGTTGACGGCAGGAATTATAGGCTATAACTACCTCAAACCACTAAACTCAGGGATACTGAGCACTGCTGTGACCGTCCAGACTGCAGGACTATTAGCTAGCCTGCTCCCTGGCACAGATTGAGCTTGTACATATTCCTAGGTGATGTTTCAGTGTGTATCGGGACAATGGAGGTCTATTGCCAAAGACAGTAGGAACATAGCTACCCTTTTCTGGCAACATGAATAGAGGATTTTGTCATATGAAAACAGGCTGTTCGGTGCCACTAACCAAAGACAATCAGGAATGGAACCCAACCTGTCCTGCTTAGATTTTTAGTACAGTTATAGCCCTGGAGTCCATCTCATGAGCTAGTCATAGTCTTTTAGCTAAGAACATGCTTTAATATCCAGTACTCTTGAGTTGGGTCCTGTTTTGTCATTAGACTCTTCATGTCCATCAAATTATACTTCCATAAATGCAGCCTGTTAGCAGGGCCTGAATACTCTGACCAGAATGTTGGGTTTTGCCACACAGAGCCAGTTAAATGCAAATATCTAAAATTTACAACATGTCTTTTTTTTTTGATCATTTTTGACAGAAAGTAAAGGCTTCTTTGTTAGAACTACATGTCCAAGCTCTTGAGAGAGAAATCCCTTACTGACAACAATCTCTTTGCCCTGTGTAGTAGAGGCTGTAAATTTTGCTTTCTATATTTGCAGCAAAAATTCTGAACTGGCTAAGAAATTAGACCATTTCTTCCCCATAGTAAATGCTTTCATTTTTCCTCATAGGGGTTCCCTAGGAAATCTGCAAATAACCTGGTCTTTCACTTTTTTACCTCGTTAAAAAAAACCAACACCCAACAAACAAAACCTCAAATGGAGTATTTATTTTTACTCTGTTGTAATCATACCTGTTATAACATTTGCTCCCATTCTTCCTTTTGTGCACTTGCAAGAATAAAAATTTTTAATTCTTGCTTTGCTTCCCATTCCTCTGTCTGGAATGAAAAGTATGCCAAATATATCTCTGCTATAAGTCCGTGGGAGATAATGGAGTTGCAAAGGGTTTGGATGTTACTCATTATGCGTAACCTGTAACCTCATTTTCAGCAGGATAAGAGTAGAGGTTCTCTATGCCTTTATTTAGAGTTGCAGCTTCCATTAAATTTAATTACTTCTCCCTGTGGCTGTAAATAGGAGGTGTCTCTTATTAAATTTAATTTCATTTTCTGGCAGTTTGTGTGATAAAGGTGTGGTTACTGAATGATGGTGTCTCCTAAATGGAAGGAGATTGAATTAAGGATATGTAGAGAAGATTTCAGTTTTATGCTAAAACTGATAAACTTTACTGAAATAAAAATCACAGCTGTTAAAAAATGCACAGAAATTCCTTGATTAAAACCAGGAATTATAGAGTTGAGCTGCAAAAGCAGGAAGGCCAAGCATAAGAAAATAAACTGGAGGTGCACAATGAATAAAATTAATTATTGTGATTAAGAATGTTGAATTAGACCTGGTTTGGGTGCCCAGTTTTCTGGTAGGTACAAGGTAAGGAAATGATTAAAAAAGGGTGCATTTTTTTCTCCTATAAACTTGCTTGACTAAATAACTTAAGTATAAATATATCAGTGTCTGTGTTCTTGTTCTCTCAAGCTGCTTCCATTGCATCATGCACTGAGAAGAATAGAGTACGCTTTCTATATTGACAGTGGTCTTTTTTTTTTCTCATCAGTCTTCTGTCTGACATTGTACCCTTCCTTACTTGACATAACTCTTTACTTGAGATGGTGTGAAGGTTTTAGTAAAGTTTGCATTAGTTTCTTGGGAAAAAAAAAAAAGAAAAAGAAAAAAAAGTAGTACCCTTAGAGCTGTGCTGTACCTACCTTTGTCACTCATAATCCTCCTGTTCATCCACTGCACATTTTTATAATTTTATTTTCTGCACGGCTACAAATATACATATTTATGAAGTACTCGTCACCATGGTATCCAAGTGTACTTCAGTATATTAAAAGGATTATGTGACGTGATTGTAATAGCAGGGTATTGGACATGGTGACGCAGGTTCCTTCTAGTTTTCTGTTTCTATAAATTAAACTAATACCATAAAACATTTCCCTAAAAATAGTCACCGTTAGGAAGGTCACTATATAACATTTAAAACAGCAGCAGTTTTATTGCAAAGTACGTTGTGAAATGTTCAAGGACTCTGTCTTCCAGCTTCCAAGTTGGCTTACCTTAGCTGTGGTTAGGAAAGCAAAATCTAAATGCATTTGACACTGTACCACATATCTTTGTCTCTAAATTGGAGATATACGGATTTGACAGATAGGCCACTCAGTAGATAAGGAATTGTCTGGATGGTCACACTCAAAGATGCCATCCATATTGACCTTGATAGGCCTGAGAGGTGAGCCTGTGTGAACTGCATGAAGTTCAACAAAGACAAGTGCAAGGTCCTGAACATGGGTTGGTGCAATTCAAAGCCCAAAGCACAACTACAGGCTGGTTGGAGAATAGATTGAGAGCAGACCTGAGGAGAAGGACTTGTGGGTGTTGATTGATGAAAAGCTCAATATGAGCCATCAATGTGCACTTGCAGCCCAGAAAACCAACCATATCCTGGGCTGCATCAAAAGAAGCAGACTACCATGATCAACAGGTCAAGGGAGGTGATTCTGCCCCTCTACTCAGCTCAGGTGATACCCCACATGGAGCCCTGCATCCAGCTCCGGGGTCAAAATTACTTGGGTACTTCTATAAGGCACTGACAGAAAGGGACAGAGCAAGGCAGGAGCTAGAGGAAAGAGCCAGTGGGCATGGCTATCCAGGCCAAAGAGCGGACATTAATTCTCTGAGCTGATAAGAAAGGGTCTGTCCCAATACCTGTTGGTCACACTAATGCAGCCTTGTAGCAGGGATTTCTGACTCCTGCTGATACATTTATTATCTGTGTGCCATGTTAATATCATTTGTATGGGCACATTTCCCCAGCTCAGAGTGCTGGCAGAATGTTCTGTGTCTGAACCTGTCCCCATATGCTAAAAACCCCACCCTATTACATGTAGAGTATGTTGTGTGCGACTAGCTTTGTGTGTAGCATGCACTGTTCTATACCTGGCTTAGCTGAAGACTTCTGAAATGACTCTCACAAGGAAGGTTCATAGTCTATAGATATCTATTAATTAATCTGTTGATTTTTTTCTTTTTTTTAGTATTTGAAGTTAAAAGCATTCATGTGTTTTCAAAAGTCAAATATGATTTGGTCAGCAAGTCATTCTGGATTGGTATTGTAGAATAAACTGGTTTGCTTTCCAGTGTGTTCATTCTCATTTGTACGCCAGGCACCTAAGAAGTTTTAATTTGTAAGGAGTTTTGTTTGCCACGCAGCCACTGACAGCAGTATTATGGTTCTGCTGATTGAAATAGACTGTTATTGCACTAAACTTAAAATAGTAAATCATTATAACTGTTCTAAAGGGAGGACTTTGTGTGTTTTGATACAAGGCTTAATCTTATATTCTTCATGTGTTGTTTAAAAAGCTTTGATAAGTGGACAGTGTCAAAGAAGCATGTACCAAAAGAATTATAATCGTTTGCACTGTTCGTTAAAAGTCACTGCCTCGTTTCCAGCCTTGTGAAATTTAGGTTCCTGACATGAAGTGATAGGAACAGATTCGTATTGTGATATTTCAGCTGAACATCCATACATGTGTTGTGTGCATCTCCTTGTACGGTGCGTCAGCGCAGGGACTGCTGCATGAAGTGTAGCCAATGCAAATGGCTCTTCCTCTGAGATTTCAGCTTTGTTCTTTTTCAAACACAGCTCTGGTGTAATGAACAGGAGATAGAATCACAAAATCATGGAATTCTTTAGGTTGCAAAAGAGCTCTAGGATCATCAAATCCAACCCTTAACCTAGCATTGCCAAGTCCAACACTAAGCCATGTCCCTACGTACCACATCTACATGTCTTTTAATACCCGCAGGGATGGTGACTTAACCATTACCTTGGTCAGCCTGTTCCAAAGCTGGACAACCCTTTCAGTAAATAAATTTTTCCTAATATCCAACGTAAACCTTCCCCAGCACAAGTTGAGGCTGTTTCCTCTTGTCCTATCACTTGTTACTTGGGAGAAGAGACCAGAACCCCCATCTTGTAGTGATGGGCCCAAAAATGAACACACTATTCAAAGTGCAACCTCACTGGGGCCAAGTAGACGGGGACAATCACTGCCCTTCTTCTGGCCACACATTTTGATGATAACACATAAGGAAATGGTAGTTCCCCTAGTCTTTGGCCGTATTGCTTTAATGGTGCAAAATTTTTGAAGTGGCATGAGAAATAAAGGCTTGAAGGGCTTACGTATATTGGGAGCATGATTCCAGCTTAGATACTGTGCCCAAGTTAGTTTTAAATCAAGCTGGCTTAGATATGATAAGTAATGAAACTAGCATGTGTTTGGTAAGCAGGCAATCTTCAATCTGCTGAAAATGGTAGTGCAGCTATTTTGTGATCCAACCAGTTAGTCAAGAACACTATTTCTAGCCAAGTACACTTTTATGGAAGATTGTTACATCCACAGGCTCATGCACTGACTTTTAAATACTGTGATCAGGATTCAGACCAAGATTCTCCTACCAAGGCAAAAATAATTGGCTTGCTGTATTCTCACTAGAACCTGTGAGGAGTTTTGTCTATCGGAACATTTTTCAGTTACATATTTCTGTAAGACTTTGGAAGTTTAGATACATTTTAAAGTGGGAAAACTTACACTTAATCCCTTTAAGTGGTCTTACTGTAAACAAAGCCACAGCCCTAAATATTTATTGAGCTGTGGGTGTGGGCAGTAAATTTTTTGGCTGTTAATTTGTTAGACCATTGTGGATATGGTATGATCAGTAGTTTACTAACAGATGGACATCCTTTTAAAGCCAAGCTGTTACATATTTTTACCATTTTAGTTTGGATGGAAACCAGCTTTTTACCTTATGTTGTGCTTTTTATTTTTTATGTCAGAGGCCAAAATTGCTTCCAAAATGTGCTTTTAAAAATAAGGAACATTTCTGCAATCCATTTGCTCTTCTTTACCAGACTAATATTTACTCTGGATATTCCCCTACTAGAAGGTTATCTATGTCTCACCTCAGGCGCTCATTTCCTTCCCTATCCTCTACTTAAATCAGTAGAGTGCTGTTCAGTTGATTGAAGTCCAGGTACAACAGACTTAGGAGATGTCATGGCAGATGCCAGGCCTAGGGATATTTTGTCAGTCCATTCTCTTTGTTCAAGTATTCCACCATTTGCTGGTTTTGTCATCTGTCATGGCTTGTCTGGCGATTCCCTTTGTTCTTGTTGATTGCATGGTGGGCACTTCTGCCTCTATTTGATTCATAGCTCCTGGAGCAAAATCTGATCCAACATCCAACACCTTTGTCATTCTGTACTGTAAAGGTAAATTTTAGATTTCAGTAGTATACAGTGTATTTTAGACATAGATAGCAGTATATATATTAATATATATTTTCACTGGTTTCTTAGCCAAAGAATTGTACCTCTGAATATGACACAATACGTCATCAAACATATTTTAAAATAAAGAATATTGTGGGTTTATATGTAACTTGTTTATTGATTCTAAGGGATGATTCTAAAGGCTCCTTATTGCATACCCTTTCTCTGAAAATTTCAAATAGAAGAATATCAGCAGAGGCAAAGGTAACAGATAAAGAATGGGTTTAGACTCATTTCCGTAGTGCAAAAAGCAAAATCTACAGTTTTTACTCAAAAAGATGACATTGATTGGAAAAGAAAAGGCATCTGGTTAAAGAAACTGAGATACATTTATGTTCATGATCCTTATGGAGGGAAAAAAATCCAGGAAAAAAAAACCAGCCTGATATAATTAAATTGAGAGAATTAGGTGAGATTTTGGAGGGAAATCTTATATAAAAATGTGAGTAAAATCTTCTAACTTCTGAGAAGTTTCTTGCTAGTTGCAGAAAAGGAAGTAAGAAGAATGGAAAGAAAGTGACTTGGCAAAATTATGAACTCATTACTGATATCAACACGTAAAAGGTATATGTAAACTAAGTGAAATTATTAAGGATATGTATAAGGAAATTATAAAAGAATATAAAAAGTTATAAGACCACTAGCAGGAGACATAAAGAGTAAAGAAATTAGTTATGTGACCATATTATTAAGGTATATTCCTTTCCACTGATGGCTGCTGATGCTGAAAAAAAATACAGGGTTTGATGTTTGCTTTTTGTATTGATTTTCCCAAAAAGATATTAAAAGCTCAGTTATGATGAACTGTTTAGTACAATTATTACCATAAGGGGTTGAAACAGCTCAGGCAAGAAAAGAGTACAGTGTGGATAGATGAAGTAGATATTTTCTTATCAACTTTTTGACAAGCTTCATCACTAGCTAGTAACAAAAAGAATAATGGTTCTCACAGGTTATTTTGTGAAGGGTACCTGGCAGAAAACTGATCAGATGTAACATGTTAGCTTGGAAAAGGAAAAAGGAGAGTTAAAGCATCATAGATCAGTTGGATCATTGTCAGTTTCTAGAAGAAAACTTTGGAACATATAACAAAGCAAGCTTTTGTAAGCACTAGGAACATAATAAGAAAATGAATACCAATCTAACCTTTTCAAAAATGAATTGAACCAGCCAACTTTAGTTTTCATTTGTAGCAGAAAAAAACCCTTTGTGGACTCTTACTGCTGAAATTGCCACCTGGGACTGAGCAGGGATTTAGTGCAACAAGAGAGGTTGAAAAGTTGGGCTAGATGCACTAGTCACGACTGTCAGCCTGCCTGACTTCTCAACCACTGAAAATTCCTGTCTTCATTAGATTGCCACTTTTCATGGTACTTTGCTAATGTGAGCTCCCTTCCAAAGTTACAGAAAATGGAGTTTTAAAGCCACAGTTATGTTTTAGCATATGTTCTAACCAACCACCAGGTGAGGGCTATAAATGAATATTCTCTTTTAAGAGAATATAAAATTGTTTTGAATCCTTTCCTCCACAAAGGAGGCATTCTGACCGGCCTTTAAAATGCTTGCTATTATATGAAATTTAATTGTGGAATAATGGCTACAAAGAGACTTAGATTATTTCTGTTTTCTCCACGTGAGCATGGTTTAATTGAGAAACTGAAGGGGAGAAGCAAGGACCAGCTGACCCTGAGGGATGGAGTTCAGGAGTTGAGTTGGGGGATAATACAGTCAGCAGGGCAGGAGACCTGCCAGCCAGGACATAGACCCATCAAGCAAGGCGAGCTGAGCAGACCCAGAGACCATGGACACATTCAGTCAAAAGCCCAGATCAGCAGGCTGTTTCATGGTGATGAGGTAGGTCAAGTTAGGAAATCAGACTACAGGTCCAGATCAGGCCAGGTGAAGATAACCAGGTTCGGACACAGCCCACTGATTGCTAAGGTCATTAAGGCTTATTAGTGACCTTAAGGCACTTCAAACCAGACCTTGTTGTTCCCGGATGATTGTGTGGGTTTATATTAGCAAAGGTGTGAAAATGCTGCTGACAGAAATGCCTTTTGTCTATGTACACTTGTATACAAGATTTCAAGACATTTTCTAAACAGGTTTAAGACCTCTCTTTCTTCCTCCCCTTATCTGCCATGCTACTATAACTTTTCTGTGCTGTGACTGGTGAAACTAAAAATATTCAAGAATTAAGACTTAAATTCCATAATTTTCCAAGGCTTAGCAGTTTGTCTGAAGCTGCTGGTTTACTACTGCTCTCCATCTACTGTAGTTGGCTCATCACTATTTGGTATCCTTTAAATTGACTTTGCAATGGCATAAACCAGAAGTGTTTGCAGCTTCCATGCTGATGGAGTGGGAAGCATTAAGCTGCCCTACTAAATATATGCCTGCTATAACCATGTGTCTGACATTCGGGGTAACAGCAAGAAAACCTCTTTAGAGCATGCAAATCTTATCAAATAGCTGGAACACCAGCTCCCAGGCACAAAGATTCTCTTTGTTTATTTTAACACTTCCAGTTTGCCTCTGCACAAAAATTCTCCAGAGACTCAGAGTATCAGAACAATACAAACCATAGCAAGGTCTTACTGGATTAAAATTTAGAATTACAGGCCAATGTGTCTGATCTAAATTTTCAAATGGACTGTAATGAGTATTGGCAAAATGAAAAAGTTCAGATCACATTAGGACGTGAGCTGTTTATGTAAATAAATTCATCCTTCTTCAGAGCCATTGAGGGGTTAAAGAACTTTAAATATAGGGAACACAATAATTCCTTAAAGAAATCTTTCTTATACTAAACTATACATATTTTGTCATTTGTAACAGGTGCTTTCGTTGCTGTGTGAATCTCTGCTGCTGGATGATGTTAGGAAACATTTTGCTGATCAGCTAAACAAAGGATGAGTTTTACCTATAAATAAAGTTTTCACTTTGCCCTCCTTGTTGCCAGCTAATTGTTCTTCCACACAGAAGTCCTTTCATAACCACTACATAGGATTTAGTCCTTGGTAGTCCTCTTGCAGGCAAATTTAGTTAAACAGGTCAGTTTGCAAGGCACTAATTTTCTAGACTAATGGTTGTTGTCTCCCAGGGGAGAAACAAGTGATTTAGAAACATTTTAAGAAACGGTTTCTTTTCTCTTTTCCAGTTTGCAAACATGTGCTGTGAGTTAGTTTTACAACATCTGTGTTTCACTCTTTTGTTACTGGTTCTGTCTTGCATCTAGATTTAGTAGCTAACTAATAGATTTGTCAACGTTCACAGCTAAAAGGATTTAAAAATCTTCACTGACTACCACAGTGTAACTGCTTAAGCAGATTGAGCTCTACTATATCACAGTTTCCTAGAAAATGCATCACTTCTAATTCTTGCTTTGAGCTCTAGTTTTCTATACTATTCTGTGTACAATATTTCTTTTGGTTTCTGTTTACTTAAAACTACTAATATATACTTTGTATAGGATGTATGTATACAGTGAATAATCTGCAGGACTTTACACATACTTACTTAGGAATTTGTTAGAAACTTTTCAGTGAAACATTTTTCAGCAATTCAGAGTCTAAAATTGACATTCAGAATTACCTTGACTTAACTAAACTATATATATTTGAGGAAAAATGATACTTAATCAGAACAAGTGCCAAGTAATATTTGTAGGAAAGGTTTATGAAATGGACTGATACGGGCTAGGAAAAGTGATAAAGATTGTAGAGAAGATTAGTGATGGTCAGAATTAAACCCATGTCAATTGCTGTTACAAAAAAACCCCTACACAATACTACTAGGTATAAAGTGAGGCATAGATGAACACTCCTTACAAGTGAAACTCAATGGGCGTGTAATATTGTCCTTAATGTCTGATCTTAAATTCAAGAAGACATCTTAAGCACCCTTTTCTCACAGTCTCTGCAGGTTTTTAAATCTTATTGTGGTGCTTCACAAATATTTTTGAACATTGGATATGAAGAAATAAATGAATAAAAGGTTTTGATCCTATTTTTATTTTCTTGAAGAAAAATTCAGGGATCAGTAACGCTTTAGAAAAAAGCAATTAACTTCCTTGTTCTAGGTCATCCTTTCATTGGAAACTGTGGGAAGCCTGTCTGTCAGACTAGTAACTACTAGTGTTTCCTCCACTTCACCAGGTTCTTAGTGCAGACAACTCACTCCCCTATGATTTTAGTGACTTAGAACAAGTGAAGGACAACAGCTGACTCTGCCCTTGTGTTATTCTCCAAACTCTTTATTGTCTTTTACTTGGATCAGTTTCCTAAGGCCATAGTAAATATAGTCCAATAACATGGCAGTGTGTGTGACCATATCCTTCAGAGACCTGCTTTCAGTGGTAATTGGCTTGTTGTCTATGCTAAATAATTTTCAGCAGTAGGGTGCTTAAGTAAATAATCTTCTTCTGTCAGGTTTTATCCACTGCTCTTGAATAATGTATAACATGGAAAACACAAATATACAGGCAAAGACAAGTCATTGTATAAAACTGCATTCTGACATAGGTATATTCAGAGCTCATCATATTACAGAGTATTCATGAATTGTACAGACAGGTTCTCTAAATAATCAGTTATCTGTTAATTAGGAAGAATTAGAGTCTTTGAACTGTGGACAGATGCATGCAATTAGAAACAAGACCACATTATTTTCAATAAAGGAATGTAAATCAACAGCAAGGGAACAGGTGCATAAATGTAATGGACCATTAAAACCTATCACAGGTGCATTATGAAGCATGTGGAGAAGCAGGTCAAGTTCATTCACCAAAAACTCCAGTCGGTTTGTTATTATATATAGTATGGAACACAGCAATACTTCTGAAAAATAGCTTTGCCTCGAGTGATACTTTTACTGGTGGATATGCATGAATATTTCTCCTTAATAACACTAATTTTTCAATTTGCTGAGGATTTTTTTACTCAGACTGTATTCTATATTAACATATACTATCTATGTAGTTTAAGATTATGAGATATCAGTTAATATCTAACCAACAGGTCTTGCTTATTTTTAGAGATGTCTTTCTGAATCTCGCCATAGCATCCTACACGGTAACTGTTAGACGTAATTCTTGTAGCAGTTTTGGATGTTGTGGATGGTTTCCCAGCAGTTCAGTTTGATTCACAGGGTAGGATGGGAAACACCAGCCCCTTGTTTGGCAGTGTCTGAGAAGCAGAAGTGAATGATGCACGTCTTCTCTATGGCCTGCTAAATGGGAGCCACCAGGTACAGCAGACATTTTCTTAGTTGTAGTAGCAAGCATACATGTTTCTGCTTCTGAGTATCTATATAGAAATAAAATGTTGCAGTAGAAACACTTTTTAAAATGCGGTTTATAGTTTTCTTTAAATGTGACTCTAGGAATCCTACCCATTAGTATTTTGGATGCTTTTCCTACAAAGTAGATTGAGCTTTTCTACAAAATAGCTTGCTTCAAATTGGCATAATTCCATAAGCATCATAGAGCTGGATTAATGTTAGCAGGAATGAAGATCAGCTGCAGGCTTGTAGCAGTTCAGTGCAACGGAAGTCTGGAGAGGAACTACCCAATGCAAAAG
Source organism: Gallinula chloropus (assembly GCF_964237585.1). Lineage (NCBI taxonomy): Eukaryota > Metazoa > Chordata > Aves > Gruiformes > Rallidae > Gallinula > Gallinula chloropus. The sequence goes on from NC_140087.1 coordinate 104,107,596, forward strand.
TACTGAACATAATAAGAAAGACTGCATTTTTTAAACTATTGTTGTCACACTAACAATTCATTTGCATATTCATAGGTAATTAGTGGTGACTATCATTATTTTACTTTTTGACATAAAGGAGATATTGATGATTGATACAAGCAGCCAATGAGTATGAATGTGCTCTGGGATATCTGCATCTCTTCTAGATGCCTATTTTTTTAAGATACCCTTGCAGAAAGAAGAAAGAGTTGCTTCCAAGGAAAAAAAAAACCCAATCCAAACCACAAATGAAAAAAGTAAAGCTGAAGAATCATAGAATCATAGAATGGTCTGGGTTTGAAGGGACCCCAAGGATCATAGAGCTCCAACCCCCCTGCCACAGGCAGGGCCACCAACCTCCAGGCCTGGATCTACACAAGACTGCCCAGGGCCCCATCCAACCTGGCCTGGAACACCTCCAGGGACGGGGAATCCACTACCTCTCTGGGCAGCCTGTTCCAGCACCTCACCACTCTTTCTGTAAAAAACTTCCCCCTAATATCTAATCTAAACCTTCCCTCCTTTAGCTTTAGTCCATTCCCCCTTGTCCTGCCATTATCTGCTCTTTTAAAAAGTCGAATCCCCTCCTGCTTATAAGCTCCCTTCAGGTACTGGAAGGCTGCAATGAGGTCCCCCCGCAGCCTTCTCTTCTCCAGGCTGAAGGACAGCAAGTTTTGTAGATCTCTCAAAATGCAAATTTGAAATGCAGTCTCACCTGAAGAACAATTCAGTAGGTGGAGTGGAAGCTCTTTCTGTATTAATGTACACATGATGGTAATGGTAAATTTGGTTTTTTACACTGTGTCTAGCCATAGAGATTATCTAGCCCCAAAGTTAAGGAGTAAACATCTAAATACAATCTGTTCTACTCGTAAGAAAAATAAAGTTTTATTCTGACAGAAAATGTTGAATTAATGACAAAGGAAATCTAGAAGATTTTTCATGGGAAGTGTTCAGCTGAAAACTTCCTTTAACAAGAGGTATTTGTGGTATCAAATGTGTTAGCTCCCTATTTGAGTCTTGGCTGAAGCTCCTTCCCTGAAATTGCACTGTGGCTACAGTGGTTCATTCCTGAGATCTTTTGATCTAAATCAACCAGTTTTTCTTAGAGAAACTCATGGGTGCTTCTGTGTATTGTCCATTCCAGGGACCACTCCCATTAGGCAGCATGGAAAAGCCTGAACTGGGCTTGGATCCCTATGCAGCCCCATGGTCCCATGTCTGTGAGCTTTGTGCTCTGAAACACCCACGTGCACATTCATTGCCAGCCTAAGGTCAGGCAGCTGGTCCCTTTGCTGGTAGGTGTTGGCACAGACTTAAGTAGGAATTTCAGGCCTGGGAGGTGACAGAACAAGAGCTTTTGGGAAGCATTACAGTCAGACAGCTGGAAATTATTGCATCCTGCTTGAAACTTGCTCAGTGTTTTAGCTGTTATTTAAAAAGACATATTGAGGCTTTTTTTTTTTTCTTTTTGATGGAAGCAGGTAGTTTTCATTAAGTTTTTGTTTTTAGCGATAGGTGTTTAATTGATAATTCTGGAAAATGACATTTTCTGAGGAAGTTTTTATGTCATTATGGCTCCACTGACATGTTGCATATTCTTGAGTACTTTTTTCTGACACATTTGAATTGACTGTTCTGTTGTTCCAATTAAGTTAAATTGTCAGAAGTCATGATCCTTGCCTGTCATTGTCAGTAATTTAATTAACATAGCATTCTAGACCATGCAAAATCATAGTCATACTGATGCTTTTAGAGAACATCAAATTTCTGACTCTAGACCCTCCAGAACATGAGCAGGATAGAGCCCATCCCTGCAATGATGCACTGCTGCTGCATCAGTTGAGCAGATGGACTGTTGTTCCAAACTGCTGGTGACATTTTATTTTAAAAATATGTGTGCATATATATATATATTTTAATTTCTTTATTAAAAGGGCAGCAGCTTCATATTTAAATGTTGAGAGTTGTAAGATCTAAAGCCCTGGTCATAAGCATATGCAGCATGTGAGTGATATTTATTTCCAACAAAAAGGAATAGTAAAGGGTTTTGTTTTTTTTTTCTCATGATCACAGCTAACCAGTGATTCAGAAACCTAGGGCTGGGAGCTGTAGACACAAAGACTGCAGCCTGTCTTAATGATTAGCGAATGGACACCCTCACTATAGTGGTGTGAAATTCCTTGAAGTGCTGTTCTCTCCTCAGCAGCATCACTTCAGACTTCTCAAGAGAAGTCTGCCCCAGCCAGCTACTCCTCATCCATATTCAGGCACCGAGAGCACCGTATTGTCCTGTGCTGTAAAATCAATACTGTGAATACTGTGTGTGCTGAGCCTATTTGATCTCTATGGTTGTCATGACTACACTTCAAGGTATTGATTCATCCACAGGGATCTCAGGGTTGGATGGTCCCTGTATTGAGACAGAAATCTTTTGTCCTGTGAAATCTAAGCACGTTCTACAATGCACCCAGTTTCACGTATACTTAGACCACCAAAGTAGGAGTGGTAAGGGTGGAAGAAGCAATTTCTCAAATACCTCCTGCAAATTCCAGCAGATTCTATTACCAAAGATACTGCAGACATGATAAAATGTATAGTGAAAATTATATGGATAAAATGAAAGACACACAAAATACTGCTGGTTTGTTTCAGTGAACACAGTGAAATGTGCAGACTGGGTGTATCCTCAGTAGTTGTTCCTTGTATCCTTTTGTTCATGTACTGGATCTATTATGGTCAAGTTAACAAAAGAAATCAATTTGAAAAAAATTGTGATTGGAAAAGGACTGTAATTTGCATTGGAGTTGTGTACTGGAAACTGATGCTTCATAGTCTTTATTCACACAGTTTATTCTTTTGTAGATACATGTTTATGTATACATAAATATATTTATAAAAAAAAGAGGTCCCAAATTTTTGGGACCTATACTATATATATCTATATCTCCTAAATTCACCCAGTATTCATACCTCTCTGTTTAGATGCCTTTTTGCTTGTATTTACCAAAGTAACTGATCCATCCATGATGGTTACTGGCTTTGATCCCCCAGAACATGTGTCACAATTTAGCTAGCAATCTCTGCCAATTTTACTGACAGAGAACTGACTAAAGCAATTGGTAAGGTAACACAATAACAGTATGGTTTGACTAAGACCAAAATGCAAGTCTTTGATGTCTAAAGCTCTACCCAGTAATCTAATCTCCCATTGACTTAGATAAATTATATTTGTACATCAACATTTCCAAAAGCAATTTGTTATTGGAAAAAGGGAAATCTTTAGTGGAGACTACTAAAAATGTGGAAGGGAGTCAAACTGCATCTTATAGTTATAATCCAGTGTTGGATTCAAGAAATATACATTGTTGGCTTGTGTGACAGTGTAGATCTTTCTGTAAAAAGACAGAGATGCATAATGGAAAACAATATTGGACAAGTTATATGTGGAAGTGTGTTCTTAGTGTGTTGTGCATTGAGAACACAGCTTCTACCTCCCACCAAGGGTTTTGAAGGTGTTGGATTGGGTTTGGACTTAAGTTTGCTCAGTGAAAGGGTGTGCATGTCTACGGAAACATGCTGATTGAATTCACAGCATAGAGTTTATGGTATGTGAGGCCCATGTCTTGTGCAGAAACATCTTCCTCGGTTGAATCTGTCCATTCTACCCACTGATGTCAATGAAAGAAGTCAATGAAAAATCCTAAGGAATACAGGGATAGGAAGGCTAACTGTTGCCTCAACCTTCTGCTCTGTCTCTGATCTCATATGAGCTTCTCTGAGGGATTGTTGCTGTCTTAATGGACTCTTTTGACACTACCCTCCAGTAGGATCCCTCTCAAAAGTGTCTTTCCTCACTAAAGCTTGTGCTGCTGAAATTTACAGAAATTTTGTCTTCAGAGTGAGGCCCCATTGTAGCTTCTGTCTATAGGGATTTCTGGATTTAATAGCAGTAAACTTATCCTGTCGGTGGTGTCTCTCCTGAGAAGCAAGAATAATGCCTTCACAGAAAACCTACCAGGTTTCCTAAACTTTGAGGAGTTCCAAATAATTTTGGATTGCATTTATATGAACCTATATTCCCTCCTGTTCCCTGTTACACATGCTAATTTTTTGTCTGGTTTTTTGTTCTTTGAAATCACTGGTGATGTACACATATTTGAGATGATTCTACACATAGAGGAAGTACTCTAAAAGACCTTTTTGGTTATCCTCTGTGGATACACATTTTTGAATAATAAGAATGACTGCTGGAAAGAAAACTGCAAACAGTCTTTGTGTTTCTACATTCTGGATGTCAATACAGTCAGTAGGTGGTCATATTTAGGTTTTGATGTCTTAGTATTATTTTGATGTCCATAATGAAGTATGTAATTCTAACAGGCCCCAGCTGAATGCTGATTCCAAATTCCTGTCTAGCCGCAACCCAAGCTTGAGAACTCATGCTTGAAGTGAACTGGAGGTATTTTTGTACATTTATTGTGTGTTAAATTATTCTGTTTCTGATATCAAGAGTAAGTTAAGCTGTCTTTCTATATACAATTGACTTTCTCCTTCCCTCCCTTGAGGGTTTTTTTTCACATTTACTTATTTAGTATTATTTACTAATAAGGTGGATACTATCTAATGTCTTCAGTTTTGAGCTCCTTTTTTTTCTGGGATTTTCAAACTTCAGTCGTTTCCCATGAAGTATATTCAGTGAGAAGATGAAAACCCACACTTGTTATCATCAGAGTTTTTCCCTGAGAAGACAGACAGCTTCCTGCAATTAATCTCATCCTGAATTGTACTGTACTCTAAAACTGCATATTAATATCTTGGTTAATTCACACAAAAGACCCAAAGGGCATTTGAAGCTCAGGTCCAGAGCACAGGCTCATACTAAGCATACTGTTCCCACTCTGGCAAAATAGGTATTGATGTTTTCCTGAACATCACCTCTTAAAGACACTGCTGTGGAATCAGAATTTGGAGGGATGTACAGCCTGGAATTTTCTAACACCTTGTCTGTGTTGTTTTGTGAGCATCTTGCCCAGCCTATGCTCAGAGCCAGTCAGAAGCATCTTATGATTCTCTATAAGCTGATATACCATGTCTCTTGGATATTGACTTGGATTCAGTGCTGTGCCAATGTGACTACAGACCTGGCTCACACCTGAACAATCTAGAAAACAGAGAGAATGAGCTCCAGTGTACTTCTCACCCATGTATAGACACATTAAATATACTCACACAAGGTAACCAAGTCTGAAAAATCTGACTGCTAGATATTGACAAGTGTCTGTGGAGTCAAGATTTCATCCTAAGCATACAAAGAAAGGATCAGGATCAAGTAATGAAGTATTATTTTGGGAATAATCTTGTATTATTGTCAACACTATCCTTTAGCTATGGGCACATATTTCTATCCATTGTTCTAAGGAATGTAGAAAAACAATAAATGAACAAGGCGTTTTTTTTAAAAAAAAAAGATTTGACTGGTACTTTCATGCAATAAGGTCCAGTAAATAGCCCTAAAATATTGTTTCTTCCTTTTTAAAAAAATTACGTGGAAAATATCACCAGAAAATGTTTTTAAGCTATTGAAAGTACAAAAAATGTATGGTATGTGTATTGGATAGCTTCAATCTGTTTACGTGTAATCAGTTTATGATAAAAGAAGCTGCTTTTCTGCTTTAGTGTCAGTAGAGATATAATATATGACAAAAAGCACGTATGAAAAAAACCCTATTAATTAGCTCTACTCTGTTCTATTCCATTTAATTTCATTGTTTTTGAGAAAGGAACTTGGTTACCATTTACTGTCTTGCAGCAGTGACTGACTGAAATATTTTTTGACTCATAGGAAGTTAAAAGCTGTATCAATTCTCTTAAGAATATAAATTTTTAAGCTTTCTATTGACTCATAGTCCTAAGATGTTCTTTTTCAAAGCATGTAGATGGGCTGGGGTGTCACAATAGTGGTAAAATTTGAGGATATGGCACAGATCGACATCAGATGATGAAGCAGTAGCTCTGGCACTAAGGAAATGAGGTAGAACTTCTAGCTGTGCTTCCGTTGATAACTTCACCCCAAAATCTGTATCTGTTTCTCTGTTTGCAAAATGGAACGGTGATAATTAAGATCATGGAAGTTACCGTGTCTACTTTTCAAGAAAAAAGCTTTCAGAGGAATAACCCACTTCAACATTTTTTTTATTTGTTTTGTTTTTAAATTTGAAAAATGTACTACAAGGAGAAAGGAAAACCAGTTGTATTTCAGAGATTCATAATGCTCTATGTCTGGTTACTGCAGATAGTCTTCTAGAAAGCTTTCTAGGTGTTCAGAAAAAGCTGTAGTTTATCTCTTTCTAGGAGCCTGGGATTAATCATTCATTTATGAACTACTCAAGGTCAGACTTTCATCTGTAATCTGCTTAGTAGATTTTCCTGTAGATGATGCATTTTTAAATCCTGGGAAAAGAAGACATTGCAACCAGCTAGTGGCCGTTTCTACACAACTACTATGGACTGTAATCTATTTGGAGGATGCTTTAACTGTATGTTTTTTCTTGCTTTATATTTATTTCTGAGTGATTGGTACCTCTAAACACACACATGTGTGCTCATGTATGCACACTCCTCACAGTCCATAGTGGTTTTTAAAGTCAGAACGTGAGATTTACTGTAGAGGTGAGGTAATTCAATCTTTGTGAGGTTAGGAGAACAATCAGCTCCACTGAGATGAAAATATAGCCTAAATCCTGTTATTGAAGGATCAGATACTTCTTTTTAGCCTTTTATTTCTTAAGGATAATTCATGATACACTGGAAACTCACAGTGCCTGTTACTGTTAAGGGGGAGTCGAACCAAATGTAAACTGAATGTCATCGGCAAATGTCAGAGCTAAGTGCAAAAACTGTAGAGAGTGACGACTTCCTATCACCTTTTAGCTGTGATATAAAAGGTGTCATTATTTATTTAACCCCTCCATGCTGTATTAGAAAGTGGATTATAAAGCAGTTACATTCAAAGCAATTTAAACCAGACCAGTATCATTTGGTCTGATATATGATGACAAAATGCACTGTGTCCTCCTGAGACCCACCAAAACTTGCATTTTGTGATAATCTACAGTTAGAATCCTTGCAAGCAGCAGCAGGCTCTGTGGAAGAAAGAAATGGCTGTGAGGAGCTGCTGCAGCTTAGTTCTTCAGATTTTCTTAACTGCAAAGAGAGATCTTAGAGTCCAGTTCAAATAATTTACTACTCAAAAATTTCTTTAGCAATAAGCATTTCTATTATGGGGAAATAACTAAGAGAGCATCTGTTAAATTGTTTTAAATAACTATATCAATCAAAATAGGTTCTTGAGTTGTGAAAGTTTCATTTTGGAGAGTTTCAGCATTTGCATCTCCTGAATGATTTATTTCCCTGACATTAGCTGAATATTATGGGGGAAAACACAGTTCGACCTCGGGCAAGCTGGCATGAGACGTGAGACTGTTCCAGGTTGAATTTTCCTTTTTAAATTTTTCATGAAATTCTCTCAGCAGGGCCACTGTTCATCTCTGAAAAGATTTTGAACCTAATAACTGTAACTGCTTCAGTTCCATCAGGAAAAAAACAACACAGGGGGAAAAAAACCACCTCCACTGAAAAACATGTATTTCATCAGAGCTCTCTTCCTGCTTTCACTGCACCATAATAACACTGAATAGGTTTAGAGGCCATCAATTGTAAAATTTTCATTTTTCACCAAAGCAACATTATATTAAATGCTTAATTATTCATTACTAATGCTTGTCATGGTGAAAGATTGGTCCCAGCAATTTTTAAAGCAGTAGGCCTGGCTTTTCTTCCTTGAAGGTTAATGGCTGAGCCCTCGGTTTCATTAGCTTCCCTAAACATAGCACACCTCATATGTCATAGCTTAGCTTTTTGCTTGCTCTCTTGTATCTCCCTTAGTGAGTAGTCACAGTGCTAAATATTTGGAAGTGTCTGTTGCCTGGCTTTGTTTTGGTGTTAGCATTGGGATAAATGGTTCACCCTAGCAGTAAAGATGGGTGGCAGTGAGAGTGAGGGTTGGGGGCTGTGTAAGATATAATCATTCTTGGCTCGACTGAATCATTCCTGCTGGGGCATTTTTAAAATGGTGGCACTTAGCTTTAAATGGAACAAGACACACTGAGATTATGAGCAAATTATGCAATTTGCAGAAAAGCTATTTACTCATTTGAAATTACATGCATGAAATATTGATGGTGCATTAGTTAAATGATGGCGATAAAAGTGGACTGCATTCAGTCTTGCTAGGTACAAGGCCACAGGATTACTGCCTTAAGCTTTTTCTCTGTAAACCTTTGAATGTTTAAGGTTTGTATTTTGCAGGCCAATTTCAACATAACTTGTAAATATAGGGTGAAGGCTGTTTGGAGTTGTTCAGAACCTTAAAGACATCAAAAATCCCGTGTAACAGAGAGGTCATTCATTTCACTGACACAGAGAAGGGATGTGCTTTTACTATGGCCAGAAGAGATTGCTACACATGTTGTTTTCATACTGCTGTCCTTATGTACCCTTAGAAATAAGGAGTCTTGAATACAGGATTGCACCCACTGTACTTCATACACTTTTTGAGCTCTTCTCCCCCTCTCTTAAAAGATCAAGGTAAGCCTGAGTAACTACACCGAGTAGAACACTTTAAGACCAAGGAACTAAAAATCAAGGAGCAACAAAGCAGATCTGATGATATTTCCATTAACTTTGCCATCACTGCTAGAGACACTTCCTTGCTAACTAATAGGCTAGAGAGAAGCTTGATTCCTGAACCTGCTGGAGCTTTCTGTTTAACATTTGTTTTCCACCTTGTGCCTGCTCCACTGGAGCAGAATGGGTAGCATCTTGTACATGATGCTAATTGCTGAATTTGATTCCTATAAATAAAGCCAGTTCTGTATAAATAATGAATTTTGAACCTATCTGTACATGTGCTAGTGTTCTATAAATATAAGCATGGTAATTTTCAGCACAGCTATTCTGTGCACTTTAAAGGAGATAAATAATTAATATGGATTCCATTTAGTTATTAAAGAGTCACTGCCAAGATAAAAATCATTGGCATTTTTAACAAAATTCCCTGATTGCTAGTAGTCAGATTGATAAATGAAAACAAAATTATTTGAAATATCTACTTCAGGCCTCTTCTTTGCAATCTCTATTAATACCTACCCTTGATAGACCATGATGGAAAAAGAATATCTGTACGGAGAGCAGATGGAGACCCAGAATTGCCTCTTCTTTTGCTGTCTCTGTGGTTTTCAGTCAACTTGGAAAGGAAAGTAACGGTTTGTTTTCCTAGTTTCCAAGTTACATTTGTGGTTACGGTCAGGATCTTGCTTCCCCCATTCTTCTTATCCTAAAATAATATGCTAACAGTTTAAGTGTCTTAAAGGAAAGAAAATACACCTTTAATTAACGGCATAAATAGATTACAGTAAATTAGGGATCAGAATACTATGGCATTCCCTTTTCAAGACCGTCTTTTTACCAAAAACTGATGAACAGTCCCATAGTCCTCATATTTTGTAGCTAACAGGCAGTTTCACAGAGCTGCAGAGGAAATATACTTAACAGAAGTTCAGATATTTTTTTTCTCAATGTCACCGGGAGCACAGAAGCCATTCAAAAAGACTTCTCAGGTTTTCCACTGAGTACCAAGCTCCAGTGCTGAAATCAAGCTCATAGTGGCTTTCAGTAGACATATGAGCTATATAGTAGGCTGTACTCAGAAAGAGCCATCTTTACCAGGATGGTGCAGCTTCTGAAACTTGGAGATTTGGATTATGAGTTCAATGACAGTTCTTAACTCTGTGCTGGGACCTTGTTTGTTCAGGAAAATGGCCAACCCTAATCTCTCCTTCCTAACTGTGTGCAATATGTATGGTTCAGATTCTCTGGACCTGGACATTCCTGGCTCAAAGTATTGCTGCTTCTTAGAAAAAGGTGGAAGACAGAACAGAAGATGCCTGTTGGAGGCTTCCAGCTGGACCCTGCTGCTTTGTGGCATCCAACATAATATCGCTTATGGGCTGCTCTTTCCTTCAGAAACTTCTCCCTTAACTCTGGAAAAACCTTTTATCACAGAGTCGTAGGGGTTGGAAGGGACCTTACGAGATCGTCGGGTCCAACTCTCCTGCCAAAGCATCTCCCTAGGACAGGTCACACAGATAGGCATCCAGACGGGTCTTGAATTCATCTCCAGAGATGGAGACTGGTTTTATATGAAGATGACCAGGTAATGTTTGGGCTTGTAACATGTAACTTGTGCCATTTGGGACACAGTTTGGGTCTGTTATTGTATTTCTAAAAAAAAAGCCCTATCTTCTTACTAGTATTTGATTCTACATTAGCAGAGGCTTGATGCAGATGATGTAATGAAGGCCGTTTCCAGTAATAGCATTTAGGGTTATAAGGTATAAGTAATTTTACTGTATTGCATTTTTAACTTAATACAAAATATCCAATTCTTTCATTTAGCCTGGGAAAGCAACAGTGTTAGAAAACACTCTTCTCAGATGTTTACAGAAGAAAACAGAAACCACGTTAAAGAAGGCACATAATAAATCCACAACTTATAAAAATATTTATAAGATAAAGTAAGAAAAGGAAAGGGGAAAAACAATTGTTACTCCATATCATAGAGGGTGCTATTTTTTAACTATTATTAATGACCAAACAATTATTTATCATTCTGATCTTAATTCCTTTCTACCGAGAAACAGTGCAAGGGGCAGAGGAGAAGAAATGATGATTAACAGCATCCTTCTGCTGCAGCAGAACTGAGAACATGTTGTTGGCCCAGACATTGCTGCTGAAGACTGGCCACAACTGTTTTCTTTTGCTTATCCTTCTTTGGGGACATTGATACTCATATGTTTATTTTTCAAATTATGACAGCTAAGCAGAATCAAAATGCAGTGGCAACCTTAGGCTCTTGTCCATATGCAGGCCAAAACCCACAGGATGCAAATATATTTTCTTTTAAGCACTTGGAAATAGGAATTTGAGCAATATGCTTAGGCTTTTTTTTATTTTGACCTTTTAAATGAAGCATAAACCATGTCCTTTCAATACGTTGTGTTTTCCCCATCCATGAAGGTTACATTACATCATAAGAATCAATAGTCTTACAGCAGCATTGCTTACTGCCTTTGTTAGGTGTTTAGCTCAAACATACATGAAGTACCAGTGGGTCCCAAGGTTAGTCTACCCCTCTGAGAACCCTGCAACGGGTTTAGGAGCTATCTGGGAATACATTCAGGCTTGTAGGAACTAAGAGGTAGGGACTACATATTAGGATCAATACACAGGTTATATTCAGTAATGCTTCTGATGCTGCTAACAGATGTTAGCTATGGTACAGGCTGATGGGTTGTTCCCGCCGTACGTGCTGGGGAAATTTGAGTGCAGGATGAAAGAGAGGGTTCCAGTCCCAGAAGAGTATTGGTATATTAGCAGAACTGCTCAGCTCAGCTGGACTAAAGTCATGGTGCAACTGCACAGCTCTCGGTATGCACTGCAGCTGTGCTACACTATATTACGTAGTGTATGTGTGCCCTAAAGGAAATAAGGGAGGGTCTTTTCCCTCTGGCATAATTTTGCTTCATTCTGGAGAGGTAAGCTAGAGTGAAATAGTACATTATGGCTGTGAAGGTTAGGAACTCAGAATATTAAGTGAATGAATTTCACCTGCTACATTGCCATCCATGCCTGATAAATATCTGGTAGTATGCATGAAGAAATACAGGTGTGAGTAGCTGGAGCTATTCCAGACATAATATTTTTGTTAACAAATTCCTTCTCCAGCAGCTTTTTACCTCGTAAGTGATCTAAATTTTCTTTTTTCTTTTTTTTTTTTTGCTTTTTCCCCTGAATTGACCTAATCTGTCCTTTTAGATAAAATTGAATATAGCAATATTCAACCTTGCTAAATATCATGTCCTGAATGTGTAATTATTTTGTATGTAGAGCATAATTAGCCATTTGTTTCCTAAACAGTTTTCATTAGAGGTTCCAAATGAATAAGTAAATGGCATTAGCACCATCCCAACACAATTATTCTCTCACAGGAACATTGTAAACTAGTTTCATGTTGGCACTGAAAAAACAAACTCATTCTATTGTGCTGAATTGATGTTCTTTCTTAAGGGTGCATCTGCAGACAGCACACTGTATTGAGTGCTTTGGAGAATGAGGGAGTCACATAAATTCCTTTCCTGATGAACATGTCCACCTCCATCTGTCTGTGCACTTGCATCTTGCCTGAATGCATAGGCCAACATACAAGAAGAATCAAAGCACTGCAAATAATTCAGTGTTTTCATAGAATATTACAAGTTTGTTTGTAATCATGAAATTCGTAAGTGGGAAGTGTCCCTCAGTCTGGTTAAGGTCAGCTTTTCATTGACAAAGACCATTCTTCCCAGTGCAACCCTGTTCTTGAAACCTTACTTTAAGACCTGCTTCATTACTTTCCAAGAGGAAGGCAAAGGGAGTTTTTAATGGCTTGTCAGCAAGCTTCTGGAGGAATTTCTGAAAGAATGTTTCTTCATTGGAAATTTTGATTTGTCAAAATGGAATGCTTTTTCAGAAGGGTGTTATTTTTCAGAACATTGTTTGGGAAATATCTTTGAGGCCATGATTTAAATTTCACATCAAAGTAAAATAGAGTCAATCATTTGACAGCCAAATTGTGAAGTGATGTACCTGAAAAGAACAGCTACTTGCAAGATACTGATTGTGGATGATTTTTCCATTTCTGTGAAGAATGGAAGCAGTGCAAATACTTGTGCTAGAAAAATCACATGTATCATCCCAATGACATTTGGAAAGAGGTGAAGATAATACACAAATGTTTGGAAAAAATATAAATCCTGAAGAAATTTCCATTTCTTTTAAAGTTGTCTAAGAAATGAAAGATAAGCAAAGCAAAATATTCTCTTCTGAGACTGTTGACTTCTTTGGTACAGGCAAACCAAGATGATACAGAAGACTCAAAAAAGGCTGTAAGTGGAAGTAGCATTTCCTGTATCCCACTCTCCCCGCCCCACATCCAACCCCCCCCTCCCCCCACCCGGTGTAAATTGCCATATCAGCCAATGTAAATCAATTTAACTTTGTGACATTTATTTCCCACAAAGCTTAATCTGGTATGTATAGAAAAGTAGGCTACAGAAGATGTGTGTGTACATGAAAACTGTGTTGTAAGCCAAGAGAACATAAAAAGCTCTGATCTGTGTTTTGGAGAAACAATAAGGAACAAAAGCCAACTCAGTAAGGAATGTAAATAATTTTTGAAAGAATCCTTCATAAATTAAAAAAACTTAAATATTTTCTTAGAATTATTTTCCAAATCACAAATAATTAATCATTCTTAGGGTTTTATTCCTTTTGAAACTTGCAAATTTTAATGCTAAATTAATAAGTGTATTTTTTTATAATACATATAATAATATAAGAAAATGTTTGTATAATCTAAATGTGAAACATTGAAATAATCTGCCACAAAAGCAGTGTTTTTAGCATTTATAACTAAACATGGAGGATTTAAAGTGCCCTTTTGTTCTCAGGCTATTTGTTCTGAGCACTATCACTGTTCAAGGAATTCTTCTTGACTCAAGCTGGAGAGCCGTAGAATCATAGAGCAGTTTGGGTTGGAAAAGAACTTTAAGATCACTATGTTCAACTGTTACTCTAGCACTGACAAGGCCGTCGCTAAAACATGTCCCTAAGCACCACATATACTCGACTTTTCAATACCTCCAGGGATTCCTAATATCTGATCTAAACCTTCTCCGGCACAACTTGAGGCCATTTCCTCTTGCCCTATCACTTGTTACTTGGGAGAAGAAACCAGCACCCACCTGCCTACAACCTCCTTTCAGGTAGTTGTAGAGAGTGATAAGGCCTGCCCTCAGCCTCCTTTTCTCCAGACATTGACACGCTGCCATGTGGTCTGTAGATTTCAATAGCAAAACAAGACACTTTCCATCTTTTAACAAAGTTCAAAACTGTGTCTGTAGTTGTGCCTGTACCTTATCTTGTTCAATTCTATGATCTTGCTGATGAGTTTTCCACTCCGGGCAGGAGATTTGGCTGAGCACCCATTTAATTATTTCTTCTTTCCTTTTGAGGTGTCCTGGATGGCGTTTTTAGTACTCCCGGTGCAAACCACAGGTATGCTCTGTGCTCGTCTGCCCTAGACATTTTTCAGCAATCCCAAAAGCCTGTATTTATCCTATTTGTCCCTGCAGTACAATCACACAGCACAGTCAGGAACCCAGGAATGGGTTTTTTGCTAACCACAAGAATACAGTGCTTGTGGTGATTCTGGGCTCAGGATAGGTTTGGCTTGCCTGCAAGGTCAATGAGGTACTTGGGTGGCCATGAAGTACTTGAGTTTTCATATGGCACATGAGACATCATTCCCAGAGGCAAAGTAGAACTAGCCTGCATTCTGAACACGAGCATGATTGAAAGGCATAAAGTAAATGGTTATGCATGTCATCCATTTCTTGTTTATGTTCAGACAATGATGATCTTTTGTTACACCTATGACAGAATACAGAAAAGTTTATTTCCTTTCTTTTCAGATGATTCACAATTAAGAACTAAACTGGAGATAATTTTGTCAGGATTAGCTGCCAGCTGTCATAGAAGAAGAGCCCACACAACAGCTTGGAATCATAGGCTTGTGGAGTAAAGGAGTTGCACAGAGGTCCTTGCCTGAGGTCCTACAAATTTGAATAAAGACAGCCATAGAAGATGGCTTGAAAGAACAGTGTTTTTGCTGATTCTTAGAATTTTTAACATGAATCTGGCAAAACATCTCACCTCTGTTCCTGGAAAGGTGATAGAACAGCTTGTTCTGGGTGCCATCTCCAAGCAATTGGAAGAGAAGAAGATTATGAGGAGTAGTCAGCATGGATTCACCAAGAGGAATTTGTGCTTGACCAGCCTTGTAACCTCCTATGATGTCATTACTGGCTGGGTAGATGGAGGGAGAGCAGTGGATGTCATCTACCTTGACTTCAGCAAGGCTTTTGAGACACACAGGCTAAGTTCAGAGGGTGGTGATCAGTAGAGCAGAGTCTGGCTGGAGACCTGTGACAAGCGATGTTCCCCAGGGGTCGATGTTGTGTCTGGTCTTGTTTAACATCTTCATCAACAATCTTGATGAGGGAATAGTACTTAGCAAGTACGCTGATGATACAAAGCTGGGAGGAGTGGCTGACACGCAGGAACACTGCGCTGCCATCCAGAGAGACTTGGACAGGCTGTAGAGCTGGGCAGGGAGAAACCAAATGAGGTTTAATAAAGTGTAGAGTCTTGCACCTGCGAAGGAATAACCGCTTGTATCAGTACAGGCTGGGGGATGACCTGCTGGAGAAGAGCTCCCTGGAGAAGTACCTGGGGGTCCTGGTAGATGGCAGGTTGGTCATGAGCCAGCAGTGTGCCCCGGTGGCTGAGAGCCAATGGGATCCTGGGGTGCATCCGGAGGAGTATAGCCAGCAGGTCGAAGGAGGTGGTCCTCCCCCTCTACTCTGCCCTGGTCAGGCCCCACCTGGAGTATTGTGTCCAGTTCTGGGCTCCCTGGTATAAAAAACCCAGGGATCTCCTGGAGAGAGTCCAGCAGCGAGCTACAAAGATGATTAAAGGCCCAGAGCATCTCTCCTATGACGAAAGGCTGAATGATCTGTGGCTGTTCAGCCTTGAGAAAAGAAGACTGAGAAGGGATATTATTAACGTTTATAAATATCTTAGTTGTAGGAAACAGAGGGAAAAAGTCAGCCTCTTTTCAGTGGTCTGTGGAGACAGGACAAGGGGCAATGGCTTCAAGTTGGAGCACAGGAAGTTCCACACCCATATGCAGAAGAACTTTTACACAGTGACAGAACACTGGAATAGGCTGCCCAGGGAGGTTGTGGAGTCTCCATCTCTGGAGATATTCAAGACCCATCTCAATGCCTATCTGTGTAATCTGTCCTAGGGAACCTGCTTTGGCAGGGGGGTTGGATTCGATCTCTGGAGGTCCCTTCCAACCCCTAAAATTCTGTGAAATTTAAATTTTTGTGTAAGAAGCTCAGTTATTCTATATAGTATAACAGAGATCCTATTTTTTTTTCTTTTAAATGAGTTTAATTCCTTCTCTTGGTTTTCGAAAAAGCTCAAAAAAACCCCAAGAATGTGCTATCAGATTCACAAAAATACAGACATGTAGTGGTTTTTATTGCTGTGTAGTGCCATAATATTTACATATTATGTTGCAAGTCCATGTCATTTTCTTGTTGGATTCCGAGTCTGTGAAAGTTCAGGAATAGCAATTTTGGGCTCATCAAGCAGTGATTATGTGACCATGCTACTTTGAAGTTCTGGCTGGGTACCACCAACCCTAAGCTTGTTGGTTGTTTGTTTTGACTTTTCATGCCCCACCACACTCCCTCCACACTGGTGACCTACTATCAATCATTAATGCTTGCCTGTTCTTTTTCTTGTCCTATATTCATTAGCCTGTCACCTCTTTTTGCTTTCCTTTTCCTGTTTACTCTCTACTTAGGAAACACATATCCAGTAATTCTTTAAAAAGGCCATGTACTTTGCAGAAAGAAAAAAAAATCTTGGGATGTATGATAAGATGCTGATGCAAGACGTGTTTTTGTTCATGCTATTGGAACACTTTATTCCTTGTCCTGTCTATTTAAAGTCTAAGGCTTGTATTCCTCTCACCAAATACAGGTCTCCAGAGTCAATATTCAGCTCTGAGCTACTCATCGCAGTTTCCCTTTATAGAGAATGCAGAAATAGGCACTTGTAGAGTGTGATTCAAATAGACACCTAAAATAGGCTAGATAAATCATACTTTAAATGTGCTTATTAGTTTCAAATGTCCATAAAGGGAGACAAGGATATTGCTTGTCTCCAAACAAACCCCAGGAATTTGGTAGAAATAGCCTGCCGTTACTCCCCACCACAGCCCAGGTATTTATGTTTATGTGATTAAAAAATCACATGTGAGTCGTAGGTGTATCATTGTGAGTCTTGTCATGCTGGTACTTTGGGCAGACTGATCACTCTTTCCAGGTCTGTCTATATCCAGTTGAGGAAATGCTGAGAGAGCTGGGGCTGTTTAGTCTGGAGAGGACTGAGAGAAGATCTGATCAATGCTTATATTTATCTAAAGGGTGGATGTCTAAAGGAAGGGCCCAGACTGTTTCCAGTGGTGTCCAGTGACAAGACAAGGGCCAATAGGCACAAGCTCGAACACAGGAAGTTCCATCTCAATATGAAGAAAAACTTCTTCACTCTGAAGGTGACAGAGAACTGGGACAGGCTGCCCAGAGAGGCTGCTGAGTCTCCTTCTCTGGAGCTATTCAAAACCTACTTGGACGTGATCTTGTGAAACCTGCTGTACATGATCCTGCTTTAGCAGGGGGTCAGACTGGATGATCTCCAGAGGCTTCTTCCAGTTTCTACTATTCTGTGATTGTGATCTACTCAACATTTTTTCTATATTAATGCAGCATTTCTATTCAGCTCCAAGAGCCATGAATACCTTAGCAGAATTTAGGCCTGTACTTTTACTATCCCAGCATGTAATTAGAAAAGATAATCTGGTAGCTGATTGGATTGAAAAAAATATGTTTCAATGCATAGAGCTAATGATTATGAAAGGTAATAAGCTTTGCATGTTAAACAGCTGCCTTTGATAGGAATATGTAAACCACACTTAGTGCAAAAAGACTTCAGCTCCTATTTTTACTGCTTAAAAATATTATTTTCTACAAAAATTATTTGTAATTTTATTTTATATGTGTTTAGTTAACTTTTCTACCAATATATTTTGCCTTGGGATAGCCTTGGAAATGAACTGATGTATCCTAGTGAGTTTTTCTTGATGAAAAATTCTAAAATAAATATTCTGACAGTTTTATGGCTTGCCATCTGCACTAAATACATCTCTACGAAAAAACACTTCAGGCCACATATAAAGGAGTCTTGGGAGGTAGGGTGCTCAGCAATGTAATGCCCAAGAGTTGAATGGAAGTCATGTTGCTGTTGAGCATATAAATTCCTTGTGCTGTGAGTGGGTAGGATTCACAGCATGCAACTTGCTGGGTAGCAGCATGGTTCAGGTAGCTGTGAGAGGACGCAGAAGAAAGGAGTCTTGTCTGAAACTGAGGTTACAGATGCTGAGCATCTCTGCCAAATTGGATTCAGAATCTGTAACTTAATCACTGCACATGGTTGTGCATAGCAACTGACAATATTGAAAACTATAGTTATGACAAAACCAAACATATAAGGTTACACATTCTCAAATCAGGAAATGCAAAGTTCGTATTAGAAAAGAATTGATTTCAGGGTATGATAAAAATGTAGTGTAATAAAAAACTGATAGTTATAAAACTGAAAAGAGAATGGCTGAAAGCTTTAACACTGGGTGAGATTCTCAATGGCAAGAGATTTCACAGTTAAGATTGTAAGTTTTCCTATGAGATGATCTTTCAAACCTGGTTACTGGATTCATACCATCTGAACACAAAACTATCTATTATAGATGTGATGGTGTTTGGAGAGAAGAAGATAAATTCTGAGACACCTAGGAGAGAGAAACTAAGATGAAGGCTGGGAATAAGAAAGACAGTAAGAAGAGCTGGAGAAGTGACATCTATATGCAGTAAAAAAAGGAGAGGGAAGTGTGAACATGGAAGAACAAAACTAGTACAACAATGACCATGGTGAAAGTAAATGTCGTTTCCTACTAGTAAAATGGGACATTTTTTTTTCCCATTTGATTTGTTTTCCAAAGGGCGCTCTAGCTGTATGCTTGATAAATAAAGTACTAATTCTTATCAGTAGAGACAAAAAAGGAACATAAATTACATAATAGCGCCTAGACACTCTGAACAAAACGGAGGCTACACTGTGCTTGATATGGTACAATGAGAAGTAGCCCGAAGCATACTGCTGTCCTGTATGCACACTCAATATGTATTCACTGGGGACTACCAATTACGCAGATCCATAGAGGGGATGATATCTGTAGATGATGTGATTCCCATTGGAGTGATTGAGTTGTGTGTGCAGTATTGACATCAAGCCTACAAATGTAAAATTTTACATCAAAGTTGCATCTTCACAGAATTAAAGATAAATATAGTGAAACGATAAAGCAATAAACCCAGGAAAGATTAAACTTTGTATCTTGCAAGCTGATTTATATACAATGTGTTAAATAACTGACATAAGAACAAAACGCCTAGCATGCATTTTTCATGCACTAAAGCTATCTGCTTAACAGCCTCTCAGTATACCCAGGACTTCTAGCCAAGCAGAAATGAAATGCTTTATTCATTTCATTATTGATACTTGGGAGAGGAGTGAAGAATTTTAAACAAATTTCTGAATATTTTTCTCACTAATGTCTGAGAAACTACTTCTTTCTGAGGCATTGAATTTCATTGCATCTGTCAAGGTCACTTCTGTTTGAGCTGGCTTTCCCAGTCCCTCTGGTTATTGAACATTAAGTTAAGAAACCAAAAGAAAAATGGAGAATGTGTAAGGTTTTTGAAATAAAATTTCTGATAATTTTTTGATAGTAAGATTACTTTGAATATCGTTTTGTGGTTTGTTTTGGTTTTTTTTTTTTCCAGAACAATATATTGTGGCCTGGATGATTTCTTTTATAGACTGTTGACTATCCTATTTCTCTGAGGGCTGTTGGCACACAACATTAATCAATATGAGAATTTATAAAAATGAAGAAGGAAGTTATAACTGTCTCATATATTTCCAATTGCATTCTGTTCCTTGTAACCATCAAAATGCTTGGTAAATTTTTCTTAGCACAGTTTCTGCAGGAAGAATCATACACTCTTCCGGATTTCCTTTTCCTCCTCTCCCTTTCTTTTCCTTTCTGGAACTTTTCATTTCACAGCAGTATAGCAGTCCTTGCACTCTAAGAACAAGAAGTAGACTTCATGAGTCAACTTCTGTAAGGCTTCAGGTACTAACTGGCATGGTTGCTATATGAATTTTAAAACCAAGTAAGCCAATTCAAATATTTTAACATATATTATTAGGTTTGATTTAACCTCAATTCACTTAAATTTATTTCTGTACTTTTTACATCATTGGAATAGAAGTGAGCAGATAGATACTGGCTGAAGACCCTTCACGGCACAGCACAAACTTACAAATGTCCACTGGTGGAAGACATACTTCACTCCCTAAACACACATTCAACAAATTTACATGCCACAAGACTGTTTTATCTTTAATTGATTTGACAGAACGAAGGTCACCTTCTGCTTCAGAAATGAACCATCCCTGCCTCCAGTTCCCATAACTGGTCAGGTTCTAAATCTGCATCTCCTGGGCCCAGTTCTCTCTTACCTGTGTCACCAGCATTGTTGGTCAAGAGCTGTCCATTGGCTAACAAGAGATGAAGTTAGCAATTAGAGGCCTTCAGCTGAAGCAAGGAAGCTTTAGATTAGACATTGGGAGTAATCTTTTAACAGTATCACAGAATCACAGGATTAGGCAAGTGCTGCAATACACACTTAGAAGAAAGCTATGAAGTCTTCAATGCAGGAGGACTTTAAGAAAAAGCGACACAAAAGTCTCCCAGGTACGACATAGGTATACTTAATTTGACCTTGGGACAGGTCATTAAATGGCTTGTTAAGGTCTATTTTTAGATATTATTTCTGATATTTTATTTTCTGTATGTTTTGCCTTTTTTTCCCTGCCTGTTGTTCCTGGTTATAGTATTCATATGCAGCCAAACATATATTACATTCATCAATCAGCATTGACTATGACAGCCTTTAAATATATTACGTAAACTGGAATCTGTAATTGCAGAAAAACTTCCTGTAATCACCAAGCCAGTGTAGCTGTCTGCCTAAATTAGAAAAATGCTAACATTCATTACAGCTGTGCAACTCCAGCTAAGGGCAGTAGGGAAATATGGCCATAACTAATGGCTGAGGTTTTCTCTATTTGTCTTTGAAATCTAGTTTCTATTGGTGGATGGCACAGAGGGAAAAAATTTAGTACTAGTATAATGCCATATCCCATATGACAAAACTGATTTACTGAAAGCTAAATACTCAACTTGGTTGCTTCTGAAAACACATTGTTTTCATCTGCTAAGTTTCAGACCCTTGAAACTGGAATATTGTTCCAATGAGTCAGGTAAATTGAAGGCTATTTATGTCAACATTTCAGAGAAACAAATTGTGTGTATTTGTAGCCTGGATAGAATGCCCACAACCTTGCACAGAAAAATACTGGTGTTCACATCAGTCTACTAGAACTGGGGTTCTTAAGCCTTTGCCAGATGCTTTTTTTTTCTTTTTGTAACATAATTGCTTCTTTTGCTATATACACATTCACATATTTTAATGAGATATCCCTCTTCCTATCTGCCCTGAAATATTTAGCACCTGGAAATAGTGGTAAACTTGGATAACGCCAATTCCTAGGTTTAGACAGGGTTACTTCAGAATCTGGAGCAAGCACAAGAAAGATGAAAAACACTGGTGAAAGTGAAATGTGACTATAAAAGGTCAAGTTAAAATATATATGCAAATCCACTATCTTGTAGCAGTCAGCAGAGTAGCTTAGGACACTGCTGTCTAAAGTCACTTTGAATTTCTCGCAGGCATTGATCATATATTTGATACCATTGGCATGAAAGCTTTTGCTGCTTCTGCTGCTGTCAATTTATAACCCAGGATATGAAAAAAAAAGTAATCTTACACGCTGATTTTTTAGCCGTATATTAAAATAATAATCTCTGATCAACTGAAGGTTCAAATAGCATAAAGTCTACTTTAAATAATGCTGATTATATAGAGGTATGTAATACCTATAGTGTTGAAATGCTAACATAAATAGCATTCAATTTACCTGACTCTCCTTGTCAGCCTGTGAAGGTGAATGCTCTTGCACCCAAACTAGTTCTGATCAAAACCAAACTGAGGTCAACCGTGGGACAGGAGATTGAATGGGTTATCACTAACGTCGATTGAGAGTGATTTGGTTCAGCTGCTGCTGAATTTCAAAGGAGCAATTGGTGATTCTGTAACATCAAAGAGCAGAAAGAAGTTTCAAGTGAACCTATAGCTCTTATAACCTTGTTAATGTGAACACACTCTATGTTTTATAAACAAAAGTCATGTATAGCTTAAAACATCATATATTAATGGTATTTTTTGTTAAATATTCCTTTTAGTATGACATGACTTGATGCCACTAGTGTTTTCCCAAGGAACAGTTGAATATCAACAAAGATGTTAATATTTGACCTCTGTTACAGATGGTGACATTATTATTATTTAAGTACTGTATAACGTAGAAACCCATAGTTATCATTTCACTGTGCAATAAAAGAATGAATCTTGCATTCTGAAGTGATGACCTTCCTATATAGTGCAAAGAAGTGAGACACATATAGTTAGGCATAGGGACCATATACTATAAATAATGAGCTTATTATAACATGAAATACAGAGAAATATATTATTTTCACTTTAACTGCTTATCTCACTGTATAGATATAGTAGACAGTGATTTATAAGTTTGAAATATTTGTACTCAGAAGATTTAGTATTGTCTATTTTGTAGTGCAGGAAAGAATATGCTGGAAAAGCAAGTTATCTGGAAATTTGGGAGGATTGGACTTGATGATCTCTTGAGGTCCCTTCCAACCACTACAATTCTGAGGGAAAACATGGGTTTTTTATTGATATTGGTGACATTTTAATTCATCAGAATATATTTTTTCAAGTGCTTACACAAGAGAACTGAATCTAGTAACAGATGTTTCAGTTACATTTTTACTATACATCATGTTCAATGATAGGACAAGGGGCAGTGGGTGAAAGCTGGAGCAAGCACGTGAACACTAGGAAAAACCTTTTCACTGTGAGGGTGACTAGCACTGGGACAGACTGCCCGGATAAGTTGTGGAGTCTCCTTCTCTGGAGACATTCAAAACCTGCCTGGACACATTCCTGTGTGACCTAATCTAGGTGATCCTGCTCTGGCAGGGGGGTTGGACTAGACAATCTTTTGAGATCCCATCCAACACCTAACATTCTGTGATTCTGTGATTATTATTGAGTCATTATTTTTCATTTTGCTTTAATTTATTTTCAAAACAAGATAGAGATGGGTGTTATTAATAAACACTGTGCCTTTGAAATTATAGGCAGCGCTTTTCATCTTAACCTTTTACTTCTGTTTTTTTTTCTCCCAATCACCAACCACCCAACTACTACAATCTAATTTCTCTATATCTTTCAAAAACAAGGGAATTGGGTTCCTCTTCAGTCTCTCTTGAAGCTACTGAACATGTAAAGCTTTACCTCTTTTCTAGTAAATGTCTGATAATGTTTACTGATGCATATTATGTGGTTCTTCAGCTTTGTCTACTTTAAATACATCTAATACTTTTACGGTAAATTCTTTTCTGCAAATACTTCTGCTCTAATAACCCAAGCAATATTGATCCCTAATTTGGTTCATCACCGACCGACCTCTTCTTCTGTAAAGACATGGACAAAGTGGTTGCAGAACAATACCATGCAATTCAGCGTTGATACAAACTCTACATTGCCTCTTAGTGGCACAAAGGTTTTGTGGCTGCCCTTTGCATAGGTAGGTCTACGTAAATGAGTTAAAATGAAGACTCGGTAGCCTGGAAATAGCTGCCCCTCAAACCTCATTTTTGTATCTATTTATCATATACTATTTGGTTGTCCTGAATACTACCAGTCCTGAAGGCTGCAGGGAATGCAAGGCAAATTTACAAAGACAGCTGGCTGTGCCTGAATCCTGAGCAGATCCTGAGCAGCTATCCTGGTCTGACCTTTCACTTTTGTTTAATGTTTCCCTACAACTCAGGAAAATCTTTGCTTTTTATTTCTTCAAGCTCTTTATGGAATATATAGTAATTTACTGTTGTATTATAAGGTAGATAACTAAAACCAGTGTCTTCCAAACATGAGTGGTAAATATTTGAGAAACTATTGCTTTTTGAAACTGGATGAGATTTTTCATTATGGAAGTTGACTGAAGAAAAAAAAATACTTGTTGTTGTCAGGAATGTATTCATTCAATGGGAAAGACACTGATGTGAGGTATCTGACAATGGGCTTTCATTCATGAGTGCCTTCTGCAAGCTATGCTAACTTGTTGGGTTGATACACTGCTACTAGACAGTTCATTTCCACTGACAGATTTTTTTTTCACCCTGCATTTTCAAAGCTACAAGGAGAATATGGATTTTAGTTTTCTGGCATTAGCTGGGTCAGATCTGCTCATTTCTTTAATTTAACAATATGGTGATCTGTTCCACCTCATTTGTTTAACTGTTTAACTGTGGACAAAATCGTCATCTGGCATAAATCAAAGAAGCTCTGTGGGCTACAACAGCAAGACTCTGATAAAAGACTTCAGGGTCTTCCCTGCTGCTCTTGTCTACGAGACAATCTTTAGAGATTTCAACATTGTTTAAATGAAATGTTATAAATATCTTAACATACTTGTTCTATCTTTTGCTACTTGCTATCTGAACTTAAGGGGCTAACTTTGTTCCCGAGATGTTTCCTGACAATGTGGGATAGATTGCATGTGTGCACTCTGATGAAGTCCCCAGGACAAGAACAACAGTTATGAAATCCAGAAGATCCAATTGAGCTGGAAACCTCTTGGCATGCTAAAGTGGAAGAAAACAAGTTTCTTCCAACTGTTGTGTTTGTGTTGGAATCTAGAGATAGAAACTTCCTACAGACAGCACAAACAAAACTGTTTGTATTGCTCTTTGGAAAGGTAAGGGGACAGAAACTGAACAAGAATTTTCAGACACCTGGGACTTAAGCCAGAGAGAATGATATCTTTCATTTCAGGAAGGATAGATGTTTCAAAAGTTCAGGAAACACAACCCTGTCTTTTGAGAAGAGGGAGAGAAATCAAAAGATTCAGAGCAGACAATTTATGCTGCACTTTATTCACAGTATTTTATACTTTGTTTTATGATATGCTCACAGGAGAGAGGAGGCTGGGACAAGCAAATATATGTGGGACTTTCATACAATTTATATAAAATTAAATGTTAAAAAAAAAGGTTTTGCATTGAGGCAATCATGCTTGATGTTAGGAACACATATTAAGGTTCCACATGTTGCTGAAGTGTGAACTGAAAACTCTTCTACAAGCTGGAATATTCTGAGATAATGCCCTTGAGCTATTAATGACTAGTTGAGTGTATAGGTATTGGACAAACCTAAGGCAGCTGCACTGTTTCCAGTAGCTGTGACTTCCAAATCTTCCAACAAGACTAAAGAAAAAGTGTTTAAATCTATGCAGATATATCCATTTTAAGAACACAGTGGCCTATACTGCTGGTACAGTCATGAAAATTAACACAAAAATAGAAAAGGTGAAATTGGTTTTTAAAATATCCAGAGAACAAAATGTATCACTGACATAATCTTCCAAGGACGTATTTACCTGTCAAATTCATACACCTTACAGCATGGAAATGAACAATTGCACTTCTGTTGCCAGATAAGCACAGACATTATTTTGTTTTAAAATTAAAAATTTCATACAGGTAAAGAATGTTTTTTCTGCTCAGAAGTCAATGAGGACACCAGGGTTACCTATTTTCTTCAGTGTGAGTCTTCAGAAATGGTAAATGAGGTGATACAGTATGTTGTCACTTCACACCCTAAACCATTCTATGGTTCTATGACTATGAATTTATAGGCTTTATAAATTGAATGACCTCTTGTTTTTCATTCAGCAATGTCAAGAGTCAGGCCAAGAAATTAAGCCTATAGTTCATTTTTTCAAAGGCAGTTTGGACACAATGTATCTGTGGATAAAATTCCTCCTAATCACCATTCTGAGTTCCTTCTTTCGAAAAATGTCATGTTCAGAGGTTTCTGATTCTGTAAATCACCCTTGTCACAGCTTCAACAAGAAAATCTACTGCAATTACATAAGAAAAGTGCTAAGGCGATCTGGAACTAAAAACTGTTAAAATGTTCTCTTCAAATCTGAGGGTAGTCATTGAGTGTTACATAAACATCAGTCTAGCTTGCACAGTTCACAGAGATAGGGAAAGCTCTGCACCTTAATATGTACAAGCTATGTAATGTTTGATTCCAACAGCAGTACTCAGGAAAAAGCTATACTGAAATGCCTGTGTATTTTGATCCAATTTCTTATTCATGACACAATGGTATTCTCTTTCACAGTCACAACAAGGTTAACATGGTTGTGAAGTATGTATGCAATGTGTCTGCTGTAGCTCATGAAGAGCTAACATCTGTGGACTTTTTTGCTTTCGGGCTGATATCAAGGCCAACAGAGAGGCAAACTAAAGTTACCTGGTCAACATGAGGACTTTTCCTGATGAATTACTGATAAAATGTTTGAATGGCTAATTTGTTGGAATAAAATTTCTCATGTTAGTGTTAAATTGTCATAATATTTTTATTATAAAAAGAAAATGTTCAGTGTGTAGCTACTTGCTCTATCAATGTGGACTCTTTAAGATGCTTCTGGGGAAAAAATGGGGTTGACAGGCTCTTGCTTCTGTAGGGTTACAGATTAAATGCTGGTAAAGGGTTTAACTGTATGATTGTAGTAAATCATCATGTATCACAGACACACAAATTTTTAGGAAAAATTTCTTCAGTATGAGGGTAGTGAGGCACTGGAACAGGTTGCTCAGGGAAGTGGCTGATGCCTCATCCCTGGAAGTGTTCAAGGCCAGGTTGGATGGGGCCTAGAGCAGCCTGGTCTATGAGAAGTGTCCCTGCCCATGGCAGGGGGGTTGGAACTTGATGATCTTTAAGGTCGCTTCCAACCCTAAGCATTCTATGATTCTATGATCACCTTTTTACATAGTTAATTGATGATCACTCTGACAACATATTCAATTTAACAAGTAGCTATTCCATTTAGAGATGTATCATACATAAGTTTAAGAGAATCATCTGTGATAAAACCTTTGCCTGCTTTGTGCCCTCCCCTGCCTCAGGACAGCCCACTCCTACCCTACCATAATTTCTGAGAAGACGGCTTCGCTGTAGTTTTCATTCACAGTGCAACACAAGACAGAAGCCACATGTTATTCATATCTGTGACATACAACATTTTTTCCTTATCAAAGGGTCAAATTTGTACATGGGTTTATCTGTAAAAGTCCTGAATAATCTAAAAGATTTTGACTATGATTATAAAGGGCAATTAAGAAACTGCCCTTTTTTATTAAAATGTTTATTTTAGATTACAGCTCTTCCAGCTTCCTGTAACATATGTACTGCAAAATGTAGTATACATTCTTTGCTCTCAATGTTTCACAAGGTAAAATGTTAAGCAACAAGGAAACTCATTGTTTGTACAAAACTTATAACAAATACTCCCTGAAGAGAGTAATTGAAATAGGAATTTTAAGTTAGGTATTCTTTTGCATTTGGTTATGATTCAATGGTTAGAAAAAATGTGATTTTATTTAAGGTTACTAAACAAGTTGCAAAAATGCTGATGAGATAATTAAGAACACTAAAAGAAAATGTGAAAAATCATGCTAGGGTAAAAATCATATGTAATAAGTAAATCCATAAAGGTCATTTTGGTTCCTGGGTGAGTCATTAACAGAAAAAGTGCCAAATTCAAGAAGTAATTTATTGGCAACAAATAGGTTCATTAGCTCTAATGACAATTTACATAATGTATTGAAAAGGTAGTACTTAATCAGGGATATCTGTGAAAATGTAATCTGTATGTGCCATAAATGGCCCAATTCTGCCTGAGAAGAAACTGTGGAGAGTGGGGAAACTTGTAAGAAAAGGACAGATTTCTGCAGTTTATCAGTTATGTTACCATTTTGTTCGTGCTTTCACAGGACTTGTTTTTCATTTATTTCAACACAAAGGCAGCAGAATGAATCTAGTGATATACAGGTTGGAAAACAACCTCTTGTGTTAACCCCAGTGTGATAGAGGTGATGCTCTTGAATAGAAGGTTGCAGAAGAGTACAAGGCTATCCCAAGCATTGATAGAGAATTGTTGATATCATCTATGTCTTTAATATTAAAAATCAGTAACTCTGCTTTATGGGGATATAGGTTGATGAATAAACTCTGTAGTAAAATAGAACTTGTGACAATCTGAATACACATGCATTTCCATCTTTGTTCACAAGATGTTAAAAGCAATGAAAAAAGAAGAAAGGTGTATATGAAACAAATCAATGAACTGGTCTCAAATTCCACTTAATATGTTCCTTTGCACTGTCACTATTGATTTCCTTTTAGAATTTTGTTTACGTAGATTACATACAGAAGTACATGAAACTGCTTGCAGTTTTTTCTTCACACAAGTTGATACTAAGGATAGTATCTTCAGATAGTACTGTAATAAAAAACAACCCCAGAATGCATGTTTTCACATGTACTTTATTTTGTGATATAAGGTTTTTATTTAAAGAAAAGACTACTACATACATCTCTAGATCTCTTCTAATGGTTGGATTGTTAATGTAATCAACCTCTTCTGAAATGAATGGTAGACTAATGACTAGAGATGTGTTCAGTAACCCACAAATAATTCCTGTACCTACTCATTACTTAAAAAGAAGAGGGCAGCTTTTTCTGTGGGTGACCCAGCAGTAATTAAAAGACCAGAAATTCATGTAAATAACAGTGTAAAAATTAATGCTGTCCTTGAACAGATCTAAGCTCAGTAGCAGACCTTTTGAAAAGAGGCAATATGCTTTTACTTCTTGTGCCTAGGTCATTTGTACATAAAGCAAGGAAAATGTCTGTGAAATAGTCTCTTTGGGCTGTGGAATGGATTCTCTTTCACTGCTGATTGAAAATTCCTCTGAACTGTAAACTGGCTAGTTTGAATGTTAGTTAGATTGCAGGCATGTCTAAGCAAACCACCCCAAGTTTTTAGGGTGCAAGGCAGTGCTAACATGGAAATGATAGAACTGGGCAAGCATGGTGCTGAGCTCTTCTGAGGCACAGGATATGAGGGATATGATGGAGATGACTTGGTGCTATGGGACAGTGACTGTCGTGCCTTTGAGTTCCTCCCAGATTATCTTCTGCTGGCTGAAAGGGCAGGCCAGTTGCTCATACTTGGATGCCATGTGTGTCATCATCAGTCCCTTTGGAGAAGAGAGGTCATGGGGAGTCTTTTGGACTTCTCACAATTAATACACATGGTAGTTACTTTGACAGCCAACCTGAAACCTTCCTAAGCACATATATTTAGGCTAACATCCATATTCAGATGAATCCTAAGTGGGGGAGTGAGACTCCCCTCTCTAGTGCAAGAGACCTGTTTGCACAAATGTCCCCAGGAGTTTGATCTGGTAACTATTAGTTGAGCTTGTCTAACAAGTGCTGACAGATCTGAATTAATTCAGAAAGACAGACAGAGGAATGTGTGGTGCCTATCATTTACATAATTGTTGAGTAATCACAGCATTTACTCTGGAAAAGGGAAACTGTCTGTCAGCCTACCTCAGTCTGAAGAGATTTGAACCCTGTCATCCTGATTCCTGTTAGAAAGCCCTAGCCACCACTTCTAGGGAGAATGCTACAGTTCTACTGGTTAACAGCAAGGACATACAGATTTGGGTCCCAGCTGGATGGCATATTAAAATATTTCTGAAATTAACGGTCAGAAGTCTGGTTTCCTGTCCATCATGCTATACAAATATCACCCACTTGTGTCCTCTATATATTCTGGTGTTTCTTGTATTCTCAGATGCAAATTGACCTCATTTCAATATGGGTCATGAAGAGTATTCTTGTCAAGGATAACTTAGGGCCCGGAGTTCAAGGAAGCTTTCCTTTGAGTGTGTGGTAATAGGAGTGGAAGGATGAGCTCTAAAGTGTCCGAGGCCGAGGAAGACGTATTTGTCACCTTAGGAAAATGCTTTTATCATTAAGCTCTTCTTTCGTGAGTACATGTAATTTGTCACTTCCATAAAGAAGTGTGACCATGGCTCAGAAAAGTGCTGATCCTCAGAAAATGCTAGGCTTCCCAGCACTGGATTAGGAGAGCTCCAGAGACAGGTGCTTTGAAAAACCACTGAGTCTGTGTTTTCCAATGACAACTGTGAATATCTCTGTGCTTAGAAAGCTGGACCTTTTGGGTTTTTTTTTGGCGTGGTGGCCAAGGTTGACAGATTAGATGCCTTGGATCTCTGTATTGTGAAATATCCAGTAAATCCTTATGAACAAGTGCTCCTCCTTGTGCTATGGTTTTAGGACTATTTCAGATAAAAAGTTCACAATATGCTTTGGCAACTACTTCGTTTTTGTATCAGGTACTAAGAACTGTCCAGGCTTCTGCCAGGGGTTCTAGTTCATTCGTGTTAGTTGGACGTGCAGCTGCTGTCTTGGGACCTGCTGAGGGCAGCATTTCTATGGAAGTAAGCAGGAACCAGACAACAATGGATGAGTGAGCCAGAGCTGGAGGAATGGGATGATTTGTACCTGGAGCAACAGAATGGTGGGAAAGGAAAAAAAGACGTGGGAATTTGTGACTTGCTATCTAACACACTAGTTTAAGCTTAAACATGCTGATAGGATGTGCTTGATGGTATGGTAATCCTGACATACTAAAGAGATCTACAGTTTGGGGAATGTAAAGATCCTCTTTAGTGCTAATAATAATATAACTTTGGTAGAACTGATCAGAGAAAGATTGTTGCTAATAGTCAGAAAGAAGTACTAGGATGGGTCTGGGCTGCAAATAAGGCTAAAATTAATGATGACCTATCATGGGCTCATTTAACAGCCATCCACACAATTTTTGTTCACTTTCTATGTTAATCCAATTTTGTGATGAAAGCAAAATTGCTTAAATTGATTGGCTTTGTTTCCTCACAAATCTTTGTCAGAAGTTGTCCTCTGGTCTCTGTTTCCTGTGGCTGCAGGGACTGGTCATGCCTGGCCAGTCCACAGAGGTGCTCCACCAAGAAGAGCAGGCAGCAACCCACATCTGGTTTTAATTTCACCACTTAGATGGTGATGTAGAGGCAGTTGGATAGTTTTTATGCACCATCTCATTTCTGCAGAGTGGTGGTAAGATGCAGCAGCGTCCTCATGCTGAAAGAGCCAGTACCCAGCTGCAGGGATAGGTTGACAGTCCCAAAGGGGCCATATGTTTTTGCTGGTCATTAACAGCACAGGTTTCTTTTTTGCTTTTTGTTGGCATTTTCTGCCACTCTGAATATGTCTGTATTTTAATTTAATAATCTAACACAGAAGACAACATTAGTTCTGGCCATCAGAAATTTAGCTGTTAAATTCAACAGAAAAAAGCATGGGGTTTTTTTCCTTTTTTTTTTTCTTAAATCATAAATTTGTCAAAAAAAGCTATATGCTGAATTAAATTTAGTGCACGTGCACATCTGGCAGTACTTAACATGTACTCAATGGTAACAGACCCTTTTGTGCAGTTATGTATTTCTTGTGCTTGCAGATGTCCAGCTCCATATTGGTGGGATTGTGTGTGTGTATGAGCAAAAGTCAAG
The DNA here is from genome assembly GCF_964237585.1 of Gallinula chloropus. Taxonomy (NCBI): domain Eukaryota; kingdom Metazoa; phylum Chordata; class Aves; order Gruiformes; family Rallidae; genus Gallinula; species Gallinula chloropus. Next base: position 104,139,238 of record NC_140087.1, read on the forward strand.
GTAAACATCCAACCGATGTGACTACAGAAGCAGCAGATTCTCAGCTATAATTGCAGAGGGTTTTTTAAACTTTAACACCTTTTGAATGACCTTAACTGATCTTTTATTCTGATGTTTCACTCTGACACTCAAAAGATAGTAAAATCAGACAGTAAACTACAAAATATTGTTGCCCTAATCGTCACAGCTGGTCAGGATCTGGCATTTCTGTTTGTAGAGAAATTCTGGCATTCTAAAAATTAATTGTACTATGAATGAAAGGGACACAGGAAGCTCCACTCCCCTCAGCTTGGTGATCTCACAGTGTAGTCTTTGAATGTGTTACTTTTAATTTAAATTAAAGCAGTTTCTACTGTATCACTTTGATTCTTTTACAGCAATAACTATACAATATATACAAGGCAAATATAGAGACAGAAATGAATCACTTAACCTTCAAAAGGAAATGGCTGCCATATTTTATTTCAAAGTTTTTCTTTGAAAATTTTGTGAAGTCAATGTGTTCTTGCAAAAAGTAAAATTCAATTAAAACTTCATGAGCATTACATCATGACATTGTACTGCTGAGGCTGTCAGCAAAAATTATCTGTCTGAATACCTGTTGTTTACCTAGACACTGCTTTTTAAGGAAAAAATGTCTAAAACATAATACATGCCATTAAAAACAAGTATGCCAAGTATACATACATCATTTTATCTAGCAAGGGAACATACACAATTAGGACATGAACAAGTTATTACACAGGGTCTTTGTACTGGGATACTGAAATGGACTGAAGTTTGCTGGGAACTTGCTTGGAGCTTATGATTTATGCCCTTGTAGAGAAACAAAAAATATGAATTGCAGGATTGCTTCCTCCACATTCCAGAACGTAGTGATTAACAGCAAGGACAGGGGATAGGAGGAAGTAGATGAACCCTCTCCCCATTGTGTTGTTCAGAAAAGTGAATTGACAAAAAAAAAAGTAGCGATTTGGTTCTGCTGAATTGTTATTGCAGTCTTCATTGCCACATAGAATCATCCAGGTTAGAAAAGACCTTTAATATCATCAAGTCCAACCATTAACATAGCACTGCCAAGTCATTCACTAAACTATGTGTCTCCACTTCTACATGTCTCTTAAATACCTTCAGGGAAGGTGACTCAATGACTTTTCCAATGTTTGACAACCCTTTTGGTGAAGTTGTTTTTCTTAATATCCCCTGGTGAAACTTGAGGCCATTTTCTCTTGTCCTATCACTTGTTACTTGAAAGAAGAGACCAACACCCACCTGGCTACAACCTCCTTTCAGGTAGTTGTGGAGAATGCAGAATAGTTGGGAAAGAGAATTTTGTACAGAAATACATGTCAAATGCAATTGCCTCTTAATGCAATACTTCGTCATGCTTATTTTGGGTCTAGGTACAGCTGGTTAAATTAATGAGCCTAAATTGTTCATTGAAGGTTCAGACCAGACATGAAGAAAAAAAAAAAAATCACCAGTAAGGAAATACATATCTGTCTCAGATAACACAGCCAAAACTGTAGTCAACCTCATCTAGAGTTGGCATTAGTCCCACTTTAGGTAAAAGTTTGGGCTACATGACTTCCAACTACTATTTCTGTGGTTCTGAAATTTCCTTGGGATAGACGTGGTATTATGAATGTGGGAAAAGTCTTAAATCTCCATCTATCTGTATTAGCCTTCTTCCAGTTCAGGTATTTCTTCTAGCTCCATTTCAATGCCCAGTGAAATCACAGGCAGTCTCTAACTATTAGACCTTAAAATGTCAGTGATTTTTATTCATTAATCAAAAAATCTAGTTCTGCCTCTGTGAGCCTTAAGCTATGAACCTTATGAAGGATTAGAACTTCTTGGGGCCTAGTTTAAGTGAGCTGGAAAAGAGAAGAAAGAATAATCCTTTTCTGAGCCTGTCTCAGGTGATGTGCTTTCTGGATTCTTCTTTCTGGGAGAATCAAGGACAGAAGACAGGTCTCTGGCTAATTGAAACTGCATCTAGGAAACAGTTGTGGTTTTAATAGCTAGGTCAATGGAGCCATTTTAAACTGCTTCAAGCAAGGTCCTGATTCTGCACAGCTGATACTGAAGCAATAGCTATGCACCATCCACTCCAGTGCTTTTACTCTAAGCTAGTAATTGATAAATAATTGTTATTTGATTGTTGAGGAAACCTGACAGTAGTTCATCCAAGTTGATCATGCAGTATGAGTTTTCCACTCTAACTTCTAATGGGTTTTGGACTTGATATATCGTGTGTGGAGACACTTGATTTCTCACTGAATGAAGCTTATTTTTACTCTTTTTACTCTACAGTTTCCAATCCCCCTTTTTAAGTATCTGTTAACCAAATGTAGACTCAATCAGACTCATTATTTTTCCAGCCTGTTTCTATAATGGGTTGGGTTCAAATTCTGACCAGAGTTTGAAGATTTCCCTGGTCATTTTGAAATACTGGTGTGGAATCAACCTATCATTTCTTTTTCTTGACGATTATTGGAGTTTAGGCAAATTATGATTCCAGTATATGACTAAAATGCATGACTTGAAACAGGTCTTTCATTTTTTAATTAGCATCACCATTCTCTAGATCATTATGATGAAAATGTGGCACATTTTCTTTTCCAACAAGGATTTTTGCTTTTCTTTAGAGCAGGCTACATTTATTTAGTACAACATTGTTTGCTTTTCTTTATATACTATTCCAGATACAATTAGCATTCTGCATTAGCTTCATTATTACTGCTATCTATGAGACAAAGTAATGGACTATAAATTTGATGTATGAGTGTGTTTCTCTTAAGAAGAAATACACAGACAAAGTATTTCTCCATTAATTTGCATTTAGTGGTATCTTAAATACTTTAGATCTTCATTTACAGTATTTGAAAAATATATTGAACAGCCCCATAATAAAAGTTTACCTTTTGTAGAATTGATTTTTAAATCCATTTTGTAATTAAGTTAATCCTGTGTGGCATCTGAATGCTAAATATAATTACATAATTAGACATCTGCATTATTAACTGATGTGTGGTGACATAAAAAATACATCCTTCGAATTCCGTCATCTTTGTATGTTCTATCTACAAGTTATTTGGTGTACAGTTAATATTAGACACATTTCAACAGCTTTATTATAGCAAATTTACCAAGTTCAGATACAAACGAATTATTTGACATATGGTTAACTAAGCAGCTATAAGTTAGCTACAGATGATTTGATGCATGTTTTTCTATGAAATTTTTATTCTTTAAATATCACTGAAATGTAATAAATTATTGCATTTTATGTGAAAATATTACATGTGAAAATGTTTTCCAAAATTCAATTATTATAGGCTGAAAAAAACAATGATGCTATTGAGGAAGCTGAAAATAGAAGTGAGTCTGAAAACACATATAATTGACATTTAAGAGTAGAGTTCATAAAATGCTGAGATACTACTTAGCTGTTTCTTAGATCACAGCACCAATGACAGTGCATGATGACAGAGAAAGATGATATGAGAAGGCTGGAGTCAAAGTGGATAGAAGTGAAGATCCATGAGGTGAATTATAGTGGATTTGTTATAGTAGCTTCATAATAATACTTCATAAAATTGGAGATGTGTTGTGAGCAAAATTTGTCACCTCTAGGGGTTGTTTATGTCCCATGCATTTAAGAAAATGTGAATACTTTTAAACAAAAATTGGAGATGAAGTTTGGTTTCTAGACCCACACTAGTTTCCAGTAGCTTTAGTATTTAGAGCACTAATAAGGAATTTGGTTTTTTTTTATGCAGTGAGGTATATTTCTTTATAAATTATCACTCAAAAGTTATGAACCTTTAGACATCTGGAATTAGGACACCATGTAACTATGTTGGGATTTATCTACCTGTAAGGAGAGAGTATGTTGATGAACAAAGTGAAGATGAGTGTCTGTTTTGTGCTGGGGTCCTTTTTTTCACTAGTAAGACATTTCTACCCAAAGACTGTGGATTGGACCATCAACTTTCTCCCATATGGAGAATGGTATTGGAACACCAAGGTCCCTTATGTGGGATCACGGGGATTCTGTGACACAAAGATTTATATTTTGAGTCTTTGCTTAAAGCTGAATTTGATATACTCTGCAACATTGCTACACCACCTTTTATCTCTCTTGATTACACAGATTCATTTACTATCACAATATCACTGTAAATGAATCAGTGGGGTTTATAAGTTGATAAGACACAGGCACTCAGCTGACTTTCTCATGATCAGTCTGGATTCAGTTCCTTGGTTTTCATGTTACCTTGGCCAAATGATCTAACTTCCTGCACCCTGGGAACTGGCCTTGCTGCCGCTCTTTTTAGTACATTAACAGTTAATATTATGATGGATCTAAAACAGAGGTCGTCTGTTTCTGCATTTCTGTCCTTTATGTGGAAGAATCTTAGTTGAACCCTCGGGCATCAAAAATAAAATTAAAATTGTATCCATTTTGCAGAAGCAGAAGACCACAGAAAGACTAGTTTATATAGATTTCATTTCTCAGAAAATTCATGGCAATAACAGAACAAAACCGGACCTTTTCTACTGCTTTTACACTTTTTTTTAGTGTTTGTGCTACATGTCCTCTGAGGAAGAGTAGAACCTACAGTGGATATGTTCTGAGGATGCTGCCTAAGGGCTTTTCATTGTAAAGATGTCAGAAAATTAAATGAAAGACAACATTTTTCTGAGGGAAAAATAATTTCATCTCCTGAAATGTTTCATGTTTGACATATCCAAGTTCAATGAATGTCAACTAGTAAAGCCGTTTTTGCATGTTTATTTTTACTTCCACTAACTTGGATATCCTTCCTCTAAATTCTGGATCTCTTATTCCAACCAGTTTCTGTTTCTGGCCCAGATAAGCATGTTGTTGAAAGGATTTTGAGGCAGCAACTAAAATAGTAGCCATTTCATGCACTACCCTCCTTTCTGTTCAGTCAGAGCAGATGTGTCATTGAATACCAACCACATGGTGGAAATCTGGCAAAACTACCGCATAGATCTTAAGTCAGCCTACAGAGAGAGAAAAAATCTTTCCCTATGCCTGCGAATTCTCTGGGTCTTTCGCTTCTTGGGACCAGTGGTGGCTTCTGAATGCAGCTCAGCTGTGCAAAAAGCTTCAAGCTACAGAATAAGCCTCAAAGTTGGCTTATCTCCAATACCATCTGTGCTTTTAGATCTTAAACATGTATCTATTCAAATGCGTTAACATGTGCAAATCCATTGTTTTATTTCAAGTAGCAAAGGACAATGAAAAATAAAAGAGGAGAAAAACCACCCGCAGCATAGGAACCCCTAATGTTGTTTTTCATTTAAGAGGTTGTAAGGACAGAATAACACTTCTGTTGGCTGTTAAGTGTTGTATTTCCTGGGCGAATTATGTGAAGACTATTACAATGTGATGTATAGTCACTCAAAGTGGAGTTTTGCATGTGAATGGTGTTATTCTGAAGTCATAAAATAGTTACTTGCCATAAAGAAAGACAGTTGATTTTAGGCCAAGTGTCTGCATTTTATCTAGTCATCATTATGGAAAATTAATTTTTATGCTCCTTCACTTGGTAAATTCTGAGTTCTCTTATGTTCACAGAGCAAATTCTACCTACCGCTAGAGTAGTACTTCTTAAATTATTTCTTCATGAAAAGACATAATCTATAAAAGAATATGGATACAAGATCCATACCTATGTGCAACATTATGTATATTTAATAGATAAAAATCCCTCTGGAATGCAAGAAAAGCATCCTATTCCTTTTAGCGAGTTTCAGGTAAGTTCCTACATTTTATATAAAGAGTGACAGGCACTGTGTGCACTCAAGCACTGTACCCTTCTTCATTACATTTCATAGAAACATGCAATAATAGAATGCTTTGGGTTGGAAGTGACCTCAAAGACCATCTACTTCCAACCCCCCTGCCATGGGCAGGGAGACCCTTCACTAGACTAGGTTGCCCAAAGTCCTATCCAACCTGGCCTTAAACGCTTCCAGGGATGGGGCTTCCACAACCTCTCTGGGAAACCTGTTCCAGTGCCTCACTGCCCTCATAGTAAAGAATTTCTTCCTAACGTCTAACCTAAATCTCTTTCAGCTTGACAATACTACCCCTTCTATCACTGTACTTCCTGGTGAATAGTCCCTCTCCCACTTTCCTGTAAAATCCTTTTAAGTTTTGGTATGCTGTAATTAGGTTGCCCTGGAGCCTTCTCTTCTCCAGGCCAAACAAGCCCAACTCTCATAGCCTGTCTTAGTAGGAGAGGTGCTCCAGCCCTCTGATCATCTTCATGACCCTCCTCTGGACTCACTCTATGTCTTTCCTGTACTGTGAACTCCAGAGCTGGACGCACTATCGCTGATGGGGTATAATGTACATTAAAAACAAATGTAAGAAGTGAGCAGCTAAATTACCCATATTTTGTGGAAGTCTTGTCACTGTAGCTGCTATAGGCTTTGGTAGTGATTGTGTATTTAGTTCCTGTTCATCTTATTGCATGCTGCTTTACAAACACCTACAGCATATCATGTCAGGTGGGAAATAAGGTATAATAGTTATATATGTTTTAATTCTATAAGTCATCTTAGGTGTAATGCTATAACTTTTATTGTGCAGGCAAGCAGAGATGATAGTCTGAATAGTCCATTTAGGCCTCAGAGCCTCTGAGTCTAGGATCTGTAACTATTGCTCATTTCAGAAGCTGCTAAAACTGCTGACCTTGCCTCAGATTCCATTCTCTACACTCCTTCAGAAAAGGTTACTGGATGCAGTTTCTCCGTACTGGAGCATTCCTAGTTTTTTTAAGTAGCAGCCTGCAATAAATCCTCCCTTGACGCCTATTACACTACTTTGACACAATTATTCCAGAGACGTTCATGCCAGTCACTTGTCAATCCCATGTCCATTTCTCTGAGCGTAACAGATTGCTTAACTGTACATATGCCACTGTCAGAAAAGTTGCCAGGGATTTCTCTTGTGATTTTCTGTTGCTATTCCCCACTTTGGCACACTTCAAAGAGGAAAACACAAATACTTCTCAATATTTCCCCACTTTTATGTACCTAGATTTTATTATTTCTTGTTGGTAATAAAATGATTACTTTCCACTCCTCTAAACTGCTGGATTAGTGTGCATTATGCATGCCACTAGTCCATTGGCAACCGCCAAACCCTAGATGCTGCTGAACCCTTCCTATGTTGGATAGAGACAACAGAAATGATAGTTTTAAATCAGCAGCTTCTTAGTCTGGCAGTGTAAGTAATCTGAGATCATATAAATGCCAGCAGCATTTATATGCTGCTCCCCTGATGGGACTGTCTGCTTTCTTGGCTCTCTGAAACAAATCTTTCCTTACGGCTGTCCAAATTTTACTTGGAATGACATCAAGTTAAACGGCTTTTACCAGGTTGAGAACTGTTTCTTTCTCTGCCTCACAATTGTTCCCTGGGCATCTGCAAGGCAATGAGGTGTGCTGCCATGTTGAGGTGGAAGCTGGAGTTAAAAGGTTTCTTAGAGTGTACACGTGCGTAGGAAGAATTCTTCAGCAGCATCATTATGTAGGTTACCATCATTAACCTACTATTTTTTAGAGATTGCATGTGTAATTAGTGACAGATAATTATCATAAGTTCTTTTCCATCCGCTTTACATTCCTTTTCTTTCTCTTCTTTTCAAAAGCTGCTTTTTGAGAGAACAAGCAATTAGTATTATTTCAGCTTCATGAATTCTACTTAACCTGGGAAGTAAAAGATTATTTATTTTGCTCTTTATTGACAGATGATGTGCCTGAAATAGTAAACTTTGATGGTGACTTAATAAGTCAGGCCTTAACCTAGAAGCATTGCCCTGTGACCACAAAAAGCTTTCCATATTTTAACATTTAGATCTATAATTGCTGCTTGCATGTTCTATTTATTTATGAAAAAGATTCATTTATTCATTTGTACTTAGTATCCATTACACAGGGATGATATCCTTCAAACAGCAATGAATTGTCAACTAAGTAGTCCAAAGACTTATCCTGAACAAGAAGTCTATTTTAACATATAGCATAGCCCACAAAGGAAGCCAAGGACGTCTGGGAGGTTGGTAGTGTTTGAATGCCTCGACTTTATATGTGTACTAAATGGCTCAGATGTAAAAAGAAAAACAAATCTCACGTTTGCATTTCTGCACAATGCATTTAGGATATTTTATATTTCTGTACTTGGTTATTTCCGAATAGGGTACACTGGATGCATTACCCAATAAAGCAAGGATTTCACTGAAACAATATCCCAGCCCTGGAGCTGACTTTCCCAGCATTTGGTGTTATAAACTTATAACTTTTGCTTTATTTTAGCTAAATGTACATTTAGTGTTTGTCACACCCTCACCTACTGAGGTGCCTAGCTCCCACTGATTTCAATAGGTTTTAGTTACAACGGGACTCAGAATGTCTTGAGGAAACTTCTGTGACATAGCATGGGATTCATGTCTTGATATAAGTATCAGTGCCCATGATCTTTGCACCTAGCCTGTGGAAGTTGTCTCCTATATGCAGTGGACCCAGATCTTGCCTGTCTAAGGCAATTAGGCCTCCATCTTACCTACATGAGTTGAATGGGGCAATGGGTGTTCTTGTCTCTCTCTCTTGACTATGGCAGAACCTAGAAAACCAGAAACCAGTTCCTAGTAGGGTCTCTACTTCTAGATGAGGAATACCATTCCTTGCATGCAAGCCCTTTTTATGCTTCTAAATCCTTTTGGCTTAACTTACCGGGTTGTATCTATGAATGCTGTGAATATGAAGAATCTGAGATGCTTCCAGGTATTAAAAGTAGTGCATGTGAAGCTGTATGATTACTTCAGACCACCAAACTGGGATTGGTTGTGGCCTATCTTTCCTACTTTCTGTCTGCCCAACACCTTTTGCTACCCTGATTCCTCCACAGGGACTTCTTGTCCTGTCCTATGGCCTCTTTCTGAACTGTCTCATCAGAGACACTTTTTGTGGTCCTCAAATAATGTTTTCTCTTGGTTCTCTGATACCACATGAGTAGTGGCAAACATGGTCATGTTGTGTAGTAACCTTTGCAACATGAACAACCTGCCTAGAGTTATTTACCAATTTACACTCCTTAATGCTAAGGCTTGCAGTGTTTCATTAGGGGAACTGGCAAATGCATTTAATGTATGAAAAGCCTACAGAAATCCCACAGAGGACTGTTGGGACATAAACTGCTGTTTAACAAGATCTGCAAGCTGTATTTATCTGCTGGTAAGCACAGTGATGGCCAGCAGTGCTTTCTGAAAAAAGTGTTTGTTGTAGTAGATGGGGTGGGCTAGAGTAAATGTGTTGTTGAGACTTAATGAGATACGTGAGGATGTAGTAATTAATAAAGGAAATGGGGCAGTCATTATGCTGGATAACGTGGTGTAGATGTTGCAATGGATGATCAGGGCACAATATTTGGGATGTGTGATATTTGTAGGTTGTGGAATGCGTCTATGATGTGAGGATGAGGGGTGGAATTATAGGAGTGGAGAATATTGGCAATTGCATTTCTAATCCCTGGCTCAGTATCATATAAATGTTATGGATTTGAATAAATTTTTTGCTCATAACAACTCCTTTTTGTTTTTAACATAGAGATCCAAACCAGAAAACTGTTACAGTTATATGGGTAGGGATGCATGTCACTTAACTGATAGTCTGAACTGCTGGTGTCTCCACAAGGAAGAATATCATATATTTAAATATGTTCATTATTGATTTGGATCCTGGTTCTTCTGGTATTGTCTACAGATTTTTAGAAATCAGTTTGGCTCCAGATGTATTCCAGCAGGGAATAACTCTGAATTTTAGTAATGGAGGTGTTTGGATGTATGTTAAACTGAGGAGGTCTGCAGCTCAGTTAGACTCTTATGTATTCAGTTCCTTTCTCTCTCTCTCTCCCCTTTTTTTTTCCCCTGTAGTGCATCAGGGTCCTAAAATAACATGTCCATTAATAAATTAGGTTTGAAAAGCTGATAGAACAGCCACAGCTGAGAAATGCTATTGCTTCCCTATAGCTGAATATATGTACTAATACAGATTATTTCTAGAACACTTTGTAGTAGGTGGGAAAAATACAGATTATTTCTGGAACACTTTGTATCAGGTGGGAAACTATGTGATATACAGTCACAAACAAAAATCACAAAAAATCACTTACAGGTACAAAAATTCATTTGGAAGCATTAGGGGCAAATGTAAATTAATCTCTTTGTATCAATCACTTAAAAGCAATACATTTACAGAATTAAAAACATAACATTGAAAATACTTATTAGCCTGAGGTTTTTCAAATTTTTTTTGCCTTCTAGTTCTTGCTACTTTTAATTGAAAACAGACATTAAAACAGCAGACGTGGCTTTTAAATCGCGCTATTAATTTTGAAACCATGAAAATATTTTGCAACTTCTTGGAATTTTTAGGTATTACAGTAAAGGCTAAATTTAAAAAAAGCAGTTCTCACTAGATCTTACAATAAAAGCATCCCTGCATCTGTGTCTCACACCAGCGTGACATGACATGACATTCTCCTGGGGGAATACATCAGCTTGCAGAGACCTTCGCCCACATATAGGTCAGTTCTCTTTTGAACAGATGTGAGATAATTGCAAGAGGTGTGAGAGCCTACATAGCTGGGTCAGAGGGTGAATTCTGCTCTCATACCAGTGCAAACTCTCATGGAGAGTAATATTTACATATGTGGGAAAACAGAATTTGGCCTGGCAGTTTCACAGGTGAACAAAAGTCCTGGATTTGGCCTGGTGTCTTTACTCCTCAATTATATATGAGCCTAATTGAATATTAGCATAAAAAACCCCACTTCGTATTGACGGATTGCATTTCACAGTGACTTCCATACTGTGACAGGGAAAAGGGATTTGCATCAGGTGCTGTTGCCTGTTCCCAGTGGCCTGGATAGATGGGAACGGGAGGGGGAGCTGTGGGAACAGGAAAAAGAAAGGGAATTTTTACTTGGCTTTTAATAAGAGGAACAACTCCAATTTGTTTTAACTCTACCTGTTCTCACCTAAAAAGGCTACTTTGTTTAACCTAAAAGAGTGGGGGTTAAGAAGGTATAGTGTTGCCAAGTATAAATATGCTGGGCAGTGAATGCTGGTGAGGGAAAAGGAGTACTTCGGGTGGGAGACTGTGTGAACAGCTGAGTGTAAAAAAACCAGACAGGAATAAACACAGGTTGGAAATCTGATGGCTTCTAAGGCAAGTGACAGAGCCCTGCCTTCCAGCAGGAGGAAGAAAATTTTAAGCCCTGTTAAGACAGAAATTGACTGGTTACTAAAGATGTGACTGAACTAGCAAGGAACTGGGTTCAGAGTTCTGAAAACCTTTATTTTGTGGGTTTAAGGAAAGAAAACTAAATCTGTCCTGGTGTAGACAGTCCTGTGGAAGAGCTTCAGGTTCTGTAAGCAAGAGTAGGTTCCTAAGAGGAACCTACAAATCCCCCAAGGTACTAATGCAGTGTTTATGGAGGGGTGAATTCTGCTTTATATTCGTGTTCTGCATCTGCCAGAGGAGGAGGTGGGGACCTGTGCCTTGCACATGTGCTGTAATTGCTCTGTCTGCTGGATTCTGGGAAGGGAAAAGAGCAGCACTGCTGTAGCAAATACCTTAAATAGCCTTGTTCAATAATGTCTGCAAAGGAGGATGTATAGCTGTGACTCCTTAGAGGAGTTAGGTGCTGTTTTCTGCCTCAGCTAAGTGTGCTAGAAGAGCAGAGTCTAAGCACCTGCCCAAGCATCCTTCGCTGTTCCCACTGTCCAACTTAGATGGCTCCCTTAGTTTTTGCTATGCATGTAATATGCCAATATTTAAACCTTTAACTGTGATTTTCAAAGGTCTCCATGGAAACAGCTTCAGCTACTTAAGCTATCACACCTGTCATGATGTGATCATCATCCACACGTATCATGCCCAAGAGAAGGCGAATTAGTAGCCCCAGTGGTTTCTACCCAGAAGATGGAGATGGAATTCAGTGTCCAATTCACTTCCACACCTCATCAGAGCAGCAACAAGCTGCAATACGCCAAAGAAAATCTACTTCGATAATGCAGCTGATAAAAAAAAACCAACCAAGTAATTTCCCACCTGGTGAAAGAGAAAGAAAATGAGAGTTTCTTCTAAAATGAGTATGGTATTCATATCCTATAGTGCTAATAGTGATATTAAACCTTCCTCCCAATAGATTACCTGGAAAGTGAGTGTGGTGTTCTTTAGATTCACTTAACAGCATGAATAAGTAGAATTCAATAACTAGAACATGCACTACAGACTTACGAGTTGTTCTGTTTTTGTGAGATGCTTCTTTCCTTATGGTTCTTCATTACATCTTTAGTCACAGTTATTTTGCTGCTGTTTAGTGAGCATTTCCCCTTTTCTTAGCTGGCCATATTTCTTATTAAGCAAATTTATTCAAGGCTTTGGTGAAATTTTATAGTGAATGTATTAAACAATATAGAACTGTACATGGCATTAACATTATACTTCTAATATTAAAAATACTATAAAATACATTCAGTAATCAATATTGACAATGTTTTCTTTATGATGTTAGAGATGCTACACTGAAAAGGAAATAATTGAATATCAAAATGAAATTCCATTATTTTCTTTATTTAGACCTGTCTTACAATCTTATTATTGTGTATGATGGTATTTTATTCTATACACTTTAGATAAAACCAGTGTACCTGTGATAGATGGGATTGTACAGAATAGTAGAGCAGTAGTAACTGAAAATGTTATTTCTACTGCTTCATGCAATGTGATCTGCTTCTGTTTAAATCACTTCATAGCTAAATAATTTCCTCCTCCTAATAAAAACATTACAAAGTATTCTTATTCTAGTTGCACTATGTCATTTGTCAGTAATTGTGTGGCTTATTTAAGAGATTTTCAGCTAAAAGGCCCTGCTGTCACTAATAAATGGGGTCATTTTAATGACTATTTGTGGATGAAATGAATAATCTTAATGTTTAAATAGGAGCTGTAAAATAGGAAAATTAACCTGGGCTTTATCTAAATCAGAGCCAAAGAGGATAATAAATGAAAATGAAAACAAAACCTACCCCTGCCACTAAGGCTCTAAGACTAGGTTTTAACGTGACAGGGGGAATCAAAACTAGGTACCTCTTTCACACAGGCTCAAATCTGTCTATTCTTCAATTGATCAGTGATTATGTTGACAAAGCCAAATGCATGCTGTCCTGTCCTTGTCTACCTAGTCTTGGACTATGATTGACTCTCAGAGCATGAAAGGCTACATAAAACCCGCACACACATGGGATGGGTACAATGGAAAACAGAACTGTGTGTAATGCTTCCACAGCAGTGGGAAACCATGTGCAAGCTCCAGACTGAAGATGTGCTCATAATTTTTTTGTGACTTTCTAGGTTTTACTCCAAGTTAATGTTGCCATTGTAAACTGATGACTGGGTCTGGTAATGGTATTAATGGGACAAAGCGCAGCTTTTCTGAACTATATGAGAAACAAACTCTTGCATGACAGTACCTATAGTACATGTTTGAACTCTGTGCAACATTTCACAGAATCATGGAACGTTAGGAGTTGGCAGGGACTTCGAAAGATCGCAGTCCAATCCCCCTGCCAGAGCAGGATCACCTAGACTGAATCGCACAGGAACACATCCAGGTGGGTTTTGAATGTCTCCAGAGAAGGAGACTCCACAACTTCTCTGGGCAGTCTGTCCCAGTGCTCTGTCACCCTCAGAGTGAAAAGGTTTCACCTTATATTCACATGGAACTTCCTATGCTCCAGCTTGCACCCATTGCCCTTTGTCCTATCGCTGTCCATCACTGAGAAGAGCCTGACTCCGTCCTCCTGACACTCACACTTTACATATTTATAAAGATTAATAAGGTCACCCCTCAGTCTCTTCTTCTCCAAGGTAAAGAGGCCCAGCGCCATCAGCCTGTCCTCTTCCACTCCCTTCATTATCTTGGTGTCCCTGCGTTGAACTCTTTCAAGGAGTTCTATGTCCTTCTTGAACTGAGGGGCCCAGAGCTGGACACCACATTTCAGGTGTGGTCTCAAAAGTAATTTTCATGCATTATGATTTTTTAAAGTAATTTTTTATGTTCTTCATTTTAATTCATAAGACACAAGCAGTGGCAATTTTTCCAGACAACCAGGCTTCTATGGATGCTGGAAGTTCATGGAACTTGCCTTCTTTCTGGGTTGAGTGGGATACTTAATATAATTAAAACTGGGGTGAGAAGGTAGAGAGGTGGCTACCCAACAGCAATTGCCCTAGTTCTGCAAAAGGAATAATGATGCTGCTAGAGAGGCCTTTGTGATATTATACATTCATATAGTTTAAACAGAGCCTTCTAAATAGAATTATGAATGTTTCTTTTTCATGAAAACGAAGTATTTGGGATTATGGTGGATCATACAGTTATCTAAACATCTTCATCTAATATTTTTATGTCTTGTAAGGATTCTGTAAGAACAAAACCACTAAGGATTAGAAGATGTTGAACTACAAAGCTGTTAACTACTATTTCTAAGGCAAAATATAAATATCTAAATAAGAAATAACTAAAAAAAATTCTCCCAGAAAAGGAGAATTTTATCCTGGAACAAAGAATTTCCAGGAACATTTGTTATAGCCCGTTTTCCTAATTTAATGCCTAGGTTTTATGAATTTATATTGATATGGGTCATACTTAATCGTAAATCTAAGGTCTGCCTATAATAGATAGCTGAACAATGAAGACAGAAAACTTGTATTTATTATACTATTTAAAGTATCAATGTCAGGACCCATGCCTAGTATACAATTAAATCCTTGTGTAGACAAAATTATAATAGAAGTCTCCAAATATGTTGAACGTCTTTTTAGAATTACATGACAAAATGCCCCAGTGCCAGCATTATTCCTTGATAATGAATTCCTTGACAATAAATCAGATTCCATGGAAGTGATTTCTGACTAATTCATTAAGAATTGTTTATGAAGTTTCTTATCACATGATTTTCCTTGTGACCAAAGTTTCCATGAGATGAACTTACAAATGAGCGCGTCCAGCAAGAGTAAAAGATTACTCAAGACTTTAATAAGCCACAAATTGGATTGCTGAACAAGCCTCTAATCTGTTGTCTCTGTTCTTCTTTCTCTGTAACTAAGACTAAGGAAAAAAAAGCTATGAGTTGCTGTCAGTTGTAATTATGCCCAACTCAGATAAAATGTCCTGACCTGTGAGAGGTAGGTCAAATGTCAGAGAAAGGCTTATGGGAAACAGTAGAAGGTTGAAGGCTTCTAAATAAGCTTTACAAGTGTTTACCCCTTTTGGAGAAAATAACTGTGAATTTCTAAACCAGAAAAATTATAGAAAATGTCAAAGCGTGTCTACAGTGACCCTGTTTTCTGCTAATCTCATCAGGCATATTGATAACTTAAGTGGTTTCATAATTATTTCACCATCACAGATGACACATATTGATGAGACTTCAGCAGAAAGCATTTTTATATGTTATATTTTATATCTGGATTAGACCAGTTGAAGACATGATGCTTAATGTTGTCTGTGTATATACATTCATGATAAAACTTGAACCAACCTATTTTAATTTGAGTGTATTTTCTAATCCACTCTTCTATTCAATCTCTTGAAGAAGAAAAAAAAATAATGGAACCCTGAAGTTTACAAGATACTTAGTATCAATTCACAATATAAAAATTTAATACTTCACAAGACTACGTTGGTGCTATGTTTGTAGCTTTTATAGCTACAATTCTGTGTAACATGCTTTTGTTGGCTGGAGGCATGGCTTGAACTAGACAATTGGTCATAAAAGGAAATGGTCAGCCAAAATTATGATTACCAAGTGAAGAATTCCATCAAACCCAAAATTTTGTGAAAACAGATGGAATATTTTTGTACAAGCTGAAAGTGACTTTAATGCATAATACTGCTATTTTTCACTATAGAAAAACTGCATTTAGTGAGTAAATATGGCTGAAACAGGTTGCTTAGGTTGAAATGAACCAGGTTAAATGTGAAGAATAGGGAGCATGATCAGCACTTGCCAATGCTCCAGACTAAAGTGATTTTCTTTTACATATTGGTAAACAGGATGCAAAGTCAGGGATATGTGTCAAGAAGTGAGAACCAGGATATTCAATCCAGTCTGTAGTACCTTTTAACTTGTACATTAATATTATTACTGTTTATTTATAAACCATTAAATGTCTATTGAACAGCTTTACAAGGAAATAAATTGCTGGCTTGCAAGCACAGAAGAATCTTGACATACAAGACAAATTATTACTCTCACAGTTCTTATACCAGTTCTGTAGCCAACACAAAAATATCCTTTCCTTAGGAATGATAATGGAGAGGACAACTTGGATGAATATCCCTACCTTTTCTTCACTCCCCTCTTTCTTCTGTATGGAGAGATGGCACTTGTGGTGCATTTCCAGTTTGGGAGAAGTGTCCATTGTTTCCAACCTTGAATCATTAAAGGATGTTGGGTTGTTCCTTGATCAATTTATGTTTGTCTAACTATAATGAAGTTTACAAAGCAAAATATATGATATTTTGAGGACCTAAGGAGAACAGAATATATATTGTAAGTAAACAATTGTCTATTGAATACTTTCCTCAGAATATTAACATATGAACTAGTTATCTGTTGAGTCATACCAAGCCTGTTTGAATTTAGCTGCTGCTGTAAATGCATTTTGAGTGACTTTACAGTTCTTTTTATAATGCATAATAAATGGAATCACTCCTATTCTTTTAAAAAAACATGTTAAAAAAATCTTCAATTTTATGTGAACATAATCTCTTCAGACATTAATTTATGCTAATGGTAGTACCTCCTACAGTATTTTCTTCCCAGCTCTAACCAGCCAGGACACCTCTGTGTCAGATACGTCTCCATTATTATTTCTTCTTTGGCCTTTTATCTTTCTTATCTTTAATGTTCTAGGTGATATGTTTTAGATTAAAACATCATATATATGCTTGAAATGCAAAAGTCAGGTTGATATAGAAATATTATAAACATTTTTATTCTCTGTAAAGATGTTCTTTAGAGCCACATAATTTGCATACTATGGTTAGTTGTCTGTTCAGAAGAGTAAAATATGATAATGAGTTTCAGTAGAGTTAGAAGGCTCGTTGTATTGCAATTTTGTTTTAATGCTGGGATTATATCAATCCATGTCAGTTATATGGAGTATTCCAGATATGAGAAGTTTCTGTAAGGACTTTCTGTAAGGTGAGATCAGTGTAACAGCTCTCCCAAGTGAGATAACAGGATTTGCACAATGCTGTCTACAAAACCCTGAAGTTTCAATATATAAATACTGTTTTGGTAGCTGACCATTCTTTAATAGCCTTGAATATTAACATCACTCCCAATGGTGCATTTTCTTGTTTGCTGAGAAGTTCATTCCAATATTTTCCTGCTATAGTTATTCCAGTCACAGAAAGAAGCTTATGGTCAATAAACAGAAGCTTTAATTTTAGACATCAATCCTTTATTCATAAATATGCAGAGTTCCAGCCTTCTAGTAATAATGCTCACAAACCTTTTTTTCTTCAATGGATGGCAGAATTACATTGAAGTAATTTCACCAGACTCTGACACATCATAAAACCAGTAAGTAGGTAATGGTGTATATCACAAGAAAGGGTAATGGTAGATGCCTTATTGCTCTCTACAACTACCTGAAAAGAGGTTGTGGTGAACTGGGGGTCAGCCTCTTCTCGCAGATAACTGGTGATAGGATAAGAGGGAATGGCTGTAAGTTGTACCAGAGGAGGTTCAGTTTAAAAATTAGGAGAAATTTCTTCTCGGAAAGAGTAGTTGGGCATTGGAACATGTGTAAGGTGGTGGAGTCACCACGCCTTGGGCTGTTTAAGGAAAGGTTGGATGAGGTACTTGGTGACATGGTTAATAAGTAAGGTGACAGGTGATAGAACAAGGGGAAATGGCACAAAGCTGTACCAGGGCAGGTTCAGATTATATGTTAGGGGGAAAAAAATCACTGAAAGAGTTGTCAGGGCCTGGAACAGGCTGCCCAGGGAGGTGGTTGAGTCACCATCCCTGGATGTGTTTAAAAAAACCAGTAGATCAGGTATTAGGGATATGGTTTAGCATAGGACAGGAATAGTTGGACTTGATCTTAAAGGTCTTTTGCAACCTTGTGATTCTGTAATTCTGTGATTCTGTAAAGTAGGTGGTAAGGGGACGGTTAGATTAGATGATCTTGGAGGTCTTTTCCAAACATTATGATTCTATGCCTTTTTAGCCATCCTCTTAAGTGGGCAGCAGAAAGGGCAACATCTATCCGCTGCTGCTGTGTGGAGTCTGTAATACTTTAAACTCTGTCCTTGATCAAAACACCTGCATACAAACTATGACTACCTGTAATAAATAGCTCATTTTATAGGAGATGGCTTGCTATATTGAAGTGGATACTAGATAATCTGATTTTTGCATAGTTATATGACACACATTTATGCAGAAGTTGTAAACTATAATCTGACAAACTAACCCGTTGACTTTGGATGCCTTTCAGTTCTTCAAACTGGACACTTCACACTTCACATGACCAGTTGGCGAAAGAATTTTATAGTTTGAAATGAGTAAGGAGAAGACAGACACTTGGATAATTGAAATTTTGATGACACAAATTGTGAATCTCTAATACTGAGTTGAAGTTTGTTATTTTCCTTGCTCAGCACACAGGAGTCAGAGTATAAGAAATTGTAAGATTCTGGTACATGTGCATCTTCACCAGTTAAGTGTCTTTCTCTCAAAAGCTGCATTATATCGATTTCAACAAGTTTAATTACTGATTTGCATGTGACCTTATTATTAGCGATACAGTATGACATGGTAAATGTAACATTTCCATGAAACAGTCTCTGTCTATACTCTCTTCTAACACTTGTATCTCAGGTGCTTGCTTCTCCCTCTAAACCCCATAATTTGTGTGTCCTTGAAATGAAAGTTTAATGCTATATGAAGTACAGATATGTATAAAGAAACACTACTACTTTGTCATCAGGTTAGTTATGATACATTAAAATAATGTCACCAAAATCCATTCACAAAAAAATTTAAAATTGAAGTGTTATTTTTAATAGATATGTTCCAAAGAGATTGACTGTGGTAAATTTGTGAAACATTTAAATGATCACCGTAACAACTTTTGCTTATGTAGCATAAATATTGACTTCTGAAATACAGTTCCTGCTGGTTTGAATCCAAACCCACTAAAATTAGACAAGATTAAAGGCTTATAATAGAAACATTTTCTAGCTGAAATATATGATAATGAGGAAAAGAAACTAAAAGCCTTGGCCAAGCTTTGAAATGTTAAGCAATATCTCAGTAAGACATAGTTAGATGCATGGCTTTTTACTAGTGTCAATTATTGTAGATTTCACTGTAAAATGTTTTATCAAATAGAGCACTCAAATTGTCTTTTCACAGTGGAAAAAAAGTCCAAGAAAACCAAAGGTGCCAAAACCAAATCCCCAAAAACATGCAGAATGTTTAGAGGTTTAAATATCTACAAATGATTTTTAGGACCTATTAAAAAAAAAACCAACAACAACCCTTCAAACTATTATCTTCTTGTAATTGGTGATGTTACTTTTAGTCTTGACTACCATACTTTGTTTCTAATCTGTCATTTTTCCTGATAATAAGTAAAATTTTTAATGACCTGCAAGGTCTCCAGATACACAACCCAAGATCCTGTTTTTGATATGTAATGGCTTTCATCTACTACTGAATTAGGCTCCAGGCCTTTTTGCTACAGGTTAACATTTTCTGTCTTTTTGAATTACAGGCAAAATTTCAAACTATAAATGGAAAAAGGTAAATACATAATATGTATCTAAAATACTATCTACTAAGCATGGACCATAAACAATACATGATTTTGAAAAAAATACCCTACCTGATCATGTGACCAATTAAAAAAAAACAACCATTAGTAAGTTCTGTGTATGGTTATGAGCATTTGATAGAATCAGATATGTATTAGGAAGGAGGAAGATATGTAATGTCATTGTCTGGTTAGTGATAACATCTTGTTTCCATCTAAGTTCTTAAATATCCATGGTAAACTGACAATCTAATTTGAAAAAAAATGTATAGAGAGACTTTCTTCAAACCAATATGACAAAAATTGGTTCTTTTTAAGAAGGCCTTGCTGCTAGTGTGTTCCTGTGATTTCAATTCTTGTTCCACACCTGCAGCTTTTCCTCATCCTATTCTCCCTCTGCCTGGTAAAAGTCTACCACCAGTGTGCAAATTGATTAGTACCTTACCTGATGATCATCTGTTGGTTATTAGAGTAGTTAGAGATGGACCACTCAGAGAACACGGTAATATTTGGCCCCAGTAAGGGTGGCTCTGGGCAGTGCTAGTACAAACATGCCAACTGCATGATGTCTAGGCTAAGTAAAAGAACAGAGTCCAAAAACCCCTAACCCCACACCTCCCCCCCTTGAGAAACCAGGAGAAAATTGCACTGATTTGTTCCTATTCGCACTTCAAAATGTAACCCAGAGCCATTTTGTACTTTGCTCACAGGGTCATTTCTGGTATGACAATATCATCTCTTTGTTTTTAGAATCTGTCATCCCCTGGCTGAAGGGCTTGACTCCAAGGGTGAGTACTGATAAGGATATGGAAGCTGCTGGGAAATTCCATGCAGAATGAAGGGATCTGTTTTAAGCTTGAAGCAGCTGCATAGTCTCACTTACACCTGCCTGCAAAAAAAGGGGATTTGGTGAGGCACCCCACCACAAAAGCTTTCTGACTCTCATGTTTTCATGTAGGTTGACAGTTCTGATGGAAGAGACAAGGTGTCATGTATTCCATACCAAAAACTAAACAGAGGATGACCTGACCTTTCTTTAGTATACAGAAGGAGTTATTTAAATGAAGAGAAGCAATACTGGTAAATGAACCCCTGGCAGTGATCAAGGCCAGGTTGGATGGGGCTTTGAGCAACCTGGTTTAGTGGAGGGTGTCCCTGCCCATGGCAGGGCAGGTTGGAATCAGATGATCTTGAGGGTCCCTTCTGACCCAAACAATTCTATGATTCTGGGAGGAAAAAACCCCAACAAAAACCCCAAACCAACCCTGTCAAATGTTTGTGTCTGATTTCCTTGCCACCTTTGATTTATTTTTCTGTCATTAAGAATAAAAGCCCAATGAACCCACAGATCAGAACTGTGATGAAAATGATAGGTGACATTATTAAATGTTTACTATGTTGTAGTGGGGTGTAGTTCTGATTCTTATACTCAAGGGTTTTTTTTAGTGGTTTGCATAAAATTCCTGGTATTTTAAGTCCTTGTATTTGTAAACTTTCAGTTTAGATTTTCTGTTTGGTTTCTTCCAGATGGATGAGACCAAAGGAGTGGAAAGAGAGGGAGTTGTTTTCTTTGCAGACTTTAAGAAATACTATGAAAATACTTCTGAGTGGTTTGTTTTAGGTTTTTTCCCCCAATATTGTATATTTTAGTAGCTTTAATACTAAAATAGCTGATGGTCATCAGCTATCATTTGAATAGAATGAAATTCCACAGTGTAATAGGATTTGACCTATGCATATATGTAACTCACACTTTGTATTCACTTGATTGCAATACTGAGGAATTTGTGTGCTTTAATGTAATCAGCAACATGCTCAATTCCTTAGTCCCCTGAATTATTCCAGCGTGGCACAATTAAATTAAAATTTCTAAATATTTATTTCAAGGAAATGCAAAGAAAACTGAAAGAATCTTCTCCCACTGACAATATTCTTTTACAGAGGCACGCAATTCTTAGAGGACCAGGAGCCAGGAACTCCCTGTTTTTGCACACCTGATTATTTCTTTATACTTCAAAAATCTCAGTGAGTAAAACTTAACAGCTTGATCCTAAAAATGAAGGTAAAATATATCCATGACAGTGAGATGAGTGAACCTTTGTCAAAGCATGTAGGGAGTCAACTAGGAAAGCTAAGGCCTCCTTGGAGGGAGGCAAGGGAGGTCAAGGTTGCTGAGGACTGGGTTAGGGATCAACTAAGTAATCTGGACACCCATAAATTCATAGGTCTGGATGGGATGCACCCGCAGGTGCTGAGGGACCTGATGGAACGCATTTCTAGGCCACTGTCCATCATCTTTGCTAAATCCTGGGAAATGGAAGAGGTGCCTGAGGACTGGAGGAAAGCAAATGTCCCTCCAGTCTTCAAAAAGGACAAGAAGGAGGACCCAGGTAACTACAGACTGGTCAGACTCACTTCCATCTATGGAAAGGTGATGGAATGATTTATACTTGCTGTCTTCGGGGACATCAAGGATAAGGGGGTTGTTAGGAGCAGTCAGTATGGTTTCATCAAAGGGAAGTCATGTTTGACCAGCCTTCTAGGAAAACATAACTAGGTGAATGGGTGATGGTAGGGCAGGGGATGTGGTCTACCTTGATTTCAGTAAAGCATTTGACACCATCTCCCGTAGCATCCTCATGGCTAAACTGAGGAAGTGTGGTCTGGAGGACTGGGTGGTGAGGTGGATTATGAACTGATTGAAGAAAAGAAGTAAGAGAGTTGTGGTCAATGGGAAAGAGTCTATGTGGAGGCCTGTGTCTAGTGGAGTCCCTCAGAGGGCAGTACTGGGACCTCTACTATTCAATATATTTATCACCAACTTGGATGAGGGAATAGAGTGCACAGTCAGCAAGTCTGCTGATGACACAAAACTGGGAGGGGTGACTGACATGCCAGAGGGCTGTGCTGCCATCCAGAGAGAGCTGGACAGGCTGGAGAGTTGGGCAGGGAGAAATTTAATGAAATGCAACAAATTATGCAACTGTTATGGGTATTTATGTTAATTAAGGGAGTGACTAGAAATTTCTGAGACTGGAAGAACAGAGGGTACAAATAGGCAGGACACATATTACATGAAAGAAATTGTGAGAAACCACCTGCAGAAATGACCATTCTGAGATAAATAAATATTAAAGTAAATATTCTGTGAGGGAAACAGTATTTTGGGTTTGTTTTTGTTTTGTTTTGTGTTTGTTTGTTGCTTGTTTTTTTCTTATTAGTACACTCTGGGGCATGCTATTCTTTAAATCCAGATCAAGTTATCCGGATTAGTATTATATCCTAATAATAATGGGGTTCTGCTTTTTTTTTTTACCAGGTACAGTCAGAGATTACCTTGTCTGATTAACAGACACAGATTTTAAGCTTGTATATTCCAAGTCTGTGCAGGACTGAGAAAACACTTGCTAACAAACCATTTATTTGCAAAACTTCAAGTTGAGTTAATCAGTATGGTAATTTCAGGTCAAATTTTGTCTTCCTGAAATGAAACGCACATATTTAGCCACATGTTTTGTCAACCTGTGTAAGAAAAGACCGATGTTTTCTTAGAATATGAAGGAGATAATCCTTTTATGTTTCTTCTTTTTCCCCACAAAAAGCCCAGTGGTTAGAATGCTTAGAGTGGCTAGAGTTTGGATTGAAATCCTTTTGAAACAGCTCTTCCATCCCCAAGAGATGAAAGCATATTTAAGTCTTAATGTATTTCAGTCTGTCCCATTGAAACTCTTCCATTTTCTATAGAGAACTTCAAATAATAGTAGGATTAAGAACTAAATTCTAAATTTCTCTTTTGATTGCCCTTAACCTCCAACCTCTAGGGTCATGCCCAGGCTCATGTTCTGTGAATAAAGTCAGTTGTGTAGAGTCCTATTTCGGGCCCAGTTGGGGCCTAGAATGGATCTTGGGAAAAATAAGTGGTCCAGTGAATGAAAGCTCTGTAGTAAAACCTCAAAAGAGTCAAAATAAGATTCTTAATTAACCCTAGCACCCATTTTTACTATCTTTTGTAGTACTTCAGTCTGCAAACTTAACAAATTTCTTCTAATTCATGTATCTTGGTGTAGTTAATACATAAATACTTGTTTTTATTGGAAAAAAAATCCTGTCTTGGTTCAGATAGAAGTTTGGGGAATGTTAAGACTCTGTGTAACATACATACATCCATGCTTCTTCAGTATGAAAACATATAGGGCTAATGAAACATGAATTCCTCACATATTTTTTCTGGATTTCCCTTCTGTTTGGGTTTTTACATAAAGGCTATTGTTCCAAAATTGTCCTTAGGAAATTAAACCTAGAAAAAAATGTGAAAGATTTGCCAAAGTTAGTATGATCTGTGAAAACTGAGAAAGAGAATAAGAATGGGAATAACACAGGTCATAATTGGCATACAAGTCTGTTCCCTTCATAAAGGTTCATTAGAGAGGTCCTGCCCCCTCTTTCATTCTGGACTAATGATGGGCAACACGAGGTTTCTACACTACATTAGCAATTTATTCTGACCTCTGCCATATAGAACAAAAGTGCCAAACACAGACTTTTCCTGGTATTTCGATTGGTATTGGAAATGAGAGAGACAGGGAGGATATTAGAAGCAAGGAAAAGGAAGAGAAGAAAGGGAGAGGGAGAAGAGTATTGATTTGCCAGACATTTTATTTCGTACAGATGCAAAAGGTGCTGATAAAATGGATTTTATTCTGATATGTGTGTCTGTAGGCAGGGTGATAACATATACTCACACACTTTTCTGTTGGCATAATAGAATCTCTCTAAGGAGAAGCAGAGGGGGAACAGCAAAGGAGAGAGCAAGCAGACAACAGTTCCCTAAAAAGGGACAAGTAAGTGAATGAGGGAAAGGAGAAGGAAAGTCAAGTGAGTGTGACAACTGTTCTGTGTTTTGCCATCAAAAACTTAGGAGTGGGCTTTACCTACATTAAGAAGGGAGGAGATGCAATAAATAAACTGGACAAGGAAAAGTGAAGTTTTACACTTGTACTTTACACAGTACCATCTGAATTACCTGCAAGCAATGCGTCTGTGTTTCAAATGAGTTGTGCCCTGGCTGCAGAATCACCAGTCACTGTCAGTATCCTGCAGTGGTGATGTGACCACAATTACTTCTGCTCCCAGGTGAGCTCATCTGAGGATTCAGTTTCAGGAACTTGAGTTGACTCTACAGGACCACTGGGAACCTGCAAAGTGTTCGCCAGTGGTCAGGGTTTTGAGAGTTTTCTTAGCTGGTGTGCAGTGGTAAGCACAAGATGGGTTTGTGCCTTGGTTAGCTTCACTGGATAATCTGAATATGAAATTCATTTTAGAGCTTATCTATATATTACAATACATTGCCTTGGATAAAATATAAGCTGTCTGCGCTACTGCAGGACTTTACCTTAGCCAATACACACAGAAAGTTCTCACTTCCTTTACTGGTAGTTGCTATCGCAAAGTGACTTAACAGAAACAGAGAGAGTCATACAGCATCTTTCATTCCAGAATAAAGTTTATAGGAAAAAAATAATAAAAGTAAATAAAATCTGCACAATCTAGAAAGTGAACAAATGAACAGACTACAAGACTGGTTTGTAATAGCCTGATGTCTCATAAAAGTAAATTAATTTAATAAGAGAGTTCTCATCTCTTGAGGTTCAAGATCTGAAGTTTGAACTACCCATGCATCCTGCAGGTAAGATTTTAGAGGTCTTTTCCAACCTTAATAATTCTATGTTTCTGTGATTCTATGATTCAATTGTTATCTTAATAATCCAATACCAATCCAGCCATAATAAAATAAATGGATTTACAGTACAGGAAGTCCAGTTATGCAGGCTTTATAGTTTTTCATAGTCACATACAATTGCAAGATACTTGGCTGTGTACTGTTAATTGCTGTAGAGCTGAACTTTCCTCATGCATTGTATGTTATACCTAATAAAGACTACTAGTATCACAGGCCATTTCACTTGATATGGGCAAATGTTTTGGTTTTAGGTATTATTTTCCTTGTAGATCACTTCTGAGATCGTGGTTAGGGCTAGCTGATCATGTGGAGTGACTGTTAAAATTTCAATAATGTTTTTTTTTTTTTAGCTTAGAAATTTTTTGCACCATCTTTAGTTTTGTTCAGCCCTTACTAGAAGCCTTTAAAAACTACTGTCCCAGTATAAATAATAGGTCATGATAATAAAGCAAGAAGGCAGAGATCATGTGATCTGAGTAAAGATTCATAATAAAGTGATGTCATGTTATATTTGCAATTTTTGATACATTTTGCTTCTGAATGGATTTACAGTTTATATAAGTTTTACACCTTCACACACAGTTTTGCTTCCACGGTTACTTCCCATCATCTCAAACAGGCAGTCAGTAAGAAAAAAAAAACCCAAAACCCTGATGCAAATCTCTGACTCTTTTCATTACTTATTCTTGACCATTTTCTCTTAAAGCTATTATTTTCTAATCAGGAATTAGCTAAATATGTTAACCTTACTATTTACATTGACAAATATCTTAAGACATATTACGAGTTCAACCTGTCTTTGAGTTTGATTTCAGTGATAGACTGCTCTTCAAAATAAACCCCTGGCTATTAGCTTCTCTTAATTTCTTTGATGCTATCAACAACGAGTATCAAAGGATTAATTTTTAATAATGCATGTAAGCAGACATAAGTGAACTTTCCTGCTATAGAGTTCTTTATCTATTTGTAGAAACAGACCAACATCCTGATAACAAATCTCTCTGGATTGTAGAGCTTTCCCTTGCAATTTTATTTAATAACCATTTAGATATGATTAATTTTCTTTGGAAAGGCTTGACATTAGTGAATCTCAAGACGTTATGGCACTGTGAGGTTTTATAAATGACAAATATTAGATGTAATTTTGGTTTTTTTCATCATTTATGGAAATAAGGATGCTTGAACACTTACCACCATCCTGATCTCTGACTTTATCCTTTATATGATTCTTTTTGTTCTTTATCCAAGTTTGGAAATGTTGGGATTTTTTTTTCCTTCTATGAGATTATCTTCCTTTGAATGGTGTTTATTTACATTCCAGGTTTGAATACTGACACCTGCTGTTTCTATTTCTAGGAAACTGAGAAGCAATGTATGATGATTAGGAGCATTGTAAACTCATTTTTTTTTTTTTTTTTTTTTTAAGACTGGAACTAAACCTCTTAGAGAAATGAGACTCATGAAACAATATGCATGCATGTTTTTCTTACCTCATGCCTTATCATACCCTCATGGGGAACCTGGAAAATCTAAAACTTTCTAGGCAGCTCCATACAGATCTTTCCTGAGACTATAATGAGAGGTGGAAAAAAAAGAACCCGAGGTTACTAGACTTTTTGCACTTATTGGGCCCTTTTCTTAGAACTGGTATTTTACCTAGACAGCACCCAAAGCTGAAGTCACTAAATGAGTATACGTAGCATCATTCCTGAAACTTTCAGCAAACAGAAATTATGATGTTGTACTTTTAGTGAAAATGTTTATTCTTGTTGATCAGTAACTCCAAACAAAATCAGAATATGTATATTGGTAAATCTCAATGGTCTACCTCAAAACCAAAACTGTCCTGAGTGTCATCTCAATTTTTGTCAGAGCCTTTAAATATAAATCATGGTTTCTCAGCCTGTTTTTCTATGGAAACAAGCTCAGGCAATCCAGCTGCTCATCTGTCCTATTCTATATCAGTCCTGACTAAATTTAGAGCTACTTTACTCAGGCAGGACAAGGAGGAGAATATCATTAAGATGAATGTTTTATGAAAATAGGCACACAGTTGTTATTCTTTTCTTTTTCTATGATCCCTCCCCATTCCCATTCACTTTCCCTGCTTTCTTCTCCTATTCTCCAATGATGGTTATGTCCTCCAGACTCTGGACCCATTTTGAAGATTTCTGCTTGTGGTTTCAATCACTGTCACTTTCCTTTTACCCCTCTGGTTTCCAGTCTCTCTCCTCCTCAGCCAGTTTTCTTTTTATAATGATCTTCATGCTTCTTCAAAGCTGACTGGTTTCCTTTCTGTATTTTCAATCAGAAAAAAATGTTGCTTGCTCTTAACTTGATGTGTCTGGAAAGGGTCCTACAATTTGCAGGAATACAGGTTTCATTACCTATTCTACTGATCATTTTTGGTACTGGTATTTTTAATTGGTATTTTTGCAGAGATATTCAAATGTAAACCACTGACTCAAAATCTAACCCTTCTGAAATTTTAATCCCTCCCTCAAATTGTGGGGTGGGCAGATCTTTTGAAAGAAAAAGATTCAAGAATGAACATAGAAGTTTAGATTCCCTTTTCTTTTTCTTCCTTCAGAGGTGGATGAATTTGTTTAAATGTATTTCCTTTTTTTTTTTCAGAATATTTCAAAGTGAGATGGAAAGTATTATTAAAATATGGTAAAATTACACACAAACACAAATAATTTTATTATGCTGAGGAGTATCAGTTAACCTTGTCAATAGGCTCTTGTTATTCGTCACAGTGAAGATATATGTTGTTGCTTTTACTCCTCTTCTACACCCATGGTGAACTGTATGCAGATAGACCTTCATTAGCTTTAATGAAGCCTTATGAAACATTGCAGTCTTCCTTCTAAGATCTTCTTGTGAATAAGGAGCTCATTTTTTGTACGACCTTAAGTGGAGGGACTATGTCCATCTATGAGTATATGCAAAAAAGACTACAATGGGCTCCCATCTGTTTGTACCCTTTAACTATTAGACCATAAATTAAACATCGACTGTCATTTTAATAAAAACAGGTACAGATTAGCTCAAGACATCAATAGCAGCTGGCTTCTGCTGGGCATTAACTTATTGGGAAACCAGTGTGTGGCATCCTGGAGTGTAAAAGGAGGAATGGCTGTCCTGAAAAGTGATGTACATCTTTAGGATTTCATCTTTCTAAGACTTTCTGGATAGGGCAGAATGGCTATAAATTGCCTGAAAGCAGCAATAGTTTTTTCCCACTTAATTTGAATTTGGCATCTGTTGAATTTAAATTGTCCTTACAATGAGAATATATGCTCTAATATACATGTAATTACTCTGAATAAAATATCGAATCTTCTAGGCTTTCTACTTTAAAAAGAATAGATATCTTGTTTTTATAGTAGAACAATAACATTCTTAATGCTGTTAATAGATTCTTGATAATACTAATTACACCCAATCACAGATTACTCTTAATTACTTTTTTAATAACATGCAAAATAATCTATTCTAACAGACAATTTATTAATATATTTTCTAAATATGTTGATAACAAACTATAACATACACTTACTGAGTGTAGTTACCTGCATGCCTCATTTCATTTTAAAGTCAGTTGACCTTAATAGAACAACCTTCAACAGTGATCAAATTCTTTGTAGCATCAAAGATAATTATTCCCACATAGTTGTTTAATGCTACTGTAATCTCCTGTATTCCTTTTTTAAAAAAATTAAATATTTATTAAATTGTGCTTTATTGCCTGTAAGACTAGAAGCTAAACAGATATTAATATCTTATGAAATCACTGCTGCCCTCTAGTCAATGGCGGATTTAGAAGATTGCAAAAACAGCCTTTAATTACAATTCCTCTGTATTTTCTTTTTATAAAGGCAAATCCAGAAAACAGAGCAGTTACTGAAAATTAAAGCAAACACCAGAGAATTGGCATTTCTTGAAGCACAAAATGTTTAGTTCAAATGGAAGAGAAGGTTCAAGGTGATTTTCTTGTCAATTGAGTAATTTTTTGTTGGTTCAGATCTTGGTCATGAAAAGTACCAGTACCTTGGCATCTACCAGTTCTACAACTGTTCCTAGCTTTAGTTTTTCATGGGAGAGGTATGATGCTAACTGCTGTCAGGATCTTGTAAATAATACCTGCCGAGGGCCAGATACAGCTATGAAGGTGATACAGAAACTCCTGGAACATTCTCCACTGCATTAAGGACTTTTGCCACATTTGGGGAAAAATAGTTTAACAGGTTGGAATTTTGATTAGAAAGAAGAGATTCTCAGCAGTCTTTTCAAATAACCACTTCCTCATGGTAAGTAAGCTCAGCACATTTACAGCTGTCTAGAAACCAAGGGATTTCATTTTTTTTAAATTAAAAAAAAACCCAACAACTTTCATAGAATCACAGAAACATAGAATGATTGTGTTGGAAGGGACCTCAAAGATCACCTAGTTCCAACCCCCTGTCATGGGCAGGGACAGCCTCACTAGATCAGGTTGCCCAAAGCCCCATCCAACCTAGCTTTAAACACCTCCATGGATGAGGCTTTCACAAACTCTCTGGGCAATTTTGTTTGGAAAGTCTGAGAACTCAACTCCATCATTCAGATTTTTGGTTTGGATTCTATAGGTGTTAGTTGCTGATTTGTATGGAGTAAGTTAGATATTTTATCAAGTCTGTGCTGTCCTGATAACTCTTGAAATCCAGCAGTATCTTTGCAGTTATATACAAGTACTCAAATCCATGTTGGCAGATATCAGGCCTCTTTCCACTTTTTCTAAATTTTGATACATAAATAACTTTGATCTTTCTACTTTTCTAAGGCAAAGCAAAGTGGGATACCATGTGAAATATAAATCAATCATAACTAAAAGGATTTTAATAATTAGAGCTATAGTTTAGTAATATACGTAGGGGAACCTAATTTAATCAAAGACAATGCATGAAGTAGAACTGTATTGACTTTCATTCCCTGTCTTACTGTTAAGCAGCGTGAACCACTGTTCAGGATTAAAATCTTTGCCAGAGACAGCACTGAATTCAGACCAGAATGACTCCACTGCAGAAACACTGTTTGGCTCAGTTTGCAAGAGGTAAACTTGTTTCCCCAACACAGGAACTGCCAGAAAACTTGAGTTTGTAGTTCCTTGGGCAATTTAATACGGGCTTCCCAGTGATGTAAGCATCACAGGCATGAAGTTTTGCTCTTTATACACATACAACTACTGGATGATTTTTCAGATAATGAAATAATTGCTGTGAGATGCTCTCTGATCCTCTCTTTGATGAATTCACATTTTTTAAAATAAAAGTTCAAGCAACTATTTAAAACATGATGGCAAAACCAAAAGTTGCTTTTAGAGCTAATCCCCAATGGAATGACTTTCAGCTGAATAATGCTTTGTCTTTTTATTGACAGGTCTTAGCTTCTTTATATCTTTTGGTTAGTTCACATCAACCTTGCTTTTTTTCACTTTACAAGAAAGCAAACAACCTGCAAATCTTTTCTGCAGACAAGTCAATACGGTTTTATACGTTTGTGGTGTTTTATTTTCAGGTAAGTTTATGTGGAGAGGTTGGGCACGAAGCCAGATGTCCTGGAGGTAATTCCTAGAGCTGCAGCAAGCTATGCACTCACTAACAACTGCTTTGTACAAATACTTCCAAATGCTCATCTATTGAGCTGCATTTTGAAGAGGCATGGCTAGTGATCTGTTGTTGATCTGTGCCATTGCTTCAAGCTCTGATCCAAGAACAGATGAAAGTTTGAGGAAGGTAAGCATGGGGGAAGACCTTACAGAAAAAATAGCTTTTGGGTCAGGTAAGGGTCTCCAAGTACTGGGAACCTTCCAGCAGCAGTCATATAGATTGTGGGGCTGTTGCAAGAATTTTCTGATTTATGCTTTCATGGATGATTAAAGCTAGACCTTATCTGTTTAGCTTGTTTGTGATAATGTTATGAGCTGAGGTGTCAGGAACTCCACAAAAGTCAAGATGTGTCACAACCACTCTTTTCCCCTTATTCACCAATCAAACCACTCCATCAAAGAAAAGCTATGCTCTGTTCTTTATAGTTAGCTGTTTTCATTTATTATGTCATTTTCCCAGATGTTTACAAACAGAATTCTTTAAGCCATGGTTTTGTAATTCTCTATGTTCTCTTAGAATCTTTTTTTTGTCTTTTTCTCTACTCCAGTGATCAGTTATGTCCAAAAACTACTGAGAATGGCTACTTCCTTAAGTACTGTAGGATGAGTTTTCTCATACCCTGTAAATCTGAATCTCTCTCTTAACCAACTTATTCCCTATTTTGACCTCTACACCACTGCTTTCTTAAATTCTGCTAAATATGTGATTGCTCGCTTCTCAGGTTGTATCTTAGTAGCTTATTTACAATCATTCCAGCTTCAGATGGAGTAGGAACCAAAGCACATTGACTTCTTTGACGAGTGCTTTTTAATTTTCATGGTGTTTCAACCAAAGCATTAAAATACAAGATATTTTTAAGGTCAAGTTTAAAAACTCACAACAGCAGTTGGCTTTGATACAGATGCTTAGTGTCACTGGAGGAAATTCTGGAGGGATCTGGGGAACTTCAGGCATCTCAGCCTTACTCTGATGAGAGAAGTCATGCCTGACCAAGCTGATAGCCTTCCATGACAAAATCACAGGTTCGTTGGATAAGGGGGTAAGGAGAGGACATAATTTATCTTGACTTCAACAAGACTTTATACACTGTCCTCCATAAATTCCTCATAGATAAATTAATGAAGTGTAGACTGTGTAAGAGGACAGCAAGGTAAGCTGAAAACTGAACTGCTGGGCTCCAAGGAATGTGATCAGTGACACGAAGACCAGCTGGATGCTGGTCACTAGAAGCACACTAGGTCAAATACTATTTGAAATCTTTATTAATGACCAGGATGATTGGACAGAATACTCCATCAGTAAGTCTGCAGCCAATACAAAATGGGGAGGAGTGGTTGATACACCATATGCCATTGAGAGGGACCTTAAGAGATTGAAGAAGAGGTAAGAGAGGAACCTAATGAAATTCAACAGAGGGAAATGCCAGGTCCTGCTCCTGTGAAAGAATAACCTCACGTGCCAATCCAGGCAGTGGGGGAGAGGGTGTTAAGCATTGGGAAAGCATCTTTCAAAAAACAGCCCTGGTTGTCCCATTGGACCACAAGTTGAACAAGGGCCAGCAACATGTCCTGGCAGCAAGAAGGGTAAGCAGCATTCTGGTTTGCATTAGGAGCATTGACAGCAGGATGAATGAGGTGATCCTTCCCCTCTGATGAGACACATCTGAGCTATGTCTTCACTACTGTCCCCCTTCAGTACAAGAGAGTCCAGTCCCTTCATCACCTTCATCACCTTTGCGGTGACTGGATCCAGTCTGGCGAAGGACCGCTAAGGTGATGAAGGGACTGGAGCATCTCACATACGAGAGGCTGAGACCTGGGTCTGATCAGCCTGCAGAAGAGAAGGATCAGACAGATCTTATTGATAAGTACCTGATGGGAGACTTTAAAGAAGATGGAGCCAGACTCTTATAAGTGATGCCCAGTGGAAGTACAAGAGGCAGTTGGAATAAACTGAAATATATGAAATTATACTTAATTTGAGAAAACACTATTTTACCGTAACGTTTGTCACACTGTTTGTGAAACTGGCAGCCCAGGGAAACTGTGGAATCTCCATCCCTGGAAATATTCAGAATTTGACTGGACACAGTCCTGCGCTCCTTGACACTTCTTTGAGCAGGGATGTGAGCCCAGGTGATCCTCAGGGGTGCCTTCCACCATCATCTGTTCTTTGATTTTATATTCAACTAGGATTTCTTCCTAAATACAGATGATTCGTTTCCAGTGCAATGCCCTTTAGTTATAAAAAATGTAATATGCACTATTATTCAGTGTAACAACATTGAGAATAAATTTGAGAGCTTGTGAAGTCTGCACATATGTGTAGAACTTGAATTGCTGACATAGTGCTCGTAGGAGAAGTTTAAGGAGGACAATTTCCCTTTTTTTGTAATAATATTTGATCTTTATCAGAAATAAAATGCTGGGAGAGGTATATAATTTTATCTACATTTGCTTTATTTTCTTGTGCATAGTCGTTGTTGGCTCACTAGGTTATTTTCTTTCCCTCTGTGTCATGTATCTCATCTGAAGCATCATTTGCCTGATAATAATTAGTATCTCTATTTCTTTCCCATTAAAGAAACCAATATGCTTTTCTTCCTGCTCCAGCTGAAGCTGGAATGAGTATTAATAAGCTACTAAGAAACAACATGAGAACTTTTCCTTTTATTAGAAGAGCTTCCTTCTATTTTTACAGGATGTGTAATCCAGAGTGGTCTCTCTAATTTTTTGGCAAAGCAGGTAAATGTAGTCTGCCTAAAAAAGCCTGTACAAATTTGCTAACCAGTCAGTGTACTTCAGAGGCTGAAAAAAATGACATTCGGGACATTTTAGTCCATCTAAATCCACCTGTCTCCATGTAGGCTATATGTCCTGTAAGGTGCTTTCTTCCACTCAGGCTCTTCTAGGGATCGCTGTTATTGCTGGTCTCTCGCCTAAGATATGTCCTTCAGAAAGGGTGTGGAGGGTGAAAGTCCCAAAGTAGGGTCCTAAAAATAAACTCAAAGACAAATTACACTTTCAGTAGGTTTCAGAAAAAGGTCAGGGAATGAAAAGAAAGTGCTTTCTATTTTCTGGGTGAGACCACTGGGGTTTTTAACAGGTTGCACAGTGAGCACAACCCAGATGGAAGAACAATAAAAACATGAAACCCTGTATTACCAGTCCTAGAGAGCATCCCTGCACTATAGCAAATAAAGTTTAATGTTCACTTCAATCAGCCTGAAACAGAACTTCTCAATTCCATTTAACACACTGAATAAAACCTGATTAATGAACATTTAAATGGTTGATTTCCTTCAAAATTAAAATAAAATAAAATAAAAAGATAATCCTGGGCTGTCCTATCAAGTTTACATTAAAATATTGCAGTAACCCACTCCATGACAAGTGCTGATATTTTAACCTTTTTTCTATTTTGTCCAAAGTGGAAGCAAAATTGGACTTTAATACTGCAATTTCTTAAAACCAGGTTTTTGATTTTTCTCCAAGATGCAAAATGATTCAATCCCCTTTTGTTCATATATCCATAAATCACAAAGCAATTGATCTTCTTCCCTATTTTCATTTGCAGCGAACAGTAGAATTTAAACAACTTTTATCCTGGGAAGTAATGGAAAAAGATATAAGAAATAAGCGGTAATAAAACCCCATAAATTTAAGAAAAAAATAACATTCAGTGATGCACACAAAGTTTTCTTCCTTCCAAGTCTTGAATTTTAACCTGGGCAGTTAAATGCACATCTAACTTCCCACTACCAAAGGTAGTAAGAAAATGTTTGCAATAGGATTTAGTTCTTATATAAGCATATGGCTTATATATTAGTGTTTTGCCTGATACAACTGTGACTTTTCATATGTAATATATATTAAAAATATATATAAATATAAGTATAATATAAACCCAAGTATTTCCTATGAATATAAAGATGTATATTGTATATATATTTAAAATAAAATTTTATTTCTGAGACATCGTTCAACATGAAATCTGAAATGAAATAGGTCATGATGTGAGAATTCCTAATAAGAGGTAATGCAAATATAACTTTTGATCCAATACCTGTCCTGTTGTGTATATATGCACATTGAGATATGCATGACTAGTAAAATCTTTGAAACTTCTGCCTTTTCCACACTCTCTGACAATGCCATGATAAAGCTGTTACGTCAAACCAGGAGCTACTTCATTATAACATGATCAAAGGGAAGTGCAGAACACCAAAGCATCAGTACTTAGGAACGCCGTGATATATAAATAGCTCAGAGAAAGCGATCGCACAACTTCAGATGTTGTGCCGGAAATTGGATTCAGCTATTTGCTTGCTTCAGAGAGGTCTGGTGCTAGTGAGAGAAGTAGCGGGGATCACTGCTGCTCCTTGTGTCATGGGAGACACTGTGATGCGCTTGTTGGCAGTGCTGGACGGGCGCTTGAAGGGGCTGCTAAGAAACTTGGGAGCTATTGCCACAAGCCTGTCTTGCACTGGTGGGTATCAGAGAGTGAAGTGTCTCCTCATTTACATGTACAGCTGCTGCTGTTGCATGGGTTGCTCTTAAAAATAAATGTCCAAAAGTGTGTTTAAATGACGGTGGAGTGTATTTGTGACCTGAACAATGCATTCACTTGTCTCCTGAATTAAACAATGATTTACTGTGGTAGAAGAGACTGACATACAGATCTGCAAACCTCTACTTATTAGCTATCATTAGAAATAAATCCACAGTGAAACTTTGAAAGAAATGTAGCCTATAGTGTTGGAGTACGTCTATGACAGATATACTGTTAAACTAATTATACATCCATTTGATTTTACTGTGTATAATGACACTGCACTATGCACTATGCACTGTGAATTTAGACTGCTACGTAGCTTGGATCTGTGTGTGGTGCTTAGAACATTACCTGTGTTTTGGTTCTTGGTCTTAGCTTAAAATCCTACTGGGCAAAGAGATTGTCTATTAGCAGTGAAACACTAAGGTAATGGTAAGAGTGGTCCAAATCTTGGTATTCCTGCCTGCAGAGACCCTTTTGAGCCTACAGAGTAGGAGATCTCCTCCTCCCCATGCTTCTGCACTGACCTTAGTGTTTATAAAGTTTTTTCTCTCACATCTTCTCATTCTTTTCTCTGGCTGCAATTCCTGCTGGTATTCCCTGCTTGTTCCCCCCCTCTTCTCATCTATGTTATCCTATTGGCACTACCACCATCACTGATGGGCTCAACCTTGGCCAGCGATGGGTCAATCTTGGTGCCAGCTGGCATTGGCTCTGTCAGTCCCATGGGAAGCTTCTATCAGCTTCTCACAGAATCCACCCCTGTAGGCACTGCCCACCACACCCCACACTACTGAAACCTTCCACGCAAACTCAGTGCAATTTAAGACATCTTACATGCTCTTCTCAAAGAGGTTAGGCAAGAAAATCCAGCTTAGCATCATTTTCCCAGTGTGATGCATAAAACCCTCAAGGCACTTGTGTTTATGATGGAAACTCAAAATACTCTGAAAAAAAATCAGGCAGTGTGGAACATAGCACAAAATGAATAGTCCCAAGCCAAATTTTGTGGGGGAAGACAGGATTCTTCTGATATTACCCTGTAGATAGGTTTTAAAATAAGGCCAGAATTTAAGTGTGGTTTTTAAGCCATACTTTCGACTCAGAACAACAAAGAATCCCACAGATGTTACCCGTTCTGTCCTTCAGGATAGCTCAGATCTGACCCATCATTCACCATCGTTAGCTCTGTAGAAAGCAGCCTAGAAAGGTCATGTCCTAAACATCACCTCGGAATAACTGTCCCTGTCTCTTGCATTCCTGCTTATTGCTTTCCACAACAGGTATTTCCACCATTCCATCTGAATGGCCTGATCCCTTTCTGGAGATGGCACTGGAAAAAAGCCCAAGTAGATTTGGCTGTGCATGAGACAAGACAGAGACATGTCAATCAATACTAGGATTTCTAAACTCCAGTGGCTCAGGAGCAGAAGGATACATATCCTGTACTTTTCTGCCAGGTAAGGCACAATTTTCAGAGTTTATTAACCACAGTATGGCAGGATCATTCTTTCTCCAGGGCTGAATTAAGGCTGGAATGGCAGACCTTTCCATAGTTTGATGGCACAAATATTGTTATGTTGCAGCACTGCAGAATAAGGGATCTTGGAATTAAAATCAGGAACATTAGCCTGCCCCTGTGAACAGAGGAAAAAGCTAGTATGCTGGATGCAGGTGAAGGAAAGGCAGGACTAGGAAACCTGTTGTTGTGGCTTTGCCCCAGCCAGCAGTTGAGCACTGTGCAGCTGCACTCTGGTGGGAGACGGGAAAGGGAGGGGGGAAAAAAAACCCAAAAAAGCCAAACCTCATGGGTTGGGATAAGGATAGTTTGCTGGGACTGCAAAGAAAGGGAGAAATAAGAATAACAGGACTTATATAAAACTGACTATGCACAATGCACAATACAGTTGGTCACCAAACTACAGAAGTCAGGCTGTACAGCTCAGACCTGTCCTGAAGCCAGACTGCCCCCAAACCACACATCCTGCTGTGTGCTCCTCCCCCACCAGCCCCAACTTTATGTTGAGCACGACATAATGGTATGGAATAGCCCTTTGACCAGTTTGGGTCACCTGTCCTTGCTGTGTCCCTTCCCAGCTTCCTGAGTGCCCCCCACCTTCTCTTTAGCAGGGCAGTACGAAAAGCTGAAAAGTCCCTGACTGCTTGGCAACACCTAAAACACCCCTGTGTTATCAGCACTGCTCTCATCCTAACTCCCAAACACAGCACTGCACCAGCTGCTAGAAAGAAAATTAACTCTATCCTAGCTGAACCCAGGACACCAGTATACACTAGGCATATGAATGTTTCATGAACTGCTGTTTCTTTAACCCCTGCCTGTTTCTGTAACCACAGTCCTTGTCTCCTGGTGAGGCAGTCTAAAGCCTGGTAAATCTCAGGTCCCTTTATCGACCTAGCTAGAAATAAGATTAATAATCTCAGTCATATTCTGGGGACAGATGTTGACCTCTAAGCAGTTCCTGCTCTCTCAGGGTTTGGTATGATATGGTGGCTGCCTGAGTATTGTGTTCCTCCCTGGCATAGTTGAGCTGGTCTGCTAAATGCTGCATTCACTAGGCTGATACCCAGAACCCTCCTGCTCAGAAGCACTAAGGAAGCTACTGCAAATGGCATTTTGGTGTACACCTGTACCTTGGCATGTAGCATTGGTTATATAGCACGGAAGCAGATGTCCTCATGTAAGACATGTCCTGAGCTTGTTCCTCGGCTGCTTTGGCCAAATGCACTGGAGACTCTTCTGTCCTGAACCCCTGAGTGCACTCTCATATAGCAAAATTTTTATCTCTCTACGTCATTGTTCATTGGAAATGGACTTTACATTGATTGTGGCAAACAGCCAAAGCTCATCGACGTGACAGGCACTTAGTGAGCAAGAAGAATGGTGCTGAGAATTATGCAGATAAAAGTGGGGAGGAAGACAGGGGAGAAAATGGATGGGGAGATAGCATTTTGTACTTCAATAGAATAACTGCTTTGGTGTTCTGTCTCTACTTTCATATGTATCAGAGAACGGAGTTGTAACAGTGGTGAATCTGATGGAAGAGGGCAGAGAGGACTGAGTGGGCAGAGAACATTTTGACATATGGAAGCAGGTTGCCTGGCAAATGATGGCAAGGTAGGCTTCTGTAACAAGGCAAAGCACCTGGAGCAACCAGTTTGTATTACCCTGGACTCATAGAAGTTGTGCAGAATTGATTGTTGCAACCTGGTTCTGGCTTACTGCTGTTAACGTCAATGGGACCCTTTCTGGGAATGCCAGATGTCTATCCAAGCCAAACAGCAGATGGGAAGTGGATGCCGTATCTGTTGGTAGTTGGTTTGGGTATCTCTTGGACAAGCATCAATGATAGCCCATCACTGCACTTGTGATTGAAAGCAAAGGAGGAGTCTCGCTGAGGATTCCTCTGTGGTGTGGTGGTGTGAAAGCGCAGGAGATGGGACCTTACGTTATTACCCTGGCTGCTTCAGAAGCAAGTCCCCTTGTCTTCTTGTTGCTTTGGATGTAGTTTCATCAAAAAGCAATGCAAATCATTTTAGGAGTTCAAAAATATGTGGATCTAAATACTAAATAAGAGGTTTGATTCATGCTGAAATAAGGCCTAGAATTTGGATTTGGTACAAAACTCATTACCTGCTTGATGAGATTTTTGGTATCTTAACACAAATTCTTGTGATCTCATTTTCATCTTGTCAGACTGGAAACAAAAAAACCCAGTGATTTAATTAGCTTTGAATCTGATAAGGAAATTGCATGGTTTCAGATGTGGGTTCATTGTTTTGGCCTATGTCTGTCCTGGAACAAATGTATGAGTGGAAAGGATCTCCACAGGTACAGTTGAGTTGAAAAATCTCTTTACCATGCTGTCAGCATCAAAGAACTCTCCTCCTCATCTTCCTGCTTGAGCAATGTCACTGCTAAAGCTTTGCGAATTTGCTAATTTTTAACAGGAAAAAAAATTAAATGGAATAAATGACACCACAAAAAATTGGGCCCCTGACTAATGAAGCTGTATTTGTGTTTTTTTTTCTTGCAGTAACCTATGATGAAATGCACAAGAAAAGAAAAAAGTTTAAAAAAAACTGTAAATCCAACTCTGAGTTCATTAATGAAATCAGAAAACAGTTGTAATTTTTAATAGGAATTTTTATATACCATCATAGGCCTGGAGCTGTAAACTTTAAATCCTTAATTTAAATATAAGGCTGTTGTAGCCATTAGCCTGGTGTACAATCTCAGATAAATACTAAGGTAATTTGTTTGCCTCCTAGCATTTCTGAAGTAAACAGTGTATATTATTACAGCAAAAGTGAGCAATATGCTGTAAAGGAAACACAAGTATTACTGCATTGCAAAGATTCTTTCAGTTTATTTTCTTCCTAAGAAAAAATGGTTTATCTAAAAAAGAGGAAGTTAAATTATCACAGGTGTGAAAGTCTTCATGTGCAGATAAAACAACATTGAATACGTGTGTGAAGGTCATTATTACTGTATGTATGTTCAGCACACTGAGGTTCTACAGCCTGTATTATTTTACAAAGTAAGAGAAGGTAATCAGAGCTGTTCATTCTGGCCTTATAGTAAGTAAGGGTATTTGTGCATGCATGTTTAGTGGAAAGAAATTAAGAAGAGTATAATAGATGTTGTTTGTTTATTTATTTCTTCATTCCTTCACATTTTAATAGCTCTGAAATGAACATTCTTTCAGGCTCAGAACAGATTTACAGTTAACATATTTCCATTGCTATGTTGTTGCACTGTGGCTGTATGAATTTCTCTTTCCTCACTCAGATTTGGTATCACACCATCCTCCTGATTTCCCATTTTGCAAAGATGTATTTCATTACATTGTGACATTTTAATGTTAGTTTCCAGCATCTTACAATGACAGCAATTTCACTTGTTTTGCTTTCTGTGTGTATTTTCCTTTTAGTAATATTGTCTTCCATCATTTTCTGATATAAAGTCTCATATATTTGTGACAGCTAAATTGAATACAATTTCCTTGCAAAATGTCAGTGATGTTCTGGAGGTGGTGATGATCAGTTTATTTTGAAACAAAAGTCAATACTTGTGAATTTTTTAGCTGGTCTATGAGAGAACAGGTGCGTGCATTTGAAGTGATTAAATATCTTGTATTTTGCTGGAATGACACTAGATGGCCTTCCAAATACTTTTTTGTTCTTGCTCTATACCATATTATATGGAGTAGTATGGTATGCATAGATTTATATTACTTCATGACCTCTATTCTGCTTGATAAAAGATATGCTTAGGTACATACCTCTTCTAAACTAATTTTCAGTATACCATAGAACTACATTGCAACACTGTTTCAGTTGTCTTCTGAGATAGTTATTTATTGCTGTAGGTGGTAAGGTTGTTTTGTTTGTTTTTTTAAATCTTAAGGCAGTGCAGGTGAACAATTATTAGTGATTAATCTGTTGTGGATAGAGATAAATGATTTTCTGGAAGAGCAGTTTGATGAAAAATGTACAGTTTTGGTATTCTGAATTATATTGACAATAATATAAACAAAAAGAGATATTGTCAGCGCTTTTTTGAACATGAACTATTTCCTGTCAAAGTAACATTTAGGAACTAAAGGCACATGAAAATCAATCATCCACTTCCAGACACAATTGTTGTTATTGTTCATTGTTTCAGTGATGAAAATCCCCTATTGTTCTAATTTAGCTTGATCCAAAGTGCATGCCCCTCTCTCTGCTATTTGGACAAGCTCAATTTCACTATTAAAACCACCATGTGAATAAACATCCCACTTAGATTACCTGATCAATAAGGTGAAGATACTATTAAGCTGAAACAGGCAAGGTTCATCTAACCTAAAGGATTAAATTTGCCAACAGAATAATTAGTTTTTCTGTGCAACAAGTAATGTGCTTTACTTTGTAAATTTGAATTCCTATGTCTTCAAATTACCAAACATGGCTCGCAGTTTATCAAATTGCTCATTTCTCATGGTGATTATCTTGTCAGCATGCTAGCAGGACATCTTATTCCCATTTATTCTTTGTGGACTCTAATCCTTTAATATTTTTCTTATGGAGAGCTTCCACTGCTCAGTGCACTCTGCTTTTGATTGAGGACCAGGGCCGACTGCCGTTGAAGAAAGTGGAAAGTTTCCCACTGACTTGAGTTGAAATTGGATCAAGCCCATGGGAAGCTAATCAGCACAGGAAATATGCACATGCTTATCCTATTGCTGTTTATTTGTGTCTAAGTAAATGGAGTACCACCAAACTTGCAAATTAAGCTGCCTCTGAAAGTTTTCCTGCTTCTCATATATTGTCAGTATTGATTGACACCACATATAAGTAAATCAGTGGTGACATTAGACATGTGCAGTCAGTGCATGAAGCTCCACACTTAATTTGGCCCCATGCTGCTTGCCTTTTCATGTGAGCTAACATGACTGATGGCCCCATGGGTAGCAATTTGTGCCAGGCTACCATGTCTGGGTTCTATCTGAAATAAGGAGTTTTAGTATTCCAGTTATACAAGAATAGCAAGAAGATGACTAAGACAGGGAAGTAACTACAATTATTTACGTGTTCTTTTTGGGTTTTCTTTTTTTGTTTTGTTTTGTTTTGGTTGGTTGGTTTTATTTTTTTTTAAAATGAAACATAAAATGATAGCAGATTGAATCCCAATCTTAGATGATGTGGAGACATAAGGTGAAGATGATGCAATATTTTGCATCCTTTCTGATTCCTGGAATCTTCCAGTGGCAGCTATCAAATTCAAAGTGGAGGTCTGCTGAAATTCCAATTGACTGTGATACTGAAGAGACATGATCATGTCAGAAACTAGCTGTGTTGCTTTTATTAGCTCTTCATTGCTCAATACTTTGCTCATTTTTCTCTCTTTGCTGCTATTAGTTTTTAAGTGTGAGGTTTTGTGAAATGCTGTTAGAACGGAAAGATACTATGTAAAACAAGGTCTGCCAGAGACAGACCTTTAATATCTCATTTGTTTACAAAAAAGAACTGATTGTACTGGTGACCTGAATAAATTTGCTGGAGAATCTTATTCCTCATGCTCCTGTTCCTTGATTGGATCAAGAAGTCCAGACTAAGGTCCTAGGTCCTGGTTCTGACTCTGAATTTTTATTTATTTTGTATTCACAAAAAATTCATTTGAACCTTATGCTAGAGCTTGAAGATATTAACACAGTGTTTATGATGCACATCTGCAGAGAGAGAACTGATATTTTCATGGGCTCTGGAAACTCTGCAGGAAGAACAATGTTCCTGCACTCAGAAATCAGACTAAGAGTAAAATATATGAAGTGTGAAGAGGAAGGAGTGGGATAGAATGGCTGTATTTGTGAATGCTGCCAGTCAGCACATTATCAGTAGCACAACAAAGTGCTGACTGCTGTAGGACACCTGTAAGAAGGATATACTGCATATAGCTTCCTGATGACAGATACTGCATTTCAGGCTAAAAACAGAACCTATGAAAAGTCAGAACAGTCCCCTTCCAAGAACTGACAATGTGGTCTCAATAATGGTTTCTCAAGCTAAAGGCAGATTTCTTACTGAGTTCTATCACACTAAGCACAGAACAAAGATATGATGAACACTGTAGACTTGAAAGCAAGTTGTACTTTGTGCTCTTGTCTTTTTGTTTGAATTTGTGAGTAATTATTGTGAGGAAACTTTCATATATCAACATTACAATTTTTGATTGAGAACTTTACAATCTAAAATTCTGTTTTGAAAAAGTCCATTGAGATATTTACCATGTAAACTCACTCTTTACAGTGACTTGAAACTCTCACGTCATAGCAAACCCAGCAGCAACACTTCAAACTCCTCTTGATTGCTTCTAAACTCACCTATTTTTGGGCACATTTTGCTATCTTCTTGCCCCTCTGACCTAAGGCATGTGGCCTGGTTGCTACTCACCTACATCAGTGTGCTGTTCTGCAAGCAGATACCAGCTTGTTTGCCCATGCTTTGCACATGTACAAACGAAGTGACATCATGTTTGTCTGCCTAAGTATGTGTATACTTTGCTCTTGAAGCCCTTCCCATCCGTTATACCTTTAGGCCTATGTGCCTCATGCACTTGCTAGTCTTTTTCTTCTAGAAGACTACAACAGTGATTAATTAAAGTGATTCCAAGATAAAATGTTCAAAACAAAATATTATTTATTCATCCAAGAAATTCTGTAACAGGGAGCAAAGGGATAAAACAAAACAAGAGCAATTCACATGGGTTTACCTTTATGAAAGTCTCTTTTTTCTTTTTTTTCTTCTTTTTTTTTCACCTCCCCGCAAGATTTTCTTAATTTGAGTCAGCACTGTCAGCTCCATCCTTGGCCTGGGAAAGACAGCCTGCTTATTACAATTTGTGTCTCTCTGTCAAAGACTCATCTCCAGGTATTGCTGAAGCTGTATGAAAACTGTTCTCTTCCAGAGACCCTCTATATAGGTTTTGGGGTGGTTTTTTGGTTGTTATTTCTTGATCCTTTTGTTACTGGACTCAGGGATGAGAATGGTCTACTTTGTTGTCCACATGGCAGTGTATACATGGCTCACACTGTTAATCACCTCTTGGAACTTTTGCAGTTAAACAAGCTACAGTGAAGTTACTAAATTCCAGAGTTGAAAAACAACTGCAGAGGACAGAGGCTGACACTGTAACACTTTAATAAATATACATATATTTCCCAGATCTAGTAAACATAACAAGTTTTAAATTTTACATTGGTATTGAATGCTCTTGTTCATCAGCCATGTCAGAACTCATCCCTGGCCTGATGCTGTCTTCTGCAGTGGGAGTGGTCAGTTTGCTCCCTCCCTTTCTTTCTCTTCCTTTCAGTAGAGATTTTAAACAAAGGTGTCTTGGTGTGTGTGATTATTTGTGGCATGTTCTCCTATGCAGTTTTGGATGGTCCACTCTTTGTAGT
The DNA here is from genome assembly GCF_964237585.1 of Gallinula chloropus. NCBI lineage: Eukaryota > Metazoa > Chordata > Aves > Gruiformes > Rallidae > Gallinula > Gallinula chloropus. The sequence continues at coordinate 104,184,093 of NC_140087.1, forward strand.
ATTCTTCCATTAGCTTAATAATTTTATATAGAGGGATGCATCGATCTCTAGCAAGAGCTTTATTTCAGATACACTTGGTGAAGAATGATTGTGGTAATGCTGCATCCAACCAGATCATCCAGTGTAGCACTATGTTAAAAGAGTGGTCTGAAACAATGGAAAAACCTGTTATGTCCTGTTATATTACACCTATATATAAATTTATACTTGTTGGCTGTCTGGTTATTTCCCTTCATACGTTGCCAGCAAATCCCTGTGAGTAGTGATTATGCTTAGATGGGCAGTCAGAGACTTTAGCACCAAGAAGGACAGCAGCAAACTGATGAATGGAACTGTATGTATCAGCCACAAATGAAACAGGCAGAAAACCTGTCCTTCCTGCAGTGAGGCTACTTCTGCTCTATTGTTGAAGTACTACTGCTATAAGCAGTAGGACTACTTGTGAGCTAGTGGGTAGAGCGTGGCAGGGATTGTTACCTGCCCCTAAGATCAAGCATTGTGGTTAAAGTCTTTTCTGCCCTAGAACAGGGTGAATTAATCTATTCTGCCACCTGTGTGCATTCCTCTGATGAGCCCTTTGACCCTGCTGTTTACAAGCTATTCGTGAGAGCCCAGCATGGCATGTGCTGTATCTACATGAGGAAACCTGATAGCAAACACTATGAATGTCTGTAAAATAAGGCTCAAATCTGTGACTTAAACACTGTTTACTATACTGTGGATGACCTAGAGACCTTCAATATCAAGCTTACTTGAATTAGAGAGATGGAACAGCTTGGTAAAGCCCTGCCAGGAAGGGTCCCAGCTCTAGCACTTGTCACCCACCATGCTGTGCATTATCCTAGCAGCCCTGTCCAGAAAGGTGCTCCCAGCTCAGCCGGACGGGAGTAAAAGTGGGGAGATTGCTGTGTTCTGCTGTCTGTGTGATCGAATGGGATTTTATCACTTTTGAGCAGCATCTTAGCAACAGTGTATTGTCTTTCCTATCCCAAACACTGAACTCCATCACTGGAAAGCCTCTGTGTTCTGTATAAAAACTGTGGTGAATTGTAGAATAAACAATGGGGGGGGGGGGGGAAGAAATGCTGCCACTGATAAAGTACAGCTTTAATAGTGGGGATATTTTTGTATATGTTTAAACTGATTACTTTAGGATCTAATTAGAACATCTGAGTGTATTTAAAAAAATACATAACTTCAGAGTATTTTTAAAGTAGCTAAAAGAGCCATCACACAGGGAAGAAAATAAACAGATGGAACCTAAAACAAAACATCAAAGTTGTCACTAAATCTGTTACTGCTTTCAGTACACCCCTTTGAGTGTTCAATATGTCGATTCAGGTATTAAGCATATCAGGTATTTAACATCCCCTTAAGCATAAGTAAAATGCAATTAATAGTTTGAAAATCTTTTATTACTATGCTATTTCAACATAAATGTACACTCCTCCTGTATTTCTTAGGTCTTGCACCCTCATCAGTATTTCTTGCAGTAGTGCAGAAAATTCTCTTAGAATTATTGGATTCATTTACATTAAAATGTAGCAATTTCTCTTTAAGTCTGTCTTCTGATTTCTCTGTTACTTGTGTCTATATATTTATCTTGTGTCTTGCTTTAAACAACAGCTAGTTCTGTGCAGTTCAAATGTTACTCCAAATTGCCTTTGTGTTTTAAAGATGTTTATATCTGAGACTGGCTCAATACTGTTTATTATCTTTTAGCACAATAGGAATTAGAAGCAATTAAGCAATCTTTAGTTGTCTGCAGTGAAATGAAGGTGTCCCTTTAACACTGAGGAAAAGATACTTGCACAACTAGCATGGGAAAGCCAGTCTATACAGTCAGAATCTCTGCTGTATGTAGCAGAATGGTCCCTTGCTGGAAATAGTCCCTGGTTCACACAATCAAATTGTGTCCATGAATTATTTGGGTGAGTGCATGTCAGCACAGATCAAAAGTCTGGTAGCAGCTGTTTAACAGCAAAGAAAATCAAATTACAGTGATTGGGATGGTTCTCCAGCACTATTTAATTTTGTACTATACAAGTAACCTGACGTTATCATTCCTTTCCACACAGGTGTGCCACAATAAAAGGTGATAGTAATTTTATCATGTTAAAAAGAGGGTAAAATTAGGACAGGTATTCTTTCATGTTCTTATGCAGTGGAAAATGTATGGCATCTTTTCTGCACACAGGTAGTCATATGGGCTGAAATGCACCCATAGAAGAGGTTCCTTTTCCATTACATTTCTGTGCTCTCGAATACCTATTTCAGATTGATAACACAATGCTCTGAAATGTCACTCTGCTTGATAGGCATTGCCAATATACAATATGATTTTTAAAGCCTTTTTAAAAACTGTATCTGTTTTCTGATACGTGAAGGACCTGTTTTTCATAAAGATCTGATTTTTTTCCCCCATCCTCTCCGATGCTTTATTACAAGCACATTTAATTTTTTATAATGCTGTTTCTGAAATACCTGTACTTTACTAGATTCTTTTGTTTCTGAAACACTCAGCTGAGAATGCATTTTGTTTTCTTCCATCACTGCTGTCAATCTCTGATCTTTCAGCTTTTTATGTATTTAATAAGTGTGTTGATACATATATATTTAAAGACAAGTACTGTTTTGCAATAAATTTTCAGAAGTTATGTAGAGAAGTTTAGAATATAATATACTATTGTTGGAAGGGACCTACAAAGATCTTCTAGTCCAACTGCCTGACCACTTCAGGGCTAAGCACATTGACCAAATGCCTCTTAAACACTGACAGGCTTGAGACATATTTCTTTCTATACCCACAGATCCCTTTCTGCAGGGCTGCTCTCCAGTCACTGTTCTCACAATTTATACTTGTGCCTGACATTGCTCTGTTCTAGGTGCACAATCTGGTGTTTTGACTTGCTAAATTCCGTCCCACTAATCATAGCTTGATGCTCCAATCTATTTAGATCCCTGTGCCGGTAGTCTTATTCCTCAAGAGATTCAACAGCACCTTACAGTTTGGTATCAAGCAAGCTTGTTCATGGTGCATCTAAATCCTGTATCCAGATTGTTGATAAATATGTTGAACAGACCTAGCCCTAGAATTGAGCCTTGAGGAACACTGCTGGTGACTGGTTGCCAGCTAGATGTAGCCCTATTCACTATAACCCTTTGAGGCTTGCCCCATCAGCCAGTTCTTCACCTAGTGCACCGTAAACCTGCTCATCCCACAGCTGGACAAATTGTCCAGTAAGATGTTGTGAGGCACAGTATCAAAAGCCTTACTAAAATCTGGAGAAAGTACGTCCACTACCTTCTCTCATTGTCCACAAGGTGTGTGATGCTATTATAAAAGGATATAAAATTAGTTAAACAGGACTTCCTTTTTCTGAACCCGTGTTCACTGTGCCTGATTGTTGCACTGCTCTTTAAATGCCTTTCAGCAGTATGTAGTGTAATCTCAATAATTTTTCCAGGAACTGACATCAGACCAACAGGTCTGTAGTTCACCAGAGTAGACGTGTAGTTCTCTCATGCCCTTTTTGTAAATTAAATTAACATTGGCTAGTTTCCAGTCAGCTGGGACATCCTCAGACTCCCAAGAGCTTTAGTGGATGGTAGAGAGAAAGGCTGCCATAATATCTGCTAGCTTATTCAGAGCTCTGGGATGAGATCCACCAGATCCCTTGGACAGAAGTTCAACATTCAGAGTTAGTCCCTTACAACTTTAGTGTCCACAAACAGAAAGTCCCTATTCCCACATTTGTCTTCTGACTCAGAGGTCCAGACAGTCCAAGGTCTATCAGTATTATTTAAGCTTGAGACAAAAAAATTAATGCCTCCATTTTTATTTCATCCCTATTAGTCAGATGACCTTTTTCAACAAGTATTGGTTCAATGTTTTCTTTAAAACTCTCTTGCTATTAACATACTTTAAAAAGCCATTCTTATCTGAAACAACACTGTCCCAAGTTGCCACTCTAATTGAGCTTTGGCTTTTCATTTCTTCTCCCTGCATAATTGAACCATAGATCTGTATTCTTCCTGTGAAGCCTGACCTTGCTTCCAGACATCATCCTATTTCTTTTTCTTTTTGAGCTCCACAAGGACTTTAAAAGGGTAGATAAGGGCAGGACATAGGGGAATGGCTTAAAGCTAAAGGAGGGAAGATTTAGATTAGATATTAGGGGGAAGTCTTTTACAGAGAGAGTGGTAAGGTGCTGGAACAGGCTGCCCAGAGTGGTGGTGGATGCCCCATCTCTGGAGGTGTTCAAGGCCAGGTTAGATGGGGTCCTGGGCAACCTTGTGTAGATCCAGGCCTGGAGGTTGGTGGCCCTGCCTGTGGCAGGGCAGTTGGAGCTCTATGATCCTTGAGGTCCTTTCCAACCCAGACTATTCTATGATTCTATGACTTTCCTGTTCAGCCAAACTGGTCTTCTGCCCTGCTTGCTTGACTTAAAACACATTGGAATCATCTACTCTGTGCTTTTCAAAGGTGATTCTTAAAGACTAATCAACACTTCTGGACTCCTAAGCCCTCAAAATCAGATTCCCAGGGTAATCACCTAAACAGTTAATTAGGGAGAAATGCTCTTATGCTACCTAGACTGAAACTCCCTCCTCCTTGATTTTCTTGAATGATTTTCTTTAGAAAGGTCTACAGCATTTTTTGCAGAGTGCTGATCACTACAACTCTTGTTGCTGGCTCTCCAAATGTGTGACAGAGCTCACCAGCCCTGGCACTAGCAGTATGCAAACATAATTAGACGTCATCTGTATAATCATTTTAGTATGCTGCTAGAGCCAGAGCTGCTGTACTCTACTACACTAAGAGGCTTCTGATCTGATGACACTAAGATAGAAAATTCATTGCATCTCTTGAGACTTTGTACCATTCCTTAACCACTTTCATTGTTAAAAATATGCACCTTGTTTCCAATTTAAATTAATTTATTTTGACTCTTAGTCATTGCCATTTTTAATGTTGCTTAAGTATTTCAATGTCAGGAATTCGTGTACTTCAACACTGTAACCGTGTATCCTCTTGTTTTTGTTCTGTTATTTTTTTTTAATGTGTTTTTAAGTTAATAATACACTGAGCTCATTCAATTTTTGTGTGGTATTTACTTCAAACCTCAAATAATTTTGAAGCCATTTGAGAAATATTTTTAAGATTCTTTATACATGGGGATTTGGAAACTTGAGTGGTATATTCAGACATTAAATGACTTATTATCTTTTTCCTTGTTTATAGATAAATGCAGAGGAATTATACACATTGTGGAGATGAGTACCTTACTCATTATCGATATCAAAGTCAGATTTTCATAAGAATATTTCTATTTTACATAAATGATTTAGAGTCATACATCTGTATCTAAGACTGAGTGGTCTTGAGGCTAGGTCATTGAAAAAGTTTTTCCATGTAAAATTGCTCATTTTCTGTCAAGAACACCTCTTGTAGTATCTCTTGAAGTCAGCATGACTGAAAAGTAAGACATATAGCAGGTATACCTGTGTATGTTAAGACAACAAAAAACCTGATTTAGCAGCTACAGACCTGTTAATATGACCTTAATAATACACAATATTTTTGAACAGTTACAGGAGTGAGGAAGACCCTGAGATGTGGAAATAAATAAAAATGAGGTAAGATACTACATGGTTTTACCAAATGCAAAATGTGCGAGGTTAGTGATACTTTCCTAAGAGAAGATAACTGATTTTCCAGACAAGTGAACTGCAGCACACCTCATCTATCTAGAATACAATGCAGTCTTTTAATATAGTGCCTCATGAGAGGTTATTAGTTCAAAAGCAGAAGCTGAGGATTAATATAAATACTATTATGTGGGTAAAGATCTGGATAAAAAAATGCTATGCTGGGTGAAGCTGAAAGGGAAACTGTTGGGTTGGAAGGAAGTCATTACATAGAAATTTCTTGCAGATCCATCTTCAGACCATTTTGTTTAATATTACCATAAATAAAACAGGCAGAAGTAGACACATGCTAGTAAAAATGACTAAGGTCACAAAATAACCTTAACAGAAAGAATCAGAATATAATCTGGTAAGAAAACTGAATGACCATGAGAACTGAGAGTAATAGCATTATTAGGAAAGAGTATTAATAGCATGGGGAATGTGGTCATGAATTAGGGACTGGAAGTTATCTATACAAGAGAGGAAATAAAATGTGTGCATATATGTGGTCATGAAAAGAGCAAATGCTATTTGAGCATGTTTTGAGCAAAGCAGGTAGAAAAATCCTTGTCTCATAAGGCCTCTGAGCCTTGATGCGAAGGCTTGAGAAAGATATATTTATAAAGAAATGGTGGAAAGAAAGATTGCAAAGTGTCTGGAAACTATTATTTGAAGAGAGGCTGGAAAGGAGGCTCACTTGCTTAGTCTTACAAAATGGAGTTGAAAAGGTATGATTAATCACCAGTGTGGGGAAGGGGCAAGATGTATTTGAGGTAAATTACTGTTGGCACAAGGACATAAATTAATTTAAGAGGGAAATTAGAACAAACCTCGGATTTTCCTGAACTGTGAATGCTGTGAAAATTTGGAACAGCCTTCTAGCAGTAAGGCAGCAGAATCTTTATTTGATTCTGGGGAACTGTAGCAATTTATTAAAAAGATTCTCTTGTAGATTGCCTTCATCAACAGACGATTAGAGCTGATGAACCAGGGGGCCTTTTGAGCATGGTGGCCTTCCATTTTGGTGCATATTGCCCGAATTTTCAGAACAGCATAACATTTGACATACTTTGCACACTCTTCTCGGGAAATGTTGTCGCTCTGATAATGACTCCAGTGCTCTTCATAGAATTATGCTCAAAGTTAGATGCTCAAACTCTCACAGCAAGTTTGCTGCAGAGCTAGATAGAACTGAAAGCCTAGATGCTGCAGAACTGAAGTCCTACATGACATAAACATACAACCAACATCACATCTTTGCATTTACATTTCAGTCTCAATTTATCCATCACACAACTTCTTTTCTGGCAATAATCTAAATGAAAGACCAAGAGGGTTTGGGGTTTGTCTACTACTGCTATGTCAGAAAACCACAGTACAGAAATTACACAAAATACATAACTTGTTATTGAAACCCAAATGGGTATTGGTTTACAGTCTGTTTGGGAATTGTTTTTTCCTGTTGTTGCAATAGGCATTTTGTTTTCAACACTTCTAATAGAGAGAAACATGCATCCAATTTTGGTGAACCTTTGTATTGCCTGAAGAAGAACTGAAGTTATCTAATAAGTATGCAAATACTTCAAGGCTTCTTATTAATTGTGTTTAAACCATCTGTTCCTGTAAGGAAAACTTGAATAGTTAAGCATGTAGCAGAATATGAACGTGTGCACAGCAGTGTTCAGTAATAGACGTGTTTTAGTGAATCTGTTTTATTACTGTCAGTAATGCTCTGGCTTTGTATTTTTTAATTACTTTATTAAAAAAAAAATTGAGTTAATGTTATGATGAAATAGGCAAAAATACACTCAGTTACTCTTCCATATGGTATGAATGGTCTTTCAAGAGCCACCTCTGAAACTGGTATAGGGGCTCCAACCACCAACAACTGCAGTCCATAAACTACTGCTGCATAATGATGTGGAATGAGTTCAAGGGAAGGGAAAATACACCTACACTGTTCTTCAATGCCTTCTTTAAGTATAGACTGTTGGAAATTTACTGGACTGTGATGGTTGAGTACAACTTTTTGTGTAGGAATGAACAGGAATGAAATAGTAGGGTTTAATTTCATCATATCATATGCGGTTTTGAAGAGATATTTACTTGAAAATACCCAAGGAGTGTAAACCTATTTAAATTTTGAAAACAGGTTGGCAATTAATTTAGTGAAAAATCCTATGTTGTTTGTCCTAGGTACATTAAATACATTTATTACAAAATACCTCGAACTGTGTATGTAGATGAATATAGTACTGTTCAATTTCCAGGATTTTCTTTTATCATTTTCCATTTTTCCACATTCTATATGTTTTGCTTGTACTGTAGATACTGTAGATTGCATGCTCACTTGCTCTACGGTTTTGTTCTTATAGCATCTAATGTACCAGGTATCCCAGTGATTATTGCACCATGGATTTACAATATCCTTGAAAAGGATATTCAGTATCCCATGTTCTTTACTAGTAAATAGTCTGTTTTTACCCTCTGGATTTTTTGGGTCTTGTTGGGGTTTTTTGGGGCTGTTGGGGTTTGGGATTTTTTGTTGGGTTTTTTGGGTTTGGTTTTTGGTTGGGGTTTTTTTTTGGTGTGGTTTTTTTTTTCTATGGGAAAACATTTCCATCTTGCAACGTAGCAATTATAAGCACCAAAGTTTTCATGTGAAGAAGTTTTTAATTGATCTAGATTAGTAATCTTCAGCAGTTATCTAGAGAAAATCATTCCCCATACTTCATGTGCTCATTAAAATCTATTTGTGTTTTATAACATTAGCTTGAAAATACCTGCAACAAGAGCTCAGGTGACTTCATATCATTAACATCTCATACCATTGTATTCCTATTTGAAGTGCACAGAATCAGTTTGACTCCTGTTGAAGAGCAAGCTGGAAGGTGGGCTGCATAGGCATTGCCTTCAGGTTGAGGTTCCTGGGACTGCAAAACCTAATAACCCCAAAACATTCCCCATAAGGCTGCTGTCCTCACATTGCAGCTTGAAATGTCCCTTCTTGATACTTAAAAAAAAATAGAAAAAATAGAAAAATAGTCACAGATAATTATGTACACTAGAGGGGAAAAGGCCAGGACCTGTGTTCTGGACATGAGTTAACTTGCACCTATAGAACTAAATTCTGTTCTCTTTCCTCCTCCCCAAATGAGTAAACACTTTAAATTAGCAGTTGTGAGAATTGGTCACGGGCATCTGTGGCCTTTAACTGGCCCCTAGCTCTTCTTAAGCACTGAGGTGCACACTAATGCTGCTTGGCCTCAGCCAAAATCATACTCAGGGGCAACTGTGACCCATGTTCACACCTGAGCCCTTACTGTGTTTATTTTGCTTTTAAAAATAATTGGAGCATGGACACTGTCCCAGAGAGAAGGGTAGCTTTTTCTGGAAGCACCTAGAATCTTAACTGTGAGCTGTGTGTCAGGTCAGACCCTCATCCTTGGTCCTCACCTAAGCTACACTGCCCATGGACCTCACTGATCCTGACCATGACTTAACTCATTGACTGTATCTCAGACTTTCTTGTCATCGTCACTATGAACCTCTCTGGAGATCACTGGGCTCTTCACTGACCCTTGTGACCATTACTGAATTGCTCTTCTCACTTCATTCGGGGGCTGTAGGTAAGTGAGGACATTGCCGAATCAGACTGGCTTTCATACTGCCTTCTGGCTCTCTTGCCTTAAGGATGAGTCTGTCCCTGACAGTCTGTCCTTCCTCTCCTTTTTCCCAGCCTGTAGCGAGCTCCTCATCTTTTTGAAAGCAAAGGTTGATTTTGCTCCAAAATCAAGAAGCCTGACATTAACAGCTACAGGAAATGTATGTCCTAATACTATGCTTGTCCTTTGCATAGTTGTTTAGGAAAAACAAACTATCTTATATTCAGATCACAAAGTTATTTGTCATAACAATTTGTTCTAAAGCTGCTGCAGTATTGGAGCTACAGTTGGGAGATATGAAGTATTTATTCATTTATGAATTTTAGTCTTCATTGGTCAATATACTTCAACTACAGAGCTGTTACTTCCATTTTCAAGATCTTGCCCAAATTAAGCGTTGCCAGTGCTGCTGTTGGAGAATTGGGAGAACTTCTGCTTTACGGTTCCAACTCTACTAATTGTAAAGAATTAAGCAGTTTTCCAAGTCAGATTTCATGCTCAGTAGCAATGATGTAAGCAAAACAATGAAGAAAATAGTTTAGTCTTTGTATATAGTTTCTATTTTATGATGGTAAAAATAGAAGCTGATGGATGAGATTCAGAAGTTATAATTAAGCAAAGTAATAGAAGGAACCACATGGTTCCTTCCCAAAACTCAAAACGTGCTTTGGCATGGAAGATGAACAGAAATATGCTGTATGTCATAATTTATTGGTCATTGAAATTTATTATGATTAATGAGCAAAGCAAGAAGATCAATGTGATTGCTAGTTATTAGAAATAGGTAAAAGGAGTTTTATTATGGCAATACAAGATCCTCAGACTTATGGTAACTGGAAGAATTATATTGCTTAAATACTCAGTGTCTGCAGCCTTTTTTCTCTCACTCCAAAGAGCAGAAACGCCGAAAAAAATTGAATAGGTATTTTGTGGACAATGTGAAATAAGATTATGATGAATTAATTATATTTGATGTAGGCTATTAAAAAAAAACAAAAACAACCCCTCAGTTTTATTCATATTCACAGTATTGTCGACAACCTTAGGATTTAATAAAGAATATGCTTTCTTCACAGGACCAAGATGATCTCTGGTTAAAATTAGCATGGTGCAGTCTGGAGGATTTTTGTCCTCTACTTTTTATCTGCACTTATGTGTGGTAGTGAGTATTATGGGAATAGCACTTAGTTGGTAAATAGACAAAGGCAACTTCTAACTCCCTAAATTTGGCTGAATATCATGGGATTAAGGAATTCCCAGGGCATTTTCAAATTTACTGCTATGAGAAATCTGGAGTTATATATGTTGAAAGAAAACATACTCACAACATAAGAATCATTACAATATTTTCTTTTGGGAAAGCAATAACTTTTTAATTATTAATTTAAAAAAACCCTTTATTTCAGGGGCTTATATTTGTAAAAAATGTTTTGAGCATAATATAACAATAATACTAGACTCGACCAAATGTCCTTCTAGATATTGTTGTGTTTCCCATAGTTTTATACCCTTTCCTTAGGAAGATGATGAACATAGAGAAAGCTTAAGAATTACTGTGACATATATAAAAGTCAAACTTTCAGTTTATGGCCCTGAGACTTCAGGAGTTTCACATGATGCTTCTTTAGTAGTCCTCAGTAGATTTTCTATCCCTGAAATAAATATTTAGTATTTATAGAAATAGTTGTTAGTATGCTGCAAGTTAATTCAGCATTGCGTGAAATGCCCACTCATTGGTTTTTGAACTTTTTTCCTGTTAATTTCATTTGATGTTTCCTAGTTTTTTATTGGAAGAAACAGGAAACATTTACTTCTTTCTCTCCTTCTACTTGTCGTTCAGTGTTTTATGGTCTTCTATCACAGTGTCTCTCAGCATCAAGAAACCTATCTATTCCTCATATGGAAGTTCTTCCTTTTTGATGGAAAGAGCTGAAATTGTCTGTAGTCAAGATGTAGACACACCATGTAACACTGGCATATTAATGATTTCTGTTTCACTCTCTTTTTCCTATTGCTTACTTGACAGCTGTTTAGCTGTCATGTTCATGCATCTTAGTCTCAAGATCTCATTCCTGATTGGCAATATTCAATTCCTTTTATATGCAAAGTTAAGATATATTTCTTCATGTACTTATATAAATTCATTTTGGATTACGTTCATTATTTTGTCATCCAGTCACTCATATTAAGTACTTTTTCATCATGTTCCTTGCATTTATTGTGTTTAAGCACTTAGTTTCATTGACAAATTTGGCCTCAAGTGTAACCAAAAGTGGTTACACTTTTTTGGATCATTCGTGGATTTGTAGAGTAGCATCAATAAAATTCTAATTAATATTATTGTGCATACATCATGCTATGTGGGGAATTTCTTTCCTATTATATAGCAGCTCCCTTCAGAAGTGTGGGGTGGGAGGGACAGGGACTCAACTGTTTTGGAATCCAGATGCTTTCTGTCTCCATGCCATTGACTCTTTGAAAGAAGTCAAGTAAATTGCTGAGGTGTAACTTTTGTAAAAAAAAAAAAACAACAGTTATAATTTTCCCCTCTTTTTGCCATATTATCCATGCTTATTAATTCTATTTTTATTATAATGTCACCTAAATTGGCTTACCAGCTACAGATTGTCCTGAAACTCTTTAGAGATTGATTGAATTACTTGCCATCCTGGCGTCTGAAGTCAAAGCAGTTTTAGAGAAGTTGCACGTTACAGTTTAAATACTTAATCCTGGAATTCCTACATCTGGAGGTAGTTACATTTTTTTTTAATTTTATTTTCTATTCTGCTCTTCCGCTGAATCATCAGCTTCAATCAGACTCTCTGATGAATCCTATATATGTTATTTCACCAATAGAAACAGTAAATCTGAATCAGTCATCAATAGCCAGCCAACTCTGTGAGTTTTCTGCAGTAATTTGCTGTTAGAATGAAAATAATTATTTGAATCTTATTATCATGTTAACATTTTTCTAACATCCCCCAGAGTAGAGGGATAAAAAGTAGAAGAAGCAGTTATTCTTTCCGGATATGCTATAATGGTCGTAGCATGTCTTAGCCTAAGACTTTATGAAATATTTAAATCTGTGCCCATGGGCTCTGGTGGTGCAATTCTTTCCGATAGAATAATACTGCTACAAATCCTAACCTGGAGCACTGTGACATGAAAACATATGCTCTTGTTATTTTTCCTGTACATGGCCAGATGCAAAATGTGCAGATTTAGAACTTGTTTACAAATCCTTACTGAATACAAAGTAGATCAACATCCAACACTTGAAACTCTGGGTTTTCAAAACATAGGGCATGCAAAACTTGTACTACTTCGAAATAACTTTCTTCTTTGGCCAGAAGAGAGCTGTGACAAATGAAATACTTGAGTAAATCCCATACTGGTGTCAGTGTAATGAAAAGAATGTGCTGACCATCATGTGGGCATGATGTTGGCAAAATGACACTCTTACTCTCTTCCAATATTTGTTAAATTCTTTTTGGCTTTCATTTGTCTTCGGTCACCTAAACTGGCCAGTTGTGACTTTTACATGTGGATAAATAGTTTATCTATTTCTGTCTGGCAATATTTAGATTTTTTTCTAAATCTATTTTTGATAAAACACCAAAGCGAGATGTGTGCTTTCAAAACTTGAAATTATTCAGATCTATGAAATGTCCATTGAGTTAGGTGAATTCTTGCTTTTGATTTCTATTTGTGTATTTCACAGCGTCATTTAAGAGCATTTTCCCCTATGAGTGAATGGCCATAAGCTGACAGGTATCTTTTATCCAGAAGTTGAAATGCTGCATTAATCTTACAAAAGCAGGTTGTAACAACAATAATAACTACAGCTTACAATTATACTGCATTGTGCTCTGTTACAAGTCCAAATAGAACAAGTCTAGTCCTAGAAGAAAATATACATGATATATTTAAAATACGTAATGTATGATATGACAAATATGTTACACCTGGCAGTAAGTTTATGCCTAATATCTCTCCCTGTGTATTTGTATAGGTGCACCACAACAGACAAAAGAAGCGTGGAAAAGCCGAAGACCATATGGAGAGACAAGCCACCAGAAGCAAAAACTGCATTTTTGGCTTCTCAGCTACTGCTGACCCAATGACCCAATTTATTTTAGTTGAAATGTTATACTGGTTGGCTGATTCTGCTTTACAGATCTCTTCTTGAGTTAAGAAGTGCTGTAATTTGGAAAGAGTTTTACCTCCTTCGTTAAAGTAAACCAGCAGTATTGCTTCATGAAGACAGAATAGAAATTAGAGAATTAGAAAATCTGCATCATTGTCTGGCAATTTTTGATGGCTGTTTAGCTTGTGAAAAGCTACATGTTATTGGAAAGTGACTTTATTGCCTTTCCATGATTTTCATTTTTTTGCTTCACCCAGTGGGATTCATTTGCCTTGCTCACAGAATTACAGACAGGCTTTCCTTTTTCCAGTGCCTTTCTTAAACACAATAGTTATAATGCAGCTAAACATTTCCTTTCTGACAGCCTCTTCAAGTATGTGGATAAAACTTTAAATGGGACTCAAACATGTCTGAGTTTAACTTCATCAACTGGACTGCACCAAGTGATAAGGATCTAAGATAGTTGAACCGGTGACCACTGGGATCAATGAATATTCTCCATTTTCCTAGTCCTGCCTGGTTTACCATCTAGCAAAAAGAGGCTGCATGCTTTTTCTAGAAAAACCAAAAATTCTGGCAGGCATGGTGCAAGAAACACTTCCCCAGAGCTGCAATTACATGCCAGCATGTAATAGACAGCACTTGTTCGAGGAGCTCTCAGGGTACCAGAGGCATAGTATCTTGCCCATGACTGCCTTCTGAGGCCAAATTAAACATTTTTTTGGCAAATATTCTTCAGTGAGATGGTGGAATCTCATGGAAGTAGCCTAGGAATGCTTCAGGAGTATCTGGTAGGTACGTGGAAAAAGTGTTCCCTCTGCCTGGCAGGAGACATTGTTGCTGCTTTCAGCTGAATTATCATTTCAGCATGCTTGTTCTTCAAATACTCAACCAGTAACTGCTTCAAGTGCAGTCATTTAACTTTTTTTTAAAAAAGTTTGCTTGAATAATAGCTTTACTTTATGTGAATAAATTCAATTGATTATAGGAAATGTAGTTCTTAATGTAGGTCATGGATTGCACAACATTGTAAGTAGGCTACTTTGTAAAAAGGGGAGCAATTATAATGTAAATACATGTTTAATTAATGCTATTGATTTTTAAAAAAAGATAGTCAAGTTAATTTTCTCCAGGAGCTGCATCTGGGATCCCCTCATGAATCCACATCTTGTGATCCCAACATCCTCAAGCTCATCCCTGGCTTGAGCACTGATCTGGGCAGGGCTGTGCCCAGCTCTGTCTCTGTCATCCCGACTGGACTCCCTGGAGCATCCCAAGGTTGATGATGGAGGTAGTCTTGGCTCCATGTTTGTCTCGTCTTCTTTCTGGCCCTGTGTCCTGGATAGATCTCAGACTGGTCTTATGGGCAGCCTTATCCTCTATATCCTGCCCTGCATCCTGCTGCTCCTAACTCCCAAAATTGGACCCTCTATCTGCCTCATCACCTCTCCTTGTATGACATTGTCAGTGGAACCTACTTTTGCCACCAGTGTGGTCCTGCAGGACTGCACCCTGGTCATGGAGGGCACTTCATGGTCTGTGCTGTGATCACCCTCTGCTCCTGCCTCTTTCTTGGGCCCAGCCCCACTATACCAATCCTTGACTGAGGGGCTAATGTCTAAGATACCTTTTCTCTTCAAGGCAAATCCATTTATACATGATGAAACAGTCATAAGAGACTTTGTTTGCTGTAAATATCAGATAGTCCCAATCTTTTTTACTGTTGCAGGTTTCACAGAATTCACAGATTCACAGAATTTTAGGGTTTGGAAGGGACATCTGGAGATCATTGAGCCCAACCCCCCCGCCAAAGCAGGTTCCCTAGGGCAGATCCACACAGATAGGCATCCAGACGGGTCTTGAATATCTCCAGAGAAGGAAACTCCACAACCCTCCTGGGCACGCTGTCCCAGGGCTCTGTCACCCTCACTTTGAAAAAGTTCTCCATATTGGTGTGGAACTTCCTGTGCTCCAACTGGAAGCCATTGGCCTTTGTCCTGTCCCCACAGACAACTGAAAAGAGACGGATAACAAATTTTGGGATATCAAATTTGAAGAAGGAAAACTGCAGTCATATTCTCACTGGTGTGATCACTTGAGAAGTAGTCACTGGAGTCAATGGCACTCTTCTGACCGTCCCAGTTTGGTTTTGTGTTAAAAGTATAATAGTTTGCCTTGCCAGTGGCACAGTGCAACTCACAGCTTGAGTGATTTGTGTGCAGGTGTGCACAAGCCATCAAGAAAAGATATTCTGGAGATATTTAACACCCGTCTGGATGCCTATCTGTGCAATATGAGCTAGGGAGCTGCTTTGGCAGGGGGGTTGGACCCGATGATCTCTCGAGGTCCCTTCCAACCCCTAAAATTCTGTGATTGCCCAAGCCTGAATCTTATGATTTCAACTGCTAAATAAATATTTGCATTGGCAAGTTTCCTTTCCTATGATTTGTATGGCCTAAAAATGCTAATTCATCTCATATATGCATATTTGCCAGCATCACACTGCTTATACACTTGCAAATTCAGCATCCATATATAGCATGTAGATATGCTGCAATATGACCTCCTTCAACTTTTACTCTGTCCCCTTTTATGTCTATCAGGGGATATAAAGCTGTAGATCTTCATCTCCACAGGCACAAAAAATCAGTTCTCTGTCCTCAAGAAGTGGAGGAAAGCACATCTTACCATCAGGGTGGTATTCTCAAGAAATGCCTTTTTATCTGCTCCAGCTGTGACACATGCCTCAAGTACTTCCAATGGTTGCGTAAGAAAGTAACAATGGCTGTAAGGGATCATCCTTGTCATTGCAGAGTAAGATGAAAATCCTTCAGATAACGAGTGGCCAAATTATAGGGTTCCTTGAAGACAAAGCCCATTATTAAATCTATTCTTGGATATGCACAGATAGTCACTTCAGTGAACAGGTCACAGAAGTCATGCTGTGATGCTGTAATCAGACATGTAAAGATGGAAAATACTGTCATATCAGACAATTTTTTGTGGGCATTTAGCCCAACCTGCTCTTCTAAGAACATTTTGACCGCATCCTAGTATTTAGTACAATAATATTGCTTTTAAATTAATGTTTTAAATGTAGGGATAAATCACAAAATTCAGCTTGAATATAGTTAAATTTTTACATGTATCCTTGAATAGG
The DNA here is from genome assembly GCF_964237585.1 of Gallinula chloropus. Taxonomy (NCBI): domain Eukaryota; kingdom Metazoa; phylum Chordata; class Aves; order Gruiformes; family Rallidae; genus Gallinula; species Gallinula chloropus. The sequence continues at coordinate 104,200,759 of NC_140087.1, forward strand.
ACTTTTTTTTCATATGTCCTTCTATATTTAAATCAAGTTTGCTACCATCAATTTCCCACAAAAAAGCCCTAAACCAACCCAACCAAAACCCCCATCCAAACACACATTATTTTTAATCTTATAGCATCTCCTTTCAAGTATATTTTTTGAAAATCAAGACAGTTATACATTTCATACTGTTCTGTTTTCAGGAAAAATATAAAGGGATGAAACAGAAAGACAGCTTTAGTGTGACTCCATCCAGTAACTGAGCAATCAATGGCAAAAGTTAAAGGCTATTTTATTTGCCTTGAAAGTCAATGGAGGAATGAAAAGACTATAAAAGTATCCAGAGTTGAGAAGTCAAATATTCATTAATACTGAAGGAAAGATTGAGGTGATTACATGGCTTCAAATAAGATTTTAGGTTCCTTTTTCAAATAGAATACAATCAATATAATCCATTAGACCAGTCCTCAGTTTATTAGATTCTTCTACTTCGGAAGTCTTAAATTTGTCTTCTTGGTTTGTGTTGAGATACAAAGAGCAGGATCTTCTAGAACTATATATGAAGTGTGATTACTTTTCTTCTTCCACCTCAAAAGAGTAATCCCTAGTAAAATAAATCAATGGTATTAAGTTTCTTTTACCTCAAACTTCCACAATTCAGGCCTGGACTTCTAAAAATGGTATCAATCTTGGGCAATATCTATTTATAAAACTGAAATTAATATGTACTTGGTAACATAGCACTGAGAGGGAGGGCTAAGGTAGAAAATTATAAACACTGTTTATAGTGGAGTTGTCTTTTTCTGCCAGAGTTTCGTGGGGACTTTTAGGATGTTATTAAGCATAGTTCCATTAACATTGTAACTATACTTTCTAATAAAGTATAGCAATTATGTAAATATATATGCTCTAATTGTGTGATTAGGCTGACTAATTATGTGTCTTTATAGCCAATTATGAGTTAAAATTACATTGAAACAATGTCACTCATTGCAAAGAACAAAAAGAAAATTAGATATGTGGAAATGAAAATTATAGAAATGCATGTCAAAGGTTACTGGAAGCCATTCACTCATATAAACCAACATTTGGTCTGTTTTCCAGCTGTTACAGTACCTAGGATTACTTTTGTTGTACTTTTTTTCACCAGTTCAAAGGTTCTGACAGTGAAGTGATGTGACGTGAGACAATACAGCTCTGTGCTTCCCAAGAATTCTCTGTTAGTTACAGATTCCTCCTTAAACAAAAGCAAACCCACTTATGGTTTATTTTGCAATGTGATTTTAAAATAAGCTCTTGGGAATGAATAGGCTAGAAGTGCTCTCAAGGCCAAAGCTGTCTTATGTACTGAGATTTGGAAGAGTTAGATTTTGCTGGCTAACAGTGAGCATAGAAAATTTCAGTGTTGCCACCAACATTGAACATGGCTTAAACACATTGTTTTGCCTGTTCATAAACTCGACTTGCTGTTTATTGACAAATTTCTGTGGTATCAAATATTTTTCAAGCAGAATACACAGTAGTTAGACTTCTGTGTATTTCCCAAGACATGCTTGTTTTAAGAACTCGGATTATAAAGAACTATATACATCTTGCCAGCTATTCTCCTGAAAGCATGAGAGAACTCTTGATTTGTAGGGATACTCACCTTATTTAACTAAATGAGATAGTGTTATTTATTTTTGATCTATAACCACACAAAAATCTTTGAAGAAATATATCTTCCTTTTCAAGGAGTCATGACATGTAGATAGAGGTAGCTTAAGCAGTTCATTCAGATTTAGAAACTGTAATTTGTCAAGTACAATGTACATAGAGAAATTAGCTTGATGCAGCTAATGCACTGAACTGAACATTATCCTCTCCCATTCTGGCTGCTTTTAACTAAGGGCATATACAGCAGTAACTCATAGCTACAGATTTACAATATTTAGGAGCATCAGCAATTTTTGCATCTGTAATTTGTCACTTTTAGGTGAAGGGAGGAACTAGCATATTCCCAGAGGATTTTCCTGTTTAAGACACTGCAGTATGCACATCAGAAGGAAAAAGTTTATTTTCTTCATAAACCTGATCCTACTTTACAGAGCTGTAATGCCAGGTTGCAGGTGAAGAAATATTACCTACATAAAAAAAGCCTTTTGTACAGTTTATCAAGCCCAATAATAAAGCATTATTTTTATTTTCTGTGAGCAACCAACTGCATTTTTTTCCCTAATGCAATTCATTATGTTTTGTTCTTCCTAACCTTTCTGTAACAAATCTGATGGTAAGGGAAGATTATTTCAGTGTGGAAATTGTGCATATATAACCCAATTTACTGACTTAGAACTTCTTTCCTGCTGGGTGTGATAATGATTCAGAAAGCTGCAGAAGAAAGTAAGCATACATTTGGTAGAACAATGATTACTCTAGGCAAAGAAGAGATATGCCACAGAAACAGCACAAGAATATGCCCTCTTGGTTCTCTGTGGTGCAGAGAGAAGGAATAATTACACTGCATGGAAAGAAGTTTGCTGTTAGCTAAGGTTTACATTACAGGGCTTTTTAGGGGATGAAATTCTATTTGAAGCTATTAAGTCACTTGGATGGTGTGAAGAAGCCCATTTTTAGCCACCTGGGGAAACACTGGGTTCAGAGGTACTAGAATGGCGCAGAGGGAGTGAACACGATCCACACAGACACTGAAATGTTAGGCTGTGGAAGGCCAGATTAGGGCAAAGTAACAAATGTTTTAAAATGTAGTAACAGGCAGAGTGAAGTAAAAAGGTACATACCGAAACCTTGACAGGGCTCCAGATTACTAGAAGTTGCAATATACCCAAAACGATTTGCACTTTTTCTTTCCTTTGGTACTTCATCAATGAAACTTCATTTTATCAATAAATTAGCACTCAGTAATTTTTTTCTCTCTCTTCTTTTTTTTTCTCTTTAACCTTGAGATTTTCAAAAGCAATATGTGTTTGATTCAGGGATCTATCCTGCATTTATATTTTGAGTGTTCAACAAAGCTATTCTAGTATAAGATCCCAACTTGGTGTGTTGGTTCTCATTCAGAGGGTATTCATTTCAGTTAAACAGACTTGTTTTCTAATGGTATTTTTCACTGGGAAACACTTCATCAAATACTTCTCAAAGTTTCCTTTACATTGAGGATAGCTGTGTTGGGAATACATGGGTTTTGTTCTAGATATATTATATGATTATACCCCTAGTATAGGAACACATAGACATGTAGCAATACACATGTGTACATGTGTAATATTTCCTCCTTCACCTTTTTTTATCACTAGACATCTCTTCAAAAGGGATTCTTGCAGCATGTCTCAGAATTACTATGGTCCTGAAGTAAAACAAAAACAACAAAAAAGATGTTCTCAAAAATTCTTCTGAAAAGCACATGAGGGTTTCACAAAAGATGGCATAGCTTATTAATCCTAAAGAAAACCTTGTAATACAGGTAACAATAGTTTGCAATGTAAATGATTTTATTACAATAATGGTATAACGTTTAGTGACAAAAGAATTATTAATTAGTAGACTATTTAAACTGAATTTATAAAAAAATCTAGCCTATTTATTTAATTTTGTATTTCTTATAGTATGAATGGTTATGATATCTGTTTATATATGAGTGTCTAGATATATTTTATTAATTCATATGAAGTAGAATTTTGATACATGAAATCTACTGCTCTACTAGAAAAAAAGCATCATCTTATTTGTACAGTGCTTGAGGGGTCAGAAGCATGAGGCTACATTTCATATGTCTTTTAACTAGACTGCTTAGCAGCTGATATTATTATTTGATAAATTACCTATATCCATCATTATCAAGCCCTGCCTTAAATTTGGAGGTCAGTGGCCCTTTGCATCATGATTCATAAGACCTGACATCCCCTCATAGGTTGCGGAAATTCCCCTTCTGTTATGTTGTGACCCATTCCATGCTTCCATTTTTGCTTGCAGTTCTGCCTTGCACTATTGTTTTTGCTGATCGATCTCCATCTCTCCTTGGTATGTCCCTGAAATATTTCAGCTTGCTCTCCTTGATGTTCTGGGAGCAGTAAACGGTTCTTTCTGCACTTCTGCAATATACGCTCATTTGTCTTCTTTTCTGGTCTGATGTCTTCAGTGGATATCAGCCACACAGAATCTCAAAGGACTCTGATGACTTCACATTTGCTGCCCTGAGGATCCAGCTTTCACAGTTATACCTACCAATAGATCAAATTGTCAGTGATTACACCAGCTTGACCTTTATGAGCAGGTCTCCAACCTGCCCTTTTCTCTCAGAATACATTTTAATTTAACATCTACTGCATATGGCATAGCCAACCTTATCGAGATGTCACCTTGTTCAGATGTTGCTATCTTTATGCATAATGAAAACTAGGCAGTTCCCTATTTTTCTTTTTCTCTTGCACTTGTTTTTAATCTAAATAAAACAGTCCAATATCTTCCTTTCTTATCCTTTATTGCTATATTTATGCTTTAGTGAAAGAATCAGACCCACATTTTAAAATCATTTTATGTTTGTGACAATAGTCTACAATTATTGCAAATTAAATTTGAATTTAAAATAGACTAAAAATTTTGGGCCTGGATTGAAAACTCTTCACTGAAAGACTTTTTTTTCAGAAACAAGTATACTTCCGAAGTCTCTATTTTAGTGACAGATCAGGTAATTATACCTATGATATAATTCTTCCTCTTTTGGGAGTTCTCAATTTTTTAGAAGTTATATTTATTTTCAGTGGAGGAGCTTGCTAAGCCACTCTCCATCATTTATTGACAGTCCTGGTTAACAGGGGAGATCCCAGATGACTGGAAGCCTGACAATGTGATGCCCATCTACAGGAAGGGACAAAAGGAGGATCCAGGGAACTACAGGCCTGTCAGCCTGACCTGATCAGGGAAGATCATGGAGTGGTTCATCTTAAGTGCACTCATTAGGCATGTGTAGGATAACCAGGGGATCAGGCGAAGCCAGCATGTGTTCATGACAAATTCTGCTCAGTGAACCTGATCTCCTTCTATGACCAGGTGAACTGCTTAGTGGATGAGGAAAGGCTATCATTATCTCCCTGGACTTAAGCAAAGTCTTTGATACTGTCTTCCACAGCATTTTCCTAGAGAAGCTGGTGGCTCATGACTAGGACTGGTGCACTTTTCTCTGGGTAAACACCTGTCCGAAAGGCCGATCCCAGAGAGTTGTAGTGAAGGGAGTTAAATCCAGTTGATGGTCAGTCACAAGTGGTGTTTCACAGGGCTCAGAGAGTTGTGGTGAATAAGGTTAGATGCAGTGGTGGCTGGTCACAAGTGTTGTTCCTCAGGGCTTAGTACTGGGGTCAGTTTCATTTAATATCTTTATCAATGAAGGGATTGAATGTGCCCTCATTAATTTTGCAGGTGACACCAAATTGGGTGAGAGTGTCCATCTGCTTGAGGGTAGGAAGGCCCCGCAGAAAGATCTGGATAGGTTGTTTCGATTGGCTGAGGACAACTGCATGAAGTTTAATAAAACCATTTTGAGTCGTGCACTTTGGTCATAATAACCCCAAACATCATTACAGGCTTGGAGGACAGTGGCTGGAGAGCTGCCTGGCAGAAAAGGACCTGGGATTGCTGGTCAACAGCCAGCTGAATATGAGCCAGCAGTGTGCCCAGGTGGCCAAGAAGGCCAACAGCATCCTGGTTTGTATTGAATAGTGTGGCCATCAGGATTAGGGAACTGATCATCTCCCTGTACTTGGCACTGGTGAGGCTGCACTCCAAGTACTGTGTTCAGTTTTGGGCTCCTCACTGCAAGGGTATTGAAGTGCTGGACCACGGCCAGAGAAGGTCAGCAAAGCTGGTAAAGGGTTTGGAGCACATGTCTTATGAGGTGTAGCTGAAGGAACTGGGGTTGTTTAGCCTGGTGATGAGGATGCTGAGGGGAGACATGGAGTTGACAGATGGACCGCTTGGTGGACAAGGAATTGGCTGATCAGTTGCACTGAAAGAGTTGTGGTCAATGGTTTGGTTTCCAAGTGGAGACCAGTGACAACTAGTGTTTCTCAGGGGTCAATATTGGGACTGTCACTGTTTAACTTCTTTGAGACATGGACAGTGGGATTGAGTGCATCCTCAGCAAGTTTGCTGAACACACTAAGCTGTATGGTGTGGCCAACACCCTGAAGGGAAGGGATGTAATCTAGAGGAACCTTGACAGACTTGAGGGGTGGGCCTGTGTGAACTTCATGAACTTCAAAAAGACAAAGTGTAAGGTCCAGCACAATCCCAAGTACAGCTAGAGGCTGGGCAGAGAATGGATTGAAAACAGCCCTGAGGAGAAGGACTTGAGGGTGTTGATTGATGAAAAGCTCAACGCAAGCTCGTAATGCACATATGCAGCCCAAAAGGCTAACTGTATCCTGGGCTGCATCAAAAGAAGTGTGACCAGCAGGACTACTCACCCTGTGAGAAGAGGATGGAGTTGGGCTAGTGCAGCCTGGAGCAGAGAAGGTTTTGGGGGAACCTTGCAGCAGCCTCAGTGTGTATGGGGAAGTGCGTGAGCAGATGGGGGCAGGCAGTTCACACAGCAATGCATGGCAGAAGGCAAGAGGCATCAGGCACAAGATAAGGCACAAGAACGGTTCAAACAAGTTAAGGAGAGAAACATTGTCACCATGAGAATAGTCCAGCAGTGGGGCAGGTTGCCCAAAGAGGTTGTGCAGTGACCTTGGAGATTTTCCAAGATGAACTTGGAAAAAGCTCTGAGCAACCAAGTCTGATTGCAGAGTTAACTTTGCTTTTAGCAGGAGGCTGAACTAGAGACCCTCTTAGGTCCCTGTCAAAGGGAACTATTCAGCCATTCAGTAATTTATAAATATGAAGCAACTGTCATAGATTCATTTTCTGATATTGAAACAGAGTATTGAAAGGAAGTGCTAAAAGTACTGAAAATGATGGGAACAGAGGTCCATGTACCTGTAAGCTGCCTGAAACTGTTACACTGTTGTGGTGGTTCAATCCTGGCTGGGGGTCAGATGCCCACCAAAGTTGCTCTGTCACTCCCCTTTTCAGCTGGACAAGGTAGAGAATATATATTGAGAGGTTTAGGAGTCGCAATAAGGACAGGGAGAGATCATTCCACAATTAGTGTCACGGGCAAAACAGACTCAACACAGAATAAGGGAAAGAAAACTCTAATTTATTACACTGCAGTGCACACCCAGTGAAACCAGAGTTGGGTAACGAGAAGTGTGGCCAGATCTTAAAGCACCTCCCCCCATCCCTCCTTTCTTAGCAGACTTTACTTTAGTCATGATTTCACTCCCTTCTTCCCCCGCATTGTGGAACAGGGAGGGGCAGGGAAGGGGCAATGGGGGTTTCGGTCAGTTTGCCACAAGTTGTTTTCCTTCTTAGCCGGGGAGGGGGGCGGGGGCGCAGGGTGTAATTCATTCCACACACCCTTCCCCTGCTGCACTGTGGGGTCCCACCCACAGGAGACTGTCCTCCATGAACTTCAACTTGAGTCCTTTCCCACCAGGCTTCAGCTCTTCACCAGCTGCCCCAGTGTGGGTCACTTCCATGGGGTACAGTCACAAATCATATAATGTCACTCAGTGTCTCAGGCCCAGACTGCTTTGGCCTGGTCCTCCACAGAGTCACAAGTGTGTCCATCCCCACCCCCAGCAACCTTGGTCTGGCATGGGTCTCTCTCTCTCTCACTCATCTCTGTGTCTCTGTCTCTCTCCACAGGCTGCAAGTGCTGGCAGAGGCTTGCTCCAACATGGGTCACAGCATCTCCTGCATGTCTCCCCCCGCTTCAGTGTGAGGCCTCTCCACAGGCTGCAGGTGGGGTCTCGGCCTTTTCCATGGGCTGCAGGGGGACACCTGCTCCACCATGGGTTTCTCCACAGGCTGAAGGGGCATCTTTCTCTCCAGCACCTGGGGAGCCTCCCCCTCACCAGCCCTGGTGCCTGCACAGTTTCTTGCATCTTCTCACTCCCTTCTCTGGTGGCAAAAATCTTCTTGTGGTTTTTTACTTCTTAAATGTGATTCCCAGAGGTGCTGTGATCATTGCTGATGGGCTCGGCCTTGGTCAACAACGATTCCGGCCTTGAGCCAGCTGGTATTTGCTCTGTGAGACCTTCAGAGAGCTTCTGGCTGCTTCTTGCAGAAACCACCCCCTGCAGCCGCCCCTTCTCCACCAGAACCCAACCAGGCAGAACTGCAGCAACTGTATATCAGGGCTTCCAGGTGTAATTTGTACATCACTGCTTAAGGTATGTAAGGTATTATTCATTGAGATGTGTCTCTCTTCACTTTTGACATCTGTTCCCTAAGGGATACTGTACCTCTGAGACAGCTTTTTCTATTAACATACACTTGTGATAGCTCTACTTTTGTCTGAATGACGAGATTTAAAGATAGTAATTGCACATCCATACAGCACAATTTTTTAATTATTTGCAAAGTATCAGCTTGGAGGGGTTTTAGCTGCTTTTGTGTTTTCTTAGATATATTTTCAAATATTTACTATTATATGTTAAAGCTTTAAAAGTGTATGTTTCTTGTATTGCTTACATTATTTGTTATTGATTATTTCTTCTAAAATTACTGTCTTGCATAATATTCTTTTTCATTCTTTTCCTGTGTTGACCTTCATTGCACATCCTGACTGCTTGAAGAATAGTCACAGCCCCTCTATCTGCCTTGGCTGAAGAAGCCAAGCTCTTTTGCTCCTTCCTGTATAGCAGACAGTCCATTCTGTGCTAGTTACTGTAGCCCATTTTATTGCTTTTATTTGTAGAAATGTTTCTTCAATATTTGTTATCAATTGTGTATAGCAACACTTGCTAGATTATTTTTTATGTATCTCTTGTAAAATAGCACTCTTACTTTATTGGAACAACTAGAAATACCTCACTTGATGCAACATAGCAAAAACTGTCTTTTTTCACAGGTGCTTTCAGCAATTAGTTCATGCACTCAGGTCTGCTTTCCCTTTTGGCTTTGCACCAGACTAAATTCCCTACTTAGCACAGAATTTTTATCTCTAGTCCCTAATGCACACCAGAGCGTTTCTCACATTTTTATTATGTTAGTTCTCAACATCAGGTTTCTCTCTGGATGATACTTAACTTTCTTCTCTAATTACATTGTAGGTTATCAATGTATTTCATAAGTACATTTCCCTTTTTCTGCAAAGATAAATACTGATAAAATTAAGTACGCTAAATCCTAAAAATAGTTCTCTAAATCTTTCAGTGATAACAGTTCCATTTCATTTCTTATAAATAATGTCTCTGTATCCTACCCTTCCTCACTTTACATTTCTTTCAAAGAAGAATCTTTATTCTACCTTTCACACAATTTTTTCTTTCTTACAGTCTTTATATTTAACCAATGATTTTCAGGCCCCATATAATATATTTTTTAAAAATCCATATCAGTGAGATCTACGTTTTTGTCATCTAAAGATTGATTACATTCTCAAAGAAAGATATACACTTGCTCAAAGATCATTTATTATTTTGCTGGGTTTTTTTGGAAGTTGGCCTTTTTAAAATACAATATCTAGCTTTAGTTACTGAACTAGACAGTGTTTAAGAGTACTAGGGCACATGCAGCAACATTGGACAACCATCATGTAAAAATTTTCAAAGGGCTTCATAGATTTTTGTTTCAGCCATCTCAACATCTGATTTACCATGGCTGCAGTACACTCTTGGAAAATGTGAGTTAGCAAGTAGTAGATTCAGGTTTTATTGCCTTAATTTTCTGATCTAGAAAAGTTACGGGGCTAGACTGTCTTTGGCCCTTCGTTTCTCAGCACATTGGAATAAAATAAAAAAAGCAATGCAATGTAAGGAAAAATTGTAATTCCTGTGCTTTTTGGACAAAAATGTTCTCTTCTGTATTTCACCTAGTCATAAGGGTGGAAGGCAAGAAAGCTGTGCAGGTGGAAAATGAGACATATTCCTTTTTGTCAGGACCCAGAACTTTCCCAAGCACTCCTGGAGGCAGAATTCTTGTCAGTCCCATTCTAGTCTATAAACAGGATTCAGATCTTAGATTGGTTTTGGTCAAAGACACAATATCATCTGGCAATTAATATAATTTCTCAAATGCAAAACCAATCACTATTTTGCATGGGTTTTAATGTGGGGAAAGCTTTTCCAGACTCCACAACCTAAATTAATCTATTCAAAGGTTTCATAAAATCTCTTTGAACTGGCTAATAAGACCTGCATGATAAAAAAGACCTGCAGAAAAAAAGATCTAGTACAGAGGAAATTAAGGAGTTAACAAATGTCACATTCCTTCTGAGAGCAACTGTGTGCTACTTACTGTTTGTACTCAGTGACTGCTTAACACTTAACTCATCATTCATCTCCCTGATTCTTTTTTCAGCTATTTACTTTGATACAGCAAAAATGGAGCCCTTTGTGGTATTGATGTGCACTCACCCATACACACCAAATTAACAGAGGATCTTTCTTCTTTGGAGTTAGCTTCAATTAGCCCACTTGGAGCCTTGGAATGAGTGTCCTTCCTGACCTTCAGGACAGGTTGTTTCTAGAAAATTATTTAACTAGATTGGACGGTAGACAGTGATGGCAGAGTCTTGTTTACTGTCCATCTGATAGACTAAGACAGTGATAATTAAAAAAAAAAAAAAAGCAGTGTTAATTTGTGACTCAGTGCTCATTGTACAAACCAGCAATTATATACTACATGTTGAAGCCTTTTCCTTTTTTTTTTTTTAAATGTATTTTAGCCCAAATTTTCTCTAATGCTATCAAAACAACATGTTTTGAGCAACATTAATGTATTTATTAGCAGAATGTTTTACTGTGAAAATACATCTGTTTCTGTATGCTTTGTTTCACCATTCATTATCTTTATTAACTTCTCAGGAGAAAGAAAAACTTAAAAACAGAAAGGGAAATTTTAGTGGTGGTATTTTAGTTGTTCAAATTTAAAAAATGCAAGCAAAATATATCCTAATCTTTTTAATTCTAAACTACTTTTTGTGAAAAATGCGTTGATAACTGTTTAAATTAATATTTATGAAACTTAACTACAATAGTTAATGTGTTATTTTAATACATTTATCTACAGTTTTTTTAAAGCAGCTTAGAAGCAGAAACACTAGGATACACTTTGATGAACTGAAGATATTCTATTTAGAATCAGTTAATGAACTAGGATTTGGTGTGTGTTTCCATATGCAACTGATAGTATAATCTGAAAATTAACCAAGGAAAATATATTCTCTTTAGCCCAATTATTTTTAGAAAGATTAATTAAAACCCATTCAGTAAGTTGAAAGGGATGTTAGCACAGAAAAATAACTTATGATTTTGATTTTTGTGTAAATCGTGTGGTACAGTATGTCACTAGAGAACAGAAGACAGTATTAATATCAGTGTTTGTAGAGACTGACTCAACACCTATTCATACTGGGAGGTTACACCACTGTGTTTGGCATGCAGTCTGCAATATGATAATTATATGAAAAGACTGAATTTACAAATGTAAACAAGACAAGGTAATACACAGATCTAGGTGTCAGTAATTCCATCCACAGTCATCAATCATTTTACTGCAGATTGACTTTCACTATCGAAGCAAAAATATCTGAACTCTTCTGTAAAGAAGTCAATAGTGCATCAAGAGGACATTTTCATACAACCTGTTGGCAATTATCATTTGTGATTAAGCATTTGATATATGTACTTGAATAATCTCAATGAAAATAATCTCTCCCAATGTTTACCAGGCCTGATACTCTGCCTGGGGAAAGCAATGTTGGTAACATTCATGGTACTGATCTTAGACCTTTAGTATCAATGCTGAAGACACCTCCTTCTCCTGGCTGATGATGAGTGACGCCAAAGGATTTCTTAGCCGAATTTGCTCAAGTTAGATGTAGTGAAATGTGTCTGCCATTTCACTATTCTCTGGTCACTGAATTGTCCTCCAAGGTGACACAAATGATTTTAGGCTTAACAAAGTGAAAATGAGATTGATACATTTTTTATTTGAGCACAGAGATGGATGTGTAACACTATAGACAGCAGACTGCATAAGGACAATTTAAAATTAATAATATAAAGATGTGTGAAAATGCAGATGCATAACCTTAGTGCGTGCATTAATTAAAAAATAAACCAAACAACCTTAACAATACTGAACAGTTTGTTAACGGGTATGTATCTAATACCTACCAAGACCCACAACCTTTTCTTTCTATTACTTATATTTCCAAAAGGTTAATTTAAGGGTTTCGTGACTTGGGAACTGAATTCTGCTCAAATGGAATTGCACATGATGCTGTTACTGCCTTTCAGAGACAAGCATGGGAAGGAGTCTCATCTAGTTCTTTCCTTTGCTCAGAGAGTTGCTGCCTAGTTAATACAATCAGTCCCAAGAATGGGAGATGTAGTGTCATTGGCGCTTATGCCTGCTTGGGCATGCACAGGGAGGAAATTCTGATTTCTGCCACATGCTGTGTGGCTCCCCAGAGAAGAAGCACTGAGCAGAGCTTGCTGTAGGCAGTGTTTAACTGCAATGCAGAAGTTGTAATTTCAAGTTTTATTGAGCTAGGCTATTCTGCTTTACAGAACAGCTTTGCCTTTGCCCCAGGGAAAGATCAGATCTGTATAAACCACTCTCTGCTGTTACTGGTTTAGACAACATACACATCTCTTCCAGAACTTCACTGTCCTCACAGAATTATTCTTACAGCAGAGTTCATCTTCACTTTCAGATGTAAATTTAGGTATATATAAAGGGGGTGTTGGTTGACTGCAGGCTGAATATGAGCCAGCAATGTGCCCAGGTGGCCAAGAAGGCCAATGGCATCTTGGCTTGTATCAAAAACAGTGTGGCCAGTAGGTCTAGGGAAGTAATTGTGCCCCTGTACTCTGCATTGGTGAGTTCACACCTTGAGCACTGTGTCCAGTTCTGGGCTCCTCACCATAAAAAGGACATTGAGGTCCTCAAGCGAGTGCAGAGAAGGGCAACCAGGCTGATTGAAAGGGCTGGAAGGCAAGTGCTGTGAGGAATGGCTGAGGGAGCTGGGGCTGTTGAGCTTGGAGAAGAGGAGGCTGAGGGGAGACCTTATCACCACCTACAACTACCTGAAGGGAGGTTGTAGAGCGGTGGTTGATGGTCTCTTCAGCCAGGTGACAGGAGATAGGACAAGGGGAAATGGCATGAAGCTGTGCCAGGGCAGGTTTAGATTGGATATTAGAAAAAAAATTTTTACTGAAAGAGTTGTCAGGGCCTGGAACAGGCTGCCCAGGGAGGTGGTTGAATCACCTTACTTGATGATCTTCAAAGGTCTTTTCCAACCTTGTGATTCTGTGATTTTGTGATACATCTGCATATAAGCTGAGCATCTGAGCTGCTGTTAGTGCAAATCTAGTCTATACAGACAGTGGAATCTATAGTCAGTTGACAAAGCATTAGTATCAAGTTTTGGCTAAGACAAACAGTTCTATAAGCTCCAGGGAAGGGACAGTCCTCTTCATTCAGTCTAGTATGGAAAGTCAAAAGCTTTGAAAGGAGTTCTATGAATCCTTAATTATTCCCCACAAAGTAAAATTACTTCAGTAGAGGAATCTTACTTGCTGATATGCGTTTCAATATACTATATAATCTCATTTCATTACTTTCCTTCCAGATTGATGATTCAAGTTGTAAGTCATGGTTGAGCTATATCTCCAAATGTATTGAGCTATTGACAATAAGAGAACAAGCTTATTTTCTGGCCATGTCAAGAAAGAAAGGATAGGCCCTTTCTCCAATGGTTTGAGCTGAGTATCTTGAGCAGAGGGAGAAATTGTCATTCAACTTAATAGGACACTCCATCTGAAGAAACATGCTCCCACACTTGGTTGTTTCCTACTGTCTTAGGCAGCTTCCTGCACTGTCTGGGTGATATGAACTTAAATAGTACCTATCAAGTAAAACTGTAGTGAGAAATAGCATTCTATGATTCTGTGACACCTGAATCTTACCTGTGTGTCTAGGCATTGCATCTCTTCCTGAACCATATCTTCCCCTTCAATATTATACAGTTCTCAGGTGTTTTTGTAGTCAATGGGAAACGTGAGCAAGAAAGAGTTGGCCGGCTGGTATGTTAGCAGTCTTCTGTCTGAGAGTTAAGGTTGCTTCAAAATCTGGTTTCAGCAGCTGATGGATATGTTGGATGGATATTTCAACATGCCTTGGATATGTTGGATGGATATTTCAACATGCCTTGGATATGTTGACCTTGCTCTTCTCAGTGTCTCTCTAGCCAAATCCTTAACGCTGTAGCACTGACATCTGTATAACCGTAAATGCCCATTTGGTGTCCCAGCTTGCTCCTACTTGGTGCCTCATGATGCCTTTTCAAGAGCTGAGAAAGACATAAAGAAGCAATACATAAAGTTAACATTAAAATGAGAAATACATGGTAGCCAAAATTCAGGCTGAGAGCAAAGCCCCATGTATCAACATTAATATATCATACATAGTAAGCAGTATTCTCTCAGCTAACATTGCATTGACTGTGAAATACAGAGACGCAAGGTTTACTTTGAAAGGCAAATACCTTTATCATCGAGAAAGTTTCATAATACCTTTGAAAGTCTTTCATGGTTATAATGGAATTGAGAATGTAATTTGAGTAACCAATGACAAGAAATTTAGCAATTAAAATGCAGCTTCAACAAATGGAATGATACAATGCTAACAAGATTAGAAAGCCTGAGCCAATTTTCATATGCAGAAACATGTGGAAAATAATTTCTAATCCACAAACTGCTTGAAGGCTATATTTATAGAAAAATGAGGAATGATGTGTGTATATTTGCAAATACATATCTAATCTCTTACAGCCCAGATTCTGCAGTCTTGCTAGCACCCTTTTGATCCTGAATATGAAGAGTCTTTCTTCATATTCGTTATTGGAAAGATATGTGCATACAAAAAATGCATATATATATATATATACACATATATATATAACAGATAAAGAGCAACTTGTCTACATCCCATTTTTGATACTATGGTCAACATTCAATTTCTATGCTTTGAGTTTCCACAACTTGTGGTTTAAATGCCATACTCATTCTCAAGCAAATAATCAGCACAGAACAACTGTTCTTCTCTAGAGTTGCCTGAAGGGGCAGAAATTGTAAGTATGAAAAGGGGTTTTACTGAATTCTTCTAAGAAAATGGTGGCAGGAGAAGTGGCTATTGAAAGGTCTGCTTTAATTATTTCAAAACAATAAAGGTTGTGCTTGCTGATTTCAAGCTTCCTGTGAAAAAAATCCATTGCCGCCTTGAAATTATTTAAATTTTGCATTTTTTCTGAAATTAATAATGCAGATATGAGTCAGTGTTAGGGTTCTTAGATATAAATGATGATAGTTGATCATAGTTGATAATAGCTCTGTCTTCACATAGTCATGTACCACTTCTAGCAGAGTGAAAGGAAGATCTGTACAAGTATCTGAAATGAGAACTGAGTATTAAAGGACACAAGAATGTCACATAAATAAGGATATATAATCTATAAAAGCTTTATCTTTGACCTTCCTGGTTTTAAGAATCAGTAAAATAACTCCCAGTTTACTACTGTAAGTTAATAAAAAGTACCTGGCTGCTTCTGCATCATACTTCCTTCATTTCAATTTTGTCCCACTGCAAAGTTCTTTTCTATTTAGATAGAACTAGAATTCATACCATGTCAGATTCTTGTTCAGGTCCTGATTCACGATTGTCCATGAGATGGGTTGACCATGGCTTCCTTCCAATGTTTAATGTCTATGGAAATCAGTGCACAGAGTAATGAAGAGTGTGTGAGTGCTGATGTCTATCTTAGATTTTGTCCTATTACAGTTCAGGATGGAGCAAATATGCACACTGTGATTCATGAGCCATCTCAGCATTTTGCTAGTTTAAATGTAACTGTCCTCACATATGCAGATTCTAAGACTGCTGTCTCTTTTAGTTTTATGATTAAAAATCACCCTTTTCTCATTAGTATTTTCTAAGTTTTAACCTCTCCCACCTCCACCTGGATATGTTTTATTATTTGTACAAGGCAAAAGTTTCCCAGCTGTTATGAATATAGACCTTTCTTAGTTATTAAGCAACACCTGTTTTGGCAGTATTACTGTAGTACCAACATACATTTATTTTCTTCACTATCATTGGGCACCATTGTACATATTTATTGAAGTATGAGCAAAATAAAACTAAACATATTTACAAAAATCATAAAACAAACTAGGATCAAAGATTTTTAATATTGAAATGGATTGCATTCAATGAATTAGAAAATTAAAAGGAGCTTATGCTCCAAAAAGCACCAGAAGCATATTATGGCTATAATCCAGCAAATATTTGTGCACACATGTAACTTTTCTCATGTGAATAAGATTAATAACATATCTAATTAGGATTTGTAATTCAGGAATCTCTGGGAAAGAACTCTTAAGAGACAAGAAAGACATAGCTGACAGTAATGTTTTCTGGGAGATCATAGCCCTTTTGTTCTTTGTATTTATGCTCACCTAACTAGTTAGGCTGTAGAGATTATATTTTTCTTAAGACTTTGCTGGAAGACTGTTTTGCATCAATAATACATGTTTTTTCTTCTTTGTCCTTTAAATTTCAAAATCTGTCTTTTCTGTTTTACCACAGAGAACATTAATTCTAAGATCTGTGCAAAATACATAGTTTAATTATATGTACACTTATGACTACATTTGCGAACTCCACAAAATGCAAACATCCTATTTAAATTATTGCAGAAGAAAATATATTTGAAATTATGTTGTCATAGTTCAAATCTTATATTTGCATTTTATATGTCTTAATTCAGTCCAAACCTAAAAAAATCCCCTTACTTGTGCAAAATGAAATTATTATGTTCAATAGAAGAGTTACTGGACACAATTCAATCTCAATCTTTATGTAAAAGGGATGGGCTAGGTGACTGAACAGTCCATTAAATTTTAAGAATCTACATCTATTTATTTATTCATGAAACATCTGTATTTTTGGTTTAGTTGGTCAAGGCTCATAAACTGAATTTTAGCAACTGGTGTTCCTATCTTGATAAGACATCTCAGTACAATCTGAACAGAATATTATTGATGGTTTCTGTAAGGTGTACCTTATAGCGAATCGGATGAGCTACTTTCAGTTACCTTTCTATCATCCAACTAATTGAAAGTGCAGCTAAGATGATTTTTTTTCAAAAGTTTTTCAGCTAATGTTTTAAAGGCATTGCAGCTCAAAGATCACAGCCAAAGTTTTCTTTCAAAAGTTTCTATTAATGTAAGAAGCTCATCCATAATGAATATTTTCAGTAAGGGAGTTATGCCAAGTAGTAACTGTATATAGATAGGACCACTACTATGTAGAGATTCCTTTTTGGCAGGCATATAGATGTTTTGTCATGCACAGATGAAGACTGCTTTCTAGGAAAATTTAGGATGCTCTGCGTGGACCTCAGAATTCTAAATATAGGGTTGTGACTAATCAGCCATGTTTCTAAAATCAAACCCTTAAAATTGCAATTTTGTATGCAAGTCAGCTAACAGAAATCACAGACCATGCCAGCTACACAACTAACTGCCACTATGTACACGCAACTTTTGCTTGCATTGTAAGAATAGCTTCATTATCTTTAGACATTTCCTAACATGTCATCTTGCTGAAGAGCCAGCTACAAAGGACTTTTTTTTCAAGGGATGCATAGTGTAACTGGGTAGAACTAGAAATGAGTTGCTGATAGTCACAGAACACAAATGGCTGATGCTAATGACTTTGCTTTTGCAGAGGAGAGATTGAGGATATAACCTGGTACGATTACTGTGCAACCCTGCCTATCAAGCTTTTTCTATGAATGTGATAGTCTGCAAACTTGCATTTATGTGGAGAAAGCTGACTGTATTCAGAAAATGTGTTCAGAATGCAAAAGGTGCACCAGTTCTGGAAACTGTCCTTCGTCCAAGATAAGTAAGAGGTCTATTAGATTTTCCTTTGCTATGGTGTCCTGTTTTCTGGGCTCCATCCTGAACTTGTGTGAAACTATTTAGTCCTGTTGATTAAAATGGGGCTATTCATAGAATCACACTGAATCACAGAACAGTAGGGATTGGAAGGTATCTCTGGAGATCACCTAGTCAAACTCCCCTTGACAGAGCAGGGTAACCTATAGCAGGTTGCATAGGACAACATACAGGCAGGTTTTTAATATCTCCAGAGACTGAGACTCCATAACCTCTCTGGGCAGCCTGTCCTGGTGCTCTGCCACCCTTCACAGTAAAGACTTTCGTCATGCTTAGGTGGAACTCCCTATAGTCAGGTTTATGCCCTTTGCCTCTTGTCCTGTCACTGGGAACCACTGAAAAAAGACTGACCCCATCCTCCAGACACTCAACCCTCAAGTATCTATAAGCATTAATAAGATCCCCCCTCAGTGTTCTCTAAGCTAAAAAGTCCCATGTCCCTCGTCCTCTCTCTCTCTGTCCCTAATCATCTTCATAGCTCATTTTTGTACCTTATCTAGTAGCTTGCTGTCCTTCTTGAACCAGGGAGCCTCAGAAGGGCAAAGTAGAGGGGAAGGATAACCAGTTCAAGTGAGAATCTGGCTGCCCTATGTGCTCATCAGTGTAGGTAAAGAAGGTGGTGTGATGTGCTTCAGCTGTGAGGTTTAAGCAGCTAGCTGCAGTGGTTGGGTTACTGTAACAATTTAGGAATGCCGTAAGGTAGCCTCTCTCTCAATGATTTAAGTTGCACTGTTTTGGCTTTTTTAAGTTTGGATTGAATTGAAAACAAATGTACTCAAAACTAATTATGAAATATAACTTGATATTTGTTATAATAGTCTGTGTCCATATAAATTCCATATAATTTAGGGTTTATGTATTATTAGTGATTCATCATATTTATTGTCAGCTAGCAGAACACTGAAGATGCAAACTAGCTAATTTAAAGAAATATCTATTATGAAATACCATGCTGGGTTGCTGAAAATTATGTTCATCTGGCTGGCTAAGGTGCAGTTTGATATTTTGTCAGTGACAGTTTAATTTCTGTACCAGTGTACTTTTGAACAATTTTCAGCCAGTAAAATGCATTAATTCTGTGTTTAATGGGTTCATTACTATTTTTCAGCAGATATAATTTTAAATGATGTACAGTCACAGGAAGGCCAAATCACAAGACAACACGTCTTACTTCATATATGAGAATTTCAGTAGGAATATTCCCAGTGATGGTCAGATATTTTATTATAACAAGTGACAGCACTGGTTAACAGACATTTAATATCAAAACAAATCTTTTTCATATTTATAGTTTGCATTATGGTACCATTTTGTAATGTAAGTCAATTCAATTTTGTCTTGCTTTAAGATGTGCTATGATTTAGAAAAGCACACAGAAATGTCCTAGTATCACACTACTATCCATTTATCACCTAAAGAACAGCATCATTCTCTTTTTGAAAAATAATGAGATGTCAGCAGTTGATTCAAATATGTCATGCTTTATAAAATACTAGATAATCTATGTAAAACCAGTGTATACCAATGGGTACTGAATTTACTTTAGCAAGGATGCTAAAGAAAAAAAACAGACTAAACCAGGAAACTCTAGATTGTAGTTTTATGAAAAGACTTCATTATTCTCCATTCTTCCTTAATTCTCATGAGAAAAAAAAAACAACCTGCAAATTAAGTTCTGAATCTGTTAACAGTCTATATGTTATTAACTTCTAATAATCCTCTGATATGGTATTGAATAATCTTTTCCCTTACACTGTATATGCATGCATGTATATTCATACAATTCATACTGTATGTACATAGAATTCATACATGCATGCAGAATTATGCAACATAATATTCACACTATTGGACTTTGTTAGGAGAAAATAGTTACAAAATCAAGAAACAGATATAAGATTCCTTTATTTGAGATGCTGTGGGGAAAAAGTTTGATCATGAAATTTGAAGCAAGTACAATCAAGATCTTATAGTTAGACATATAAAATCTAAAGTCAACCAACTCCTCTGTTAACTGAAGACTGGTTTACAAATACCATCTTCCACTGGAATGTACAGTATAGTCAAAATTGTAACACTTAATAATTTTACAGTGATTCAAAATAACTGAGAAGAAAATTGAAGATAATATCTCCTGGTAATAGCAAGATATCTGTTTCACATTTCATTGAACAAAATGCTAATATTTCTTTGCAGAATGGCTTTCTGGTTCTATTTTTTAAAATGTTTCACATATTAGCATACACACTTAAAATATCAAATTGAAATTTTTTCCCATTTCATTATGTGTCATTTTTTTCCATCATTTTATAGGGAGTTAATTTTCAAACGAAACTGTGGAACATCAAGGTTTTATTTAATTTTGAAGCAAAGGGGTCACTCATAGAATATCTTGTTTGCTTTGAAACAAAGGTTTGTGTAAATTTAAATTGTGATAAAAATGATGAGAAGATATACATTGTAAGGAGTAGCCAGCCTCTCTTTTATTTAGGATTGTGAAACCAGCAGTAAACATATAGACTTCAGAAAAGTTTATTTATATTTATGAAAGGGCAAATTAAACTAATTTTTGCTTAAAAACAAGAAATTTAATGATGGTAGTATTTTTTGAATTTTGAAAGAGAATAATTTTGCAATTAAAACACTTTTAATAGACGAGGGAGTTATAATAGAGGAAAAATGAAGAATTCTCTTTCAGGAGAAAGTAGCAAATAAGAGAGCTAGTGCATTTTGTTGATAAAGAAAAGAGCAGTTCATCAGAAATGTCATATTGAGATCAATGTGACCATTTTAACATTAGCATTTTTGCATACTTAGTGGACTATAAGTAATTGCATACGGTTATCTTTGCTTCTCTTTGTACCTCAGTGCAGTAGTAGTGCCATCTAATGTTCTAATTAATCTACAATACCTTCCAAGTCAGACTTTCAACAGCAACAAAAAAAAATACTTCCAGGAATGATGAACTTGGCCCTACTCCAGCTGATAGTATGGCTGATGCTGAACTCATCTCTTGGCTTTTATGGCAACATAATCAAGTTAAGAAAATCTGGACAATATACTTTGGAGTCAATCAAGTGTTCTATTTTACTTTAAAATGCTGAACAGGTGCAAGTGGGATACATTCAAAATGGTCATTAGGCAAAAGTTGCTTTGAGGAAGGTGGAGCCAACATCTGTGCTTATTTTCACAGAAACAAAAGAGCAGGCATCCCAAGGAAATGAGAGTGGGCTCCAAATGGATGAAGCAGCAGGGCTGAATAAAGCATTCTGATTTAAGACTTTCCCTGCTAATAGTAATTAGCATTTGAAAAAAAAGCATGATCAATCTTTTTTTTTCTCTTGGGGTAGAGAAGGAGGAGTCTGATTTAATTAAGAAGGACATTAACTCCAAGCACCTACCTAATCAAATATTAACTATATTCAGAACAGGAAAATTATAATCATTTTGTAGTGATTTAAATGTTCCTTCTATAGCTGCATGGATTTTTTTTCTTCAGTATTTTTGTCGTTTTTTTCTAAAGTCCCTGGTCTTAGTTTACCCTTCAGATGTTCTGTGTTTTAATGACCGTCTGATAGGACCCTCCTGCAATAGATCTTTATGACATCATTTTATATTTTATATCCTAGAAAATGAAAAAGGATTTTGTGTAACTGTGAAGTAGAACCAAGTTCTTAAATCATAATGTGACAGTTTATACTATCAGTGAGCTATCTGAAGATATCTGAAGTTTGTATTTTTGAGTCTGTTGTTGTCTCTAAGAAAGAAATTTCATTTTATGTACTGCATTTATGTTATCTTATGACCTTCTGCACGTTTGAATAAGATGCATGCACTGAGCTTATACATTAACTTTGTTTCAAGTATTTATTTATTTACTTGGGCTTTGGCTTTGGTCTCTTGCTAACATTTGCCTTTGTATTTCTGTCCTGCTCAGTCCTGGCACGGCTATGAATGCTGTGGTCATGCACAGTTAGAAGAGATCACAATGGAGAACCAAGCATAGATGCAACTATGTTAATACCAGAACAATCTTTTAAGGATTATGTCTGGACCTATTTTTATTAGTATATTTCCATGCAATATACGAACACAGGCAACAATTTCTAGCTGAAATCATAGTGTAATGTTTTGTAACATGGTCTCGCAGAAATAATAATCAAAAAGGCTTTTTTTCCTGTTCCAAGTAGACTAGGAAAGCTCATTGTTTGTTTTTTTTTTTTTAACTTGTCTATCATAAAGTCCATCCTTTTGGCATTCAGACTACATGCATTGTACAACTGGAGACATTGTACAGCATGGAGAAATGTCAAGATTTTACTTGAACTGTGCTGGTTACCAGTAAGTTTTGTACTACTTTTAACATATTTTTTTGTTTGTTTGTTTGCTGGCTTATTTAAAATTAAGAGGTGAAATTCCTTTTCCAAGCATCTTCATGTTAATAAACAAGAAAAATCTTGGTATTATTAAGTTAGCCCTTGTGTGAGTTTTAAACTCTAGACATCAACAGAAACTTTTTTTGTCACTTCCCTTTTAGATTAGATATACCCTCATTCTTCTTTCTAGTTTTAATAAAAGAGATAGATATACAGTTAAGATTTGTCTCTTGGAAAGATTCATACTGCCACTGGCATAAATGTGAGAGGAATTCCAGCAAAGCTTATCCTGTTCAAAGTCTTAAGTCTGGAAATATCTTCTCAAATAGCCAAAATAACCCAGATAGGGTATTTGGGTTAGGCTATAAAGTTAATCTTTTGGGTATCAAACTAGAGATACCAAATAAGACATTTTCCATTGCAGGCAAATGAATTGAAAGATCCTAACATTCAAATAAACAAAGGATGTAAGGTAAGAGGAGGAAATTTTTTTCATCTCACATTATTAGAGAAGAACTTGAGGCAAACACTTGCAGGTTGAGTTTTGTGTCATGTTATACTTCCTCACACTTTACCTGCTATATTGACTTTTATGTCAAGAGCAATCATTTCCTGTTCAAAGACGTATATGACCTTTTGTGCATCTTTGCAGGCAAAGCACAATGAACACAATAAAAATGCACTGTTTTTCTGGGGTTTTTTTTTTGATTTAACCATATCACCAGTTTTCTGACAAACAGTACAGCTTGGTAATGAACTTCTAAAGTTAAACACCATCTTCTCTCTGGTTCAATTATTTATTTATTCAGGGGTTCAAGCTTTGCAAAATTGTGGCAACCCCAGCAATGGAGCATATGATGCAATATTGCATTTTACACTACTGGCCAAGAGTCTAACTGGAGCTGCAGATACTTAACAACAGTGAAAACAGACAGACACCAACTAGAACCTTCTCAGTTCTTAGGGCAGAGGATTGACTGCTGGTTCTGGAATCATGGACTGAGATTTTGTTTACCAATTAAAAAACAGTGTCATGGCTTTTACTTGAATATAAACCTTAGTTCTGTAGCTTCTTACCAAACCATTTCTTTCCGAATCCTTTCCCTACTGTAGGATTATCTTCTCCTCTGGAAGGGTTGGGCAGTCCCAGACTCCTTTGTAGAATGAGTCCTTATTTATAAATTGTTGGAGAAATGGACTGACAGGAACCTCATGCAGTTCATCAGAGGGTGCAAAGTGTGAAGCAACCCCAGGCACGAGTACATGCTGGAGCTGCCCAGCTAGAAAACAGCTTTGCAAAAAAGGCCCTGGGGATACAGACTCTTTTTGGTGGTGCCCAATAACAGGCTGAGTCAATAGGCACAAATGGAAATACCGTATGTGCCACCTGAACATCAGAAAACACTTTGCTCTTGTGGGGGTGATTGAGCGCTGGCACAGGTTGCCCAGAGGTGTGGTACAGTCTTCATCGTTGTAGATATTCAACAGTCATCTGGAAGGTTGAGCAGCAGGATTGTACCAGATGACCTCCAGAGGTCCTTTCTAACTTCGGCCGTGCTGTGATTCTGCAATAGATGTTTCTGACTCCAATATCCCAGAAAATAGAGGGGCTTGCTTGTTCACATATTTGTCACTGCCAGCTTAAGACCTCAGTAGAAGTTTTATTTCTATATAATCAGATTTGAAAATATTAGTATTAGAGCCAGTTTTTAAAAGTCTGTTTCAGTGCTTTAGTCTTAGAAACTTCAAGTGGAACGCTGTGTCAAATCTCACTAAAAATCAGACCTTAAGTTAATGAAATTAATTTACATTTCTTTAACCCAACTCAATATTTTCTGCTAATAGAAGATATTTTCTGTTTCATTTAGGAAATTTTAATCAAATAATTTCCTGTTATGAGAATATTAATTTGTTGTAAATAAGATTTTTCACTGAAACTGGAAATGCATGAGAGTAAAGTTAAGGGAAATTAGCACATACTTGGTCCCTTGAGTGTCTATTTATGTGGTGTAATCTAAACTGGATGTTTAAGATGAAACCGGTGTGCCACTACTCACTCAAATGTAATCCAGTATCTTCAAAGCTGGTTTCACCCTCTCAGTCATATATGTATTTGTTTTCTCTGCTCGTGAAACAAACTCTCTGGCCCTGAAGGTGATTGATTGCACAGAAGAATGAACCTCTTTATCCACAGGCCACCTATGCTGCATGTCTCTTTTGGCTTTTGTGCCTCCCTATCTAAACTCTGACCCAACTAGATAACAACCAGCTGAAATAATCTCTTTAGACTTGCATACATTCATTACTGAACCGTACCAGTTTGTGTTCAGCATAAGAGGAGATTGTGTATCTTGTATGTGATAGTGGGAATACTACTTGATATGAATGAATACAAATGTGCTCTTACATTTAAGTTTTTTCTGTACTTTAGAAACAGCAGAAGGAATAACAGTCTACTCTCTTAGTTTTGTAATTTGTTAATAGGAGTAGATTTTTGATTTTTTTTAACAAGGAGATTTTTGATCCTTCATTTCTTCCTTGTGAGCTTCTGAATTATACATATCAGCATTAAAAATCACTGGTTTATTTGCTAGGAAGAGTGTGTTGAGCATATGATATTGTATCCATGTGTACCTGGGGATATTTGTGTACAGATGTGGATGTGTATACATGATGTATATACCTGTGGATTTCTAGAAATAAGCAGTGATCTGAATGTGAGAAATTCTGAATTTGTGGTCAAATAATAGAAAGTATCTTATTGCAGCCAGTTTCAGAAGGTGTTAGTACAGTTTCAGGAAAAAACAGAGACATTTCAGAGCTACTTAATTCTAAAAACTGTAGTCTGTTTGGGGGAGATGAAGCACTGCTGTGAAAGAATATAGAGTCAGGTATACAAAGGAACTTGAGAATGTTGACATTTGATTTTGTCATACATAACAAACACTCAGACATCTAGGTAGCTCCATCTATGTTGCTCTGAGCCTCAAATGCAAAATATTTCTCTAAATTCTTAATATGTCTTATTGGGCAGGCTAGGGATTTCCAAAGGGAATTCAACCAGCACTTCAAAAAGGCAGCAGTGGCAAAGATATGCCTAAACTGCCCAAAGGAGGTGCCAGGAGAAAAGAGACATGAGTGAAATCCTTATCCCTTGAGATTTTCTCTGAGATTTGCAGCCTGGAAATGCCTCTTGTAATCATGTGCCTATAACATCCTGACAAATGCAGTAGTCATCTGGAATGTGGAACTCCAAGTCCTCCTCCGCAGTCATAGATTCATATCTTTAGTTTATACTTCTTAGGACAATGGATCTGCAGTTTAAACCTCTCCTAATAAGGCTCTGTGAATGTGCAGAAAACAATGCAAGAAACAGGAGTCAGAGTTAAAAAAATCAGTAGCAGTATCAATTCCACACTTTTACTCCATCAAACTCAAAACCAATACCAGTCTGGTGTTCATAATATGGACCTGAGTCACTACTGCTAGAATCTTGTTGCACCAATATGACCCTATCATCTTAGGTGAGTTTTGAAGAACTTTTCTATTCTGCAACATATAAGGCTGTAATTTAAAATTAATTTAGCCTTAGTGGAACAAGAAT
The DNA here is from genome assembly GCF_964237585.1 of Gallinula chloropus. NCBI lineage: Eukaryota > Metazoa > Chordata > Aves > Gruiformes > Rallidae > Gallinula > Gallinula chloropus. Next base: position 104,226,801 of record NC_140087.1, read on the forward strand.
TATGACAGGCATTTCTATCTTTTTTCATGATAAATGAGGACCTAATCTAGAAAGACACATTTTTTTTCTATTAAATTTAATACCGACTGATGGAGGTCAACTGGACAAGGTCTTAACAAATTACTGCACAAAGGAAGTCTTCTGATGGTTTTTTTGATTCAACTTTGTAACAGGGAAAACAAAGGACTGAACTCAATGAAGCTGTGCATAGCCAGTTAGAGTTACAGAGCGGAAGATGAACACGTAACTGATTAGATGTTTGCTTTAGTAGTTAACATTTTAAATAATATCATGAACGGGTGCTCCTCAGGAACCAATAGGACATACTGGTCTTTTCTGAGGCTCAACAGAAAAGTAGGCTCTGTATTTTTATGTGATTTTACAATATAGCCTCTCTCTGGGTATTGCTTTTACAGCAACCCGATTTTTTTCATAACAATCATATGTCATTAAAGCCTGTCCAATTAGATCAGTCACGGAACACTAGCTTGTACATATCAGTTATAGGAACATAAAAACTACCACTAATGTACCCACAGTCTTAAAGTCACTTTCACAAAACTGTGTGTACAAGGCACGTAAAACCTGAATGTACAGCGGCTTCAGGTAAGAAACTGGGACTGCTTTGGTACTTGCTTGCACTGCATTTGTATATAACTGAAAGTTATCACAACATTGATTTACAAACCCAGCCTTCAGTATCTTGCCCAAGAACATTTTTAAGAAGGATATTTTAAAATATTGTTCCATACACTCAATACATAACGAAATATTAAGAACACAGTTGAACCATTTATACAACACAAATTCTATCTGTATTTAAATCTATTAGATCTACAGTTTAGATGGATTTGCATTTAAGATGGGTGTAACAAAGTCTATTTCCTTATACCATAGGTGGATAAAGGAATTGTACCAGTATAATTAAAGCATAGCAGCAACTACATTGCTATCAGATTCTGATGGCTATCAAGAGGGAGAGGGAAATACAAAGAGTGGAAATTAATTCACAAACTAATGAATTTTTTAATTAGTATTTAAAAATCCAAACTTCAGCAGTATATTTCCCTGTAGGGAACAGTATAGAATGATCCAGGTAATTAGACCAAGTGAAGATAATAAAACAAACTTATGGATATAATGCGATAAAAGATGTTTGAAGGTCAACAGAGGCAATCAAAGCAAGGACAGAAATTTATTAGAGGAAGATAAGGTCTCAGTATCACTATATCCTTTTCCTTCCATTTCATAAAAATCCTGCAAATGTTCTAAAATTGAAGTTAAATGAAAATATAGGCATATATTGGTTTATTGGTTAAGATTTCAAATCACCCTTCAAATTCATTTGGGTAATTAGATATACTTAAAATTTCCATCATGGGAAACTATTCTTCCTTTCATCATTGTTGAATGCAGAAAATACTTCAAATATGCTGAACTGCAAATTCTTTTGCTTTTCAATCACACTGTTTGTGTTAGTGTGTTCCCACTAAGTGTATGCTGGCATACTATTGCTGTGCTGGAAGCAATGTAAGTAAGAAAAAGTGAAATAGCCTAGGGGAGCTCTTTTTTTTTGCCTCTGGGTCCTACTGAGGCTTGTAGGTTTGGATAGTACCTTTTATTGGATCTTGATGCTCTCAAGGCATTCCTTGCTAGTGTCAAGTTGGCTGTGAAGAGGCAGAGAAGAATGGGGTAAGGCTTGCTTCCATCCACAGCTCCCCTGTTCCATGGCCTAAAGGATGGGGTGACTTTTGGTCTTTGAAGTGTGAGTACTAACTTACTGACTCCCTGGAGCTAGACAAAAGCAAGGAAGGGGGAACCTCAGATGTTGTGCCACCCTTAGCTCTGGGCTTAGCCTCCAGGCATGCATTAAACTAAAATAAATTAGTCAGAATTAGATTTTTATGGCACTAAATTAACCTTAATTTTAAATGTTTAAAATTTTTAGGCCTAAGGCTCATCTCCCTGGTTGCTTTGAAGCCAAGCATGTTAAACTTCATCCTGGTTTACAGTAGTGATAATGATTTTATATAAAGGCGTCTAAGGGAAGCTCCAAGGGACAACAGTGTTAAAATCTGTTTACAGCACTAAAGCTAGTCCTCAGTACACACATAGTCTAAGTAAGACTGAGACAGGTTAGAAAGAAAAGCTAACCAATGCATGTTGATGGCTGAGTAAAGCAAATCCATTCTATTGAACTTCAGTCCTCAAATTCATGTATTCCCAGTCCCGGCCCCCAGTCCGACAGTTCACAGTGCATCTGAAGCAGCCCCTAAAGCCAGCGAATTATAAGACGAGGGGCCTTTGCCTTCAAACAATAATATGTTATTGTACTGTGGTCTCATTTGTTAGATCCACAGCTTGTCCTGATTTCAGAAATATCCTGAGCAAAAAATTTCCCCACAAACTAAAATGAAGCACAAACCCTTTTGGTCACCCCATCTGGGATTTTGACGAGATTTAAAGCGAAGTCTCCTCTCAAACTACTTAGACAATTTACTTTGCCTAGAAAAACAGTTCTAGAACTATATCTTGTGAATTTTCTTGGCACCTAGTATAATTCTTGTCACATATTCATTATGCCTTACATCAGTGCCTTGTTTCATCCCAAGTATATCTGTAGTTGCCATCTGTCTAGAAGACATGAGTTGATGGCAAGATAGTGACCTCAGCTCTCAAGCCAATCCCAAACAATTTAGGGAGAAAGCAATGAATGACACCTTTGATTTCCAAATAATGGAACTGCTTGTTTATAGTATTAGATCACGTTCAAATAAATCTATCCAGATTTATGGTTAGACTACATAAAAGGTTATTAAAAATAGGGTTTTTTTCACATTTTATGAATAAATATGTTTGGGCAAATAACTTTCAAGTTTAATTTCTCCCACTATTTTTGTTATATGCATTGATAGTAACATATATTTATCTGAACATGCACTGCATTCCTAAATGTGATCAGTTTCAATGAACAAATGTAAAACTATTTTTGCAAGAAAAAACCCAAAAATCTTCTGATCTTCAGTTTCTCAGAAAAATTACCTCAAATAGAGAATTTGAAAATTTTTCTTACTAATAATTTTCAAACATTTTTTTCCAGTCTGATATGAGTAAAAATTTAAAGAAAAGTTAGAAGGAAAGGATTATTGCTGGACTTTTAGTGTGACTTTTAATTGGAATGTAATTTTATCTAGGTTTTAAAAGTTAAATATAATCTTCATGATGAAGGGAAATTACATATGTGGTTTTGTTTCTAGTTTTGGGGTTTTTTTTTTTGGTCTGTGATTAGGAAAGGACTCTATCCATCATGAGTTATTCTTGATGCATTTGTCTGGAGCCAGGTCACACACAAAGATGTGAACAAGTATATATTGCTATGAAATTATAATAGATTTGCTCCACTGTGTCAGTCTCCACTGTTTCCTCTTGGCAGTGTTGCAGTTATACAGATTATTCTGCATTAATCCAAAATACATGCTGCTAAAGTAGAGTGGGAAGGTTGCTTCTGAGATGCTACTGTGATTTGGCAAGAGCTGCTATAAGCCACAGGAGTTCTCAGCACATGCCTCTCAGCCTGGAATAGACTTTTTTAGGCTTTCTGCAAGAAATACAAACCTTGTTTCTATTTTTGTTCTGTATTTGGGAGAATGGCAAATTGCCTTATAGCAAATTTGAAAGGACAATTTAGCTCACTAGCACTTAGCTCGTATTTGAAGCAGCTTAGTGCTGGAAAGAGGAAGCAGCAAAAAGATAGACTCCTATTGCATATCAGTAATGAACAGTGACTTCATGACATGAAAAAATAAACAAAAAAAGAGAAAGCAACATGAGTTGCAATGAGCATATTTGACCTGCTATGTTCTAAAAGCTGATACACAGAGGTGCCTTGAAACAGTATTCAAAGTATCAAAATATTTTGTACATGTAATTCTACTTACCCTTGAGATTCATGCATTCAAAATGTACTGGAAGTGACTGCATCTGAACACACATAGTTTATTGTCTGAGGTCACTTGATTTTTCTCTCTTTGCATCTCTCATAAAACTGGTCTGCAATAATGACTATACGTAAAGAGAGATATTAGTACTGATAACACACTATGCCTGTTTTGCCCCTGTGCTAGCAAGTCTTAGGCCACTTCCCATAATTCATCCAGTTCCTTTTTGCTAATTGAGCATCTGCTCAACAGGGGTAGTTTCTGAGCTATCTTTATCTTGGTTCTTGGTGCTGGTCCCCTAATCAGCTCTGGTACCTAAGCTGTGCCTTGTGGTAAGAACCAGAATAAGTAAGACTGTGTCTTCCCTTCTCTCCCCTCATCCAAGTGTCAAACACTACCTGCACTGGGAATGTCTGCTGTCTGTATGGTTAGCCAAAAGACAGCTATTCAATGTCCTTTGATGGTAATATTCATCTGTGGCACACCTCAGGTGTGAGCACTTCATGTTGGTCAACTTTTGATGTTATTTCAATTGCTTGCACAACCAGATTTACCTGGAAAATTTGTAACAGTAAATGTGTCTGTTTAATTTCAAGTCGGGAAAAACTATACTGAACTTGGATTTGTAGTAAAAACCTGACACATGATGAGCTGTTCTCTGGCTGTGACAGAGAATATTAAGAAGGGTATTTTCTGATCCTGCTGTTTACCAATAGGATTTGTTTTCAGTTGAAAATCATACCACCAAAAAAGTAAGGAGAGATGGAGGAAGATGACTTTGCTTCCCTTATATCTATGGAGAGAAGCACTAAAGGGCACATTTAGTGCTTCTCTCCATAGATATAAGAGAGAGGCAGTTTGCTGCTGAGATGCAGTGTCATTGACATGGTTTGCCTGGGGAAATGCAGCAGAACACATCTTATGTGAAGCTTTGTCTCTAAAAGGAATGACAGAAAGGTAAAGCAGCTTGAATTTTACAGCAGGGTAAATATTTTAATAGTGTTCACTGGCCTTTAGTCATATTATACCTGGCAAAAGATTTGGTTTGTGTTTGGAAAACAGGACACACCTCATGCTGGCTACTAGTAAATAAAAAAGGCTTGTTACCAGACTCTGGTCCCGTGGCAAAGAGGCACAGTACAACTTATGTCCACACAGTTAAAGTCTTTCTTTCCTTTTTCATGTTGGCTGTGGCCAAATATCCTTTGGGAAGGGTTCTTGGTGTGTCACCAGCCTGGACATCATGGGAACAGGATCACTGGCAGTAGTTAGGGCTATGCTAGCCAGCTGGGCCAGTCTGGGGAGAATGGATGGGCATAGACATGGCTTGGGCTGGCACCTTTGTTACTGTAGTCCTAGCCTTTGAGACTGAGAGATTTCACTGGCTACCTGTCTAAGAGAAGGAGTTGTTTGTGCCTTGGCTTCTGTGGTGACCACATGTCATAACAATATGCAGAGGAGGAATGTACAACAAATGACAAAATTTGAAAATTTATCAATATGTGCAACAGCACTTTGTGTTTTGTGGGACTCCAAGCTTGCAGCTTCTCAGTGGCTGAGGCTACCCCAACAGCACACAGTCGTGTGATAGGTGAGACTTCCAAGCTGGGATCCATGGTCCAATTCTGTGGCAGAGAAATGTGTGGTTCTTGAAATGTAGAACAACCTCCCTGCATTTTTTACCTCTCCTTACCTTTGTGTACTACTTGCCAGTCAAATGGCTTTAGCACAAAGCATAATAGAGCAGGAGGGATGCATGGTGCCACACAACCGGTGCAGGAGGCATATACTGGGGATGTGAAAAGAGTGGGCTGACAGAAAGAGCTTCGTACTCCACAGATGAGACTTGCCAGATCTTTGTATACAGGAAAAGTAGCAGTTTTCCCTGTATGGGAATAAATGCAAAAAGGCAGTGGCTGAAACCTGAAGTTGATGGCTGTCCATGATCATAAACCACAATAGATCACACTATTTCAATTAATAAATCAATCTATTTCAATTGTATTCCACTGATATTAAATAAAAGCATGAAAAAGATGAAGTCAATCCTGGTATCATACCACACTTCCTATACTTGCCGTGCATCTTCCCTGCTAAAAGGTTCCAATGTGTTTTATTGACTGAGACATCAGTACTGTAAAACGGACTTTGCAAATGAACGTTTCTGCTGCTTGGGGACAGATGCTACCATCACCCGTGCGGAAACGATTTCTTATGTCCTTGAAGTCGCCCACTGGTGGAAAGTAGCCTAAAGCGTGGTATCATTAAACTACTACAGTCTAGCAAATTACAGGCAAAATTCAGGCAGCCAAAATTAAATTACTCATATATTGTAATGTGTCAAGGTTAACTGTATGTTTAATTATGGAAGTATTGCATAATCGCCACAAGATTCTGCTTTTCAAAGATTTCTTAACATTTTCATAAATGATTTTATCAGTTTTGCTGCTTCTTAAAAGGTGTTTTGCTGTTAGGTGTACCTTATAACTTGTTTTGAACTGTAAAACATTTAAAGCTCTCCTTTACCAACTTACTTAAGCTCTTCACTTAACAAAACTGCATTGGCTAAGTATTATTTAAGACATTAATAGTAATAATGGTTCTTTTAAGAAATCTATTAAGAATGGAATTTATCTTAAATCATGTTAACTATCACTGAATAATAGTAACTCATCAGTGAGTAATAGCAGTAATAAATACAGTAAAAGTATTCTAAAGACATAAGGTAAGGTCTTAATTTTATCTTCTGTAATAGTTGCAATATTCATTAATTAAATCAGGTATATGTTCCTATTGTTTGCAGGATCTTTCTTTAGGGTGATGGCTCAATGTATTTTGTGAATGAGTTGTCAGCAAGATGGTAAAAAAAAGACAAAGTCAGAGCACTATTGTGTTAACACAATAAGTGTTACTAACTTACTGAAATTAATATACTAAAATTGTACTATTCCATAACGTTCTAATGGGTTTAATCAGTTACATAACATATTGCACATTCTTACTAAGCACAGGAACTTAGATAATATCAAAGTATTTAAGCATAATAATAAATCAGTCAAAATAAAGAAGACTGTTAAAAACCCCTCTCCTAAAATGCATATTTGCTTCCTTTCAGGTATGACTATTCCAATTTTTTTCCCTACTTTTTATATTTCTGTGCAGAACATTTTTTTATATTATTGGACATAACATGGCTTTATTAGATAGTTTATTGCCAATTAATCAGTTCAAGTGCTAGAGAAGTTGCATATTCCTGCCAAGGTACCTATTTCTATATTCATTCTGTGGTTTATAGTTCCCTTAAACTGTTAGTGTCTTTTAAAAAATCACTAGTTACTGGATAATGAGAAAATATAAAGCCAATTATACAATTTTATAAAGCTAGAATTAGTTTGGGAAGGGTTTTTTTGGAAAATTTAAAACACTTATTTAGAAAAGTAATAGCAATCTACCTTTCCCTGAAGACCTCTGACACATGACAGAGTCAGCAATGGGATTGCAATGCCAATGCACAGTTGTAGCCAGCAGATGTCAGCCAATTATGAGTATTTCTCAGAATCTAACTTTTTTTGCCTGTAGTGCTGGTATCCATCTGGCTGTGGCTGTCAATCAAAGGGCACTGCAGGACGAGTCTATCATTCAGTCAATGAAAACCTGCTAACTTTTTTAGTCAGGTGTAATCCCTGTCTCCTACAGACTGGTAGGAATTTTTAGACAGTTATTCCTTGCCATCCTCCTTGTTCAAAATATTTTAAGGGGAAACTCCATATCAGACAAATACTTTGTTATCTCTACACCTTATGGCTTTCTGTAAAATCCCAAGAAAGACTTTCGCAAATCTAGAGGCAATATCAGCTTGGGGGGGGGGCATCCTTTGCCAAAATCCAAGATAACATTGGAGGAGGGATTAAATCTTTATCACTTGAATATAATCCTATGATTCTTTGTGGATCTACCAACATAGGTGAAGTACAAGAGATGCCTGATGCTTTTGAAGTTTAGCCTTGGCTTCAGTTTTGCTTCTTTGCTTGCCAGCCTCTCCTCTCATGTGGCTATAGAGTTAAAAACCCAAAGCAATTAACCAATCACACAAGACAGTAATACACTTTGAGCAACCTCATCTGGGGCCCCCTACCAACCCTGGCTGCCAGTAGAGCTGCCAATGATACAGGTTAAATGCTGCAGCTGTAAACAGTACAGCTTTGAAACACTTTAAATATATCCTTTCTTCACTCATTCCTTACTGACAAAACCCTGTTTGGTAGTTAGGACCACAGGACTAGAAGGAGTAACAGGTGTCCATTTAACAGACATTTAGCTTAGACATATACCTATTTCATACACCATTTCAACGCAACAATAGTCACAAAAGCTGCCCTGATAATTATATTGAATTTTCAATTGAAAATGAAAAAGCCATAATCAGAGGAAATCAACAGAGGAGATCAAGGGTCTACTAGTGGCTTAGGTTCCTACATTAATGTTACTAGAGGAAGTGTCATTTGGTGGGTTTTTTTGTAGAAAAAATCTCCATCTTATTCTTCGCTATGGAATGAGGCTGACAGCTGAAATGCATGGCCTACTGCAAGGCAAGAGACTTGAGTGGAAGCTTAAGTAAAAGTCCTTTGAAAGTGTTTATTTGGTGACATACTACTGAAGCTGCACTGGTGTGTTATGTCTTCAAAATAATCCTTTCTAAACTTTGACCAGATGCTTGAGCCTTTTAAAGAAATTACTTCCCCAAAAATTTGTCAGTCTGCAGATGTACTAGGAGAACTTTAGGAACCCATATCTTCTCTTCTGTAGTTGCGGGTTTACATATGCTGGTGTGGTGGTTCAGCCCCAGACAGTGGCTAAGCACCACATGCACTCACTCCTGCAGGTGAAAGAGACATTTCTTCCCTGGACTGGGATAAAGACAACTTACTGACAAAAGCACCGTGAAGGTAGAATAACAATTACACTCACACCTGGTGATAATGCAGAGTACCCTACTGACCCAGTGGTTGCAGAGTACTGCATGAAACATGGACTGACCAATGCTCTGACCACATTGGATTGCCTTGGAGACACCCAGAAGTGCCCCTCCCCAACCAGGCCCTTTTATGGGGGAATGATGTCAGGTGGTGTGGAAAACAGCCAAACTCATCTCACCTGGGCTAACTCAGCTCGCCTGGGCTGGCTGCTTGGGGAGGTTTAACTGGCCTGGTCAGAACCAGGAAATGGTCTATGTGGTACAGAGTGAAAGTCATTTGTCAAACTGTGATGTGCAACCAGTTGCAAACTGGTGATTCTTGACTTCTGGAAGTGCAAACTTATAGCTCAAGTCAGCAATGACTGTTCTAGAGGATACATTGTAAAAAGGTGTTCAGAACAACTCCGCTATCCCTTTTATGAGTGGAGGGAAAGCTCACCGGTTTTCCCAGCTGTGAGTAAGAGGTATGTATTTTATTTAGCATACTGCAAGACCCTGTCTGCAGTCTCTCTTAAGCATTGGCTCTGAGTCTGTGGCAAGAATTTAAAAGCTAAATGAATGAGAAAGGACACGTATTTACCTTTTTCTGAGGTGCTTTTCTCAAAGCTATGGTGCACTAAACTGATGGACATAAGTTCAGCTTGCTGAGGTGGGTTCAGTTATGTGAAGTTTGCAATGATACCATTCTTAGGAAGGTGCAACAAACAGCATGATACTCTAAATTGACCTCCACTACTTTTTCACTGTGTGAAATGAGTTTATTTGGAGCATAATCAAGAGCGAAGTGCTTTGGTAATTGTCTCTTCATGAAGAGTTGCACTGCTTTCTTTGTAATTTAGTACTTTGTTCACTATACAGGGGGAAATGGTAGTGGGAGTACTTAGTTCATTTAAGTAGAAAGCTGAAAGAAATGCATTTTATTCTTAAATGAATAATACTTTTTAAAAATCCTATTGAGAAGAAAATGCTTCACTGAAAACTAGAAATGAAGAAGGACAAGAGGAGAGAGAATTACTCAAACTGTGGCCAGACCTTGCATGTCACTTCCCAGCTTATCATTGAAATCTGTTCTGTGAAGAATAATTATTTGTTACATTCCTTTCTGAAGAGAAGGTTGACCTCTGAATATGCTTCTATTTTAACACGGATTTGTTTTTTTTTTTTTTTTTTTTGTAATTTCTGTAAGTCTATCTGCTGCTAAAGAACATCTTTATCTGCTGTGGTGGAACCATAAGATCAGTGTAATGTAAAATGGTGAGTCGCTAGCTGGCACGTTGATTTGCCATACCACACCTGACATGCTTAGTTCGCTGTGACACTGGAGGGGGCCAACACACTATTTTCTAGCAGGCACTGTCACATTCTCTGAAGCTGATAGGCAGTTAAGTGTCCACCAGTTACCCTAACTTTCACATAAGGGCTTCTCATTGCACATTAACACCAGGTCACTATCTTGTTAGCAAATAACCCTGGTATTCAGTGTTTGATAAGCCAAATATTTGAACCAAGTGACATTTGAGTATTTTTATAAAGTAACACTTTGAATAAGGCAGCTCTCACAGTTACTTGGTTGTTAGCAATTGATTTCTTGTCATGCAAATGGAATGTTACCTACAGCTGGGAAAAATCAGATTTTTGGGAAGTCCTGGAAAAATTTTCAGAGTTCTACAGATTTAGCAGTAGTAGGAAGATACATACCATTTTGATCTATACATTGGTGAAAATACTTAGACATGATTGTAGTAAATATATATGTTTTTTTTAAGTGTATTGCTCTAGTTTGCACTTTGGAAAGCTGGAAGTGTATTATAGCTTTCCTTTGAATGTAATTTTGCTTGTGTACTCTTCAAAGTTTGCTATTTGCTTGAGAGTTGATTGAGATCTAATTTGGTAATCTGAAAACTTCTCTGTTTCTGCTTGTCTCTCGTTTCCCAGTTTCAAGGGTTCTTCTCCTCTGCTTGCTCTACAAACTTTAATGGCAGTTTTGTCTGTGTACTACCACTGTCTATTTCTTTGAGTTTTTTGGGTCATCTTTTATATTACTAAAACTGTATGTGCCGGCGCTTTTTCTGCCAACCATTTTCTCTCATCTGTGGTTTGTTGTACAATGTTACATATATTTATGTGTAAAGAGTATTAGTAGTAAGTACCTATATATATTTATATATATATCATACATATATCATAAGTGAGCAATATGATTATAGAGTTATGTCACTTTAAAGATATTGTGACGTGTGAAATTTGTCAGACTTACTGCCACTTACTGAGTTCACATATATGTTTGGTGATTTACTGTGGCCCTTTTCCTGTCTGTTTGTGAAATAGTGTGTTATATTAAATTTATTCAGCTGCTAAAGCAGGATCACCTAGAGCAGGTTGTATAATACTGTATACAGGAAGTTTTTAATATCTCCAGAGAAGGAAACTCTACAACCTCTCTGGGCAGCCTGGTCTGTCACCCTTGGAGTGAAGGGGTTTTTCCTCATGTTAAGATGGAACACCTATGTCCAGTTTGTGCCTGTTGCCTCTTGTCCTGACACTGGGCACCACTGAGAAGAGTCTGGCCCCTTCCTGTAGAGATCCGCCTTTTAGATATTTATAAGAATTAATCAGATTCCCTCTCAGTCTTCTCCCGGCTAAACGGCCCCAGGACTCTCAGCCTGTCCTCATATGGGAGACGCTCCAGTCCCCTCATGATCTTTGTAGTCTTCTCCTGGACTCTTTCTGGTAGTTCCTTATGTTTCTTGAACTGGGAAACCCAGAACTGGACACAGAACCCCAGATGTGGCCTCAGAGAGTAGAGGGGCAGGATTACCTCCCACAACCAGCTGGCTACTATCTTTTTAATGCGACCCAGGATATCATTGGCCTTTTTGGCCATGAGGGCACACTGCTGGCTGATGGAGACCTTGTTACCCGCCAGGAGTCCCAGGTCCTTCTCTGCAGAACTACTTCCCAGCAGGTCAACCCGTAACTTTACAGATGCCGGGGGTTGTTATTCCTCAGGTGCAGGACCCTACAGTTGTACTTGTTGAATTTCATTTGCTTCCTCATCTCCCAATTCTTTTGCCTGTCAAGATCTCACTGAATGTCAGCACAGTCTTCTGGTCTGTCAGCCACTTCTCCCAGTTTTGTATCATTAGCAGCCTTACTGAGGGTACACTCTGTCCCCTTGTCCAGGTCATTGATGAATACATGGAACAAGACTAGACAAAGCACTGACTCCTGCGGTACACCACTAGATACAGGCCTCTAACTAGACTCGGCACTGCTTATCACAACCATCTGGGCTCTTCCATTCAGCCAGTTTTCAACCCACTTCACTGTCTACTCATCGAATCCATGCTTCCTAATTTTGTTTACAAGAATGTTATTGGAGGCAGTGTCAAAAGCCTTGATGAAGCCAAGGTAGACAACATCTAATGCTCATCCCCTCAGCCATTCATTCCATCATAGAAGGCTAGCAGAATGTTCAGTCATGCTTTCCTCTTGGTGAATCTATGCTGATGACTCCTGATAACCTTCTTCTCCCCCACATGCTTATTGATGATGCCCAGAATAAGCTGTTCCATCACTTTTCCAGGGATGGAGGGGTGGCTGACTGGCCCTTCTTCTTGCCATTTTCGAAGACTGGAGTGACACTGAATTTCTTCCAGACCTCAGGCATCTCTCTTGTTTTCCATGACATAGGTAGGAACTGATGTAACTATTCCCAGATGGGAAGCAAGTTAATCTATGCTCATATAAACTTATATAATTCCTCTTTCTATTGTCTGTACCAATTTAACTGTTTTAAGTCAAGTATTCAAAACCATGATCAAAATTATTATAAATTCTCAAAAAAACTCCCAACACCCAAACAAGCTCTGTCCTTTTGCAGAGGTGGGGATTTTCCTGTATGAGTGTTTCTGTTATGTCTAAGTCCACCTCCTCTTTCAGGCATCTGTCCCCTCCAGGCTTCATTCCTTGTGCCTGCTGCACTTTAATTACTGTGAGTAAAGCACTGATACCACATTAGCTTGTAATCCTAGAAGCATTCCCTATGCTGCTTCTCTGCCTTCTTTCCTTTCAGTTAGCATTAGGGAACAAGACTACCTAATTAAAAACTTCTAAAAATTCCATGTGTCCCTCTTGCACAAAAGATAACAAAGATATTTGTCGCATCCATCTCTCTTCAGTCTAGCATAGAGATGCAGCCTCTCATGATACAGGATCCTCTAATTCCAAAGCATTACAACATATTTGACCTGAAGTATGTCAATAAGCTAATGAAAAAAAAAAATCAGGGGCTAGGTACTCTGCAAGATTGAAATTCAAGGTGATCCCTTAATAAAACAGGTCATTCATAGTCATGTGTAGAAGGGGGGGCATGTAGTGCTAAAGATTAATATAAACCAGTTATAAACCTGTCCTGAATGGATGAAGGAAGAAAGCATGGCCTTTGGGAGTGAATAACTTCAGTGCTCACCACTCTTACATTTACATCCTCCAAGACAATGTTTTAAGAGTACAATTTGTGGTACAAGGTGTGTTCAGAAGAACATTTCATAAGAGAGTTATAAATCAGGAGAAGGATAAAAAGAAATATATTTTTTCTTGCTGTTTACATCTGAAATGTGAGAAAAAGAAAAGTAATTTTAAGAAAGCTTACAATCAAGCATTCCTGGAAATGTCATTAGTTTCAGCAGATTAATTAGCATCTAGGTTTTTATAATACCACCTCAATTATATGGCACTAATAAACGCAGATCTGGTATAAGGTTAGGTTCGGAATATCATCTGCAGATGTTCCTGTGAGACCCTGACTTCACCAGCGAATAACTGTGCTTTGACTGCTGCTGTGGATGAAATTGCTCTTAGATCAGTGTTAACAATGGGTAGAAAAGGCAACCATGGGGACCTTGGCAACTCCAGGGCAGATAGAATCTATAGATAACCCAAATTCTGGTTTCCTTTTGCATACAGAGGCTACTGAGCTTCAAGATAAGGCAAGATCATTTTTTATTTGGTGATGTGGTACTGGTGAGTCAGGTCAGGCAAACTGTGTATGTGCTTTCCTCCCTTAAACAAATATCTAGAAATATCTTGGAAGAACTTCGTTCTCTGGGCCTGATGTTTCTATGTGGGATTGAGAAGCTGTTTAACAGCAGTGCAAAAGCAACAAATGCAGTTAACTCTGCAGTGAAGTATCTTACATAAAAATAAAGCTATTGGTCTGGAGCATAATCAGGAACTGCTGCTCCTGACTACTGTAATGTTTTGGCCAGTTTACAATTGTTCATTATGGATAATTCTCCTTACATTTGATGATTCAGAAGAGGGCATTGCAAAGACAACAGTGTAGATTTAATGAAGCTCCTGCCTCATGATAGAATTTTTAAAAAATATTAAAAATCATGCTTTTATCAGTATTTGTGGGGGCTATACTATGTTTAATGAAAATTAGAAATATGTCCAAGTATATTAATCTGATTTGTTTTCTGAGAACTGATATTTAATTCATGTTCATCCAAGACAAATAAGACATCTCAATGAGTGTTATATTCTGTACTGCAATAACTGGAGTAGTGTATTTTCTTTGTGAGCGTTTCTGAGGGCAAACAATATTTCCACCTTAAAAATTCAGCCTAACCTTAATGAAAGCTTTTGGAGCCAAAATGTCAAGATCTATTAGTTTCCCCTTTTCTCTCTGAAAATGGCAAACTAACTTACCTTCCAGACAAAGTGTGAACATTTGATGGTTAATATGGGTCTGTCCCACTTTAATTAAAATAACTTCACTGTTTTATTGTTGTCATTGTCCCTCAGGGCTCAGTATTGTGGAAAGTTTTATTTAGTATCTTTACCATCAATGATCTGGACGAGGGGATTAAGTGCACCCTCAGTAAATTTGCAAGTGACACCATAATCATTGGTATGAAATGATAATGATTTCTTTCAGTTGCCACCATGCCATTCTTTCTGGTGACACAAGTATTTAGTTCATGTCCTGTAGACTGGCTTTAAGAAGAAAGTATGGTTAAGCCATATATCAAACACAATTTTATTTATTTGCAAGGAAATTTAATATCCTCTAACCCTGAGCATTAGGATCAAACTGAAAATGTTTTCTTTTTCTCAGTGCCTTCATGGACTTTTGATTTTGAGCTCTTTGTTTACAATTATCTGCAGGTTACATGCAGCTGCAGTTTAAGCTATGTTGAGCTTTCCCCAAAGTTTTTCAGCACTTGTCACACAGTAGCTCTCTCTCTGCTGGACTTTTAATTTCCCATATATTTAATTTTAAAACTTTTGATTTTATTTTAACTTTTACACAAAGCTAGTATAAAGAAGTATCAAAATTTTAATTGTAGGTGATGTTGCCTGTTGTATAGTTAAGTATTCCTGAGGTGCTGGGAAGTGCCATGCAGACAAACAGTTTTGGGGAACCACCTTGCATCTGATAATGTTATTGCTGAACTACAGCTGGACGTAAACAGCCTGAGCTAAGTGCTGCTTCTCCTATACCATGGACAATCTCTACCTAAATAAACAACCTTTAGTAAGTGAGAGTTGATTGTACAAGCAAGAAGCCCAGGTAACCTTGCTCTTGCTTTTTCCATTTTTTTTTCTTTGATAACAGACACTAATGGTCTCAGATTAAGCCATAGATCCATTTTGTAGGAAACAAAAGTAGGACAGAACTCATTGGGATTAAGGCTGAATTTACTATTCTTGTTTATATGAAGTTTCAAGAATATTAAAAAGTTGGCTTCAGATAACACCCACAAAACTGAGAGTACAGATTTAAAGATATTTCTTGCAATATGTTTGTTCTAAGCTTTATTTATGGGCCTTTGGAAACATCTTTTAGGAAAGAAAGGATTTTTCTTCATTACAGAGTAGGCAGCTGGTCTGAGGAAAGCGTCAGGCAATAAAATACACTGATTTAGCCTGAAATTCAAAAAGGGCTACACAGTTTTGATTTATACTACCATTTATTACTACAAGTAATTTTATCATTTGGAAAATTAACTGCTCTATGGAAATGAGGGGGAAAACACTTCACATGAGGGGAAGAAGGCGGCAAGTTCTCTTTCCCGGTTGTTCTTGATTTCAGGTCTATGTGGACAGTGGCTTTTTTCCAGAATTTTGTCCTAAGTTAGATAACAGTAGATACATTCAGTAGTTTACAAATGCCTACAGTTTGCCCTTGTTTGCAACTAAGGGAATCCCTCTCTAAGTTTTCATATGCTTTATATTATATAGAAGTGAATGGAAAATGTGTTGGGACATCTGTAGGAAAGTATGAAAGAGTAATTTAATTTATTTCAGTATGGGAAAGATTGTTACCCCTAGGTATTTTTGATGTGGTTAAACATTACACAGATTTTAATCGCTTTCTTCTAAGAAAGGAATTAATTTTTTTTACTTTGTGAGGAGTCACTACTTGTATTGATACCCTCCAAAACATGCCACCCTGTGAATGAAGAAAATTCACTACTGCATAGCAACTTTGACCATCTGTGAAATAGAAATATTGACACTTCCCTCCAAAGGATATTGTGCAGACAAATCTTAAAAAAAATGTGAGATACTCCAGAGCAAATATGAGATATTCATTTATTACAATTACTTTCTATACAGAGGGTTACTTGGGAGCAGTACTTGATATTTGGGCAGGTGATCTTGATGCAGTTCTGCATACATATATTGTGTGTTAAGTTATCTATATTTCAGTCCTATCTAAAACTCTATTCCTTTGTTCATGCCTCCTTTCTTCATCTGTTTTTCTCTCTCTTTTTATATATGTATGTATAAAATTGCAGCATACTTGAAGAAAATATTTAGACAACATCCTATAGAAATGAGAGATTTCTGGTTTCATTTACACATTTTTCAGCATATTATGATTATCTCAGTTGCATTTGCTATTCAAAAGCAGCTGTCAAAGATTTTGTGAGAAGGGAAAAGGCTGAAAGCTAGCAACTTCTAGCACCAGGGGGAAGGCTCCTGCTCCACCTGAAGGCTTGCAGCTACAGGACAGATTCACTGCCCTCAGAGCTAAGGAGGAGCTGGGGTTGCTTTCAGGTGTAACATCTGGGAGCACCAGGAGGAAGCAGAGGGTGATAACAAGATGAACAACTCCTTGCAGTGGGGGGCAGAGGCACCCATCAGTCAACTTGCCAAAGTCTTTGACCTAGGATGTTGTAGAGATAATACCAAAGCTTGTCTGACCCTATTGACTTTTACTTCATGTTGATCTGCTGTGTGGGAACCAATGATAATGCCAGAGGTCCATTCCAACCTCAAGCATTTTGCAATTGATCCTGTGATTCTGTCATTTTTCAGAACAGGTTATGGCCCATAGTTTGCTTACAAAAGCTTTGAGACTATTAATCAATTGCGTTGCATTATTTGTGACTGTATATTCAGATATTCCTTCTTCTCCCAATATATGCTTGAGTGTGAGAATTTGGTGAGTGAGAGTATGTGTTAATAATTTCAGATATAAGTCAAAAGTTACCTGCTGTAGATATTTTTCAGAAATTGTTTAAATTGTAAATTTTGCTGCTACTGTAATGTTTTTGTCAGAAAGCTAATAGAATATTTATGGAAAGCACATTTATGTAACTAATATTTTTCTCTGAATGCCTTAGAGAAACATGTTGATTCAATGTGGGCTATCACTACAATTTAATGGTTTCTCAGTCACAATATGAAAAGATCAGTTCTGCAGGGCCAAGGTAATGAATGCTGTCTGAGTCTGAATTTGAGAACACGTAATTCCAGATAAGCATCCAGTCTCTAATCTACAAATACGTTTAAAATGTTATATAAGGATGTTATATGGGTTGTGTCCATGAACCTACATCTTTTACATTCCATCTTCCCATCTCTTTGCTTAGTTATTACTGGATTGTTGATGCTTTAAAGAAAAACAACACTGAAAATTAATTTTGTTTGAAATATCATTGGACCTACCTAAAGATAATGAAAATTAATCTTCATTTTCCTAATAATTTTCTAAGCTTATTCAGGAATAGATTTCAACTATACATCTCTGTTGTACAAAATAGTCTTGTATTCTTATACTTACCTTCTGTGACTCATTAAATTAAATTTACCATTTATGCTACATAAGAAACATTTGCAGGATACAGTAATATAATAATACTTGGCTACAATTAATTGATTTTTTTATGCTTGGTACTGCTTTTAAATTCCTTAGCTCTATTCTGCTTCGTATGATGTCCTTTAATAAATGGAAAACCTTTGAATGAAGGATGTCAGTCAGTTCAGGTAATGTGCCGCCCCATCTCTTCTCCTGATATCATTGATAATTGTGCCCCTGACTCTATCTTGTTCTTAAATGCATGCTCTATACTTTACATGCATAGTCCTTCTGAAAAAAAGGGACTATTCAATACAACTGAGCATTTCAGAATGCTGCGGTATATTCAGAACTATTGACTGGATTAATTAAACTTTAGTTCTGTACCTTTTCTTGTTCCAAATAAAACCAACATATAAGCAAACTCACTTCCATGGAGGACTTTGAATTTTTAGAGGCCAAAGGTATATTTACTCCTGTTTGCTTTACCAGACAATTTTCAGTTAATTTCAAAAGGGCAAGATAGAGGCAAAATTAAACATTAGGCTATGGTTAGGCATTATGTTTACATTTATCTGTATGATATTACATTCAACTTTAATGCATGATAATGCATTCTCTTCTAATTGCCTTTCTAGGCACTTTTATGGCCCTTGTCAGAGTTGTATCTGGGCATCTTATAATCATTAATGGGTTTTATCTCCACTAAGCACCTGAAAGGTAGGGACATAGCAAGCTCTAAAACAATAAGAATGGAGATAGAGTAGACCCTGACTTACAAGGTTAAATAACTGGTGTCACACAAAAGTGAGCTGTGATTTGAAAGGATATGTCTAGGGTAAAATCCTCTATCCTAGTCACTAATTTACACTTCACTTATCGATTACTTAATTTGATCAAAGAAGTTATCGAATGAGAAGACGTATTCTTTTGTTTAGTGATCAAAGTTTCATTATTGTCTTTGATACCAGTACATTTTTCACACTTAAAAGTAGTCTTATTTTACTAGGAATTTCTGTTGAAACTTTTACAGTTGCCTGTATTGTATTTACATACTTCAAACATCATTACTTCATCTTTTTATTGGCATCTTCTTAGTCCTCCATGACTTTTCCAAAATGTTATTAGTTTAATAAATGTATTTTAAGTAATTCCCTTAAAAATATAGGATGAGAAGCAGACAGGTGTTCTTATGTGTATATGCTACATTTCCCAACATACTTTCTTTACAATTTTTTTTTAAATTGAATTCCTCCTTATTTATAGCCCTTTTATCTATCCGTCATCTGCAATACTGAGTTTAAACATATAGAACACTAGAATCATTATTGGTTTTTCTTCTTTACTTATGTTGTCCAGTATTTCTGCTTAAAAGTCCATCAAAGTTTGGTTGCTTTCCTCCCCAACCCCACATATTACCCACTTAGAAAAGTATCCTCAGAAAAGTAAAAATAAACATGAAAGTTGAGAAACAAGCACTTAAAAATAAATACCTGAGCTTTCATGATAAGGCTAAAACCTATTTGAGCCTTTGATGAAATTTCAAAAAGTGGAGGAATTCAGGGCATATTCATTGTTTCTAAAGTATTTATGGTTGGCCTCCCATTAATTTTTTAATAGATAGATTTCAGGTAAAAAAGAAAGGACTAAAGTCATAATGGAGGGCTGCAAGGTAAAAAAAAACTAAACCAATCCACTTCCACCAGGGATTTTGGCCTTCATGAAGGAATCCTACTTATTTTTTGTAAGAAGAAAATAGGAGCTCAACTTCTGGAAGACTGATTCACTTACTAAAATCTTAAGTAAATCTGAACAAAAGAGTTCTTGGATATGAATAATGGAAAATTAATAGGTTTTTTTTCCAAAAGGACTTACCAGATCGCTAACCAAATGTTTTGGGTTTTGGGGTTTTTTAAATTCCACTTTTAAAAGAAAGCTTTAATATTGACAGTGACAATAGTTCCACTACTTGTGGAACTTGTACTTGCTGAAATCGCTAAAAGGAAGGATAGCTTACGTTCCCATTTATTGTTGCTGCATTCTGGGTTATTCAAAGCCTTGAAATTCTCACCTGTAAGGGGTTTGAAGCACAACTATTCAGTCATGAGGAAACAGTGTAATCAGAAAAAAGTTGTCAACTGGGCCTCATTGAGATGCACCTGATTACAGTATAAACTTTCCTTTACATCTTTTGGACAATGCAGAAAATTCCCACCTCTGCTTCCTGTTTGGAAGAACCAACCATGCCCTGCAAGCCTGATGAAGATTCTCTGTTTTTTCTTTCCATTTCAATTAGAAGTCCTCATGAAATTTCCCACTCAGGCTTCACCCAGGACTTTGAGACTACTGGCCACCTTCCAGGCTGTGTTGTGAAAGGTATTTGGTGACGTTAACCATAAATTGGCAAGAATCTCTATCAACAGCTGGCACTGGGGAGCCTGTATGAATTTTAAAATTCTGAAATGATCGCAATTTTTCAGACTCTTTTTTGAGTGTTTCCATCATGATGCTCGTCTTTAGTGGAAAGCTACGTACATCTTTCATTCATTTGACTATGATTCATGCCTGTTGGTTCAGCCCATCGTTTTGTGGGGGGGGTCTTGGGGGGTTGGGGTTTTTTTGAGCTGTCATATCATGTAGTGGTCCTTTCATTTTATGTGAAGTAAGATCAATTTGAGGTCAAGTTTTGTCTTGCTGAGTTGAACTGAAAACAAGTGGTTTATTACTCTTCTATCTTTTTTTTTTTTTTTTACATATATATCTTTTCAAATTCTGAAAACATAAGCTACCAGGGTGCATGAAAGTGGATAAATGAATTTTAAGATCTTATTCCTTGATATTTTTTCTTTCAAACCATAGACATCATCATGTTCAACCTTTGGATAAAGTTCAAATAAAGAAGGTACCGAGTAAAACAAGACAATAGAGCTAGTAGCTTTTATGGGCTGCACTGCCAGTGCAAATCAGAAAATGTCTTTAACTGTATATTTTTATTTAACAATGGTGCATGATTTATAATGGGCACAACCTACTTGCACAAGTAATGTCGTTTGTGTCTTTATTCTCATCTCACCTACACTTGTTAGAAATATCACAGAACTCAGTCAGAGTTCATAGTGTTATAGGGTAAAAATAAACAAGAAACTAAGAGTCAGAAGAAAGAACGCACACACAATAAAAGACCAAGAAACAGGCTGTCAGTTTTATTAAAACACTACTAAATTTGAGCAGGTGTACTTAATATTATGAGGCTTGTACATAGCAGAGCAATGTAGTATTAATCTTGCAACAAAGAAGTTGTTTAATTTTTCTGGCATTGCACTGCACTGGCGGCTCATCTTGAGTATCTTGTCATTTACTAAATCTAGATAGTCACTGAAATCAAACTCAGTTAACAAAAGAAAATCCTTAAAAAACTTTTATCAAATTTCCTTGATTCTTTAAGAATAATGTGATATGCTTACAAGTCAATATCAAGTGAGATTTATGTTGTACTTTTAGTTGAGAAGATATTTCTCTGATGAGGGAATTATGAGAGAAGAAACAGATTTACCCCTTGAGCCTAAAATTAATTTCATATAAATGTAGAGGGCAAAAAGGAGAGGAAATTGTGCTATATTATGAAAAAAGATTTGTGTAAACCCAGTATTACCAGTGAGGGTAAAACTAAGTTTACGGACATGGTGTATTTTTTACTGTGAGATTATCAGACCTTATTTAGGCCTGTAGTAATATACAGGTAAACAAGGGTGAATTTTTATGCTTTTTATTTTAAAAAAAAACTAAATAAAATACCTGGCATGAGCCCCCAGTTCTTTGTAGGTCACTTCTCAGTAGTATAAACATTGGGAATAAATCAAACACTATCTCACTGTGGGAAATTCTTTCAGACAAACAGATTAACCCAGTCCAAGGTATGTTATACAAACAATGGTGACACTAGAGCTCACAGGTCATGAGATAAACTTAGGCTAAAATAGTACAGGAAAAGTGTAATGTCTTTCCAACCTGCAGATTCCAGAACATCCAATGAATTGGAAATTTATCTGTATTAGATAAAACCAAAATAAAATATAAAATCTTGTGAATCTATATTCTTATAAAATATATTAATGCTGGGTCTTCACAGTTTGCACTACATCAATTCTACTTAAAGTCCTTTTAACTGTAAATATTACAGTCTCCATTCCTCCTGTAAGCAATGAGGAATCTAGACTCCTGTCCTTGGCTGCCTTCTCTTCTTCTGCCATTTATTAACTCTGGGTGTTCCCATCAGCAAATGCTTGTGTATCTTTCTGTATTTTTTCTTCAGAGCATGTGTTTAATGCAAATCATTATCTTTGCAGATAATTCAGGATCCACTTACACCATACGCTTTTCTTCATTACACTGGAAGTTTGCTTTTTATGCTAGTTCTTTCATAAGAACTTGTATATAGAAAAGAAAATCATAATCCTATTCAAAATATCCTAACAACTTTCCTGTGCTATTACGACTACAAAAAAGTATAATGAAAAATCCAAAGATTTTTGCAACAGTTAGGCTGCTCCCTCTTGGTTATCTTAATTTTTCTCATAATGAGCTTAAAGAAATGGCTATTCCGATTCCAAAGTAATTTAAAAAATGTCTAATCCAAGTCAGATTCATGCACCCTAATACATACTGGTTTCATTTTTAGGAGAATTTAGGGTGAATTGATCAAATGTATACATATGCTTGGTAGTTGTGTACAGGTGACTGAAAGGAATCAGCTCTTTTTGTGGATATAATTTTCTGCTGCATTGTCAAGCTGCCAGAGAAGTATCTCTTTTTTTTAAAAAATAAAACAAAACATTTTGCTCATTAGTCTGTGTTTATTCATCTGTGATTGTTCTTTTAAACTGGAAGCTCTTCACAGTAAGGATGGTCTTTTTATTTTGTTCTGTACAGTGGTAGCAGTATGGTCAATAGCAAAAATTCGAGGTTCAATGTTGAAATAAAGATCAGGGACAAATTCCCAGTGGAGAGCTGAAATTACATGACAATAATTCTGAGTTCCAATATCTGAGACCTTTCCAGCTACTGGCTGTAACAGGGTTTATAAAGAAAAAAAAAAAAAAAATTATTGCATGATAGATGTAGAGGCTCTGACAGAGATAGAATAATCTGTAAACTTAGTGCCATATGCCATGGATTTATAACATTTCATGATTCAAATAATTCTATGATTTACAAACTTGGTTTCCTTATAGTTTCATAATTTGTAATTCTGTATTTACATTTGTATGTGTAAGGGAATCACTTTTGCAAAGCAGCTTTTAAAAAACCCTGCAGTGAATAGAAATATAATTTACAGTCATACTGGACTCTAATTCACAGTAGTAAACTTGTGTCAAACACCTTTAGAAGAAAATATGTAGAATGTTAAGGACAGTCTGGTTTTAATACAACATTCTCTTTGTGAAAAGAACAAGATATGATCTTTGGAAGCAACATTTATAAACATACCTAATGAAGAAAATATTGTCCAGCCTAAATGAAAGGTTGTACAAATGCTTTGAACTCCCCTCCAGCCATGCATGAAAATGCAACAAAATGTACTATGTGTACTTAGAGAATTGTTTACTCTCCTTTTTTGACAGACCTGTACAAATGGTGCTTGGTATAGAAAAGTAATTTGGAAAATAAAAAAAAAGGTTAGTAAATTCAACTGTATAATTCTTCTTTCCATTGAATTTGTTTTTCTGTATTTCAGTAAATATTATATATGAGTATTTGTTGCCATATTTACTTCTGAATACCTTCTAGGAAATTGATTTTATAGGGACATGCTATGGATGTACATACAAACCAGGTATTAGTGAATGAAACAAAACCTTGGAATAGAAGGAAAATTAAGAAAAGTTTGGTTTATACAAGGTTTGGATGCCTAAGGTTATTTTTTTTTTTTTATTATTATTTTTTTTTGTTAAGAGAGGGAGCTGTATTTGACTGGCTGCTACACATTTCCTCCTCAGTCTTAGCATGCTTTTATCTTTCACAACTGCTTCAGAAGTTGGGAAGGCAGGACTATAAATTTCAGTTTCTCTAGTCTGAGAGCTATTCTGTAAGTCAACGTTTCTGATCACGTGAAGTATCACTTTGAGCTTAATTACTACTCACAGTAGCCGTCTGGGACACTTCCATGCTCATGGGGCATAAGAGGTACAATTCTTCAAGCTGAAAAAGTGTCCATTGTCTTATTCAGTATCTATAGGAAGGAACACAACTATTTTATCAGTAACCGTTTTGGAGCTTTTGAGAACATAGAGAATGGAAATGCTGCAATATGCATTTATTGTTATTCCATCCTTTTCTCTGTTTTAATTGATTTAGCAGAATATTTCAAATGCTGATCTGGAAGGAAGATTGTGACCAAAGGTTTAGCTTCAACTTCCTCCTCTTTGGGGGTTTTCCTGATTACATACAGTTATACATACATTATGTACGGTTACTCAGTTTTGTACAAGTTGTTAAATAAAATGCATTTTTTTTAATCAGAAAACTCAGTTTTACTTTAGTTAAAGGAAGAAAAAAAATAAAGTAAATAGGGTTTTTTCCAAGAGGAAAATTTTGACATTTAATGAATATCAAAAATCTCTTGATATTTCACTAACACAAGCAAGAGATTCTGTATGGAATCCCTAGGTAAACAGCGATGTTCTGTATCTTAGTTATTCTTAGTAAGCTTCCTTTCATTATGATGATAATTAAATTATTCTGTCTTAGACGAGGCTGTTATAATGAAAATATTCTTTATTCTTGAGCCAATAGATTGATGTGTAGTACTTTATGGGAGAAGGAGTCAGATATTTTCAGAAGACATAGAAACAGTATACTTGAAAGAATGAAAATGTTTTAAAAAGGTAATTTCATAATATTTCATGACTCATAGCAAAATACAGCATCTTATTCTCTTTTCAGCTTTTGTGGAAACTTTTATTATTCTTATACAACTGCAGAACACTAATATTTGGGGTTTAGGCAGTTAGTTTGAAAGGGACCATATCTGTCTCTTTGCTTAAATACAATCAACTGAGAAGGGGGTGAGTTAAACATTCAAGTTATTGAGTTAGAGTATCACAATGGATACTTTAAATGAGGCTGATGTCAAAGCATCCAAAAGACTGTCCCAGCTCTGGGACTATAGAAGCTTTCCAAATGTAGTTCAATTAATACAAATCAGATTCTAGAATATTTTAGCAGTATGGGGGCAAAGCAACCTCCAAGCAGCCAAAAATCTGCCCTGGAGTCTTAACAGTAAAGAAACATTCTTCCTCTTTATTTGTCAGGTTTTAGTTAATAGCCAGATGGACTGAATTTATTTTTACCCCATTTTACTGAAAATATCATTGGGTTTTTCAATTTTTTTTTAGAGAGCTAAACATGAGATATATAGGAAACAAAATACATACATAACTCCTTTGTGTGACTTGCTTGTTTTGTGCCCAGATAAAGCTACTTCCTTCCTTGCTTGCTTGCTTCTTTTCTCTCTCTTCCCCTCAATACTTACCAGCTTCTTTAGTGGAAAATCATGTTAGATACATTCTGTTAAGCTAATACTGAAATAAAAGTACCGTCAAAACTCAAGACACTAATCCTGAACTATTTAAATTCCTGGGAGTCTTGTAAAAGTTTTTGAGGAGGCCAAAAACAACACTTACAACACTGCCTTCTACTTATTTATGTATTTATTTGTTTTTCTGTTTGGGGATGAAAAAGATAAGAATTTGGCATATGTTACAAGGAGAAAACTTCATTTTCTTATATATGCTCCAGTTTTTACACAGGTTTGTTGATTTTTTGCTAAGATGTAAAAAACAAAAATCCTGAAAAATAATTTTCTGCTGTTGTGTTACATTATTGCTTCATACATGAGTAAGTCATTTAGAAGCACTTTTATTTACATTTCCCATTGCTGGTTAGAGAGCTCAAGGTTCTAGTAAATCTCTGACCATACAATGAGGCCTATCTGAATTCTTATTCTGCATTCATTTTCTGTGCTCACCACTGGTTAAATATTAGAGACTCGGAAAACACTTTTATGTGAAGATAGGTGCTAGGCAAAGGTAACTGTGTAATTGCCCCTCAAAAATTACAGTACTGATCAGCTGAGTCTAGGGTGATCTTGCTGTTATATTTTGTACAGAAAAATTTCAATGTATTTCCATAAGGAAAGCAAGATCCTTAAGAAATAGCCACCATTTGGGACACTGATCCTTCTTTTATTTATTTAGATCCAAACCCCTAATGTAATATCAGGTCAATGCAACCCAAGTATTCTATTGAGATTGTTTAAGAAACATATTTGTCAGCCTTTTTCACCTTTACTTTTCAAAACTTCTCCAGTTAAAAAAAGGTGTACAGCTAATACAATCACATAAATACTCCGATTCATGGAGTCCTTTTTCTACATGTTTTTAGATTGAGAAAAAACATGATGGACTGGTTTGTGTAGTGACATGACAAAAAAGATTCAGATTTCATTTTATTCTCTGCTTTCAAGTCCCTCTGTAAGTTTTTCTTTCAAACTGTAGTGGAGAGTTAAAAAATCAGCGTGCGTGGCTGTCAATGGTGAGTCACTGTCACACACGTCTTTCTTTCTTCTGCCAAGATAATTCTTTCTTTGCACACATAAGGTGGAGGGGAGGTGGAGCAAAAAGCAAATGACATAATGTTTGCTAACTTAATAAACAGTTATGCCATTTATGGACAGACTAATGGATTACAGAGTTAGTGAGACAATTACTAGAAAGAACATAGACTATCCCTGCCGAAACCAGGGCAGTAGCCATGGTAAGACTGATTCAAAAGAATCTAATGCATGCAGTCAGCTTTGGTTGCATACACCAAATTAGAATGTGTCTTTAATATTCTGGGCACAAATTTCAACTTGAATAAAACAAAACCTTGAGAAGCAACAGCATGTAAATCATTCATGAATAGAGCTTCTATTTTCTTGTAACTTGTAGCTATTTACTGTAAATAGGGAAGGATAATCTCTCATGTAATGTGATCATTGCCTAATTGTAATACAAAATGGGTATCTTTCAGCATATTGGGCATAATATTGTTGAAATTCTGTAAAGCAAAACTGAGCTAAACTAAAATATCCCTCAGAGTAAAATGTTTGAAATGAAACATGGCTTAAGTGGGGATTTAGTTCTTAACAATATGAATGATCTGGAAGAAAAAAATATTACTGGAAGTCTTTGTTAGTGGTAAATAATAATGACAGGAAAATTACACCTTTTGAATGAATAAATGAACGTAAATAAATACAGTAACTGTATTTTAGTAATAAATAATTGATACAATGTTTCTCATAAAACTAAATTTGACTTGGCTTTGGTGTCAAAAAGTACTTTGGTATGCAATGGTAGTCAATGTCCAAGTACTGTAACATTGCCTTACATGAGCTCTGTGATGCAATACCTAAAAGACTGTCTGGAAATTAGAGTTCTTGGGACTTTCTTGGGAGATATCAAGGGTTATCACATTGGCTTTAAGAGAGGGTATCACTGCTTTACCAGACATGATATGGATGTGGTTCCCAAAGGATCCACAAGAACAATTCAGGTTCTAATAAATTAATGCTCTGATCCTAATGCTAGAGATATCTTATTTGTCAAAAGGTATGTAAGAACATGTAAGATGAAAGCTGACCACAGCCCATTCAGATCTAAAGCAAAGGAAAAGAATTTTCAGAAATATAATTTTCCACTGGAATACTTTCCCAAGAGATGGTGTGAACTCATAACTTTAAAAAGTTTTCAGAACAGAATGTACCTATGGAAAATGTAGTATAGTTCAAATAGACATTACATGTTTAGTGTGGAAATTACCAGGGCAACTCATCGGCCCGTCTGTGCAAGAAGTCCGGCTGGCCAATCATATGAGTCACTTTGATTTTAAAGAAGATGAAGTGGTGCCCAAAATCCCAATTAAAGTGAACATTAGGACAATGTGGTGACTAACAATTATTCTAAAGGATGCATAGTTTCTTCCTCCCAAGTCAAAGACAGATACTCAGTACATGTCCATTCACAGAGGAAGCTGGTACTTGCGGTTTGTTCTCTACGTCTTCCAAAAGCATTGTCAAAATGTTAGAACTATGACTATCTGGAAAAAACATGTAATCCGTGTCCACTGAGACAACAGGGACTTCAGAATCTTCCTCTTTTTTTTCTGTAGAAATTTGATTTATGAATGCACAGTCAGTTTTGCAAATCTCAATCTGAGATTACATGTATTCCCCCAATTATGCTGTAATTTGAGGGTGAGAACAGTCTAAAGAAGTACTTCTTCAGCATTGTTGGTTCATCCTAATAGGTAAACCTGTTTTATGGTTAAGTTTGGTAGCTGTATCTGGTTTTAGAATAGAATAGGAATAGAGTAGAATAGGAAATTACAACAGAGTTTATAGGAAGAAGTGCAGAATTTATTCCGTTATGCAAAGACATGAAATGAGGATGGTGAAGGTTCGAAAGCAAAGTCCCTTGTGAGGATTTCAGTAGCATCTGCAGTTCCATGCTAAGATGTTAAGGACTATTTGCTTTTACACTGAAAGGTGTTCCTGAGCACTTCAAAACCCTGAACAACTTATTTGGTGGTAGACATACTCTAGGATATCTTGCACTACAACAAATCTTCATGAAGGTTCACTGTCTGGTCCTCAGGGCAGGTACCACAGTGTGACTCACAGCTAAATAATTTAAAGAATATTTTTTTTTTTCCAAATAATAAAGCAATATTATTCATACTGATTGCTGGAAACTGTTTTTGGTTCTGCTAGACCCTTTTATGAAAGAAATAACCAAGCTTGTGTCAGGGAATGTGCTAACTTTAAACAGTATGGATGACTGTGGCCATGACTAAGCCTGTGCCTTGTTTCTGTCTCATATAGAAATAGCCTGAGCATAGAGAGCCATTCCTAGCCTTCTTGCAGATCCTATGCTTTTTCAACTCTGTGACATACTTGTATAGCATCCTAGTGACCATTGTTCTGTGATTTCCAAACAGTTCTTCATATAGACATTTTTGTTCCCAATTTGAGCAGGTATGTCTGTAGTGAAGAGGGTCTGCAGAACATGACTGAGTGACACGATTTTAGTGTAGATGTGTCCTGATATCTGTCACTGGATCAGGATCTAGCTGTGGCTTGCTATTAGAAGTAGATCAGTTAGGAATCAAGCTGGTGATAACAAAAGTTAGAGAGAAATGCAGAATCTTTGAATAAAGCCAACAGCTTTTTGAAAACAAGGAAATATAAAGTAGGGTATTGACCTACAAGGGAGTACTGAAAAGGAAGAAAATGAGACTGCAAATTGAAGATGATCCAACTGGAGCAGACCAGACACAAGATTAACCACCTGTCAAAACTAAGTGAACTTGAAGTTCACCTAAATGTAAATTAGCTTCTCAATTGTTTTTTCAGTAACCATGAATATGTCAGGTTGATATTCTTCCTGTTCAGCTCTCTGTGTCATGTGTCTACAGCTTTTTATGCCCTGAAACCATTACCGTTTGTGAAACTGCAGCTAAGTCATCACAGTGCACATACCAATCATATCATCACTCCCCATTTAATCTTTCAGTGGTTAGAAGTTAATTTACTCTTGCATCTGCTTGATCAGGTTTGTAAAATTTGCAGCAGTTCTCAAGCTCACAAAGAGAAGGTGAGGAAAAATCCATCAGAAATAATTTTCTTTATATATTATTTCTGTTTATAATAAGCTGAGCTTCATTTAAACTGAAGATTATCTTGGCAACTTCTTGGAATTTTATTTTATGGCCAGTTTCAACTATGCATCTACAGTTTCTTTATAAATATTAGACACATGCTAAACTATTAATGTAAAAACTTTGGAGGATATTTCAGAGTTGTTTTTTAGTTTTCCTGTTAATAATAATGTTTTATATTTTTATTACAGTAAGTGTTTCCATCATATTTTTCTCTATCAGGTATATGTATAATGTTATATATGTATAAATACAAGTCATGACTTGTTGGAACCTTAAAGGCTATGAGCACATTAGACCCAACTTTAATTCAAGCATGAGGTGTACAGACAGGCAGGACTATACATCCAGTCATGAAAAATCATAGCCAAAACTGAGTGCAGGTTAGTAGGAATGCAAAAAAAGACAGGCTTTGATAAGCAATAGAGACTTAGAGAATCAACCTGATAGGCAGAGGCAGATGCACAATATGTCTCATCCCCAATGTGCAGCCTGCTTAAACCAGGTACAAAAATGTGTAGACAAATGTTAATTTTGTCACTTCAAGGCTGAGGGCTAGACCAGGACATAGCTGCTTCTGTCATGGAAACAGACAAAGGACAAATCTAGGAAGAGATTGAAAGGAAGGAACATTTATATAGCGCTTGCTGTTCCTGCTGTAAGGAAGGACAAAGGACAATAATACTGCTGACTTGGTTTAGTGGAGGGTCTTTTCCATCCTTACCAGTGGCTGCAGAACCTCACTGAGCTACTCAGGACTATGACAAAGGTGAAGTAGGCAGTAAAATCTTGTCCACTTTGCTACCTCTAAAACTCCGATGCCAAAGACAATTGCCTCTTTTGTTCATGGAGTCAGGCAATCTCAAATGCCTTCCTTTGCTCCAGAAACAATAACCTAATAACATGATGATTTTTCAGATAATGGGGTATTCTAAAATCAAGCTACTACAAGCAAGAAACATTGGGACACCTTGCTTTCTGTTTGGCACTTCATATCCTTCCTTTCTTTTTATTTACAGCAACACAAAAGTACAGGGTGCAGACTCTATGACTAGCAAGCAATACCAGAAGCAGTTTACTGAAACACTTGAACTCTTATACAAAACCATTAACAATAACACTGCTTTTGCTTCTCCTTGCTCTCATCAGCCTACATAGTGGCTGACTGAACATCTTTTTAATATAGTCAGTAGAAACCACTGGTCAGTAGTTCATTGTCTCTTCACCCTCTTAAAAAACAGAAAACAGGAAGAGGAAAACAGTGAAGAAAAACATTAATACAATTTAATATACTGAAAATCTGTTGTTTCTGTTCGTGCAACTTTTGCTAATTTTTCTTATGAAAAATAAGAAATAACTGGTTTTGAAATAACGTCAGAACATGCAGCTGTCAGTGCTATACATCTGTGATGACATGAAAGTCAGGTCCTTTGATTACCAGCAGTGACACCAGTACTTGCTGCCTCTTTTGTCTTTTGCTGCCCCAGTTTTAGCAGCAGAAGCCAAGATTTTGCCTATGTTAACAAAATATATTTGCTATATATTTTATATGGTGTTTTATATTTGATGAGTTTTTTGGTTGCTGAATGTAATTCTCTTTGAAGTTCAATGATTGATATAAATTCAATTCTTTTCTTTCAAGACAGAAATATCTAATATATATAATAATAATGTTACTGAGGTGATCTTTGTTTTAAGAGTATAGGAAGATGAGGTTTATTGAGGATTAACAATTTCTAAGAGACCTAACTAGTTTTAGTAAGGAAAAACACGTTTTTGGACACAGCATTCTTGCTGGCACCTGACATGATAAAATCTAGCATGTTCATATAAAAACCTAAAGAAAAATGTTTGCAGGTGATAAAAAATAAAATCTTTTTTCTGTAGATGCACCACAAAGAAACTCACTGCTTCTTAAATAGCTTTTATTTGCCTTCCTTATTTCTTTTATGTTTAACTTCCTTTTCCATAAGACAGTGTTATAGCTGTTAGAATATTTTAAGTCTGTATTTCTTACTGGTATCTTATATACTTATTGATATTTGGATGTCTTTTGTGTGCAATTATATTGAATTTCCTGGATTTAAAATGCTTGGGTTTATAACAATTACAACACTATTGGGATTTTACTCCTAAAGTTGGCAATATGTATCATCTTAATTCCACTTGTTTAGATATGTCCTTGTGTATAAAGAAACATAACATGACTGAAGTAGAACCCCAGAGACAAAGACATCATGCGATACCTCTAATAAACTAAAAGTAATGACTTCAGAAAAGTTTATCTTGTTAGTTCTGTGGACACTTATTCTATATGAAAAGAGTAAGTACCACAAGTTGAATGTTGCAACTGAAAGATAAATATTTCTATATTCATCATACAAACAAAAAGACTGAACTCCTGATTGAATACAAAAGAAAATTGAGTCTCACCTAAAGAAGCATGAACAGACCCCAAACAGCTGTATATTGAGTTTTAAATCTCTTACCCATTCTCTTTAACTCTCTGCCTAGTGTTTTGCTTTAATTGATCTACATTTCCATTGCTTTTGTAAGAGGAGCAGTAAACTGCATCTTCAGCAATCAGCAATCTATTCAGGCTAGGAAAGTTTGTGATTGTTTTAAAATACTGCATAGACAAAGTATTTCCCATTAAGTGAAAGGCTATTTTCCCTTTCTGTATAAATCTATGACTATTGACCATCTCATAAAGGCTTCTACCATATTAAATACAGCCATGACAGTCCACCAGCTGAGTAATCCATTATTTTGTAACACCAGCCTATGCTCTGGAGACGAATTTATCGAACTTTAAAACAGAATGTCATCAACAATCCATTTCATCTAGCTGCATAACACCCTTCTACCAATCACCCAGTGAAGCTGTCCTATTTCACTTATCCTGTCCCATTCAATGAACTGTAAGTACATTTTTGCCTAATGATAAGGGCACTTGGGGCCATATATAATTCAGAGACTGCTTGAAATGCATCAGCCAACTGTCCTGATATGTTAATCCACTCACTGGGGGCTTTCATTTGATGTCTAATGTAAATCCATGTTTGTAAGCTTCAGCAGTATTATCATTATTGTAAAAGAAGATAAAAACGAAGCAGTAGCACTGGTACTAATGACACCTGAGAACTGGAGTTGCACAGTATGAAAGGTAGTTAACACAGTTCCCAAGTGTAGAAGAAGTGAATGAACTTTTGCATAACATTTGGAAAGCACAAATAAATACTCTAGTAAGCGTTTCTTTAACATGGGTATATACCTCTAAAAAATTAGCGGTCTAGTTACCAGAAATCCAGGCTATCTTGAGAAAAAAAGGACTGTCACAGTGGGTGACATTCAGTCATTTCACATGGTAGAGCAACAGAAAGCATAATATATTTGCAGAAAAATTAATTTAATTATAAACTATTATTCAGTCATCCAAATGAAAAATTCTCTGATGCCTTTTGCATGTAAAGGAAAGAATGAAAAATCTGTCTTGCAAGAAATTTAGGTCAATCAATTTTTACAGTCTTAAGCTAGCCAGGAGCTTAGTCACTAATGAAACCAGTAAACAGACTATATCTTTATGAAAATAAATTGAAAATCTCAAGTGTTGGTTAAAGTAAATCTATGTCTTGATATTCAGTGATCAGGACAAAACTCTAAGTGCTTTATGAGCTAAAATGGCAGATTAATAAAAACAGATCCAAAAGTAGTTAGAAACACTGCTTCTATTTCCAGCCGACTCCATTTCTATCATTTATTTAACCCAGCTGGTGTCCCCCAACACTCAGAGCTTTCTTTGAGCTCAATGTAGATGAAGGAATTTGCTGATCAGAACAGTTGAAAACTTGAGAGCTCAGATGTATTATCTTTGTAAAAGGAGCATGTAATAGGCATAAAGGTCCTTTAAACATTGTGACAGTCTAGCCTAGTGCTAATTGTATTGCTTTTTCTTATGACCATCAGAGCTGATTCTCTCAAAGGAGATTACGAGCGCATTCGTTTGTAGATTAAACCCTTCCCAAAATCATATGCTTCCATGGGTAAGGCATGTCACTATGCTTCTTAGCATGCTCCATGCCATGTGCAAAGTGGTGGGACAGCTGGTGTAAATCTCTAAAAAAATGTAGTCTTAGTCAGCTGAATTTTTTAGGGATTATGATAATATTGATGCAAAGCAAGAGAAACACCTTTTATTTATTTATTTATTTATTTATTTATTTATTTATTTATTTATTTATTTATTCTGCTGAGTTTACCATGGTATAAACTTGGAGTCCTTGGGAAAAAATTGCAAAAACTTTCTTTAAGACTTTGAATTTTTATATTTTTCATTTATCTACTTTAGGGAATACACACTTTTGTCTGGATTTTTTTATAGGTTTATTAACTCTGAACTCTTAACTGTTGTATTATGCAAGTCCCTTGATAGACGCAGCTAATCCTTCTATAAGTGGTGACTATTGAAAAAGACTTCTTGCATGTTTTTTTTCTTCCCGTGTTGTTAGTCCTACAAATGAAATAAGACAAAATTAAGCTATTTAAAGCCACTTAAAACTGCCACATTTCTAGAATAAACTAGAGTTAGCAATGCTGATTTTATATCGGCAAACATCCTTTTATTCACAGAAACACAAAAGCAAACTACAGCTGAGGTCAGAAGAAATCTTTGGAGATTTTCCAGTCCAACCCTTCTCCTCAAAGCAGGGTCATCTAGGGCAGATTGCTCAGGAATTTGTCCATGTGGACATGTGGGTTTTTAATGTTTTAAGGATATAGATTCTACAGCTTTGGTTAACCTGTCCCAGTGTGCAACAACTTTTATAGTGAGATTTTAAATTTGTTTAGATAGGATTTTCCATCTTTTAGATTGTGCCTGTTGCCCATTGCCCTGCCACTAAACACCACTGAAACAAGTCCATCTGCCACCTTATTTGAAAGTTCATTGTCATTGTTTTTTGCCATTTGGGTATTTAAAATGAGACATGACAAAAACTATTTTCCGGATGTAACCTATAGGTAATATTTGGATTGTATTTATAGGCATATTGAGTGATTTTTAAAAAGCTCCATAAAGAATACAAAACACTTGTAATCAGGGCTGTATTTGGGGTTGCCCTGAATCTTTTGTGGACTTATGCAAGAATAAAGTTATTCTGCCTTCAAAAAGATTCTTTTCATATGTAGTTGAATTTCAAAACCTACTTCAATGCAAAATAAGACAATGATGTTATTTTGAAAAAAAAGCACGCAGGATGCTTCATAAGGCTATAGAACATAAGTTGGTATTTGGAATTAAATGATTGGTTGTGTCATGGCCAATTGAAAATCATCTTCAAAGGTAACTTAAAATTGCTCTTAGGGGAGAAAAAAAATCTCTTCATGAAAGTTAAAAAAAAACAAGCAAACAAGCGAGTCAGAAACCCAATTATCTGTTGAAATCTTCACACATCTAAACTACAACTCTTTTTTTCTGTTAATGTGTCTCTGAATCAAGATTGTCACATAAACAAGATGCAATTTCCCCAAATCAGTAACATCTGAATTCTGAAATAGTTTATTGGAAAATATTTCCCACTATTCTAGGCTTTTAACAAACAAATTTTAAAAAAATTAATAGTAAAATAAAACGGCCTATTTCTTTATGCAGTGCTAGAAAATCATTGATCTGCAATTGCAAAAAGAATTGTACAAAATCTTACCGCATGACAAATTAATTTTTATTTAGGTGACATTGTATCTTTAAAGTTTCTGGCATGTGCTGGAATCAAATTCTCAGTGAAATTCTGCCACCAGTATCCAGTTAAGCACAATCCTTTCTCCAGTTCCTAGCAGAGGACATGAGATAGGGAAAGTGGATGTATAGGAGGGTGAGGAAGGAGAAAAGAAGGAAGGGTAAAAAGACACAGATAGTTAAACCAGCACAATACTTTTTATCTGTCTTTCAATTGCAGTAGTTTGCCTCTCTGAGCTGGCCTTAAGTACTAGTTGACTTGAGCTGTATGCAGGCCATGAGAGATGCCAGAATGACAGGTTAAAGAAGGGAGGGATAGCATGATTGCATAGTGTTTAAACCTTTTGGCTAAGATCACAGATGTGAACAAGGACTTTGCAGTGAACTAGTGCTGTAAATCCCACTATCTGAGTTTATCCAGCTCTAAATGAGCACTTGCCTAGGCCAGGGACAAAATGACAGATGAATGTGAAGATAACTTTACTACTCCTTGTGTGCTGTTGGCTACTAAAGTGTATATATCTTAATCACATGTGCTAGGCCAACAGCAGCAGGTGCATTTCTGACCACACCATTCCAAATCCACTTCACATCTACCTTTTGGATCTCAGGCATGTTGAAAAATATTTCCAAACTATGTCAAAGAATCAGAATATACTGTACTTGCCTATGTACAGACAAAAATAAAGGTAAGTTCTTTCTGAATAGAGACCTCACAGCTCTACAGCTGGCTATTCAATTCTGTAAACAAAAATCATTCAACATAAACAGATATATTTTAAGTCTCCTCCTTACTGATCCAGTTCTAACTAAATATAATTACTATATTTCTGCTGAATTTAATGGAACTTGGATGAAACTTCGGTGATTAGCCTTTCATCTGATCAGGCAGCAAGAAAAGACGGTTTGGTCTCCAGCCACAGCTACCAAAGCAAATTAATTTTAAAATACTGAGGATGACATACCAAATATTCATGTATGTGCCAGGTACTTTTGAGTTAGATATACATTTGAAGAGAAAATTGCAATCTGCTAGCAGTCATTCCACTGCAGCAAAAGGAAGCTAACTTCATCAAGTATGTTATTTGCTGTGAATTATTCACTCCGCAATGTTACCATGGTTACAGCTGTGTTACTTATCCTCACATCATTATTATTTTCTTTTTAGTCATTATGGCTACACTGTAAATAGTATTTTATTTTTTCTCAACATACCATTTGCAACACGAAGAAGAAACAAGGCTCGTAGGAACATCAATATTGATATTTTATGCAGTGTGTCTTTGGCACTGACATTAATGTTCCTCTGCATAAGTGCAGCATGACTTTCATATAAAACAGCTGATCAACATTATTTTGCTGCTTTTGATTTCCATACTGATGTCAATGCATAAGGTAACCTAATGAAGGCATCATAAAAATAATATCAACTCTTGTATTGCCACCATTGCAGTGTACATTACCATCAATGTAAAATATTGCTCAGAGGTGAAATCACAGCCAACTGTACTAGAATAAATGTACCTCAGGAGAATAATAATAAGTTTTGAAAAAACAAAAAAAATGCTTGTACCAAAACTGGTGGGCTTTTTCAGCTAATTCCAACTTCCTATTTTTTTTTTTTTGGTTTGCTAGTATAATAACGTTTCACAGGTTGATAAATTAGTTTATTCTTCAATAGTGAATGACTAGTCAGCCAAGGATTTTGCAGTTCTTTGGAAGACAAAGAAGATAAATATTGAATGTACATTTTCTCAATTGAAAAAGTCTTCTTTCACTGGGAAAAAGGAAGTCAAGATCCACCTCAATACAGATCTCTGATATGAGACAATAAAGGTCTTAAAGTAAAAATACACTAAGATGCTAAAATCACTACAGAAATTTCTAGACAGGTATTTTATAATCTCATTGAGTAGTTTTTATCCACAGATATGTAAGGCTGGATCTTTCTGACTTATTTTAACTATCTAAATTTAAGTATCTGAAGTAGATATTAGATACATAGATAACAGTCTGTATTTATGGGAGATAAATGTGGAGAGGAAGGATCACATTTGAGTATGTATTTATAGGTCTTAAAGTAGATGCCTAAGATGTGTCAGATGAATTGCATGCTAAAAATACTTATCTTCATCTAACAAATAGCTAAAATATAAATGCCTAAAGTAAAATGAGACTAATCCTACCTACAAAATCTGTCTGTTCATCATGAAGCTCTTACTCATTTTTTTTATTTGCCTTAGATCAATGTTTAAAATCACCATTTCATTGTTAGTCTCATACACTAGTTTTTCACTGATAGCATATCAACACATTTCTTAAAGTCATCATGCGTCTTTTTTATTTACTCATATTGCCACATCTTCAAAGTTTTGAATTCATTTTGAAGATTATGATTAATCAAGAGTAAATTTGATGGCTAGTCCATGCTACTTAATCTTGCTTCTGTAATTCTGATTTATCAAAAAATTTCAGATGAAGTCTTGTATATAGCATTCAGTATCACAGTTGCACTTATATAGTATAGATTACAGAGGTACAAATCTCTCAAACTCTAACTACAACTGCCCAAGTCCTCCTTTTGACAAACTTATACTGTGTTTTTTTAACCCTGTAGATCCAGAAATTAGACCCAGGAGCAAAAATATCAAGTAACTGGTAAAAAGTGATGATTGGAATAACAGACCTCTAATTTCTTGTCATTAATATATTAAGCTCTGGATGGACACAGTTTGCTATTTATATTGACAAAAAGGGTAAGGGAGTAAGAGAAGGATGTAAGAAGATAGGTGAGTTTTGCTGTATATAAATTTTTACTGTTATGTCAGAGAAAAAACCCTACAAGTGAGGTTTACTCAAGTAAACTAGTTTTAGGCTTTCACTTTAAAGACTGCAGAGCAAAGTTGAAATTTTTTTCCAAAGATTATTCATATTCCACACCAGGAAGATATTTTATTCTATCCACATGTCTGATTAAATTTCAAATAGCTGCTTAACTTTGAGAAGTCAGGAGTAGAAACTAAATTCTGCTCAAAACCAAAAAATAAATAAAAAATTCAGTCACTGCCTGCTATTACTTGCCCTGGAGAGAAAATAACGTTCTCTGGTAAAATGAAGTGTCTTAAGTTTTTTTACCAGCACTGCTCATCAACCAGTGTTTAGCTCCATGTCTATATTGATGTGTTTTTCACACTGTTGTGTCTTCCCCCTTCCTCCTGGTAGTTTATTTCTGTTCACGTCAAGAATTTCTTCTAAACATGCACCAGACCCTTGGTTCATTTTAGGACATCTAGAAGCCATCTAATATAATTTGATTTCTGAGAGGCTATACAGCCTACATAGTTATTAGTTGTGACATTTCATGGGCTTGTTGTTTTCCTTTCTTCAGGAGTTCTCGTGCAGGAATTTTAGTGATTAATAGATATATGTGTGCTGTGGCCCTGAGCAGTTGTCCTCTGAAATGTTCAGAAACGTAGGTGGTGACAAGGTTTTCTCTTTTAGCGTGTGTATAGCACAGCAGTAAATCAGTATGTAGGTCAAGGTACACAGGTTGCTGGATGCAGTGATCAGCAGTAGTCACCAGCAGTCCCTTGGATGGGATGGTCAGTGGAAGAACTTTTTCACAGTGAGGGTGACAGAGCCCTGGGACAGGCTGCCCAGGGAGGTGGTGGAGTCTCCATCTCTGGAGATATTCAAGACCCGTCTGGATGCCTACCTGTGCAATATGTCCTAGGGAGCCTGCTTTGGCAGGGGGGTTGGACACAATGATCTCTTGAGGTCCCTTCCAACCCCTGTGAGTCTGTGATTCTGTGAATGCTTTCTTTGTTTCAGTAATTACAGCTAGGCGAGCCCTGAGGAAACCCAGACCCTGGAGGTAAGGCAGAAAGTCTGGAGAAAGGAAGAAATTAACTTGATTGAGGACGATCAGGTGGAGGTTAGATTGGGTTAGACCTCACTCAGATCTTCAAAAAGGACAAGAAGGACCCAGGATACAACAAGCCAATCAGCCACCCCTCCATCCCTGGAAAGGTGATCTGGCAGTCATCAGTAAGTATGTGGAAAAGGTTATCGGGAATGGTCAAGATGAATTCACCATGGGGAAAGCATGCCTGAACAGTAAGGTAGCCTTCTGTGATAACATGACCATCCGGGTGGATGAGAGGAGAACAGTGGATGTTGTCTACCTTGACTTCAGCAAGGCTTTTGACGCTATCTCTCATAGCGTCCTCTTAAGCAAGCTTAGGAATTGTGGGTTGAATTGCTGGACAGTGAGGTGGCTTGAGAACTGGCTGAATAAGAGAGACCAGAGGATTGTGTTAAGTGGCACAGAGTCTAATTAGTGGCCTGTAACCAGTGGTGTGCCCCAAAGGTCAGTGCTTGGTCAGTCTTATTCAACATATTCATCAAAGACTTGGATGAATGGACAGAGTGTACCCACAGCATATCTGCTGGTGAAGTTCTATCTCAACGTAAGGAAAACTTCATTACTCTGAGGGTAACAGAGCACTGGGACAGACTGCCCAGAAGGATTGTGGAGTCTCCTTCCCTAGAAATATTAAAAACCTTCCTGGAAACAATCCTGTGCAGCATGCTCTGGGGTATCCTGCTCTAGCAAGGGGTTGGACTAGATGATCTCCAGAGATCCTTTCTATTGTTTACTCATCTGTCAATCTGTAACTTCTATACAGCAGAATGAAGGAACTATCTATAATTCATCTCTTACAAAATCATGTTTTCTCCCATGTGTAGACTGGCCAACATGGTTTTGTGTGTGGATATTTAATGGCACTTCTGTATCTTCCTTTTTTTAGCTTGTGAAGAGCAAGCACATTCTTTTTGCACTTATATCTATTTTAAAATGCGTTTGATACTTCCCAGGGAGGATATGGTAACTCTTAGTAGTGCTCTTTGGTCATTGTCTGTGAATGCAGGTTTACCAACCTTGAGTTTCTGTACTGGCAAATTAAACCATTAGGGCATACCTCCACAGCGACTAGAACTTTCCCATTTCAATTGTTAAATTATTCAAAGGGTTCAACCATTAAATGATTAAATTATTTAAAGGGATTTGGTATGAATCGGCTAGCATTGTCCAAATGTACCCCAAGCACAGTTTTGGAATTAATTCAGTCTGAAGACTCTTTCCAAAAGTACTTTGATTGTGGTCATCCTGTGTTGGAGACCAAGGTAAAGTTTATTAGTGGAGGTTAAGCATGTGAGTGTCTTGTAAATCCATAAACCAACTCATTTTTTAAATTTTCTCAACTCCTTCAGTATCTAAAGGGTCTAATTCTGTTTGCCTTACTGATATTTTGAAATAATATATTTTAAAAATTTGTTTTTTCTTCAGAATTTGGCAATTAAACCCATTTCTGGAACATACATTTTTTATTACTATAGAGCACATTAATTTAAAAATTCAAGAAACTGTAGCAACAGCCAGTAATTAAAGCACTATGATTATTACTTAGGAAGATAAATGTATAAGTTACAACATAGAAAGGTACATAAACATGGTAGAATATATTTTAATAAACTGTGGAGAAATATTGCTGGGAATTTTCTTTCAACATCTGCTTGGTTTTAGTGATAGTATAAATACATATTGCAACTTTATGGATAATGTAATCAATATTAAAAAAAGTATGGGATATATTTTGATTACTTCTCACTTTTGAATAAAGGTTTTTATTCTCGGATCTGAAACTGCAAGTGAAACTATTTTTGGAGTTACTTGGTATAATTATCAGATAATTTACAGGAACATATAATTACTCTGCAGTACATCATATTTAATAAGCTTTTTCTTTTACTTGCCAGAGGTCTGATCCTATATCCCTGAAATTAAAGTATGATTTGCCAATATTCTCAGTGTCATTGGATCAGACCTTACTATACTGACTGTGCTTCTGAAACTATAATTTGAATAAATCTATTTGTGCCAATTTATTTCAGAAATCATAGCAGCCAACTAAAATGTAAAATTAAATAAAAAATAAATGTCAAATAAAATTTTTTTTAAATTTCCAATGTTTGGAACAACTTTAATGATGCTGATTTTGCCTTGATGGGCTTCAATTTTTGTTTTATCTTCTGTGACATTACATTTGCATACATATTATTGCACAGAACTTGTCTTCTGTGAAAGGAAAGTGACAAAAAGGCATCATTATATATTGAATGATGACTCTGGCTCAGAACAACAGAGTTTTAGACATTCTTTTGCTATGGGATGTCCAAGAGAGGTACCTCATTCATACTATGCTTCTATTTAGCCATATGCAGAACTGGTGTCATTGAGTCGTATTCAACAGAAGTATGGTATGATTTTTATCGAAAGGGTGTTGTTTTGGAACCTTTTATTAAGTAGTCATGCCATGGGACTATTCAGATACGTAATAGTACTCCACACCAGGCCCTACCTCTTCAACTTTCGCATTGTTTTTAGAAACACAGGATGCTTCGTGCTTTCATATTTATCTTACATTCTTTGTATTTCAACGACTTATCCACTGAATGTGCATAGCTTATCGCTATTAAAATCTCAAAAGACTTTACCTTTGGAGACAGCATGGTACCCTTAGAACTAAAATCTTCTTCAGTAAATATTGACAGATATTTTCACAGACTGTCTTCATAGTCTGTAAATCACAGTTGCCTACAAGGCATCTATAATAGTTATACAAAATTTTTGGAGGACTGGAAGTAAGACCTTTGGGTTTAGCAGGAAAAGCAGCCATTAGAGAGTAAAACCTGTAAAGTAAGTAAAAAATACTGTTCCTTATTTGGATCCATAATTCCAGTTTGTTAGTGGAATGTGCACAGTACATGAGCATTATGTGTTGTTTTTTTTCTCAACGATTAGATGAGTTACTTATGTTATTTAGAGAAGAGATACAGCCTGAAGCAAAAGTCTGGTTGTGCACATTTAACTGATGGGTGGACACCCTTATTCTTGTACCTTGTTCCATAATTTCTCCTCTTCCATGCGGTGAAAATGCCATTGGTGTTAGAAGAGCAGATTAATTTTTGGTTTTGGGTACTTATTTATTTGCAGCATGTGTGCCCCCAAAATACGACACATAATAGTCCTTCCCTTTTCTTTATATCCTTACAGAAGATACTGGTACAGAGAAAGGAAGAAATATCTTTTCACAAGTT
Source organism: Gallinula chloropus (assembly GCF_964237585.1). Lineage (NCBI taxonomy): Eukaryota > Metazoa > Chordata > Aves > Gruiformes > Rallidae > Gallinula > Gallinula chloropus. Next base: position 104,269,466 of record NC_140087.1, read on the forward strand.
CAGCCTCCTGGGAAACTTCCTGAATTCATCTCAATCCACAGCAACTGTTGGAGTCATATAATTTGTTTGGTGCAGATCTTATGAGGTTCACCTAGACCAATGTATGTTTTAGGGAAAGAGAAACGTAGAGTCATCAGCGGTATGCATTGATTTTTGAATGTAAGTGCAAAACTGTTGGGAGCTGGAGTTTTAGGGTACAGGCCCCTCTGAAAACTACATTTTCAGAATGACATTAATCCGTGCTAAAATATTAATATGCATATTTTATAGATTACCCAGACAAAGCTCTAATTCCCTGCTTTACTTACAGTATGAACTCTCTGAAGCTGCAAAAACACAGGACCCATGATCATTACCCACAGTCACGTCATTTTCTCAATGAAATGTGGGTGGTGGGGTGGACAAGGATATATTTTTTTAAGAACAAATTTATATTGTGTGTCAGGAAAGTATTATAAGCAAGTAATGAATAATTGGCATAATTTGTAACTTTTACAACAAGGGAACTTCTGGACACTACCATAAATGAGGTAGTTTGTCATTGCAGTAAGTCTGTCCCATACAAACATTACTGTTAATAATGCTGACACTGGTTGGCTGAAGGGAATGCATTTTTCAATAAGTTAAAACATAAATTTTATTGATGAAAACTGCAATACAAAAATCATGATTTTGTCCTTTGAAAGTTAGATTTCTTTTAATGAAGCTTCTATCTTTTTGTAACTTTGCTAGGCCTGGTCATATATATATAGTAAATCTTGAAAAAAGACTACCCTCCTGTCCAGAACAGTGAAGAACTCAGATAAGTGTTACTATGATTTTCATATTTGCATGAAATTAGAATACGCTTCAAAATCAAAAGATGGATTCACCATACATATTTGAAAGGTCTAATGTTTACTTCCTTTCACTATGATTAGCAAAAAAAGATATGCAGAAAAGAGAAAAAGAAAGAAATAAAATCCTCTATTTCTTGAAGTTCATCTACAGGTGATGTAATTGTCAATTGTTTAATTATTTATTACCCTTCCACCTCAGGAAATAAATCTTATCACAATAAATTTAGAAAGAAAACCTGTATAGGAAAGCATTTAAATGTTTTAAATGTATCTTCCTTTCAGTGGTCCTAACTATATAAATATCTCTCACCATGCTTTTCACTGCTGCAAGTAAACTAAACCAGAGGATAAGCAGAACAAAACTCTCTTTTCAGAGACAACAGTGTAAATTCAGAGCAAAATGTATTGATAATGGTATTGCTGCAGATTTATTTCTACTCACTACAAGGGGAATATCACTATCTGTTATGGTCAGATCCTGTTTTGTTTTTGATAGGGGGAAGCTTCTTTGACATCAGCTGAAATAGGTTGTGCTTTTAAATGCATGGGCAGTACTATACAGCTGCTTCTGTTTAGTCCCCTGTGCTAACACAGCATCAGACCCATTTATATGGTGAAAAGACAAGCTTACTGGAGAATAGGTGCCAAACAAAGACAAATGACACCCTGACATAATCTGAAAATGCATGAACTTCTCAATAGCTTTTAAATTGGTACAGAGAGTATGCGACTTCTGTTATCTCACTTCCATTTGCTTCATTTCCTGGACTTTTTGAGTCACAGAGTGAAAGGCATGGGTAAGGGGTATGTTGTTATTCTGTGGAGCACTTCTTTAACCAGTTTTTTCTGGCACCATAAAAAAGACTCATTATCAACTATGTTTTCTGTAATGGTTGTGTAGGTTCATATACCACAATCTTAATGTATTTGTGTACTGAATTAAGCAGAAGGACTAACATCTGTCTTGTGTTTGCTCTTTTGTCCTCTCCTTGGGGGAGAATGAGCAGAATTTGAAAGATGTCCAGAGGAATAATAGCTTAGGCCTCACACAGTTGAGGAAGCAGAGCACAGCATGCATTTTGAAGGGAAGATAGTGAGGTATCTGATGGTCTTTAATTTCCCTGGAAGACCAATCTGAAATATTAGACCAAACTCTCAGACGTCTGCAGCAATAAGTTCTTAATACAGGAAATTCCTTAGTGTCAAAGGAACAAAGAGATTTTGTGTTGTCTTTCTTACTGTATTTAAATCAGTTGTTTTGCCCCCTAAATAGGGAATCAACTGAGATCTTGAAGATAGGGGTTATGGCACCAAACTATATTCTTCTGGTGCACTGAGCTGGGAGCTGGCATTGGTTCATGGGGCTGTGGTCAGTGAAGATGCACCCTGCCAATTTGGCACTGGATGGGGTCTGGTGTGCGCCAAAGACCACAAGCCCGAGTGGCCAGCCTTGTGCTAGTTCAGTTGAACTGAACTGAACTGAACAGAACTGAAGTGATGAACATTAGATTACTTTCTTCCTGAAAGCAGTGGAAACAAAAGGACTCAGAGGTGTTGAAAAAATCACTCAGGGATGTCTCCAGACTTTACCATCAATTGAGAAACAATCATGAGGTATAGACTGCCCTGACAATTTGAAGATGTATACTTCCCACTGCAAATTCTGATAAGCATCGCCTCTGACTCTCAATCTATTTTCTTTGTCATTGACACAATTCAAGCTTTGTTTTAGTTCAGCTTCAATTAGTATCCTTATTCAAATGGTCCTCTGCAAGTGATATGCTGATAGCAAGAGTGTTCTGTGGTGAAAGACAAGTTACAATAATAAACAAGGATAACATCAATAAAAACTGCTCCATGACCTAAGTATTAAACAATGAAAAACTATCTGATCACTGTTTTATGACAGAATGGCAGATATGACACCAATAACAGTCTATGGAGATGTTCTTTTGTTGCTGGAGAACAAACATTTTCTTCCTGCTGTACTCAGATGACTTATACTCATGTCAATATTTCATTTCAGTTTATTTTAATGAAAATTTCCTCAAACTAGTTGACTATCTGAAAAGTCATATCTAAACAGTTGTCTGATTCAGTAAAGTGAATTTAAACACATGTGAACTTTAATTTAAATTTTATAATATAATTTACCTATCTAAAGTTATGCACCTGCTTAAACACCTTGAAGAAGCATAGGACAAAACATGGCTGTCAAGTACCAACTATGGATATGGAATATCAAATACTAGTGGAGCATTTAGGGACTGATCTACAGAGTTAAGGTATTCCCCACAATAATTATATCAAATATATTTTCTGTAATCATTATTGCTTTCATATTCCCTGAGCATGAAAGGCTTAATCTGTCATTTTTCATCATTAATTAGGAATATATTAATCCCTTTTTTTTTTTATTCTGAATGTTGTAAGTTTGTAAAAAATACCAGGACACATGATTCATATATGCTATATAGCATACCTGGAAGAAAGAATCAGGAATAAGATAAAGATGGGTCTTCTAGTGACAATGGTGCCTTGGGGCCCAGCATAGCCAATGAACAGTAGCCTTATATACATCCAGCTTTATAAGAAATTGAAATACATGCAAAAAAAATGTTTGCTAAGGTCGGGTCAAAGCCTGAAGATAATACAACCTGACCTGAAGTGAATAGAGGTAGGACAAGAAAATAACATGGTGAGCAACCTTGGACAGTGTAGTTTTCAGCTGTGACATCAGAGGCACTAGTCCCCCCGCAGCTGTGATGTGAAGGAGATATTTCTTAGATTTTTCTTCTGTGCAGGTAGGCAAAAATTTTCTTTTACATTTTTTCCCTAACATCACAACAGAGACCATGGACTAGGTGGACTTGTAACTCCTCAGGACATATAGACACATGGAAGTGTGTGCACAATAAAGGAACAACCAGTGGTAAGAAACCCCACAGTGCATTTAAATTCTTAAAGGTCACACATATGTCAGGTTGTAGATACTTTGAGGCATCTAAGTGACTGGAATTGGTTTTGGTCACTTGGGGTCAGAATTAAAATTTTTCTATTTATTAAGCTTTGGTGAATAAATCTGAGAAATGGACTAAATTATAGAAAGGTTACTCAACATGATATTACTGTTTTTTCATGTATAGGAAAGTATGAAAGCAATATTTAGTGGTTTTATATGTAAAAATCAACTTTTCTGATAAGAGTCTGTATTCTGTAGCTAATGTACTGTGAGCATGCTAAAGAATTTTTGCTTCTCAGTATTAAATACAGCTTCATTTTTTATTGGATAGAGGGCAAGACAAGTTGTAAATAATTTCCCCTTTGTAATGAAAGTAATATCTTGAAAACATTAAAGTAACCACTCCCATTTAATAAAGCACATTCCTTTAAGTATAGTAGAAATCTAGTTATGTTTCTTTCAATACAAAGGTAAATAAAGCTAGTTGGAATAATTTTTCAAATACATTTTAAAAAAGTTTAAAGGAACATAGTTTTTCCATTTTGCATAATCAGGGCAGAATTGACTGCTTAGCTGGCAAATGAGGATAGTAGAAATATATGTAATTCAAACTAGTTTATCTGTGTTTAATAACTAGATATTGACTTGTTAGAAGGCCAACATAGATATTTATAGCTGAAAGTGAGAGATTATTATTGAGGGAGGCAAAGCCTTTGTAAATATTAGACTGTTATGGTCTATAAATCTCAGTAAGAGTGTCCAATACTTAAAATTATACATTAGTTCAACAAACTACTTCTGGAATATTCCATGCAAACATTTGACTTTGACTGACTTAGGTAGAATTTAGGCCACCTACCTACAGCTTCTGAGTCACAATTCCTGTCTTTGGTACAAGTTGAATTCTCAAGTATTTCAGGGGTGCTGTTGATAGTGGTTTATATTCTAAAATTTTGATGTGTTTAGCTTTCAGCTTCTCTGTATCTGTATATATACAAAGACATATTTATGCCAGGCAAATTGAAAATGTTGACCATTTCTTCAACAGCAAATTCTCACATCCCCCCACCTTTTCCCAGGGACAAACCTCCTATAAATTTATTGTAGATCTTTTGTTCAAAAGAAGTATAATCTAGCAAAGTGTCTGCATGCATGCTCACGTTAAGGAGTTGGAAAATCATTTAACGGCCATAATGCCAGAAATTCAAGTATCAGAAACGTGTTTCATGTCAGGCCCACAATATAATATTTTTTTTGTGTGTGTGTATTACACATTTCTTTATTTGAAATTAAAAAAAAGACCATTTCATTTATTTACTGAAAATGTCAATCTTTCCAGTATTTATTACTGCAAAATGAAAGAAAAAGTATGACATATAGAATCATAGAATCATAGACTCATAGAATGGCATGGGTTGGAAGGGACCCCAAGGATCATAGAGTTCCAACTCCCCTGCCACAGGCAGGGACGCCAACCACCAGGCCTGGATCTACACAAGGTTGCCCAGGGCCCCATCCAACCTGGCCTTGAACACTTCCAGGAATGGGACATCCACCACCTCTCTGGGCAGCCTGTTCCAGCACCTCACAACTCTCTGTGTAAAAAACTTCCCCCTAATCTAAACTAAACCTTCCTTCCTTTAGTTTTAATCCACTCCCCCTTGTCCTGCCATTGTCAAACCTTTCAAAAAGTTGAATCCCCTCCTGTTTCTATGTTCCCTTCAGGTACGGGAAGGCTGCAATGAGGTCCCCCCACAGCCTTCTCTTCTCCAGGCTGAACAAGTCCAGCTCTCCCTCACCACTCTCTCTGTAAAAAACTTCCCCCTAATATCTAATCTAAACCTTCCCTCCTTTAGCTTTAGTCCAGTGTTGTTTAGGGCGGTGTTGAACCTCATTAGGTTCAGCCAGGCCCACCTTTCCAGCCTGTCAAGATCCCTCTGGATGGCTTCCTTTCCTTCTATTGTGTCAACCACACCACTCAGCTTGGTGTCATCCGCAAACTTGCTGAGGGTGCACTCAATTCCATCATCAATGTCATTGATAAAGATGTTGAAGAGCACCGGTCCCAAGACAGACCCCTGGGGGACCCCATTTGTCACTGGCCTCCACCTGGACATAGACCCATTGACCACCGCCCTTTGTCATATGAAGAAAAATAAAAGATTAGGAGCAATTGTTGCCTAGAACACTGTTTTTCAGTGTGCTATGGATATTTGAAATATTATTTGCTTTCTATGACTATGTTCATACCCCTTTACTTAACTATGTTCATCTTGGACAACATACACATAACAAAATCAGGATACATTAGATTCTTCATTAAGAAATTAAAATAATAGACTTTCACGGCATCTATGGAATGGAACATGTTAAAAACTGGGGGGGTTTGTTACTCTTTTTTTTCTGTAAGAAAATTAAATAATTTATAAAAACTGAAGGGTATATAATCTTGCATACTTTACGTATTATTTTCTAAGCCTTTAATAATCATGTTGAAATAATGGTTTGGGGGAGTTAATTTTTTTTCTGGCTTCGATGAATTTGGAAAAGCTGTTTTTTCTCATTTGAACCTCAGTGGTCTGAAATGGGAATGTGCTTGAAACCTTGCTGTGAATTACATAAATTTTAATGAGCTTTGACTTTCCTCCTCCTTTCTGTAAGGTTGTTTCAAACATTAACAACACTGAATTTTTGTAATGCTGAAAGGTAGAACTGACCGAACTCTTTAAAAACTTGCACGTATATGAATGAACCTAGCTTTAAAAGTAACTGCAGACAATTTATTTACATGGATTGTCTTACACAGTGTCATGGTATTTATGGAGCAAGCATCATATCATTATGGAATCAACACTGGAAATTACTCGTTTGTCCTTCTAACCCAAAGTTCAGAATGAATAATAATTTATTTTCTTCTCTGCAGGTAGGCGTGGGTTTTTTTTGTTTTCTTTCTCTCTTTCTTTTTTTTTTCCTGAGTAAAACCTCTTTTTAGGTACAGAATCTGATTTTCAGCAACGTGGAGTTTTCACCTAATTTTCCAACTGGATTGACTGATTCAGAGGAAGGTCAAATGATTAGCCCAAGGTCACAGAATGAGTCATTCAGTCAGATTAGAAACTAGGATTCTGCCTATTGGAGAACTTTATTTGGGGAGATAAAGATTGTAATACGACAGAGATATATTTCAGTACAGAACAAGATTTTTTTTTCTCCTGGTTAATATAAATGTCACTATCTACTCTAAAACATTTTTATATATCCACAAGCTTCTGTGAATCTCACTTTTACTGACACTCTCCAGAGGTTCTGGTGCCTTCTGCTGAGAGATAATCAAATTCATTTTTACTGCAGTAGGCTCCGATTCGTATTAAAATCAGTTTCATTACCTGAGTCCCTGTTTGCTTCAGCAAAATAATTTTAGGTGCCTTGTCTTCATCAAGGCCAGTTGCAGAGCTAGATTAATTATGCTATTTTTCCAGAGGAGACAGTGTCGTGATCTACCTCTTTTCTTCTCCCATGTCCTACCTCCTTTATGTATAGCAGGGTGCCTGGTAGCAGGGTGCACTTTAGTAACAACAGACACCTCAGCACAGTAGCTTCACTTCAGCTGAGGGAATGTACAAAAATGCTTCTCATTTCACCCTGCCTTTTCTTGTCTTCTTTATTTTGTTACTTCTACTACTTAAATGCTGAAACCTCTTAAGTCTTCAGGCATGTGATGTAACTGGACTGATGACTCAGCTTGTAAACTGTAGTGCAATAGACTCGCACTGAAGGCCTCCAAAAACGATCAAAACTTTTCTTCATGGCCTGCAGATTGTTTCCTCAGTTGTGAACAACACATGCATTTTTTTTGATACATGCATCTTGGTCTCTGATCTTCTCAACATCTGATCTTCTCACCATCTGATCTACCTCTGTCGGTGGCTGGAGGTAGTGTCCTTGCCCATAGGCAGGGGATGGTACCCAGCAGAAACCCTGCAGCTGCAAACTTTGCTCCTTTTATGCTTCATCTTTTTTTTTTTTTAACAAGGAATGGAAATTGCCCACCAGATAATACCTAAATAAAATAAGTCTCAGAGTCTTATGTGTCTTTGGATTTTAGCTGGCAAAAGCAGAGCAAAGCTGATTCCTGACAAGCATGTCAGCTGCAGCCTTGTAGTGTAAAAGCTTATGGAAAACAGGAACCCTATAATTTTCACAAGCCCTTTTGCAGTGCACTATAATGTAATATAGCAATTCTTTAAATTTGCACATACATGGACACCATGCCTCATTATTCTGAGAGAGGGTTTGGGGTTTCTTTTTTATTCTTACAAGAAGAAATTCCCGTATATGTCTAGAAATCTATTTCAAAAGTACATTTATATTGATACATGTGGATGCTCAAAAAATAGACATGGATATATATATAAACCCAGGAGAACACTAGTTCAACTGCAAACCAGTCTCAGACGTTTTATTTTCTCATCCTGAGGAAGTATGTGTATGCATAATACAATATTAAACTCTGTGCTGTTAGTGCATGTCTTCAGTTCATAAGAAATGAGCTTCCGAAACAGTTTTAATACAAGATTTTAGAAAGTCATATTTGTGATATAGGAGATTCAGCTTTTAAAATTTGAAGAACCTGATTCTCATGTAACAGCTGAAAGATTAGCAAGAATGAATAAACAATCCTTTTGGATTTTATTTTTTTTTTCTGTATGCACAGGTAAGTAACGGCTAATATTGGGAAAGTCTTGCTGTTATAAAAATAATATTGAATATGCATACTTTGCATGTGGAATTCAGATGAGATTAATATTTTCCAGTGTTATATAAGTGTTATAGAATGAAGAGTAGCATGTATTGTTGTTTTAATACATCCAGTATCAGAGAGATTGCAAGGGTAGTTAAAACGTCTGAAAATACCCAACAAATTTTGCCCCAATGTTTTTTAAACAACACTGAACTGAGCTGTAGGTTAATGGAACAACTTTACATCAGACACAAAAATGAAGATTAGGTGAGCATACATTTTATTTTGGACCTTAAACACTATTTGTGTAGTTGTTCACAGAAATTAACTCTTACTGTATGAAAAAGAGATTTGAGTTTAGCTCCTGAGCTATGTTTGGACTTACAAATACTGAATACAACTGTAGGAACTGTATACAGGATCACTGTTAGTTAATTTACCATTTTTGTGAAACAACCAATAACATTTTGTGTCTTTTTTTTTCCTAATTTCTGTGTAAATGAGATTTACTTCACTAAATTTTCTTGTGTTGCACATTGCACAGCATTATATGCATTTGAGGTACTCAGGAGGTAGAAATGATCCAGTTATTTCAGTGGACGAGGGAATATTACATAGATCCTTTACCACAGACTTCCTTTTTAAACATGGGATTCAACTTCTAAGCTTCAACTGGTCTTCTCTCTAAACTGAGGATAACCCTCTTTATGTACCTTCAGTATGTTTTGTTCACTTAGACTGTAAATTCTTTGCACAGTAAGTGAAATGCCGTCATTTATCATGGTGTTGTTTGGGTTTTTTTGATACGCTAATACAAATACATTCACGTATATGTTAAAATATATTTGCTATGCTATCAGAGCTGGAACTGTCCAGTCTGGAGAAGAGAAGACTCAGGGAAGTATACACCTAATGAATCATAACCATTCATAAAGAGCCAGGCTCTTCTCAGTAATGCTCAGTGAAGGGACAAGATGCAGTGGGCACAAAATGAAATACTGGAAATTCCACTTACATAAAAGAAAACACTTTTCAATACAGAAGATAGACAAACACTGGCACAGGTTGACCAAAGAGGCTATGGAGTCTCCAACCTTGAAGATAGTCAATGTCTGACTGGACAAGATCCTGAGTAGCTTGCTGTCAATGATCCTACTTTGTCCAGGGAATATTTGGCCTAGATGTCCTTGATAGATATCTTCCAGCCTCTACCTGTCTGTAAGTGACATATCTCCTGCTAATACTAAGGTTGTATGTGCAAAACTGTAATTTCACCTATATGGAGAAAAATCAGGATAAAGAGCTGTGCTGCAATACGACAGCTCTTTATGTTCATGCGTCATCATAACAATTTCAAATACTACAGACATACAATTTTTATTCTTTGGGCTTTTATAAGCTTTAGATTTAAAAGTTCTGACAGGGCTGTATAACGCTGGTCATGTTGGCTTATGGTTTTTCCAACTTCCATTTGAAGGAAGCTTCCTTATTCTTATTCTTGCTTAATGCCTCACTTGAAATATTTCAGTGAATTTCAAGCCCTAAGCAGAAATCTCAGCACAAAATATAACATCAGCAAATACAGGTAGCTTTGCACTGCATTTTTAATAACATATATAGCTGTGTGCATGTCTTAAGACAGTTGTAATGAAAATAGACTTCAAAGAATAAGTATTTCTAACTTTTTTCTTTCATTTTTCCAAAAGACTGCACACTGATAGGAGGGGGTCAGCATATCCCACTTTTGCATGGCAACAATTTCTTATAATCAAAATGAAACTCAGAAAAAAGAATGTAAAAATTGAGTTTATGATGCCACAGCCCTGGTTACTCTGTGTCTGCTCAAAAGAATGAGGGTCAGTGCAGCATCTCAGCTTTCGGCATTGGAGTTCTCCAGATGAGGGAAAGGCTACAGAGCTTTGCTTGTCACCTTGGCAGAAAAAATAAAATAAAATAATAAAATAAAATAAAAATTTACCTTACTTTCACACCATGTTGAACTCGGTGGAAAAGTCTAATATGTGGAACCATCTTTTCTGACAGATGCAAATATTTGTCAGCTTAGGTAATGCTGTTCAGGTTTGTGCTTAAACCATGGCAGCAGGAGAAACTCCTCCTGTAGGCATTTGAATAGCTGTATAATCCTGCTTCTGGTATTCTACGCATTGAGTAAAATGAAAGCAGAAGTAGTAAAATAAAAAGGAACACATTATTTGTGGTTTTCAAAATATGTAAGCTTACAAAAACTCCAAAATGTTGAATGAAAGTTTTGACGAGCCTGATGGTTTTCATTAAAATCTTGCACTTTTTTAAGTTCCTGTATAAAAAGTAATAGCTTTTACTCTCCATGTCCTCAAACAAACATCTGTGATCTATTTCTGAATGGCAATGCTTACAAAAAATTGTAATGAACATCTGGTTTTCATACAGAAGTCAACTAGCCGACATAAGGAGTCACTTTTCTTCTTCTTCTTCCACAGCTGAACACAGTGGAAGACTATACCATAACTACTTATCTCTGAACTCTGACTCCAGATACTATGAAAAAAGTCATACTTTGACATGATCAGTTTATTGCTTTGCATAATGAATTCTTCTTCAGTTTATCCATAAGTGTTACCATTGCTAGATAGATAAGCTGTGATTACACATCGGATATGACAGAGAGAAATTTTGATATCTAATCTGTCTTCTGTATCAGTCTTGTGTGTTGACTGTTCAATTTTAAATAGGATACATCTTTATAAGCACAGGAAGGTAGAAAACAGTACCCTACTTACATAAGTAAGATTATACAGTGGTAAATTAATTACAAATTATTTAGCCTAATTTAGATTTGCTATGATTTATCTGGGACTTATTAAACATTTATAAAATTCTCATGAAATTAAATTCTTTTACATGCAAATAATTTTCCATTCAGATTCCTTTTTTTTTTCCAGCTCTCATTAAAATTTTATCCTCAACTAAAAATGTTGCAGTTAACTTTGTTTTTCAAAGAGTTTTCAAATGTTAAAGAAAATGAGACAGTCTTTATTGAAATTTTATTTAAAGCAGTGTGAAACTTTTTGTGTATGTTACGGATACCTTAAATAAAATTGTTTTCCAGCTCATGACTAAAACCTTTTCATTTGCTAAAGAACATAGCCTTTTCCTGAAAATCATTTCAAGAACATGAAATTATATGTTGGACAGGAAGAATATATTTTTAAACTAATATTGGATACCATTTCTTGAAAAGTAAGTTGCACTTCAGGTGGAAAAACCCCATTTATTGGAGAAAATGCTAATTTCAGGATAATTTTGATTATCTTCCAGCTATTATCTTGGAAAACTCTTTAGCACATCTATTCAGAGAGAAAAAGCAACTGATTAAATACTTTTGCTGGTGGTGGTATTAGCGACCCACAAAATTTGATGTTTAACACTTGATAAATTCATTTTCATCAAGAAGTATCGTCAGTGAAATTCATCTAGAGCAAAGTTTTTATGGTCCTCTAGGCTATTGCACCACAGTTTCACCTTTGACTAGTGAGGTTGATTGCAAAATTACAGTTTGCATGTTTCACAACTTACAAGATCAAAACTTTAAAAAGTAGTTCAGTAATATTTGTGTATTGTAGCAATATTTGCACTGTTATTGTATTAATTGAGATTCATTCTGAACTTTAAAATAATACTAATGGTGGACCAGTAGCCACAACCTATTTTTGCCTAAGGAAACCTGGACATAACAAATTTTTTAATATTACCAAAATTGCTGACCTATATATTTTTACTCTCCAAAAGCTAAACCATATTGCAGTAATGAACCTCAGATAGGAATGGTCATTCTTCATTAAATTGCTTTGGGCTTAATCAAAGGTAATTGTCACCAGATGCAATCATCCTGGACAAAACAAAACAAAAAATAAAACTGAAATAATTAAGCAAACAAACAATCCAACAGCCCAAACATCAAACCAACCAATCAATCAAACAAAAACTCCCTCAGGGAAGGATCCTGGATCAAGCACATCGTCCTCAAAGCATTGTTAGGGCAGTTCCTGTGCCTATGCCATAGGCTTTGCCCCTCACTCAGACTGAGTAGCTGGTGTCTCATAATTTGCAGTTCTGGTCTTATGCAGGACTGTATTTCATTGCTCCCCATTACATTTGAAGACCACTGTGGATAACAACAGATGTGTTATATTACATCAAGGTAAAAGGCATATTAAGTTTGCATTGTAAGTTCTTCAAGAGAGTTTGAGCATTTTGTATACAAAATTAACTTTTTCAGAAGTGTTCGGCATCTGGCTTCTCATGTGGGATCAGATTTTCAAACCTCAAACCTCATGTGGGATCAGATTTTCAAACTTCAAATAGAAGTTACGGCAAAGTTGAACATCTGAATTTGCTGAGCTGTCCTGACTTCAGTGGTCAACGGTGATTCCATTGATATAAATGGGCTATTCAGTAGAAAATCTGGTGATTAAAAGAATAATGATGGAAAAATATTGAAAATTTGTGAATCTATTGCAGAAAGTTAAGCATAGGCAGCTACATATTGAAAATAAACCTGACAGTATTTCACATTGCCTGCTATAATGCGAAGTGCAAAATGAAAAAGTGCAAATCCGTTTGTGGTGTTATAGTAGTGAGTGTATTCAAAAGTGATTTCAGGCAAAATGGAACTGCACATCATAGCTCAGGGCAGTCCCAAACACAACTACAGGCTGGGTGGAAAATGGATTTAAGCAACCCTGAGGAGAAGGACTTGGGAGTGTTGAGTGATGAAAAACACATCATGACCTGGCAATGCACCCTTGTAGCCCAGAGACTGAACCGTATTTTGGCCAGCATCAAAACCAGCATGACTAGCAGGTCAAAGGAGCAGATTCTTCCCCTTTGCAATCATCTGAACCCACTCAGAGTTCTGCATCCAGCTCTGGGATTCCCCACATAAGGAGGACACAGACCTATTAGATTGAGTCCAGAGGAAGCCCATGTGGATGATCAGAGTGCTGGAACACCTCCTCCATGAAAACAGGTTAAGAGAGTTGGAGTTGGGCATGTTCAGCCTGGAGAAGAGAAGGCTCCAGGGACAGCCTGTAGCAGTCTTCCATTACCTAAAGGGAGCCTACAAGAAAGCTGGAGAGGGACTCTTTAGTGTAGTGGTAGTGCATGTAGTGGTAGAACAAAGGTAATGGCTTTAAACTGAAGAGTAGATTTAGATTAGATGTAGGGAAGACACTACCACAGGCTGCCCAGAGAAGCTGTGGCTGCCCCCCTCCCTGACAGTGTTCAAAGCCAGGTTGGATGGGGCTTTTGGGCAACCTGGGCTAGTGGAAGTTGTTCCAGCCCATGGCAAGGGCTTAGAACTAAATTATTTTTGAGGTCCCTTCTAATACACAAACCAGTCTGTGATTCCATGATTCTATGATTTTCTACATAGCAGGTTTTGCAGATTTATGTGAGAAGGCTGTAAAACCTCTAGTAAGATAAAGGAATAGTAACCACTGTATCTGCAGTAGGAATGTAAGAAATTTTTCCACCTGAACTGGCACAGTAGTTTGCCATGTGGGATGTTGTCAGTGCTAGAAAATTTTGAGGGCCACGAAATTTGTTGAAAGGTATTCTCATGTTTTAGGGAAGAGTGGCAGTATTCTCATCTCAAGCAGAAATACTATCTGTCAACACTAAGGAAGGTATTTTTTAAAAAATGGAAGCAAAATAGCCTGGCGGGAAACAATTTCTTTCTTTTTTTTCTTTAATGAGACAATGAATTGTTTGTCTGGACTACAGAAAAAGCAAGAAGGATATTCAGCTTATGACAAAAAAGTCAGTTCTCTGGGTTGAAGACTCACAAATTACAAAAACTCTGTTGAAATTATAACACATTTCTCCCAAATTTGTCATTGTCTTCAGAGCTTTAACATCACCAACAGAGGACTCACAGCCTTTGATGTATTAAAGATACAACAAAGATCTACTCAAAACCTTTGACTCTTTATTTTTAGTTGACAATTATATCTATCATACTCCTTCATTTAATATAAAGGAACTTTCATAGGTTAATATGCAAGCTGCTTTCTTAGGAAAGCTACACTTCTTGTTTTCAACTGACAGTAAACATGCTCCATTAAAAACATTATTTGCCAAATAGAGTTGGGAAATTGTACCAGGATAAGATACATGAAAGTTTAAATATCACTGTAAACATAATATCTGACCTATTTCAAAACAGACACAAGCTTTACCTTGACATCCAAATCACCTATTTCTCTGTTGCACATCTTCAAGAGGAGGCTGTATATCGCCTGTATAAAAGCTGTAAGACAGGTAAGATCCTTCCTTAAGTTGAAGAATGAATGACTCAATCTCTGTTTTCCTGCTGCCAGAAGGTGGTTTAACAAGGACACTTTTCTTCTAGTACTCCTCTGGGTAGAGTTCTGGGTTGGGAATAATAGGAACACGGCTTCTAGAAAACCCAAATTGTTGCTCATGGTGGGGAGACGTTGTATTAGACAGAAAGGATAGGGGATAAAATATTATTTCCCTGGCCTGTTGTCTACTTCAGGTCTGAAATTTTGCTTGTTTCCATTGTAAAAATAAAAGGTCACAATATAAATGGAAACTCAGGAAAAGAAAAAGAGACCCATAGGCAGAAAATCTTTGCAGGTCCTAAAACACATGCCTGTAAATACTTATCGCTCCCAAATGAAATGTGGCATGCAAGTTCAAGATGCCATATTTTTACCCTAATGCTCCATGTTGTATCTGACAGTAACTGTGCAACATCCTTGCAGAGGATGTTGGGCTTTGCTGGGGACTTTCATCTACTCTGCAAGACTTAGTCTAAATGCTGTGTTACGAAGAGGCTGACAAAGTATTGTCATTTTCTCTCACTCATATTTCAAATAATGTCACAGTTGCTGGATGTCTTGTATTTCTACATGCTGTAGAATGGTTTTCTGGGATTCAAAACCCTCATGCTGTATGACAATAAGACACTGTTGAAGTTGTAAAATAATGTATCCATTTCCTTTCTTTTCTCATTCGAGTCAGATTTTTCAGTATTGACCTGCATTTTTATAGAGGCTTATGAATTTATTATATGATTTTGATACATTATTAGACACTGTGGCAGGGGAAAAGTTCTGAAGTATGAATGAAAAATTTCTTTTCTAACAAGCTGCTACATGTGCTGTGGTACTAGGTGACAGTTATCCTTCAAAACCAGAAGTCAGGCCTTCGGTTCAGGTCGGCTGGCCTTGTAGGAAGGCACAAAGTTTTCTGAGTTTATCTTTTCTCTGCAGAAATTGCATGCCTGCTTTGTGGATTGTTGTTTTTAACAGACCAAGTGAAGAGGACTTAATGAGGTGCCATATGTCAGGTCTGGAGTCAGATTAAAAACAAATAATTAAACTATATCCCTTCCATATCAAAACAGATTGTGATATGTTTGTGGAAGGAAGCTGAATCTGACATATCATGTTTTGACAGTCTTTTGGGACAATCAATCATACTTCAGCAGTATCACATTTAAAAGTCGCAGTTCTATTCATATGAAATACAAGTTTCAAGCTATAACTAATTCATGTTTCCATAACTGTTCTATACTGGCAATGAAATGAGAGCCACACACTTCCGAATGCCTGACAGGGCTGGAAATCCTTTTAGTTATATATTGGTTTCAGGTATGAAATAGCATATCTCTGCTTTTGCTGGTAACTTACAAGCCACTGAATCCAGGTAAGAGTGTTCTACAAAGTATTTCTTGCCAAAAAATATTACTCCCCTGTTTTATATGTTAGAGAATGACATGCAAAACCATGATTACATAAAAATATTTTTGACAATGGACTGTATGTAGGCAACTTGCAGCTAAAACTTTAAGCACAAAGTATCAGGAAGTACATTTTCAGCTAGTAAATAGCGAGTTTCTGCCTGTTCCCAACAGTGATGGAATTTACTTTTGTGTATCATCTTTGTTTACCACTCCTGATGCTAAAATACTTGTTGCTTGAGGGCAAAATACTATTAATTCACCACAGTTGATGACATACGTATATACCTCAACAAATAATATGGCAAGCATAGATATCATCAGGAAAAATAGGGAAGACTTTGTCTGATAAACTCCCCAAAAGTCTCAAAGAACAGCAACCAAGTCAACAGAATAAATACACCCTTGTTCCTGAAGGTATGTGAACATGTTTTATGTTTGTGTGGTTTCCAGGTTGGATAGCAGAACTTTTACAAGACGATCATGGGACAGACCCATATTCAGAAGGATTCCATTTTATCTTAAATGTTACCAAATTTTTGAGCAGCTTTTGCTTATTGATTTGAACATATGCAGATTTCAATTTGGATTTTTCTAAGAAGCTTTTCAAGGCATGAGCTGGCAGTTTCTGAATCTAATGTACCTATCAAATCTCTTCCTCCATCACGTAGCTTTCTAACACTTAAAATAATAAAAAGTCTTTATGATCTTCATCAGCTTGGGTTTCCTTAATAAATTATTCTTAAATTATTAATTAATTATAAATGCTTCTTGGTGGTTTTCTGGTTTTCCGTTTTATGGTTTTTTTTTGTAGCGAACTGAGGTTATGTTCACAGAATCACAGAATCTCAGAACACTGGGAGTTGGAAGGGAACTCGAAAGGTCATCTAGTCCAACCCACTGCCGGAGCAGGGTCACCTAGACTCAATCATAAAGGAATGCATTCAGGTGGGTTTTGCATGTCTCCAGAGAAGGAGACTCCACAACCTCTCTGGGCAGCCTGTTCCAGTGCTCCGTCACACTCACAATGAAAAAGTTTCTCCTTACATTCACATGGAACTTCCTGTGCTCCAGCTTGCACCCGTTGCCCCTTGTCCTATTGCTGTTTCATCCTCCCGAGTCTCACCCTTAACATATTTGTAAACATTAATAAGGTCACCCCTCAGTCTACTCTTCTCCAAGCTAAAGAGACCCAACTGAGGTCCCCAGAACTGGACACAATATTCCAAACATGGTTTACACAGGGCAGAGTAAAGGGGAAGAAGAACCTATCTTGACCTACTAACCACAACTCTTCTAATTCACGCCAGGATGCCATTGGTCTTCTTGGCCATGAGGGCACATTGCTGGCTCATGGTCATCCTGCTGTCCACCAGGACCCCTAGGTCCCTGTTGCCTACACTGCACTCCAACAGATCTGTCTCTAACCTATACTGGTACCTGGAGTTGCTCTTCCCCAGATACAAGACCCTAGACTTGCTCCTGTTAAATCTCAAATGTTTCAACATTTAAATCTCATTCAAATGCAAATCTCAATGTTGTTTCTTGTTGTTATCTCCAATTTGGATTTCACATAGAATCCTATCCTATTCTAGATAAATGAGACTATAACATCTCATAAAAGATTTTTTTTAACAGAACATATGAAAAATCTGACCAGCTAGTCCCATAATAACCTAAATGATTGCTGTACCATGCAATGGATCCCTAAGTAAAATGGCTGATCCATCTTGGTACAGTATCCTTTCATTTGCAACTGATACAAACACAATTTCTGAGTCTGTGGTTCTTAACTTACATCCACCATCATAGCTATAAGGCATATGAGTTGGTTCCAATTGTCTTCTTAACTCTTAACCTTTTGTTTAAGTGTGAGACTAATCATAAATTTTAACAGCCTACATAATCCAAACAATACCAAGAAAAATTCTTATTCAATAAACCATTTCATGCTCTAGTAAACTGCATATACGTTTGGTTTTTTTTTTTTTACATTAGCATTGTATGCTAATAGGATTGTGGTTTGGGTCTACACCACAGTGTTAGCTATTTCTCTAAAACAGTTGCTTGGAATGAGATGAACTTACTGAGTAACTTACCCAAGAGTCACAGATACATATAAGCATAGCCTCATTTAGGTTGGAAAAGACCTTACAGATCAAGTCCAACTTTTAACCTAGTACTGCCAAGTCTACCCTTAATCCATGTCCCGAAGCACCACAACTACACATCTTTTAAATACCTCCAGGGATGGTCACTCAGTCACTTACCTGGTCAGTCTGTTCCAATGATTGACAATCCTTTCAGAAAATATTTTTTTCCTAATATCCCATCTAAACCATCCCTGGCACAACTTGAGGTAATTTCCTCTTGTTCTATCACTTGTTACTTGGGAGAAGAGCCCAACATGTGGTTACAACTTCTTTTCAGGTAGTTGCAGAGAGTGATAAGGTTTCCCCTCAGACTTTTTTTCTATAGGCTAAACAGTCCCAGTTTCTTCAGCTGCTCCTCATAAGACCTGTGCTCCAGACCTTTCACCAGCTTTGATGCCTTTCTCTGGACACGCTCCAGCACCTCAATGTGTTTCTTGTAGTGAGGGGAGCAAAAATGCACAGGGTACTTGGGGTGAGACCTCACCAGAGCCCAGTATAAGGCAATGACCACTGCCCTTGTCCTGCTGTCTTCACTATTTCTGATGCAAGCCAGGATGTTGTTGGCCTTCCTGGCCACCTGGGCACACTGCTGGTTTATATTCAGTCAGCTCTGGACTAATACCTTCAGGTCCTTTTCTGCCCAGCAGCTTTCCAGTCACACTTCCCTGAGCCTGTAGCATTGCTTGGAGTTGCTGTGACCCAGCTGCAGGACTTGACATTTAGCCTTGTTGAATCTCGTACAGTTCTCCTTGGCCCAGCTGTACAGCATGTCCAGATCCTTTTGTGAAGCCTTCCTACCCTCCAGCAGATCAACACTTCTGCCCGATTATTGTTACCTGTAAACTTTCTGAGGGTGGACTTAATCCCCTCATCCACATCATTGATTAAAATAGTAAAGAGAACTGGGGCCAGTACTGAGCCCTGGGGAACACCACTTGTGACTGGACACCAACTGGATTTCACTCCATTCAGCACAACTCTTTCGTCCTGTCCATCCAGCTAGTTTTTTTATCCAGTGAAGCCAGTTTTTCCAGGGAAACAACATCAAAGGCTTTACTAAAGTCTATGTAGGCAACATCCACAGTCTTTTTCCCTCATCCGCCAAGCAGGTCCCATTGTCATAGAAGTTCATGTTGGTCAAACAGGACTTGTCTTTTGTGACACCGTGATGACTGGACCTGAACCCCTGCTTGTCCTGTTCCCCTGGTTGTCCTGTACATGCCTTGTTACAGCACTCAAGATGATCTGCTCCATAACCTTCCCTGGCATTGAGGTCACATCAATGTGTCTGTAGTTCCCTGGATCCTACTTCTGACCCCTCTTGTAGATGGGCTTCATATTGGCTAACCTCTAGTCAATTCCGACCTCCCTGGTTAGTGAGGACCGCTGACAAATGATGGAGAGCTCCCTCAGTACCCTTGTGTGGATCCCTTCCAGCCCCATAGGTTTGTGTGTGACTAAGTGGTGTAGTGGGTTACTAACCATTTCCTCTCGGAATATACGGGTTTCATTCTTCTTCATGAAGAGCTTCATTCGGCTCCCCATTCCTGCCTTCCAGCTCAGTGTGCCAGATATCTCAGGAACCACTGGTCTTACTTCTAAAGGTTGAAACAAAGAAGGCATTAAGTACCTCAGCATTTTCCTCTGCCTTTGTCAAGACTGACATCTTCACAAGCAGAGCCATCTTGAGGGACCCACAGTCCCACAACCACAGTTTCTTTACACATTCCAGTCCAGTTCTTCAGCAGTGCTGCATATACATGGAGCAGTTACACTGCACACATACAGTTAGCCCAACACATCTCATACTTGATTTTCACTGTCCCCTTCATACAGAGGGCCACTTTAAGTTTCCATTTCTTCTTAAAAATTACATACATTCCATTAAAAGTATGTGATTTATCATGTTTTTATTAACTAATCTTTGTGTAAACATCTTATGAAGTACTGGGGCTTCAGGCATGACACTGCACAAACGTGCAGGTATTCTGCTTCTGCAGACTTTCATGGAAATTAATGGAGTGTGGTTTCTAAGTCAGTTTAGTCTAAAGACATCATTTCTTTATCCTCTGATTCCTGTTAAAAATAAATGCTAGTCTATGAATTGTTTTTAATCCATTCTTGTAAGCTTAATAGCTCAATTTATTTGAGCAATTTTTCACAGCTACAGGTATACGTGCATTTAAGTATTTTCAAGGTCAAGGTCAAGGTCAAGGTCTAGATGAGATTTGTATAAATGCCTTTCCAAACACTTTGCTTTAGAGCATGTAATTTTAAATGCTACCTGTCAAATACTTGCTGCGTGTTACATTTATCATTCATAGATTTGTAATAATGAAATGTTTAGGAGTAGTTATTTTTGTTTGTTTTGTTCTGGGTTAGAATTTGTAGTTTCAATAGCACTGAAATATTTAGAGTCTTGAACACTGAACAGACATTCATTTATTTATTGTGTCCTTTAATTACTGTGCTTTATTTTTCTTTTGTAATTTCTACTAGAAACAATATATTTCTATGGAAAAAAATCATGTTTGTTTTTTGTTTTTTTTTTTTTTTCTCTTTTCTCCTTATAAACCTCTGTTTCCAGGCTAAAAGGCAATCTACTTCAGGCTCTACGTTCTGATTTTCTAAGTGCCATTAAATTCCTTTTTATAACTCCACAGTCATTAATAGCTAAATTTCTGACATAGATTACACATAAGAAGAGTAGGTAAAGGAATACATATTTTTACTAATTAATGTCATCATAACAGTAACAAGCTCTTCACATTCCACACAGACTACATACATGGTAATACTGTCCTGAAAAAAAATCCCGGAATATTTCCCATTAGAAAATCACAGCCCAGCTGCTTCAGCTTCTCCTCACAGGGCAAGTGCTCTCATCCCTGACCATCCTGGTAGTCCTCCACTGAACTCACTTCTATTTATTATTATTTCCTTCTCACACTGGGATCCCAAAGCTAGATGCAGTGTGCTGGCTGTAGACTATGGAGTGCTGAACTAAAGGCTAGTGTGGGACTGAGCCATGTGCCAACATTAACTAATACTAAATCCACTTCTTATATCACTGCAGGAATTTGGTTATGAATTCCCATATGCATGCACACACTTGTACTGAAACTACTGCACACATATCCTCCTGAAGTTATTAGAGAATATAAAGTTGCATGTGCTTCCTTACTCAACAGTCTACATCTTCGAGACAGCTAAAAAGCAGCCTAGGAACAGGATAATAAAGGGGGTCTTTAGGACTTTGGAATTTTAAGACCTCAGTAGATATCTTTTTCCCATAATATTTTTGCCACTTTCTCAGTATGTTTGTTCCATGAACCGTAAATTAAGTCTACTAAAACACAGTCTTCTGTTTAAAATGCTTAGAACACTTTCAGTGTTATACACTGAGCAGTCTGAGGATGCTCATTCTGCTTTTGGGGATACCACAGATTTACCACCTTCATCTGAGGATTGAGACAATCTTAAAACTTCTAACATTACTAAAATCTCTAGGATTTTTTCAAGCACACATCACATTTTAATCATATTGCTCATTTAATCTCTTATGTTGGTGATTTTCTCCTTATGGATGGAGCAGCTGATATCTAGAAATTAAGTTCATTTGCTTTCATCATCTGTTACAGCTTAACCAAACTTACAGGGATCATTTGAGCACAGAGATGAAGGCGGGTAAATTAAAATTGCAACATATTTTGAATAGGAAATCATAGTTCTTTAGAAAACCCAGATAGGTCACATGATTTTTACCCAGGCAGATCATTCCTCTCCAGTTTTAGTAAAAGTGATTTAAACCCTTTATAGTACAATAGCAAATCATGTGCCATTCTTATGTCTACTTTTCTGATTTCAGTTTTCATTTTCTAAAGTGATTTTACCAACTAACACTCTTTTAGTTGATGGTAATTTAAACCAGAAATCTAAAGATTGTGGCTTTCCTGTGGTCAGAATAATATATAGGGATTTACGTTTGCAGTGTATTTGTGAGGTTAAATTATCTAGGACTCACTCATTCTTCATTATTAGCTTCTTTATCAGTCCTGAAAATCTTTCCTGTATGGGCAATGTCAGTGAAAAACTATGTATGGATTAATTTTTTCCTGTGCAAGAAGTCCATAGATCTGTGTTTACAACTTAAATCCCATTTATGATCTCCCAGAAGAATCTAGTTGTGACTTAGATAGCTTATGTTTAAAGTTCCTTCAAGTAAGGAAGAGTTGTAAGCTTCATTAATTTGGGGATACAATTTAGAAAACTGTATTATCAGACAAATTATCAATGAAATAAACAGATCAGTGCTATTTAATGAAATGAGTAGAACACCAGTGCCAGAAAGTCTTGGCTATTTTGCTGTTATTTCAGGAAAGTCACTCTTTTACTTCTTTTCTGTTAGTTAAAAAGATTTGACTTTATTCAGATCAGGATCATTTAACTACCAAGATAAACTAGAGGAAGTATTGTGTCAACATTGTGGAAACTGAGGAAGATAATGGGTTTGTAAACTCATAGGATACTTCAATATAAAAGGTCTTTTAAACCTGCTCAGAGTGGGATGTGGTATCAAATTAGGTTTCTGAGGGTTTTACCCATTCAGGTCTTGAAAACCTCCAAGAATGGATATTGACCTTCTTGGAACAGCCTGCTGCACTACTTGGCTGTTCTTGCAGTGCAAAAATTTCACCTTTTTTATTCCAGTTTATGCCCAGACCCTCACATCTGCCATTCACTACTGTGAAGAACCTGGTTCTGTCTTCTCCATGCCCTCCTTGTAGGTACTAGGGGACTGCTGTTAGATCCCCTAAGAACTCTCTCTTCTACACAGTCCTTCAACCTCTCCTCACAGGGCAAGTTCTCAATCCCTCAATCATTTTAGTGGTTCCCTAGGATTAGCTCTACTTGATCTATAATTTTTTTAGTTTAAGGTTCCCAAAGCTGGATGCAGTATTCTCTAAAAGCATGGCTTATGCTGAGTAGCAACTGTCCCTTTCATCTTCCATCAACATATGATATAGAAAGTGGCTTTTTACTAGCCACAAATGAATCTGTACACCACAACTGAGTTTATTCTGGGTTTTTTGAAGGATTTAATTCTGCAGCTTTAGTTTAACAGCATCTCAATTTCATGTTATAATAAAAAAAAGTAACACTACCTAACACTGAAATTCTTCTCCTCTGCATTTTTGCTTGACAGTTTTATTGATGTTTCCAAGCTGAAAGAGTAAATATTCACTCCATGTTCACCTTTTCCCTTCATAATTTTATAAATTTGTGTAACATGCTCCTCTTCACTCATTTGTCTTCCAAGTGTTAAAATCCTTTTTAGTATGTCTGATCAACCATTCAGGTTTTTGCTCTTAACTGAAGAGATCAGAACTACACCACCATTCAAGGAGTGGGTTCTCCACACCATGTATTTCAGCAGAAGCAGTTATATTTTCTTCATACTGGTAAAAACTAATTCAGAGCCCATTGTTATAAGTTTGTTAGTCAGCAGGTCATTACCTATTTTTATTTATCAATGAATAATTTAATTTTCCTGCTTTGTTGCTGTTTTGGATATTGAGGATTTGTGGTAGTTTCGCCTTAATCCTCATCAGATTATGCTTTCTGAGATGGATGTGAGTGGTGGTACGGCCTCTTTAGGTGGCAGAACGAAAGTATGTTGTAACCTTATGTAGAAGGACAAACAGAAGTTACAGGAGATGTGAATGTGCCACTCGGGGAGTGAGGGAGAGAAATCATGAATGAAATTGAGCCTGGGAAGAAGGCAGGGGTGTGGAGAGGTGTTTTAAGATTTGAGTTTATTTCTCATTATCCTACTTTGTTTTGATTGGGTAATAAAATAGATTAATTTTATTCATAGTTGAGTGTGTTTTTCCTAAGACATTAATTGCTGAATGATCTCCTCCTGTCCTTATCTCAACCCATGAGCCTTTATTATATCTTCTTTTGCCTGTCCAGCTGAGGAGTGGAGTGATAGAGTGGTTTGATTGGGCATCTGGCCTTCAGCCAGGGTCAACCCACCACAAAGCACTGGGCAACTGCAGTATAAAATGTGAAGGGCTTTATGTGAAGATGCCACCCATTATTGAGCTAATTATAAATGAATGTACTAAACTCTCTTTAGCACATGAATATGTACTGAGTATTTCAGGCATTTTTATTCTTCTCTTGGGCAGCTTCTTACATGCCTTACATGGCTTCTCCTAGCCTTACATTCTAGTTAGAATACTCCTTTAAGCAATAGTAATAAATCATTAAATAGTTGTATTTCCTCTTTTTTTTTTTTTTTTTTGCCAGTTCATTTTACCTCCTTGCTATGTCAGTGTCATTCCTTCCCTGTATTTGTTGTCCCTCTCGCTAGAGCCCTGATCTATATAACTCTGAGCCTTCTGAATTCACTGAGGCTGTTCTTCAGTTTGAAGTAACACACAGCAGATCTGTCTGCAGGACTGCGCAGTGGATGTGGGCAATGGGAGGAGCAGGTTTACGTTGCAGTAGGAGCCCAGCTAGGTGATTGCAATGCTGAGGAAGGCATGCAGACACAGCTGACTGTTGGCTTGGGAGCCATTTCAAAAATTTTGTTTCTGCATCTCAACTTTAAGAACAGAATCTTACTCTTGACATACTTTTTTGAGGAAAAATTGAGTTAACGTTCTTTGTAGCAGCCCATATGGTGCTGTGCTTTGGAGTGGTGGCTAAAACAGTCTTGCTAATGCATTACCGTTCTGGCTGTTGCTAAACATTTCTTGCACAAAGTCAAGCTTTTCTTTCTTCACTTCTGTGCCACCTCCTCCCTTCTTCTCAGAGAGGGGGTGAGTAAGAGGTTGGGAGGGGACAGCTGACCCAAACTGACCGAAGTGAAACCCTGTAACATATGACATTGTGGGAGAGGAAAAGGAAGACACAAAGTCTGTGGTTGTAGTATATGTGTTCCCAACTCATATGTGTACTGAGGACCCCTTTTCTAGAAAGCAGCTAATAGGAAATAGTGAATAAAATCCTCTTATTGTTTTGCTTCTATACACAGCTTTTGCTTTCATTATCAAACTGTCATTGTTTTCATCTGCAAGTCTTTTCACCTTTCTATCTTTTCCCCAACTGTGTGAGAGGGGCATGAGTGAGGGTGTCTGGCTATTGGCCAGGGTTGTGCACAGGTTTGGTAATACAGCTTCAAGTTCCTGTCTGTCTACATGTGTTTGCCCCTGAGGAGAAACACGAGCCCTTAGTTCTGTTCTATTGTGTCTTTATCAAATTTTAACAGATGTACAGTCCATTGAGTTAATAGCATCATGAAACCTAAGTTTCCATAAAAACGTGGAGCCTTGTAGCCTTTACTAAGAGAGATGGAAAGTGCTGGGATTTGGTCTTCACCTCAAATCTGTGCTGCACGACTAGTCATCTGCAAGATTCTCTTCAAATCCCATTTTTGAATTTTGGAGTGGGGTGTGGATATTGATGACCTTTGATTGTCATGAGTTGTCAAGTTAAGAGAAGAAAATTTCAGTCTAGCTTAAGATCTTTTTTTGTTTGTTTGTTTGTTTGTTTTTTTACTCCTTTACTACATATGTAGAGATTATGGGACTCTCCTATAAAAATTCACTTGCCCTTTTTCTGTGTTGTACAAACACGGAAGATTACACAGAAATTCATATTTCCTGTCCTACCCACATCACTCTTCCCTCTTCTTTTACACACAAAAAGCTG
The DNA here is from genome assembly GCF_964237585.1 of Gallinula chloropus. Lineage (NCBI taxonomy): Eukaryota > Metazoa > Chordata > Aves > Gruiformes > Rallidae > Gallinula > Gallinula chloropus. Next base: position 104,295,651 of record NC_140087.1, read on the forward strand.
CAAAATAAGAACAAAATAGAAATGACAGTGTAAGCCAAAACACTGAAATATGCATTTGCACGCAACACTAGACTTATGTCTGCTGTTTGTCAGATAAATTATTACTTCTGAAATATTGCTGTACCAGTTTATAAATTCTTAGTGCAGGGAACACACTGCCACTTGACTCTATGAAATGACAGATAGCTCTGTAAATGCTCATGAAAAATTATAAGATTGGAATCGTATATTAACATAATTAGTATTGATGCTGCTGTTACTATTTAGCCTCGTTCTGGGTAGTCAAAAAGCTAATTCCAAGAAAACACTATGTAGTTATTTTGTATTTGTAAACCACTCAAATCTGTTTTCAAAAGTTTACAGAAACAATAGGAGAAAAATATTTGCAGAGCAGAATCAGAAGGGGAAAATGTTGTCCTTTATTTTTTAAGAAGTGTCAGATGAACTGAACACCTTGTCTTCCCTCATAGTTTTTGCATCAGTACAACAATCCTGTACTTGAAACTAGGCCTTAGAAAAATTGTTTATGTCTTTTACCACATTTCTTGCAGGTTTACTCATAAACGATGAAATTCATCTTTGTTTCAACAGCCGGTAAAGATCTATGCCTCACTTAAGTCTTGCAAACAGGATTTAGGTGGGAACTAAAAGTGTCTACAGTTTGGTCTGTCAGTGTCAGATTTCATCCTGTACAAATAAATCAAGCAGAAACAGAAATCAGAGACTGTTGTCTCCCTGCTCCCATGTCCTGGGCCCATGTAGACTTTCTTAGAAATTCTGACTGTTTTGTTGGTAAAAGATGTTATATATCTGTAATTATGTGATATTTTTGCTTAGAACAGAGATATCTTCCCCTTTGATTTCATTTCCAATTACATGAATTCCTCTAGAATACTAAGACCATAAGGTTTTTGTTCATTTTTGCTCTTGTTCTTCATGTAACCAGGTACTACACAAGATGATGCTGAACAGGGAAATAAGGATTTAGATGCTGCTGTCCTTACTCAGGCACTGTTTCCAATTTGCTTCAGTTTCAAGGACAGATTCTTGGGCTTCTGTTTGATAACCTGTACAGATTGCCTGAGCATGTGTTTAAATTCTTTGCATAAGAGTTTTCCCCAGTATTGTCCTTACAGTACTGAAAGCAGCACTTCTTTTTATGTGTGCTGTTTAAATATGCAAGTGAAAGAACATGCCTAAAGTGTTTTCTTCTCTTTGTCATGTGCATTTTTGTCAGTGTTTTTTGGAAGAATATTCTTTAGGTACATTTTGGGGAGTGGGGTGCTGAGATAAAGAGCCACACTGAAGTTCAGTTGAAATCCATATCACTAAAGATATTTTCTGGGCTATAAGTGTGTTTTTTTACAGAAGGTAAGAAAAAATCACACATAATCAAATAATGAATCATGAGAAATTTGATCACTGTTTTAATAGAAAGGTCATCCTGTGGAACAGTTAACTTGATAAATAGTTCAATATTTTGATACTATTTTTATAAATAGTTCAATAAAAATAAAACAACCTTTAATGTGGTATACACAATAATTGCTCTTTTTTAAAAAGAAAAGGAGAGAAAGGTAAGTATTTAATAATCCTTCTGACGTAGGAAAAATTGGTTGAAATAAAACAGAAGGTAAATACTTTTCAGCAAAATAAGAATATCCTGTTATCTTGATCTAAATTTCTCCTTTTGACTTTTTTATTACATTACACTTATTGAGAAATGCAGATTCTGATTCATTTAGGAGATGTAAATTTAGGCAAATTCAGAAAAAAACCTGACCCATACTGTACTCAAGTGCAAGTACAAACAGAAAAATGCTGTACACTATTAAGAACAATATAGCTCTTTGAAGGTGAGATCCTAGACCTACTACTGTACTGATATGACTAATACTAAATTACTGTTCACATACTCCTAGCACCAGTAACACTTAGAAATCTCAGAACTTGCAAAATTGTAATCTTGAAAATTATTAATAATAAAAAGAGCTACACATTAATATTGTGAAAAAGAAACCATCTAAAAATCTCCAGGATCACTTGCCCTATTGTCCTGGGTTCAGCTAAGACAGAGATAATTTTCAGCAGAGGCTGGGATGGGACACAGCCAGAACAGGTGATCCAAACTAGCTGAAGGGGGAATTCCCAGTCAGGGAGTCGCAGCTCAACTCCAGGATCTGTGGCCTGGGGGGTGATCTGGCTTTGTGACAGGTCTGAGCTGTACAGCCTGATTTGTAGGTTTGGTGAGGAACTGCATTAGGTATCACTGGTTTTGTGTATTCTAAGTCTTGTTGCTGCTCTTTCCTTCTCCCTTTGCTCTCCCAGTAAAGTGTCCTTTTCCCAACCTGTGAGGTTTGCATTTGTCTTCTCTTTCTCTTCCCCATCCCATGAAGGAGCCTGTGAGCAAGCAGCTCTCTGGTGCCCATGTGTGTTTATCCTCAGTTGCCAGCTGGGGCTAAATCATGACACCCATGTGCAAATACCAAATTTGAAAGGCATAATGGATATGTTCAGTATTGTCTAGCAGATGTTTTGCTTTTTAATGCTCATTAAATCATAAGACTGTGTACTGGAATCCCAGAAGTCTGTCCTTACATGATGATTTTAACTTCTGCTGTAACTAGTTAACAATAATTGGTTCACTGCAGTTTATACACCTTTTGCTTTTGTATCACACTGATTATGCATATTTCCACATTATCAGGACTCACTCATTTTTTTGCTATATAACCCAGAAAAAAAAATTACCTTTATTTTGACCCAGGCTACCATACTGACATTCTCTATGGCACTGTCATGGGAATTTTGTCTACTGAATAATACATAAAAAGACAAGTCAAATTAAACAGAGCTTGCTGAATAACATAATGCCTAGTCCCTGAAGAATAAGGCTGTTCTTTCATGCCAAGAGGTTAGCTTCGGAGTACATGATGACTTGCTGCAAAGACTCTCCACCTCCTTCCTGGATGCCAATTCAACTTTTTCCAGAACTGTGAGAAGAAAGACAATGATGAAACAGGATGAAAGTTGCAGAGGTAGAACTGGGGCATAGACTGCCTCACCTCAACAAGTTTCATCTTGGAGCTGGTTCTTCAAATTCCCATTGATTCTAAGCCCTAGGATTTCAATATTTATATCCCAATGAAGAGAAAAAGCTCGAAGTCGGCCTGGACTGATATGAATTATTTTGATTAATGTATAAAAAATCCTGTTTAGCTGAGGCAGCTCACCTGTAGAGTTCAATGAAAGAAAGACATAAAAGGCAAATAATGTTTTGCATTTTTATAGGCAATTTTAACTGTCCTCATTTTCAACAAGCTGATATTAGTGACACAGAATGAACACCACTAAAAGTAAGACTTTTAATAATTAGTAACAGCAAAGATAGATGAAGAATTCTTCAGAATAAAATTATACATGAGTATACATATGTTAACTTATTTTCATTATTTAGACTTCTTAATAGGCTGCTCTGGTTGGACTGAATAATATAATCCAATTTAATTTTACCCCTTTGAATAGTCACTTTCTTGTTGCTATGCAGAAAGAAAAGACAAATCATTCTGTCTCAAAACAACCAGTTGTAATGGACCTTTGGCTTTATGTGAGCAGGTGTGGGGTATTTTGTTTCTTTGGCTTGTGTTTTTTGCAGTGCACAAATATTGTTGAAATTAGAATCATGAAGTTTGTATTCAGAATATCTTCAACTCTGTACTAAGCCAAGTACTGTACTGTCCCACTAAAATATCACAAAATGTTATGGTTTTCTTTTTTATAAATTTAGTATTCATGAGATAGTGTCATATGTATTGGATTATATTTCTTCATCTGCCACAAAGTATCTTTCAATAGATTCCACTTAAATACATTGTTCTCTATGGTTCTAAGGAGTTATATGTATTCTGTTCATTTTCTGACCCAAGAATACACTCTTCAGAGCAAAACATACATGCAAAAAGGTACCTCTATAAAAATATAAAGGATCATATAAAATGTCCTTTCTGCTCTTACTGATCAGATGCACTCTACATTTAGCAATGGGCACAAAGGAAAAAATATACTGTTACTGTGTACCTCTATTAAAATTAATGCAGTCATAGTTAAATGCAGATCATGTTTATGCTTTTTAATGCTACATTTATAAAGCAGATTTCTTTTTTCTTGATTTTTCTTTAAACTCTGGTTCTTTGTTTAAATGGCCTTGTTGAAAAAAAATTTCTACTTGTGTTATGGTTGAAATGACACGAACAATGAATTTAATTTCTGCTTTCCACTTCAATGTGTTCTGATGGACTTCAGTCATATCGACGGGATTGAGAAATGAAAGACAGACCCCCAAGTCATTTTTGTGAGTTATTTTAGCCATAGCAGCATCTGAAACCTGCTCAAATTGTTTCCAATATTGCCTTTTAAATTGGTTTTCAATTTTCTTATATACCTGTGTACATCTGTGCACACAGAAATAAGATTCTTATATTTTTCTCTGAAAACTGAAGCAAGGTCCTGTTGAAATTTTTTTTTCAGCTTTTATTATGCATCAAGAATTACTTAGCAATATCTGGTATAAGAATGGGGAAGAAGAGCTTGTATATAAATACAGCATCAAATTCTGCCTTATTATATTAATGTAGCTGTGGCAAATGACATGGACAGAAAGAAGAACCTTCTAACCACAAATAGGTGCCTAACAACCTATTTGTGTGCAAAAGATGTATGTCCTTCTGACCTTTCCTTCTATTAAGGATTAAATAAAAATTCTGTACACATCCACTGAATATGATGTACTTCTGGAAAGGAATCAAAACTACTCAAGACAAGGTTTGCAGACTTCTTCCTATTCTTCTACTGCTCAGCATGGAATGGGGGGTTTGAAAGGAAGGACTGTGATGCTGTATCAGAATGTTTTAGCTCAACAAATCCTCCAAAGTCTCTCAAAACTTTGCTTGCTCTTTGTTTCCATGCTTAAGCATCTGCCCATCCTCTTGGAAATTTCTGTGCTACGTCTTGTTTGTTGATGTCTTTCAGTAAAGACCTACTGTAGGTAGCAGTACTGATGTAAGTCTCTGGCAGGGAATATAACAATTTCACCCATTAATATACTGGGAAACTTATGTAAAAGTATAAGCAGAGGCTGGTTTGAATTCAAGGAATAGAATCTGATGTAGTTAAGCTAACTCAGGTAGATTTGTATGATGAATACATCATTAAGGATTTAACATGTTGGAAAAAGTTTGACATATTTTCTGTCCATTATAGGTCTTTTTCTATTACATAGTAATAATGATCTGTCCCATCTGGATCTTGTCGCTGTCTTGAGCCAGAGTTAAAAGATAATGTAAGAACACTTCAGTTGATAGTGGAAGAACTATCTGTTTTACACAGAAATATTCTGAGCTCTAATAGTTTAGAAGTTGACTGAAACCCTGAAATACACATTTTAGTACCCACTCTAAAATGTTAATTGCAATTAAAATATTAATTATTGGGATTTGTGATATCAATAGACATGTCCTGTTGTGTACTGGATATTGTTAAATCGCACTCTTTAATGTCTCTCTGTGGTAAAAACTTCACATCCTACTTGCTATGATAAGAAAAATCATTTTTCTTTTACGATATTATTTTTTCTTCTTCCAACTGCATTGAATGTGCCCTGTTTCATGTGCTTTGAGACATAATCTTCCCTTCTACCTCACGTACCCTGCTCATTATTGTGCATACCTTTATCATGTCCCCAGTTTTACAATTCATGTCCAGCTTAGGCAATACCAGTGAGAATTATCTAAAATGATTGGCTAGCTTGAGACATACTGGGTCAAGTTTACCGCTAGTATAACATTATAATAACATTTATGTGCTAGGAATATTAAACACATAGAAGGAAGCTTCAGCATAATAGGTGCTGAAATAATGCCAGCTTTTTACAGTACCACATGAGAGATACTGCTACTGTGGTATGTTTTGCAAATTTAATTTTTTTTTCTGAAATATTAGTTACTGAAGGGAACCTAAGGGATTCTATGATTCTATGAAGTTAAAGGCAAGCCCATGGTAATGCAGGTCTTGGCTTTATAGCTGCATGTGGAATATCAGCTACCATATCTCTCCTCTAACAATAAACTGAGATGAGAGAAATAACATGATTGATAATCTAGAGAAGTAGGAAAATGCTTTCTGTTAGTAAAGTGATTCAATGAGCCAGCTGGGGCTTATGTTCAAAAGGAAGCCATGAATACCATTTGGCTGAAACTTTTGGATAGAACTTGTTTACAGTAGCTAGGACAACAAGGATGGCTCTACAACATAGGAGAATTGAAGGCAGAAGTATTTGTGCTACCTCTAGAATAATTCATATCTAATCTTTTTGCACTCCCGTAGTGGGACCGTGAAGGGAGAATGACTTTGCCTTTCTGGCCTAAAGGGGTGTTCAGCCAAGTCTGATTAGAACAGAAGAGTCTCAGCAGTCAGACTGGGACACAAACAGCCTCCTCTCAGCCCAAATTCTGTCACCAACAGCAGCTGAAAGCAGATACTTTGGGAAAAGTATAAAATTGTAGAAGGAATTACTTCTCAGGTTCACTGTCGCAGTCTTCATGATTTCCTGGCCATTGGTGATAACCATAATGAATTCTTCATCTATGAATTTGACTAATCATGCTGTGAGTGTGTGTAAATTATCAAAACTCACAATAACGCACAGCTGGATCTCACATGTCTCATATGACTCACGTGTCTCAAGTATGTAAAGAAATATCCACTGAGGGACACATGGACATTATGTTATTTTGTTTTTAATTTTTCAGGTATTAGTTTCTTTTGGTGCATCTCCATTCTAATTCAGCCTACTACATTACTACCCATTCTCCTTCTCATGCTCCTCACATACTTCATATCCTTTGATGTTTTTTCTTCTCCTTGCTGGTTCTGTTCAGCTTTGGATCCAGATATCTAGAGAAAGCTGAGTTGTGGTGGAAAAGCACAGAAGGGAAATTACTTTTGGGAAAAGTGAGGGTAGGATTATGTTTTCCAAGAATGCTTTTTAGCATTTCGAAGTCTTTTATTTTTCCGAAGCTCACCAGCTGAACTGTTTGATTCCATGGCCCCAGAAAACTCTGCTTCCATTCAAAAGCAAAGCAAATGAGCTTAGTTCAAGTTGTGGCAAACAGAATCCATACATATATTTCAGGTTAACTTTAGTTTCAAAAGGGTAGAAATTAATCTTGTTGTATAATGAGCATATATAATGATCCACAATCCCCAGCCTGTTTTATTAAAGAATTAAATTATTTTCTGTCCCATGGGTATCTGTCTGAAATATTTCACCACACTGTTGCTTCATTTGGAAGATTCACAATGAAGAAAATGTAAAGTTTTGTTAATTAACAAAATATCCTCTGCAAAATACTGGATGTCCAAAATAGCCCCATGTCCTCCATATTTAGCATTCTTTAAGTTTTTATCCTTGTGCCATTGCACCATTCATTGCTTTAATTTATTTCCTGTTATACATTTTTTAAAAAGATTTCCCCAAGATCTGGATTATTGCTTTGATTGCTACTTGAATACAGAAATTTTTTAGTATTATTTGTATTAAAGACCACACATGTCTGTGTCAGAGAGATGGAAAATAATTATATGTCAAACAATCTGAGAAGTATTGTGGCTTCATGATGAGTTTCAAACCAGTTTATGTTGTTGTGTTTGGGGTTTTTTCTTTGATTTTTTTTTCACAGTAGCTTAAATATGGATTCAAGAAAATGTCTTTATTAAACTTTATGATATATTGTCTGATATTTCAATTTTCTATCCATTTTCTATTCATTAAAATCAGTGATATCTTTTTTTGCATCAGTAAATGGGTTAGATACCCCAAGGTTTTTCTTGAGTGGTAGTTCCCAAATAGACTCAGGAAACCATAGACTTCAGCAAAACATGCTAGGGAAAAAAAGCACAAGACAAATTCTCAGCTGGAATTGGCCTTTCTAAGGGATGAAAATTGAGCAAGGGAAATAGCTAACAGAAGCTATTTTGGCTGAAGGTCAGGGAGGACTGCAAAGCAAAAGAGAGGAAAGAGCTTCTATGGGCTAGAACAAAGGAGGAGTGAACATTGTATGTTGAAGAACATATTGTGAAATTAACATTGTGTTGGAAAATAGGAAGAGGACAGTCCAGTCCAGTCTAACAATAGCAAGAAGAAGCTTGGGCTCATTACCAAGCTCAAATTCTCAGATATTGTGAGAAACAACTTTTTTCTCTGCTGTGGAATGAAAATTGGAGTGACGTCTGTCAAACCTCACAAGACAGCTCATCCATCTTGGTCCTCAAATCAGCACTGGTCAAAAGCCATATGATGTTTACTTTGAGGGCTTTTTTTGATGCCTTGGGAATAATAAACTTTTCTAGACAATCAAAAGTGAAATCCTGTCATAAACATGAATGAAGAGAAATTGAGATACTACTGGGTCCCAAATGCTCTGTGAGAATGGTTTCAAGGGGCTGTTTCCATGCATATTGCTTACTGACTATTGAGTAACTCATTTTTTATGATATAAGACACCAACACACTGTTAACCATACAAATAAATGATAAACAATTTTGAAATAACTTTTTAAAATATCCAGTAGTACCAACATTTTTTTTCAACTTTTGTAATACAGAGGGGTTAAAAAAAATATTTTCACAAGTTTCTGAAATATGAAGCCAGACAGTGTTTCCATAGAATCTGTTTTCAGAAATGCTGGTACATGCGGTTTAACTTTCTAAACAGAACTACAAAAATACCAGGGATTAGGTATAATAACAGACTAACATTTGAAACATCCTTCATACTTAATACATATTCTTTTAGAAAATTACATTTTTGGGAAACTGTTGTGAGGAAGATAGAACCTGGTTGGGTTTTTCTTTTTTTTCAATCTGGTAAACACTGAAGCCCAGTTGGTGTATTTTCCTGTTTTGCTAATCTATATTTGAGGAATGTCTGTTCATTTCTGTCATGTTTTATTTGTGGAATTTACTATAAAATGATGATACAGGGACTTTTATCACCGTACATCATATTAATAAAAAGTAACCTAAAATCTAAACTGTTCTAATTATCAAACAGGAACTTTTAATTTGGCTGAGACTTCCCTGTGAGATTTGTGCTCTACCTTTTGAATAAGATGTAAAAATCAGAACCATCATTAACTTTATGATACATTTTGAAGTAGGAAAGTATAATCCTTCAGTCTGTTGGATATAATGTATTTCACTAGATTTGCCTCCCCACGTCTCTCCTCAATTTTGGATTTGAAGGAATTGATGGGAAAGCTGCTATGAGTTACAGAAGACAGGCTAGAAAGTGTCACAACGGTGTTCACTGAGTATAAAGTCTGTGAAGTATCTTTAAATGTCACTTCCAAGAGGTTTTAATGTCTCTGAAATTTCAGACAGGTGATTCATTCATTCCTATAAGAGCTGACCAGCTTTTGGAGAAATTTATCTGGTTAGACTCATATTGGCAAAGACACTATGGAATTTAGAGACTCTGAATTGGGATATGAAGTTAAAGGGCACCTGTGTTCTGGAGAATGGATGGTGAGTTGGAGAATCACACTGGTAGAGATTTCAGGCAGCCTCTGTCTCTTGCTTGAGTCCAAGGTGAGCCAGTATTCCAAGGCTAAAATAAGCTTTGTGTATACTGTCCATGGTGTACTATTAAATCTATGGGTTGCTGTGCTTGCATTAGCTGGAACCTTTTCATATAGGTGATTTCATTCTTACAAAAGAGTTCCCACAATTGAGTCTTTAGGTGATTAATTTATGGGGTCAAAGGGACTAAGTCAAAACATTTTACAATGAGAAATAGCTTTCTGGGTAGGAGAAACTTTAAAAGCATCTTTTTGTTACTTGTTATTAGGCTTGATTTAGATAATTTGTGTTTAGAAGGTACTTTCTCTGCCTAAAATTAGGCAATCAGTTCTGGTCATTCAGCCTGATTTAGCTTATCAATCTTTATGTTCAATGGTGATCCATGGAAAAACGGACGTGCCTCTGAAGTTAAAAGGCCCAGATCAAATGAGGGCTACCTTAGTTTTATGTATCTTTTGCAGAGTTCCTGGGGAGCAGACATCCCACATGCAGCTAGTGACAACTGTTAGAACTGAGACATAATAAACATTTATTCTGTTAGGTTCCAGAACACCCATTCATTTCTTCAGAAACCACAGAGTGCAAATATAAAAATGTCAGAATAGAACAATTCTTGGGAATTGGAATATCTGGGGTTTAGTCTTCCCTCATTTTTCCCCCAAAAGTTGTTCAAACATGATGTCCAGTCTTCCAAAATCTTTTTTAAACAAAAGATTAAAGCATGCTTTGTGATGTTTCCATCTTTCTTATTGCATCAAAGCCATTGTACAGAAGAGATTATAAAGTTCAGGTGACACCCTCCATACACACAGAGGTTTAAATCTCTGCCTGTACAGAAGCAGTAGAGGAATTCTAGCCTCTATCGCAGTTCCTAAAGTTGTTTATGTGTCTTACCAGTGGTTGTTAAATAGAAAATGCACAAAGAGTGTCTAAGAGAAGAGACTATAATCCAGGTTCTCTCTCCACCTTGGCAAAGAAATTATTTCCTTCAATGACCTCTGAAGTTGTGTTTTAGCAGATTATTTTGGGAGACTCTGAGCTCTTATGGCTTTTGGGTGTTACAGCTATCATTTCAGTAAAAATATTACAAGAACTGTTGACTTCAAAAAGAATGATACTTTATGTCCCTTCATATTATATTGTTTTAATCATGATGTAAGAAATTATGTTGATTCAGAAGTTTGACCTCCCATTCATTTTTGTTTCTGCATGAATGCAGTTTGACTTTCTTTGTTGCATCAGAACTGAAGTACAGAATATTAGAGATATTTAACAATTCACTTGTAGACATAAAATACTTTTTTTCTGAGTTTTGGCATGAAGCTCCTATACTTTAGGCACAGGTTAGATTTCTAGAAAAGTGATTTCCCATCCTGTGACTCAATTTTTCATCCTCTCTGTATTTCTTCATGTGAATAATAAACTACAAACTCTACTGTTTTGATTGTATGGCTGAATATGTTAACAGTGTGCCATAAATATACAGAAGGATCTTGCAATTATTCTGATTCAAAATACTTTATCCAAAATTGATGACAGTGATGTTTAAAATACAGTGACCCTTTAGGGTAGCAAATAAAAGTCTATTAAGCATAACTGCATTTCTAACATTTATAGCTGTAATAAACATAGCTTGAAGGAAAAATATTTGTTAGAAGAAATCACTGAGCCCTCATTTTTAGTAAAATGTTTTAGGTTAGTTAACAAATCTTTCCTGACTAATCAGAAGTACAGTATCATACAGACAGACATGAAGCTAGTTATAAATATTGTGAGCATAGGCAGCTTCAGAAGAAATAATGTGTCTTTAACAGTTTTTGAAAATAACTATAGCCACACCAAAAATGGAACTTTATTTCCTTGATCAAGTCTGCACTATTCAAATTCCCAGTAGTTTTTCTGGGCTTCAGTAATCCCATAAATATGTTAATTAGGAAACTATTGACTGTTTTTACACTTTTTGGTTCTCAGCTGATCCAGATCCTGCTTTTAGGACAAACCTTTAGTTGTGTTGTGTGTGTGTCTTACATAACATGCAGTTGCCCAGCATATTTTCTTTCCGAAGAAATGTGCATATTAAAAATGTATTAGGAATCAACACAGATCTTCATTTTGTTCATCAGTGGACAAGAATCTGGTAAAAGTGTTGGAATCCTTCCTTTACTTCCTGACTTTTCCATTTGGGTTGTGAGATTCAACATTCTAGTTCATTTTTTCCAAGGAAAACAGTCTTAGTATGATTGAAATATTAAAATTCCAGATGTATCTGACAGTATTCTCTGATCAGTCCTGTGTTGTTTTTATTTTCTGTCCAGTTTTGTTCAGCTGGACATTCAGCTGGACACTTGAGACAATCTCTTAAGTCCTGAATAGACACAGATGAGGCAGTTCAACTAAGTCAGTTATCCATGTAACAATGATCAGTGGCCCTCTGCTTAAATTTCTGTATGTCTGTATGTCTCCTCTGCTTCATACAGATGCCTGAGGTTCAATTCTGACGTGCTGGGGTACACTACAACCTGGGACTCCACATATAGACCTAGTAAGACACAGACCTTTGCAGACAATATTCCAACATAGGTTTAAAGAGAAAGCACTGATGCATCACCACCTACAATTGTCTATTCCTGGCCGTAGAGTACAGCACTTAGAGTGACTGGTTAAGACTTATTGAGATGAATTTTAGAAGCCTAAGTTAGATGGGATAAATACCATTTATCTGGAAAAATCAAAGGAAATCATGTAAGCTATCTCTACAATCAACAGAAAGCTCACAGAAGCCTGGAATGAAAGAATAAATGCTTGCTTTGTAAATTCTGTCTGCTATGACTGGGTAGCTACCAGGATGGCAGTTTGGACCATAGAGAATAAGTATTAACATTAAACATTTTTCTATGTTTCTTACATTTAAAATTAATTTCTTTACCATCCATGTCACTTACACTTCTATATTAAATCTATTTGCAAAGTTGTTCGACTGGAATCTGGCCGTGGATGACTCTGTCCTTTTTAGGAAACACAGATCAACAAGGGGAGGTGATGGAGTTGCTCTCTATGTGAGAGAGTTCTATCGAGTTCTGTCCAGAAGTGGATGAGGAGCCAGTTGAGAGTTTGTGGGTGAGAATTAAGGGACAGGCTAGCATGGGCGATACTGTTGTGGGTGTCTGTTACAGCCCACCTGATTAGGATGAGGGAGTGGATGAGGCCTTCTACAGGCAGCTGATAGCAGCCTGGAAGGTCTACACAGCCAGCCATTCACAGTTCAGGGGGTTCCTTCAGTGCACTGATAATAGCTTCTTCATGAAAATGGTGGATGAGCCAATGAGGAGAGGAATGCTTCTGGATCTTATACTCACTAACAGGGAAGGTTTGGTTGAAGAGGTAAAGGTTGAGAGCAGCCTTGAGTGGAGTGACCAGGAGGTGGTGGAGTTCAGGATCTTCTGTGGTAGGAACAGAATCCCAAGCAGGATCACAACCATGGACTTTAGCAGGGCCAACTTTGGCCTTTTCAAACAATTGCTAGGGGAAATCCCATGGGACAGGGTACTAGAAGGAAAAGGGGCCTAAGACAGTTGGTCTGTATTCAAGGACCACTTCTTCTAAGGTCAAGATCAGAGCATGCTAATGGGTAGGATATCAAGAAAGGGAGACAGAAGACCTGCATGGTTAAACAGGGGATTGCTGGGAAAACTCAAGTGGAAGAAGAATCTATAGGGAGGCAACTAGGAAAGCTAAGGCCTCCATGGAATTAAACCTTTCAAAGGAGGTCAAGGACAACAGAAAGGGCTTCTTCAAATACATTGCAGACAAAACTAACACTAGAGGCAATGCAGGCCCTCTGATGAATGAGGTGGGTGCCCTGGTAACTAGGGATAGTAAGAAGGTGGAGTTACTGAATGCCTTCTTTGCCTCTGTCTACGCTGCTGGAGACTTTTTTCAGGAGCCCCAGATGGCTGAAGCCCTGGAGGATATCCTGGGTAAATGATGAGTCTGCCTCGGTTGATGAGGATGGGTCAGGGATGACTTAAACCATCTGGACATCCATAAATCTATGGGTCTTGACAGGATGCAGCCATTGCTAAGCCACTCTCCAAAATATTTGGTGAGTTATGGGAAACTGGAGAGGTGCCCAAAGACTAGAGGAAAGCAAATGTCTCTCCAGTCTTCAAAAACGGCAAGAAGGAGGACCCGGGTAATTAGAGACCTGTCAACTTCACTCCATCTCTGGAAAGGTGATGGAGTAACTTATCCTCAGTGTAGTCTCTAGGAACATCAAGGATAAGAGGGTCATTAGGAGCAGTCAGTATGGTTTCATCAAGGGGAAGTCATGTTTGACCAACCTGATAGCCTTCTATGAAGACATAACCAGGTGGATGGATGATGGTAGGGCAGTGGATGTGGTCTACCTTGATTTCAGTGAAGCATTTGACATCATCTCCTATAGTATCCTTATGGCTAAACTGAGGAAGTGTGGTCTGGAGTATCAGGGTACTGAGGTGGATTGTGAACTGGTTGAAGGAAAGAAGTACGAGAGTTGTGGTCAACAGGAGAGAGTCTAGCTGGAGGCCTGTATGTAGTGGAGTCCCTCAGGGGTTGTTACTGGTACTGATACCATTCAATATATTCATCAATGACCTGGATGAAGGAAGAATGCACAATCAGCAACTTTGCTGATAACACAAAGCAGGGAGGAATGGCTGACACACCAGAGGGCTGTGCTGCCATCCAGCAAGATCTGAACAGGCTGGAGAGTTGGGTGGGGAGATATGTAATAAAATATAACAAGGACAAGTGTAGAGTCATGCTCCTGGGGAAGAGCAACCCCAGGTACGAATATAGGTTGGGGGCTGGCCTGTTGGAGAGCAGAGTATGTGAGAGGGACCTGAGGGTCCTAGTGTGAGCCAGCAATGTGCCCTCATGGCCAAGAAGGCCAATGGCATGCTGGGGTGTATTAGAAGGCTTGTGGTTAGTAGGTTGAGAGAGGTACTTGTCCCCCTTTATTCTGCCCTGGAGAGCCTGCATCTGGAATATCAAGCCCAGTTCTGGGCCCCCAGTTCAAGAAGGACTTAGAACTCCTTGAAAGAGTCTAGTGCAGGGCCACCAAGAGAATAAAGGGAGTGGAACATCTTCCTCAGGAGGACAGGGTGAGGGAGTTGGGTCTCTTTAACCTGAAGAAGAGGAGACTAAGAGATGACATAATTGGTGTTTATAATTATGTGAATTTCAGGAGGATGGAGTCAGGCTTCTCAGTGATGTCCAATGATAGGACAAGGGGCAATAGGTGCAATCTGGAGCGTAGGAGGTTCCATATGAACATAAGGTAAACTGTTTTCACTATGAGGGTGATGGAGCACTGGAACAGTCTGCCCAGACAGACTGTGGAGTCTTCTTCTCTGGACACATTCAAAGCCCACCTGGATAAATTCTTTTGTGATATAATCTAGGTGATCCTGCTTTGGCAGGAGTATGGCCTGAGACCTAGGAGATCTCATCATCACTTCTGCTCTGCTATAACCTGTCCTATAGCTGGTTAAGTCAGAGAAAAGTCACCAGTCTCTGGATTTCTCCTGGTGTATTTAGGCACTTCAGTTATGATCCTGAATTTAAAAGCTTAGCATAGTCTTACTGAAGGATTGTTAGACTGGCAATGGATAAAAAATAACAGTCCTCCTCAAAACCAGAAAAATTTATAGGGCTGAACTATTCTATATTCTTTATGTAAAGTTTCTCTCTACATCACCCCAGACAAAAGCCTCAAGGTAAATGTGATGAGTTAGGAATTTGGAGCTTTCCTTTGGGTTCCTATCCCTAATGGGATTTATGTGAGAATAAATGCCTTTAAAAGTTTTGAAGTTATTGGCTATGATGATCCAGTGGAGGATGTCTCTGCCCATTGCAGGGGATTGGAACTAGATGATCATTGAGGTCCCTTCCAATCCAAACCATTCTATGATTCCATGATATGTTAACACAGCCAAGATATGGTGATATTCTTACTCTGTGATCAGCACAGAATCTAATTTCATCTGGGTCAACAGGCAACAAATAGAAGTTTTTCTGAGATTTCTTTCCATCATTTTTACCTGACTTTCTCCACCACACACAGAGACACTTTTATTTGACCTTACACTGGAGCCCAACCTGTCTCTGAATATTTTGGCCTGTTAAACAGCCAGAGTCTGTAGTCTTCAGGGCCTTGTATAACCTCGAAGACCATGGATGTTTTTAGCTGGATAGAACTCAAAATTTTCTTTTTGCAGTTTTTAACTTTTTCTGCCAAAACATCTACTTTGTTTATGCACCAGTATCATCAGTGAGACTGTCATGGCCCTGGGAATGTGTTACTGAACTAACACAGGAGATTTAATTTAGGAGAGATAAACCACCTTTTATGCTTCTGTAAAGCCCAGCCATTAAGAGTCTGATTCTACTTCTGTTTACACGATTGCAAATTGGGAAGAATTCCACTAAAGTCAACAGTTATACAGGATACAAGTGGTGTTAAGTGAGATCAGAAGCAGGCTTTTAACTTCCTCTGGCCTTTCATAGTCTCATTATACCTGTACCATACAGATTTAGGGTTAAAGCCACAAGGGTTCTGTTAGAGCTTCCTGTCAAAATCACATCTTGTCAGAATGTGTTTGAAATCTGCTGGGGTTACAAGCACTAATAAACTTTGCCATTATTTAGAGAAGTCTATTTTTAATCACTTTTAAAAAAACAAATCAAACCAAACCACCACCACCAAAAAACCCAAAAAAATTCTCAGTATCTTTACTTTCAGAGTCTGCCAGTGTTTTAGATAGAGGCAGTATAGTCAATGCTCTGCCTCTGATTCTGCAAATCTCATGTTAAGTGGAAAACAATTATCTTTAAGACAGGTCTTACTAGATAAAACAGAAAGTTGGCAGGGTGTTTGAGTGTAGGCCAAAGCCCTACTATGATTTTTCCTGATTTTCTCTCCTAGATTTCAAATTGCTTGTATTCTGACAACTTGATTTTAGATGTGAAAAAGAGAGGAATATGGGATGACACAGTCATCAAGCCCTAGACTTGGGAAAGACTTGCACTAGTTTTGAAGGTACTTGATAAGATCTGCACAATAAATGGTTCCTTTGAGGTTTAGAATTTAAACAAGGGACTTTACAACAAAATTATATTGCTTGCATATGCTGAGAAATGCTTTGGCTCACTGAAGTTGATAGATATACTCCAAGGAGACTACATTCTGTCCGTGTCCTATTCCTGAAAGCCCCAGATGTTTCCCAGGGTGATCATAACATGAGTAAACCAGAGTCCATGCGTAAGGTGTGTACCCATATGTGCTGGTGTCTGCTTCTTTATATGGTCTATTTACAGTTTATGTGCTATCATGTGTTACAAAAAGTCCAACTTCTGCAGTGGCATTTCTCCAGTATGATAACCCATTATTTCTCAATCACTTTGTATATCTGACAATATCTCTTTGGTGTTTTTTTTTCTCTTTAGCTAGTCCTTACTCCATCAGGCTCAGGGTCCTGAAATTACGCTGTCTCTAAAAAAAAAAAAAAAGCATAATACTAACATAATACAAATGTGTGTACACTAGTCTGGTGATTGTGCCTGTAGCAGGAGTGAATTTTAAAACCATCTTAGCTGGAAAAGGACATGATACAGCTGTAATGCTGACACCTCAAACAAAAATACAAGCCAGAAATTTAGAATAATCTGCCACTTGGCTCCTCTACACAGAAATCACACTAGTGCTTCAGGTTCTGAACTTGTTCCCTCCTCTTTCACAACAACTGGATAGTAGGAGGCAAATGAAAAGGAAAACTAACACCTCTTGATCTCTGTATAGAACAAGTCAGAAAGTGTGAGCTTATCCCATCCGTTCACTGTATCATGCCCTTTTCAATGTCCTTAGGTGGCTTTTGGGGAAGATGAACTTGCAGCAAACCCAAGAAAATGAAAGGCTGAAGTTATGCCTGAAGGGTTTTTTTAAATATTTAAGAAAAGTCAGCAAGAAAACTATCAACAAAAAAAACCCAAAATAAAACATAACCCTCACTTATGCTGTAGCATATACTGAGATTTTTCAATTCAACATATATCTAAAGCATATCTAAGTTAATAAGTAAATGAACATTACCCTATAGAATTCACTGTATTAGGCTGTAGCTGCCTCATGGATTAGTAGTCTTTTTATATGAGAATTAAACAAAACCCAAACATCTCAAAATCTCTATTGCAAATAAATGCAAGGTGTTCAGTAGTAGTCCACCATCCTCAAAACAGCAGTTAAGCACCTAAGCTAGCTCTTTAAATCTCCAAAACGTCAGGACTGTAAGCAAATGTGCTTTTCTTATTCCCCTAGCCCTGTATTCTGCAATGGGATCTGAAGAAGCCGGATAAGGACTGATGGGTATCTCCATTCCACATTAGAAAAATAAATAAATAAATAAATCTGCCTTAAAAAAACCCCACAAATAAAACTTGTGAGACACTGTATAACAAAGTATTCCATGTGTCACTTTTTATGTGGAGATGTAGGTTGTTCAGGATGTTCCGGAAATGTAACTAAATTGTCCATGTCATTCTGTTAGAATTGTAATATTGTTTGGGTTGGAAAAAAACATTAAGATCGTTGAACCCAACCATTAAGGTAGCATTGCCAAGTGCACCACTAAACAACGTTCCAAAGCACCACTACTACATGGCTTTTAAATACCTCCAGGGATGGGGACTCAACCACTTCCCTGGACAGCTTGTTCCAGTGATTGATAAACCTTTCAGTGAAGAAATGTTTCCTAATATCCAATCTAAACCTCCCCCAACAGAACTGGAGGCCATTTCCTCTTGTCCTATCACTTGTCACTTGGCAGAAGAGATCATCACCCACCTGGCTACAACCTTCTTTCAGGTAGTTGCAGAGAGTAGTATGGTCTCCCCTCAGCCTCCTTTTCTCCAGGCTGAGTAACTGCAGTTCCTCCAGCCGCTCCATATCAGATTTGTGCTCTAAACCCTTCACCAGCCTTGTTGCCCTTCTCTGGACATGCTCCAGCAGCACAATGTCTTTCTCATAGTGAGGGGCCCCAAACTGAACACTCAAGGTACTCAAGATATTTGAGGTGCAGCCTCACCAGTGCTGAGTGCAGGAACCCCTATAATCAAAGGGGAAACGGTTAGTGACCTGATACACTGCTTAGACATACATGTCTATGAGGCTGGATGGGATCCACCCAAAGATACTGAGGGAGCTGGCAGAATGGCTCACTGAGCCATTTTCCATTATTTATCAGCAGCCTTGGCTAACCAGAGAGGACCCAGATGGCTGGAGGTTAGCCAATATGATACCTGTCTACAAGGCTGAAGGGGATGATCACTACCCTAGTCCTGCTGTTTTCATTACTTGTGATGCATGTCGGGATGTTGTTGGCCTTCCTGGTCACCTGGGCACACTGCTGGCTTATATTCAACTGGCTCTGGACTAATACGCCCAGATCATTTTCTGCTGGGCAGCTTTCCAGCCACACTTCCCGAAGCCTGTAACATTGCATGTAGTTGCTGTGACCCATCTGCAGGACCTGATGCTCAGACTTGATGAACCTCAGGTTATTGATCCACCTTGTACAGATCCCTCTGTAGGCTCCTCCTACCCTCCAACAGATCAACACTCCTGCCCATTTTGGTGTTGCCTGCAAACATATTGAGGATGCACTTGATCCCAGATCATCGATAAAGATATTAACAGTATTGAGCCCTGGGGAACACGACTTGTGACTGGCCACTAACTGTATCTATCTCCATTCAGCACAACTCTTGTCTTGGCTGTGTGGCCAGTCTTTTACCCAGCAAAGCATATGGCCATCCAAGTCATGATCAACCATTTTCTCCAAGAGAATGCTGTGGAAAACAGTGTCAGAGGCTTTGCTGAAGTCTATGTAGACAACATTCACAGCCTTTCCCTCATCCACTAAATAGGTCGCTTGTCATAGGGGATCAGGTTAGTTCAGGTTTGTATATTGTGTCTGTCAGCGTGAGGGTCCCACAAGGAGCAGGACCCAGAAAACAGATGCACGTGATGTTAAGCAGTGACTCTTTCCAAGTCTTCAAAAAAAATAGAGACCATATTCAAATAGATGATCATCTCTTGAACATGACACAAATATTTTTTCCATTCTCACTGATTTGTGAAAAATGGTGAGGACTAAGAAAATACCTCTAATGGGAAAAAATCTGCTTTGCTTTTTAGATCTTTTTATTTTATGAATATCTGAAGGGGGAAATTGAACAATTTATGAATGTTCAGTGAACTCATGAAGATTTCAATCAATTAATTTAGATTAATGTTTAGCATATTTTAAAAACAATTCAAAAGTGAATTTCACTTTTACTACCATGACTGAAATCTTACCCCTTTCAAAATCAATTAAATCCTTGGATAGAGTTGGGGTTCTGCTCCTTTATTTTAGATTGTTCTAATTTAGATGGTTATATAATTATTTAAAATTTAGCAATTTTGTGCAGGCTTTTTCCCTAGCAAAGAAATGTTTTCTTAATGCTACAAAGGCTGTTCTGCTCTATACAACTTGCCATACATCACACTGTAATGTAGTTGTGAAAATCAACAAATAATAATTAAATTTAGGATGCTGGACTACAAATGTACCTCTACCACATTTCCTCAACTGTGACAGATGTTTTATTCAACAGTTTAGACTGAACTGGATATTATTTACTTCTCTGAGTATTTAGACACTTCAAAAAGGTTTTTATTTATGATGTCACAGACCAAGGTCTTTTGAGGTAGGAATAGAAAAAAAGACTGGGCACAGAGTGAAGCACAGTGCAGTACTCTTCCACTCCAAAACAGGTTATTTTTCAGAAAATACAGAGTATCTGTTTTTCATGAGAGGAATATCAGCTAGTATATTAAATTCACAGATATATATGTATATATATATAATCTCCTTATAGTAATGGTACATGGGGGGGGGTGTTATTGTACTTAGTTCAACCTTTATTTACATCACCTAAAACATTATGTGATATCTTCCTGAATGTGTGACAAAGCTGTTTCTGCAGCCCACTGTAGCAGTAATGAGGTTTAAGAATAATTTCTTACAAAACTTTTAATAAAACAAGCAATGATTTATATACTTTTTAAATGCTTTTATATTCTAGATTTATGGTGAAAGAAGGTAAAACTTGAAAAGTCTTATTCTTAAGTGTACTGCATTTGCCTAATTACTTAGAAGTAAAATTTTCCAAATACATTTTCTTTCCAAGCAGGGAATTTTCCCCCTCCTTCAAGAGTAAATTTGATTTTCTGTTATTTTGCTTGGACCTTTCATTAACACTGAACCATGTCTAAATTCCTGTTAAACTGGGGAGGGCAAACAACCTTCTGAGGGACTGTGATGCAGGTTGTTTATAGAAACATCTTTTTAGCAGTCTTTGTAGAACTTATTTACTACCTCCCACAAAGAAAATAGGATGCAAGAGCAACTTTTCTGTATGAATTAGTAACTATACTCCTCTTTGATTATGTCCTGGTGTTTTCCCTTCATAAATGCAATTCTCAATAGGACTTTACCTACATCAAAGACGGTAACCCATTGATGAGAAATCAACTTACTATGTCTGGATGACTTTTGATAGGGCCTGATCAAAGGGCCAAAGGCTATCAACTCAGACAGGCACCTCTTTTCCTTTTGTTTGAGTCCGGAAATGAGAGAGCTGATAGTTGCCTTTGGGTCCTAATCCGCAGCACTTTGCTTGACAGGAGATGAAAGGTGCACCAATTACTGCTGGTAATAGCTGACTAATATATGCATTCATTACTGTGGTTATCGTTACAAATTACATGATAATCTTTACCTGCAACATAGGGAAATATTTCATTACAGCAAAATTTCTGTTAACATTACTTCTTAGTCTTTTTGTACATCAAGAAGAGTCTAAAGTAGAAATGTTTTCAAAAAGAAATTCAATGTGATACAATCACGTGAGAGAGTCCAAGAACTCACATAATGGTAGCAGCTGGAAATTTGTTTCAGTACATAATACGAGGAATAATTATATTTATGTAAAACTGATATCCACCTTCTGCTTCAAAAACTCCCCATGGCTATTGAAATTGTGAGTATATGTCTCCGAAATACAAATCTGCATGCATGAAGACAACATGAAAATGGAAAGATAATTTATCAATAACCATGAATTATAAGCCTATAATTATATCAAGTTGTTCTCTAGGCAGGAAATCACAAGCTTTTTTATTTTTACCACATTAACATAAGATACAAACCTTTTAATAATAAGTGCAGTAATGTATAATGAGAACTAGAAAAATAATTGAAAAGAAAGATTGAGATTCATTGTTTGAGGCAGCAACCCAGCGGAGTCTTCTAGTCTACTATGGAGATCTGTCAGTCATCACACTCACAATCAGATTGCATAGGGAATAAATGACTTCTAATATATCAAGAAGGCAGAGTACCAGGAAGAGTTTGGAAATTTATAGTTAGGAGGAAAACAAGGACAGTATTTCTGCAGATGTTAAAAAATAGCAAAAGACGTGTGAGACAGTATTGAAAAGTCTCATTTACAACTGATAAATGGGATATTCAATGATTCAAGTCAACAGCTGCCTGAATATGAGCCACCAGTGTGCCCAGGTGGCCAGGAAGGCCAACAGCAAAATGTCTTGTATCAGAAATAGTATAGTCAGCAGGTCTAGGGTCTAGTGATTGTCCCCCTGTCCTCAGCACTGGTGAAGCCACACCTTAAGTATTGTGTTCAGTTTTGGGCCCCTGACTACAGGAAGGGCACTGAGGTGCTGGAGAGTGTCCAGAGAAGGGCAATGAAGCTGGTGATGCATCTAGAACAACAGTCTGATGAGGAGAGAATGAAGGAACTGGGGTTGTTCAGCCTGAAGAAAGGGAGGCTGAGGGGACACCTTATCTGCTTTTACTGTAAGCAGATAAAGGCTCTGCATTAGTTTTCTTCCTTAAAAGTCCATGTTATATTCTTTCCCAGAACTAGAAGATACTGACATTTTGGAAGGCGTAAATTAAAAATTGGAGGAAACTTATTCCTATGAGGTTTGTTTATGAGGAACAGATGGCCCACTGTAGTGAAGAACTGCCTGTGAAATCGATTTTACCTGGAATATTCCTAGAACTATTAAAGGAAACAATATAAATTAATTCAGAATTGTTTGGTGTGTACACAGCTGGCATGAATGAAACAATAAAAGATGTTGACGTAAACAGCTCCCGCTGCTCCTGCACACAGACACACAGAGCTTCATTTATTTTGTTGGAGTTCCTGAACAGGACTCCTGAATACCGAACTCCTGAGTTTATTACAACTCCTGAATACAGAGTGCCTGTTTATGGAGTGTCTAGTCCTAGGCTTGATTCCTTAGTGAGGAAATGAATGCCAGAGGGAAAGTAGTAGTACTTATACCTTGAACAATATGGTGAAATTCCTTCAAAAGGGGAAGAAATAAAGAATTATAAAAGCGGTGGTACCTGTAAGTCCATTAAACCACACAATTTCTGAACTACCTGTTCCAAGTGTTATATGTGAAGAAGTCGAACTTGTGTATGTGTGCTTCAACCCAGTCATGCTGAAATACTTTTTAAACCAGTTGTTGTGCTATTATTTACAAGAATTATTATACTGAATAAAACCTGAGATTCAAGAATGGCTGATAGGGTAGGACGTGGTCCAAGAAAAAGGTTTGCTTATGTTTAATAGCTAGAAGTTGTTTTAAACCTGGTTTTTGACTAGATGAGAGTCATTTCACACAGTCTGGTATTTAATGTTGATTTGGTTTTATTTTACTTTCTTTCTGGTTTGGGACAGAGGTTTGTGAATCCTTATTTCCAGCAAAAGTCAGTGTGACTTCACACAGAGGAAAAGTTTGAGCTCCTGCACTGACTGCACTGATCTGTGCATGTTTTGCCAGCTTTGTGAGGGTTACTAGGGGTAAGTGAAGTTCAGAGACCTTTATTGCTCTTTATTTTTAGTGTTAATGTCTGTTTGTTTCTTTACCAGGACATTCCACTTTTTTTTTTTTAATGTGAACTATAAAAAGAGAAAGTAAGCAATTTTTTAAATCTTTTTTTTTTCTTTAGATTACACCTTTTCTATGTGGGCTCATCTATCTTTAAAATAAGAAATCTGTTTCTAGAGGAAAGAAAAAGGGAAGGAGAAAAAATAATTCCTGTGCACAACTGGGTAATCCTTCAGCCTATTTAAATTAATACTTAATGTGTTAGACTGATTTGATAGCTACTTATACCTGCCACGTAGTTTTTATATAAAGAATACGTTTGTATTTTTAGTCATTTCTGGGGCTACAACAGGAAATGTTTTTTTGATTTACTCATTGAAATCAATAAGAGCCATGGTACATTCCTCAATGGTATAAAATCAATACTCTAATTACAGCAGCATCAAGGGTACATAGCAGATTGAAAAAGAAACCTTGACTTCATGGCTGTAGCAATTGTAAAACCAGTTATGAAGTATGCATGACAGATAAATGACTTTTGACAGGAACCCTATTTAGTTTTGCTGTTGTACTCAGTAGCAATTTGCTTAATGGGGCAGTGATCAGTGACAGGGACTCTGAAGTAATAGCACAAAACACATAATAAAAGCTTGCTAATTATTATCCAGATCCAGGTTAGTTAATAGTACTGAAGTTGTCTTCTTTTGGCGATGTATAAAACTACCACTAGAAAACAAAGACTAATTTTTTACAGTCTTGATTATTTACACCAAATCTTGGAAATACTCTGTTTCTAATGGAATTAATTGATGTTGCATATGATACAGTATTTCTAATTCTTATTTTTTTTATTTATGTAACTACGGTTGACATTTCTAATGACATTACAAAACTTATTTAAAAAATAATTAAAAATACTGTCTAGCTCCATGCAAAGTTTTACCTGAAATGATAAATTCACTGTAATAAATTGTATTTCTGACCACAGTCCTTATCATGTGGCTATCACACACACACACACACACAGTGTATTTGGCATTGTTCTTCTCATTGTGACTTTTGAAGAAGCTTTCTGGATATAGACCTTATTCAGAAAAAACCCCAAACTTTCATTTTACTGAACTTAAAACAACTACCTAATTTTGTAAGCATTTAGTGATATTTTTTACATATGAGGTTTTCCTATATGCGGAGGCATATAGGTTTTCCTATATGCAGAAGCTGCATGCATATGTTACCATCATCTTGATTTTTTAAATTGTAGTCTGTCTGCTTATCCTTTATTTCACTGTTTCACTCCATATTATTTTAGCATGGAATTCATAATTCTGAATAGTTGCAAAGATCTTAGATAAAAGGTTGACATGTTATCCCTTAAAACTTTCACTCATCATGAAACATTTTTAATGTCCATCAGTTATTACCATGCTGAACTTTTATTTCCCTAATTTTTGATTCTCATAAGTTTTTTCCATTTCAGGTCATATATGTATACACACAAAAAAACCCCAACATGCATATGCCTCTCTATACATCTAGATGCTGTGTAGAGATAATGTGTGTGTATATATACATATTTATGGATGGATGAATGTACATAGGTACTACCTAAAACAGTAAAAATCAGGACTTCAAGTCAGATTCCTTCAGCATTAGATGTCCTTAACTTTAGGAACACTTAAGTGACTTCTTTGAAGACTTGAACAGCTTCAAATCAGTCCTCAGTGAGATTCTCAGTTCTAGAACAAGTTGGCTTTCTTATCAGTCTTATAGCACCTACCACTGTAACATCAGTGAAACTGGGGAAAGAGGCTCGAGAGAGATTTTTCAATGGAGAGGAATTGCCTGTTGGTAGCTGTTTTTAAGGGTTACTCACTGCTTTTTTTTTTATTAGGAAATTTGACACAACTTTGCTATAGGAAGGAGCAGAGAATACTGAGTAGGCAGTGGGGTCACTACAATGTGCTGAGAACCTTTTGTGTGTTTGATGATGGCATGGAATCATAGCAAATCTCTCTTGACTCTTTCTCATTAGAGGATAAAGATGCAAAGAGCTCTTTTCCTCTAATATTAAGGTATTTCTCACTGTATCACTGTTGAGATGTATCTTGCAGGAGACCCAGTGCTCACTTGTTATATTCACAAAGATATATTTTGTTTGTGAAGTTTTCAACAAAATTGACAGGGAGAAAATAAATAATAATTTAAAAAAACCCAAACCACTCAGAGCCTTTACTGCTGGACAGCTGCAGTGGCATACTTATGTAGATGTTATTGGAACCTGTGAGAAACTATTCTAATAAAGAATCCTGAAATTGAGTAATTCTACCAGATAAGTGTAGATAGACTGATTAATTCTATAATAACTTATTCCCTCGTGAATAAAAGATGAACTAAATGATTAAAATGTACAAATAAGCATAAAGCAATTGTGACAAATGTAATGTCTGAAACAACAAGGTCTGCAGTCCATCATGATACTATCATACTGCACTATGTGAAGTGGCTGCAGCGTGAGACTTACTTCCCTTTTCTACACAGTTTTATTTCTTGAGGCTATCTAATGATTGATTCTGTCAGTTGTGCTGCCTGATTGAGATTTTATGTAGGCACTTTCAAACTACACAAACTTCCAGTCTCAGTGTCCCACATGCCTTTTTGCCCTTTTAAAAATGCGTTGACTGCCCAAGCAGTCCACCCAGACCACATATTGTCAGTAGACAAACACTTCCACAAGGAATCAGAGTAACTTAGGAAAGCTGTATGAAGAAAAAGTCCCTCTATAGAGATAGTATGTAGTATAGATGTAGTAAGATAGCATAAAAAAGTGGAAGGTATAGGTTCAAAATATTTCACTTTCATCTTAGGACCTTCAGCTGAGAGTTTTAAGAGCTGCTGTTCAAGTGTTACCTCATCAGGACTCTTCTGTTTTTTCATCAAGTAGCTGCTGAAGAAAATTGGATGTGATTGTAAGTGTTCCCTTTTTTGAGTTGGTTCTCAAAACATTTTATAAGGATATATGTCTATTATAGGGGCTGTCTGGGGGAGGGTGATACATGAGAATAGGCAGCCTGATTTTTTTTTTAAGTCTATCTACCGTGTCATGCTGTAGTGAGTGGCACGATTGCATCATTTTTCACCTAAGGTTCAAGCAAGGAAAGTGTTGACGAGCTAATGTGCAACATGCAGTGGGAACCACTTCTGACAGGCTCTTCTACTCTGTGTGCAGCGTGTCACATCTAGGAGATGTTTTGAAGGTCTCTCTAAAATGTCCTCAAGTGCTTCTTGCCATTTCAAAGCAGAAATTAAAATTAACAACAACACTTCGCATCTGAAATGATCACCAGCTTCCTCTCTGGGAAGGTGAGAAGGTGAACCCAGGGGGGCTGACATCAGCTTTTCGACCAGCAGCAGAATTGCTTGGTTCACTCAAGTTGGGCTTTCTACTGTCACCTGAAAGTGCTCCACTGACTAGATAAACCTACCTCATAAACATGGAAGATACAAATAAACACAGGGCTCTGATTTGACTCAACAAGGTGATGATGCTACTAATTCTAGCTATGATCTGAGCTTCATTCAAATGTGGTGGCAGTGTGTGTGTAGCTGGTACTAGCAGAAGCCTAGAGCCAAACCTCAGCATTACATGCACTGTAAGCATAGCCTTTGGCATTTAGGATTCAAATCTAAGTGGGCTAATCTGTCTCTTCTGTCCTCCCTTCCCTCTCCCTCCCCTCTGCTCTCTTCTCTTTCTTTCCACTACATTGTTTATTTATTATCATCATCATTATCATCCTCTTCCTCATTGTAATTAACTATTAAACTATTTTTATGTTAACCCACAAGTTTTCTCACTTCCAATTCTCTACCCCATCCCACTGAAGGGGAGTGAGTTGAGTGGCTATATGTTGCTTTGTTTTTAACCCCGGCCAGGGTTAACACCAGACATACTGAAGGATGCCAGCATGAATAAATCCTTCCCACTCCAGATATTCCATCCTTGCTTCTTTCTCTGCATTTTATTTTATTAGTTATTCTCTCTTATGAAATCAAAAAGATTCTCTCTATTTGGGAAACATGCACAGAGAAAGCACTGACTAAAGTCACCAGAAGCTTGTCAGTAGATGCCATGTTCTGTCTGTCCTACCAAAGCCCTCAGATTAAAACCAGGCATCTTCCATACATACACCATCTCAGTAGCATTTTTGTCACACATATCTGTGTGTATGTGCCATCAGGGTTTGTGCTTGATTCTAGATGGCAGCTAAATTTAAAGACAGAGGTAGAGGACTTAAATGTCCTAAATTCTGGCAGTGTTGAGAAAGGTGGGCTGCTGGATGAAAGAAACAGAGCTTGAATCCAGCCTTTATTAGATATCAGAGAATTCACATATGAGATCACTCTGAAATCCAAACTGTACAGAACACAAACTTCATTAATTACATTGGTCACAGAACCACTTATATACCAGCTGCTGCTAAGTAGCCTGCAAGGGAGATTTTAGGGAGAAATTAAATCTCTTATTAGGCTAGGTGATACAGTTGTAAAAAGTGGGCGTCTCAAGCACATAATTGATCTTTTGTGCAGACATTCTAATCTTTTAGGTAGACATTCTTAATGCAGTTAGAGAAGGGGCACATGTTGATTTAGCTTAGGCTGTTTTCATTGCAGTGGTTTGAATACATTGGCCTTAAAATGACTTAATATGCTGTTAGCTTGGATACAGACAAGGCTTGAGAGAGAGAAGGTAACTATAGCTCTATGTAGCTGCAGCTATTTCAATTTAAAATCCCCTAAGACCACTTGCAATCGTAGCACCACTGTTAAAGAACTTTAAGAGATCTTGTAATTCACTCTTGTTTCTGACCATCGTTTTGCTCTGAAATCAAATTGTGGTTTTACAGGACCATGCCAAATAAATCTGACTACATTTGATGCCAGGTGTGGTGAGGTTTCCTGTTACCAAAAAGACACTAATGCACAAGCTCACAGGTATATTTCATCCTCTTGTCATGCACTACACTACTGCACTCCACACTGCTGCAGTTACTAGCTGCAGAATAAATTAGTTGGAAGGGCTCTCTGAAGGCCATGTAGTCCAAGTGTTTTCCTGTGTTACTTGTGAATTTCCTGTTGTAAATTTTTTGCCCATTGCCTCTTGTCCTGTCATGGGCACTACTGAAAAGAGTCTCATTCACTCTTCTTCACTCCCTCCCATCAGACATGAATACATATAAATTCCCCCCTGAGCATTATCTTCTCCAGACTGAAGAGCTTTAGCTCTTCTCATAAGATGCTTGAGTCATTTAATCCTTTGTGGATATGCCCTGGACTCACTTCAGGATGTCTATATCTTTCTTGGACTGAGAAGACCAGAACTGGACACAGTGCTCCAAATATGTCCCATCAGGGAGTAGTGGGGATCCCATCCTTTGGCCTACTGGCAACAGTTTTCTTAATGCAGCCCAGGAGACTGTTGGACTTCTTTGTATTAGAATACATTGCTGGCTCATGGTCAGCTTTTTGTCAACCTGGATTCTAAGGTACTGATCCTATACAGAACTGTTTTCCAGACAGTTGACCACTCGCACATACTGGAGCCTGGTGCCTGGGATTAGTCCTCCCCAGGTGTAGGACTCTACATTTCCCCTTATTGAACCACATGATATTTCTCTTGTCCTAATTCTTCAGTTCATAATGGTCCCTTGAAATGATAACACAATGTCGCAGCTTTGCGTAGCTGGGTGCTGGGAGAGAACGGGGCAATGCAGAAAATGGCTGCTGTGAGGAGTAGTTGGAGGCTCTCTGCATGCCCTGAGGAATAAACATTGGCCAAATGTTGCTGATGACAAGGCTGAGCCAATCGGAGATGGTCACAGCGCCTCTGTGAATCACATACAGGAGAACAAAAAACAAGCAATTGCATTTTGCCACCAGAGAAGGGAGTGAGAAGGTGTAAGGAGCTGTGCAGACACCAAGGCCGGGGAATGGGGGGGGGGGGGGGGGGGGGGGAAGAGGCTCCTCAGGTGCCAGAGAGAAAGATGTCCCTGCAGCCTGTGGAGAAACCCATGGTGGAGTGGGTGTCCCCCCACAGCCCATGGAAAAGGCCAAGACCTCACCTGTAGCCCATGGAGAGGCTCCACGCTGGATGGAGTAGGTGGAGACACACAGGAGATGCTGTGACCCATGTTGTAGCAAGCCCCTGCCAGTACTTAAAGCCCATGGAGAGAGACAGAGACACAGAGATGAGCAAGAGAGAGATTTGCACTGCAACAGGTTTGCTGGGAAGGCTTGTGACCCTGTGGAGGGGACTGAGAGACATTGTGATTTATTACTGCCCGCCATAGCAGTGACCCACGGCGGGGCAGCTGGGGAAGAGTTAATGCCCTGTGGGAAAGGACTCATGTTGGAGAAGGTTGTGAAGGACTTTCTCCTGCAGGTGGGACCCCACGGTGCAGCAGGGGGAGGGTGTGGAATGAATGCACCCCCCCCCAGCCAAGAAGAAAACCAACTTGCAAGGAACTAACCGAAGCCCCCATTTTTCCAGTCCCTGCCCCTCCCTGTGCCACAAGTTGGGGGGGATGGGGCGAGGGGGGGCGGGGGAAGAAGAGAGCAAAATCATGACTAAAGTTTGCTAAGAAGGGAGGGGTGGGGGAGGTGCTTTAAGATCTGTTTGCACTTCTCATGATCCAACTCTGGTTTAACTGTGTGAGTAGTGTAGAGTAGTGTAGTAAGTTAGATGATAGTTTTTTTTCACTGTGAATTGAGTCTATTTTACCCATGTTGTTGATTACAGGATGATCTCTCCTGTCTTTGTCTTGACTCCTAAGCTTCTCAATATATATTTTCTCCCCTGTCCAACTAAAAAGGGTAGTGATAGAGTGGCTTTGGTGAATGTCTGGCCTCCAGCTAGGCCCAAACCACCACACACAACAATCTGGTGTATCAGCCATGCCTTCCAGTTCTAAACCATCTGTGAATGCGCTCATGGTTTACTCTCTCCCATCATCCAGATTGTTAATGAAGATGTTGAACAAGACTGGCCCCAATGTCAGCCCCAGCAGTACACCACTACTGACCAGTTTCCAACTGGACTTTGTGCCAGTTTGTTGTATTTCAAAAGTGGAAAACCCATAGATTCTCACATTTCTTCCAAATTATAGAAGCTTGCATACTGAAGTGCAGTCCTAACATTTTAAATAAATTACTACTAATTTTGCCTCTTCGTCTCCCTCTCACTTCCCTTATAAATCACTTACCAGGAAATGATAGTAATTATTTGTGACACATTGCTTAGGCAATTTGTAATGTATAGGCTATATTTGCTTGGAAAAAAATTACCACAATACCTGTTCACAGATTTACTATACTTTCTAATGAACTGAAAATCCTTGGTGAAAAAGGCCTTTCCTTCACTCATTACTAATTTTACTCCTAGTATTCAGCTGTGTGTCTAGCTACAATGGAAAAAAAATCACACACCTCCCTACAAAAAGCAAAAAAAACAACAACAACAACAAAAACCCAGCCTTTGGTGTCTTAGGACTATTTATTTGCTGTTCTTTTAAAAATGAAGAAAATATCTGTGGGTAATGTTTTTGTCCTTGAACTAGAGGAAATGGCAGTTGTTGTCAGACAACTGTGAGACTATTCATATCTATCCAGCTAAACTGTGCTTGGATATGGGTAGGTTTTTCTCTTCCATTTTGCCTTTTGTGTTAAGACCCATAAATGCTGCTATCCAAGTGAGACTTTATTCTATTACTTTAAAATCTTTTATAGAAAAGAGTTATTTTATTGTATGCATCACTGTAATTATAATCCAACATTTATGAAGTAAGTGGAAAGGAGACCTATAACTTTCTTTGCCTGCAATGATAAAAATATATTCTCATTTCCCCAGACCATATGTTTTCAAATGTTGTTAGGCAATTTATTACTGTATTTAGATGATGTTTAAATGTATCAAGAAATAATGCTAACATATGTATGCAAGAAAGGACTTGACAAAATAAATTGTTTTTTGTGACAGAAAGGGGTAAGACCACACTATATTATTTGAAGAAATAAAGGGTAGGCAAATTCTGCTACTTTTTTCAGGACAATTTATGTAAATAATTTGTGAATGATTTATATTTTTACTGCAGTTTATTTTGTTGAGAATTCCATGATAAAATAAAAATACAATCACAGCTTTTGTTCCTTCAAAAGGCTATTTGTGTATTTTAACCATAATAAGTGTAGAAAGCACTACTCTGAGATTAAAGCAAGTAGCCAGAGCATCTAAAATCCATTTTCAGAAACCAAGGGTGGAATCCTGCCCTTACTGAGTTCAGTGCCAAAGGAACACCAATGGTTTAATACAATTTTGGGTTTAGCTTATGATTTTCTTTCTTGGGTGGATCATATTAAGTTGATGTGCCTTAAAGATGAGGATAAAATTCACCTGCTTTGCAAGTCTGAAATGTAAAATCTTTGCTTTAAAGGCAAACATATGTGCTTTCTTTCCTAAAGTACTCCACCTTTGAAAAGATTCAAATCCTACTGTAATTTCTTCTGTACTTACATTCCGCCCCCAAATATGTCGAAATGTATCTGATTGTAAAACATAAGAGCACCATCACATTGTCTTTCCATGCTTGTATCTTTCTGCCTAGCAGAGTAAGAATAGGTTCTTTTATATCTGTGTGTTCCTCCTCTATCTCTGTCATTCTTATCCTCTTTACTACTAAACAAAACAAATCCCTATGTTTTATAAGCAAATCGAATCAAAATCAAGTTAAAACTAGTAGATAAATCAAGACCCTGATTTTCTTGTTAGCTCTTAAGCATGGGTGCCACAAAGACCTTGGTCTTGTCTAGAACCGCATTTAAGAGTTATAAAATACTTTGGAAGTTGTTATTTATAATTAGGCCAGAAACATCAAAAGTCCTCTAAATCACTTCTTTCTGAGTTTGTTTTAGTCTTCAAATGTGAGATAGAAAAAAGGAAAAAAGGGTCATTATGCAGTGCCATGTAGAGATATCTAACAACTATCCAGGACACAGCAGGAGGCTATTTCCACTTCCACTTCCACTTCCACGGACGGACTTAGAGCCAGCACTGATACCTACACAATGATATATTACAGCACATAAACACCCTTGGACTCAGTATGAGTGCACCTCTCTAGCAAAAATATCTCACCAATTGCAGTCAAAAACCTACCAAACATGAGCTTTGCCTGTCTCCTAAGTTATATTCTTTTTATGGAGATTTATGTCTAGAAATGCTAGTACCACTGAAAACTTATCTGTTGAAAAAGCATATAGACTTGAAATTAAGTCTACATACTTTTTCAACAGTAAAAGTATGTAAGACTTGAAAGTCTACATACTTAATTAACCTCATGTGCTTTATTCATTCAAAAAAACTTTCTCAATCAAATTTTCCCTAAGATGGATTTTTATCCTTTAAAGATTATTCTGTATGTAGATATCTCATTGCGCTCTAAGTAGTGTTTAGGACAAGTCTCTTTCATGTTCAAAGTTAGCAATTTGTAAAAGAATTGTATCCTTACAAAACTTTAGCACCATTAAATAATAAAATTCTGTAATGTATCTGGCCTCAGTGTCTAAAAGCAACAGAAGTATGCAGGAGGTTGATTCTGTTACTAGCAAAGGACAGAGGGAAAAATATGTCTCTGGGACATTTTCCTGCAGGAGAATGAAAATCAGAGTTTCTGGCATTGTTTTAGAAATTTTATAAGCATGGCTGACAGTAGTTTATATCTTAAGTCTATTCCTCTATCAAAATTAAACCACGTGTTTATTTTCTATGAAAACAGAACCATTGCTAATTCATATTGTATTAGCTAGGAAAGACTGAAGGAAAGACTGTAGGTACAGCTGTCCTAAAATGTGTGTATGCCATATAAGCAGGTTTCACAGAAGAAGGAAGAAAATAAAATCATTGGAATTGTACATTTTAGAAAGAAATTACATTAGTGGTGAGATCAAAAAAATACAGTAAAGCATAGCATCTAAAATCAGTGGGACATTTATTGAAATAACCTACAGAAGAAGGACATATAAGACTGATAAATGTGGGTTTTTTCATATAAAATGTGTAATTTGGTGAATTCCTTGTTACAGAAAGTTCATTAGTTAGGCCAAAGACTTAGTAAGAGCCTAGAACTACCCAAATTGGTCATGACGCTGATCAACATTTTATAGGATTTTTTTTTCCCCAGGCTTTAGATTGATGACAATACTACAGAAAAAATGAGGAAAAAAAAACAAGAAAAAGAAATTTTGGACTTTCCCTGTTTGTCCCAACTAAGACTTCTCTGGTGCATCTGGAATTGATCACTGAAGTCAGGATGCTGCATTATGTGACTGTTCTTCCCAAGGCTTGCCCATAAATGCAAAATAAAAACAGATTCACAAAACTGGAAAAGAGATCAGACTATAGAAGGAATCATAAACCACTCTTGTCTACTACAGAGTAAAAACTCTATGACACAGGAATTCTTCTCTTAGTCCAGAGTTTAGATTAAGCATTTACTAAACCTGAAATACTTGACAGCAACCCTGCAAAGAAATTAACTTAAAGAAACCATTTATTGAGTTTAACTCAAAGAAAGCTTTCTTTGCAATAGCTCAGATATATTTTTTAATGCAAATTTATTTATAGGAAGATTTTTAAGGATCATAACTAAATCCATGATCTCTATATGTCTTTAAGGATGGCTTCTTATGATCCAAATACAAGGCTTTAGCAGTCCTGTCTGGGAACCAGCACTCTTGCTGACATGAAATACCTTGAACAACAGTTTTTCTATACAGAGCTTTGTACAGTTAGGGTCTGACTTGCAAAGGCCAAACTACTGTGTGGCTCCACGCAGGCCCAGCCAAGTCAGAGCATGGGACTGAATACATCATCCAGACACTTCTAGAACTCAGTCAGGCTCGGTGCTGTGATTGCTTCCCTGGGAAGCCTGTTCCAGTGCCCAACCACCCTCTCCGTAAAAAATCTCTTCCTAACATCCAACCTAAACCTCCACTGTCGCAACTTCATACCTTTCCCTTGGGTTCTATTATATGCTAATAATAATGGTATATACAAATGAAAGAATAATACACTGATTTTTTTTTTTTTTTCCCTGTACAGATTTACTGTTATGGAAGATTCTTATTTAACTACATTTTACATTGCAAGGTAGAATTTGAGATTTAACCACAGCCAATGGTTCCAGCTGAGAGCTTTTACATATGGTTGACTTAGACTGGAGACCAACCAGAGTCGTGCATTTCAGGCTTCCTGAGGTTTATCGGTGTTATGCAGCTGTTGCTTCTCCTAGAGAAAGTGCCAGCAAAATATAATGTGGTTACAGTGAACTCCAGAAAGAAAAACTTTCAAAGCAAAATCACAGAGCACTACAGCTGAAACCTCAGTCAGTCTTATTGCTTATTTACATAACATTGCACTAAAAGCTTCGCCTTAGGATTTTACTTTGAAAACTTGTCCTCTCTGGGGAGGCTTCACAACACTGTGTCTCTGTTTCTCTCTGGAACTCACACCACACTGATAAGTCTTAACAAAGCCAAAATATGGGGTTATAGATGCTTTTTCACACTGGGCACAGCAATAAAGACAAACTTGACTGGTGACTGAGTTGTGCCAATCTAGGTGTATTTACTTCTTTCTGGGTAACAGAAAGATACTCGGCTTCTGAGTTACTACTTCTGCATTAAATGTAGTCTTTAACAGGTCTATATTTAACAACAATTTTACTGTGCTTAGATTCTAATTTCTGAAATTATTTTCCAACAGCCAGTATATACTGCTCAATCGAGCGTATCAGCTTGTTCAGCTCTGGTTTCACATTAACATTTGCAAAAGACTTGTTTGTATATCTTTCACCTCATTATCTGAGGCACTGATCTTACAAATCTTTATGCACCTCATTTCTAGGAGCAGTTTCTAGGTAGTCTGCAGCAGTTTGTCTCCAGTAGAAGTCACATCTACTTCTTTCTTATCCAAAGCAGCACCAGACTCAGTGTTTCATTTTGCATATTCATATCTGATTAATTTGATATTTTTTTTTATTCTAGGAGACTCCAACTGAATATTACTCAAATATCTTCCAGAACAGTATAGAGGTTTCAACTCCTTTATAAAACACTTTTATCTGTGTGTGTATGTGTGTATGCACATATGAACACATGTGTATGCACATTTTTTGATTTTGCAAAGTGGAAAGCTGGAGATATACTCCTGGATAGATTTAATCATATTCCAACTCTTGCCTAGTGTAACTTCATTCTATTTATACCAATATAAACAGAAATGTGTCATTATTTTTCTCACAATTCTTTGTAAGAATTAGAGATATTTCATCAATGAAAACTATGGTAATTACTCCTCTTTCTGCCCAGAATTTCTAGATCGTACTTTTTTCTGAGTAAGTATATATTCCTGAGCAGGGATCATTTATCATGTGCAATGTTGGAATTCAGTGAATTAACTGTACCTTTCATGCAATTAAACTTCCATCAGGAAACAGTTTTATGTTTCTAGTTTTTCTACCAACATGTGTTTGACTTGCCTTTCGCTAACTTTCAAATACAACAGCAAGACAATTCTTTTTAGCTGCAATTTTACTGTTTACTTTCATTTTTTCATTTTTCGAACTTTAGTATAGTGGTTTCTGGGGGTTCTTTTTTTTTTTGTATAATTTACTTAGTATCTTTTCCTTTGGGGGAGGAATTGCAGAAAAGATAATTGTGAAAAGACAGTTGAGTTCTCAAACAAAGTAGTAGCATCATCCATTCATTTCATTGATTGTAAATCTGTGCTTTAAGGAGTCCTGGCTTTCTTCTTTATACTTCACTGTATTGATCTTCAACTACTTTGCCATGAAATATTGGTCGCAAAGATGGGATAGACCATCTTTGCTTGGTCAGTACAAACTTCAACACAGATGTCCTGGTCCTGGCCAGCCCCGAGTTAACCTCCCCAGGCAGCCAGCACAGGTGAGCTGAGTTAGCACAGGTGAGCTGAGTTATCCTGGGCTGTTTTCCACACCATCTGACACCACTTCCCCATGATTATTCACTCCGACTTTCCTCAGAGCAGTCTGAGTGTGGCTGGAGTGTTGGGTTGGTCTTTGTTGTGCAGCACTCTGTAATCTTTGGGTTGGTAAGGTACTCTGTGTTGTCGCTGGGTGTGAGTGTAATTGGCTGTTATTGTTCTACATTTGGGGTGCTTTTGTCAGTAAACTGCTTTTATCTCAACCCATGGAAGCTCTGTCTCTTTCTCCTCTAGGAGTGAGCGAGTGGCATGTGGTGTTCAGCCACTATTTGGGACTAAACCACCACAACAGATTCATTGTCAACACCAGTAGGAATTGAAATATTATGGTTCCTCTTAGCTCTTTAAAATATGAAACCCATTAGTAATCATTAGCTGTCTCTTTTTCCAAATTTCTTAGGTCAATTAGTATTGCCATGGTACCAAGGTCATCAGCAAAATATATGATTGGTAGTGTTACAAGTGGTTTGGCAAATTTGTGTTCATTGAAAATGCAACTTGTTTCAAAATATAAAACGTTTGACATTGATATTTGACAGCTACAATTTCTTGTTTAAGTTCTTTTCAAGTACTCTTAGTGACACTGGCTTTAAAATAGAATTCCTATGAATAAAAAAACAAGACAAAAGTCTGACTTTATTTCTATTCAGCACATCTTAAAGCTATATTTCAAGAGTAAAACAGTCCAGTAAAGTATAAAAAGCCTAAGAATTTCTAATCTACATTTGTAATATATTATTCTATCATACTGAGTCATTTGGGTTTTGTTGACAGGAAAGGTCTTATGATTTAACAGCTATTTGGAGACCTGAACTAAATAAATTGAAAATTGGTGCCTCAATTTAGTTCCCATGGGACAGAGTAAATTTTCCATTTCCACTGAAGAGAGTAGTTTTGTTATTGCATTTGCATTTTTAGATTTGAGGTTTTTCAGTATTTAAGATTCAGTGACTGATGTTCTGATTTGATGTTTGCTTCCAAGTTCATAATGTTAATCTCTTTTTCCAATTCTCCTACCTATTATCCATGTTGTTTTTGTCATAGTTACCCTGCTGAAAACTGAAGTCAAATATTCATTTAGCTTCTGGTCTGTACCTATTAAATCTTAAATCTCAAATCCATTTCCACTGCTTACTAGCTCAAATTCTTTTGTTTTATTTATACTGCTAAATAACCTTTTATGGCTTGTTTTCATTTCCCTTGCAAGGTCTAACTTAGCCTGACTTATAGAAATTTGCACTTGATCCCTTCACTTTCTCACCTCCCAAGTTGTAACTTTCTTTGCTGGTTAACCCCTTTTTATCATTGCTCTTAGAATTTCTTTACATCTTTAGCTGACTTTACTAACTAAATTCCTAATTTTTCAGTAATGTCCTATTAGAGTTTCCCCCTTCACATTGTAAAGCTTATTATAGAACTAGTCGTGTTTATGCTTCAGTTTGTCATTCCTTGGTCTAAAGACACTTAGGTAAGTGCTTCCTCTGTTCACATTTAAAATAGAATCCCCCTCTTCTTGGTTGAAAAATCTTTGGTGCAAAAACAAGAGGAAAACTCAACTGGGATTTTTTTCTAACTGGTCAAAATTTTGCCTGCTAATAACTGAAACCTGAAAACCTTATTTTCCATTAGTTGTATTTAAAAGGTAGATTTATTAAGAGAGCATGATTCTTCTCACAATAAAATCGTGGGTTTCGTGGTTTATAATTTTTTGTTCAAACTGGAATGTGGACTTGAATTTTCCACACCAGGTGTCTGCCTCAGGCTAATCTTCCTCATTATTACTAGCACCAGCAACAAATTCAGATAAAAGAGTTGGGCAGCTTCCTATGGAGTGGAGTCTGGTCCGTTTTGATTGCAACAATTTCCCCAGAGCAAAATGACTGGATCTTTAGTGCTCCTTTGAAGAAATGTGTAGGTCAAGATATTGTGAAATTTGGAAAAGGGCCTCCAATTCCTAAGCCTCCTTCTCTGTGACCACCAAATGTGCATTACAATAATGGGAAAAGTATGAGTTACTTTTCATGCTGGTATTCCTAGTATATTCAGATTAACAATTAACTTGAGTTACAGCAATCTCCTGCTGTAGACTGCAAGTTTTCAAACCTCCTGATGGTCACCCTGAGAGTAAGCAAGGTGCTGCATGCTAGATTTTCTGATTATGCTGCTACTTTACATCTTAATATCCCTATACTTTATGCACATAGTTGTCAAAGGCAATCCACTCCATTCTTGCTTTTTAGAGAGAGTACTACTTGCTGCTACATAGATAAGCTACACAGGGGAAGAAATAAATCACAAATAGTTCAATACTTTTATATTTGGGATTGGACACAGGAAAATCATGGGCCATAAGTCAGCATTGGTACAAAAGAGAATATTAAATGTGTGCTAGTCAAGTGAGAATCCTCAGACCGATCCACTGTTTAAGGCAGCGATCTTTTGAGTAAAGTAATCTCTCAGTATATAATTCCTGATTTATGTAAAAGGGGGCTGAACTGAATTTGCACCAAATGTTTCTAATTTCCTGATTATTTTTTTTCTTGCCTATTTGATTTGCACCCTGAAGAACAGTATTAACTAAGAGTTTTATATTTTGTTTTTACTACTCCTGTTACTCTTAATTTTTTTAATTCAGTTCCGGTTTCTTTACAAGCTGGAGAAGTAAATCCTTTTAGCTATTACTAATTGGATCCGGGTTTAGACTGCAAATTTTAGGCATGAATGAACAGTGCTTTACATATGTCTACTACTTTCAGGGTTACTGACCTGAAGGCACTCTTAAATTTATACAGGTCACTGAAGTCACTAATTTGTAGGGTGAAGTCTTGCCTGTGAAGACTGGTGAAATAAATAGATTCAGCCTGTTACAGAAGTAGGATTTGACTCAGTATTCCCTGCAGCATTCTTTGCAATCTCATACAAATGGTGAAAATGCAAATCTCATCTACACTTGCATAAATATCTCCTTACCCATCAGTCCTCCATTTTCTCCAGGAGGCCTTGATGTGTGTTGTGTATGTCATCAGATCAGCGTCATTTTGTATGGTATCTCTGCATATGAGTATGAGGTCACAGTCTGCAGCTTGGTGAGCAGGAGAAAAAGTAGTAATTTTAGATATATTATGTATTTCATAATGTTTCAATTGAAATTCATCTGTTGACCCAGACTTCATCCAGGTTAGATTCATTAATTTTCTTTGGAAGTGCCTTTTGAGCAAAGTCCCACGAATTAGAGAGATTCTGTCTGACTTGACTTAACCTATAATTGACTTCTATGTAGAGGTGAATTACAGACGTGATGGTGTGACTCCTGGTGTTGATATTGGTCTAGGACAAAACCTTGCTGGAGATTACATTCAACCTTTCGAGATTTTTTTTCCTTTCCCTGAATAGTGACCAGTGGCATTTGGAAAAACAGCAGCTCAAGCCAGATTTGGAGAATTATAAAGATGGTAGTGTTTCTTCCTACACCAATTTCCTTGAAATTTACAGACCACCCTGAACTGAGGCATTTTAGACCACACAAATCTGACAAAAATGTGAAATATATTAAACTACACACAATTGTTTTTAAAATATTATTAGGCATTGCTCCCTTGGAAGGTGTTTAGGCATTAATTTTAGGCTTTGGCTGATCTTGATTGCAAATTTTTTTATAGGCTTTGACAGTTTAATTTCTTTTTTTATTGTCATATGCTAAGTTTGGTGGTTTTTATTTTGCTAAATTTAAGGTCTTTACTTAAGTTTTAAGTTTTTTACTTAACTTTACGAAAAACTTGTGCCATTGTAAGAGAACTAGAGGTCTGTTGAATGCATATAATGGGAAATTCTTGATGAACTCAAGACAGAAGATACACTTTAAGAATTCAGAAGTTTCAGAATGTTTCTTGTTTGTACAATGGAGCTCTTAAATTGCAGTCTCTTCAGGAATGCAACATATATGTCACTTGTGCATCTATGGCACTTCATAAGTTATAAAACACAGCCTTACCTAACATGTGGGTAGGCATTTCTTAGCCATATATATTAACACTATTGTCTGAAAAGTAGGCAAGGTTTTCTGAATGGTTATTAATAACCTCCAGTTGCAAAGGCAGCTAGTAGACTAATTGGCTACATTCCTTGTCTGAGAATAAAACCACAAATAGGTACTGAAAAGGTGAGAAACTTAGACTCTGGGTAGCATCTGGTATAGTTAACAAAATCCAAGGAAGGGAAGTGACATCTAGCATTCACTCTTCCTTAGACAATATGAATCAAAAATGATTTTTGATTGTCCTTGATATGTAACTTTCAAAATCCTCTTGTGAGGATTTCAGCACCTTCCAATGTAATTTGTTCTGTTGCATAACTTTTACAACTGAAATTTAAATCTTTCTTGGAAGGCAGGCAATTATTTTTTGTCCTTATATTCAGTGTATGTGAGTAAGAATTATTATTCACCTCTTTAATGTTCCACTCTCAGTTCCCTCTTTTATGGATCCATTTCCATCAATCGTTCTTCATAAATCTTGGAATATTTTGGCCATTGTTTGTCTATGTCCAGAGCTTTTAGTCTGTGTCCCAGTGTGTTGAATCCATCTTACACAGGGTGCACCAACACTGTATGTGGATTCCATTTCAGTAATCCATAACAGAATACAGTCACATACTTAACTCTCAAGTCTTATGAGTGACTGTATGTATCATTAATGTTCATAGAACTACCTTTCCTTTTTTGACACAGATTCTTATCTTTCTGCAGTATCTCATGAGGAGTAGTCAGCATGGATTCACCAAGGGGAGATTGTGCTCGACCAATCTCATAGCCTTCTATGACGTCATCACTGGCTGGGTAGAGGGAGGGAGAGCAGTGGATGTCATCTACCTTGACTTCAGCAAGGCTTTGGATACTGACTCCCATGACATCCTGATAGCAAAGCTGAGAGAGCATGGGATAGATGAGTGGCCAGTGAGGTGGGTTGAGAATTGGCTGTCGGACCGAGCCCAGAGGGTGGTGATCAGTGGAGCAGAATCTGACTGGAGACCTGTGACTAGCAGTGTTCCCCAGGGCTCGGTGTTGGGTCCAGTCCTGTTTAATATCTTGATTGACGACCTTGATGAGGGAATTGCATCCATTCTCAGCAAGTACACCGATAATACAAAGCTGGGAGGGGTGGCTGACACGCAGGAACACTGCGCTGCCATCCAGAGAGACCTGGACAGGCTGGAGATCTGGGCAGGGAGAAACCAGATCAGGTTCAACAAAAGCAAGTGTAGAGTCTTGCACCTGGGGAGGAATAACTGCTTGTATCTGTACAGGCTGGGGGATGACCTGCTGGAGAAGAGCTCAGTGGAGAAGGACCTGGGGGTCCTGATGGATGACAGGTTGGCCATGAGCCAGCAGTGTGCCCTGGTGGCTAAGAGAGCCAATGGGATCCTGGGGTGCATCAGGAGGAGTGTGGCCAGCAGGTCGAAGGACGTGGTCCTCCCCCTCTACTCTGCCCTGCTCAGGCCCCACCTGGAGTATTGTGTCCAGTTCTGGGCTCCCTGGTATAAAAAAGACAGGGATCTCCTGGAAAGAGTCCAGCAGTGGGCTACAAATATGATTAAGGGCCTGGAGCATCTCCCCTATGAGGGTAGGCGGAGTGAGCTGGGACTGTTCAGCCTAGAGAAAAGAAGACTGAGGGGGGACCTTATTAATGATTATAAATATCTTAAGTGTGGGATGCAGCAGGAACTGGCCAGCCCCTTTTCAGTGGTCTGTGGAGACAGGACAAGGGGCAATGGCTGCAAGTTGGAGCACAGGAAGTTCTGCACCACCATGCGGAAGAACTTTTTCACAGTGAGGGCAACAGAGCCCTGGGACAGGCTGCCCAGGGAGGTTGTGGAGTCTCCTTCTCTGGAGATATTCAAGACCCATCTGGACACCTATGTGTATTGCTGTATTCAGATATGTCTTTGTGGCTTCTCCATTTTCTTCAGATGATTGAATTCCAATACTGCCTTTCAAAATGAAATCCCTCACAAGTTGTTATCATTCACAAACTTTCTAAGACACCTAAATTTTTGATTGAAATATTGAATAATATCAGGTCAGCTTTGTGAAGGGCATTATATAATATATCCTCTCCATTCTCCAACAATCTATTAACAAGTTTTCTGAGTAAGATTTTACAGCAGTTTTACTCAGACCATATTTTCCTAGTTGGTTTATGAGTGTCATGTGAATTTGACATCTATTACTTTCCCAGATCTTGTTAGCCTGTCAACGAAATTGAATTACATTGACATGAGTTATTCTTGACAAATTCACATTGGTTGTGTTTTGTCTTTAGGTGAATACAAATTGATTGTTTAATAATTTGCTTCAGTTCTCTTTCCATCAAAGACAAGCTGACTCTTCTGTAGTTCTCTGTGT
Organism: Gallinula chloropus; assembly: GCF_964237585.1. Taxonomy (NCBI): domain Eukaryota; kingdom Metazoa; phylum Chordata; class Aves; order Gruiformes; family Rallidae; genus Gallinula; species Gallinula chloropus. Next base: position 104,338,771 of record NC_140087.1, read on the forward strand.
CCCATTTAACCTCTCAGGCTTGTTCTCTGACTTTCTAGAACTTACCTGCCACAAAACTCCCTCACTTATCCTGCACCTCTAATGAAAGATCCCAAATTGCTTTGGCTAACTCTCTAAGTGTTTTGGTGTGATGCTTGTCAAGCCCTAACGACTTGAATATATTCAGCTTATTTGGTTGTTCTGTTCTCAGGCTGGTGTTCCTATTTCCTCATTAATAATAATTAAGTCAAGCATCTGGTCACAGTTAGCTTTTTTTTTTTTTGTGAAGACTGAACCAGAGAAAGATTTAAACATTTAATGTTTCCTTCAACTGTCCATTAAAGACTTGGTTTTCTCATTATACTTGCTTCTGTTTTTCTCTTATATTGAAAGATTTTATAGAATTTTTTCCATGGCTTTTACAACTGTAACACATTTTCCATGTTATATTTTCTTTATGTGTCCCCATATACTTCTGCTATTGCTTAGTTTTAGTAAAGTTTTTAGTAATATTTTTATTTCAGTAAGACTTTCCTGGGGTTTGTTTCTCATATAATTTGTATTTTATTTTCTGATATTAAAGAACTCTTAATGAAGACATATCAGTCATTCCTTATATTGTCTGAAGTACAAGAGTTTGTCATTACAGCTTTCATTGCTTAGGAAATTTTATTTTATTCTGAAACTAATAAATTTGGTGTACAAACCGCTTAACAGATTGTGCATTATCACAGTCAGTCCTAGTGAGACAGAATTATTGAGGCTCTGTAGACTCTGGAAAAACTGTAGATATGTATAAAAATAATGAGCATCCTATCCATGTGTGCCGATGAGCATCTTTCCTAGTGGCTAAGGACTATTCTTCAAAGGTAATAGATGATAACTCTTTTCTCTTACATTCTCTAACATATTCAGGCACCAAACCATCACATCCCATATATTAGGTGGGGAAGATAAACATGCCAGCATTTTACCAAGCCCTATAGTTTGCTTGTAGTGCAAACACTGAAACTAGTAGATTGCCACCACTTGTTACTTAATACCTACATCCCTATCATGAGACTGACATGAATAGTGGGTATAATTTAATAAAAATGTTATAAGTTTGTTGTGTTGGTTTTTGATTTTTTGTTCGTTGGGCTGGATTGAGTTGAGGATTTGGAGGCTGGTATTTGTTGTATTGCTCTTTATTAACAGAAGAGCAGCATTTGGCTATTTTGTTGCAAGAAGAAAAGTGAGGGGCTTTTTTTTTTCTTTTTTTGAAGACACCCAAAAGCCTAACATGAATAGTTTTCATGGCTCCCAAGATATCAATCTATTGTACCATTCCATTTCCCTCTTTTGCTTCCTTTCACACTAAGCTGCCATGCTAAAATCTGAAAAGCCACTTTTTACACATAGCCTTTCAAAGAGCTGCTAGTCCCAGTTTTCCTTAGCTGCCCTTCTAAATATCACTGGGTCATTAGCCCGCCTTTCCCCAGGCCCCTTGCCAGCTCAGCCCACCTGGCTGTTTTTCAACAGAACCACAAGTATTTGGTTAACTGAAAGAGCCCAGCTACAGAGATGCAGACACAAAAGAAAAGAAAAAAAAACAAACAGGGAATGGTAGGACAATTTGCTTTGCTTTGTGGGTAACGTTAATTTGGCAAATCATTTTGTCACAATGACAGGATTACATTTAAAGACTATGAACAAAATATGTGCACGACAGGCTAAGTACATAAATGAAAAGCTAGATAGAGCCTCTGTTTCAAAGCCTGTAATTTTTTTTTTTGGTTAAGCAAGTTTCCATGATGCTTTCATGTAGAACATCCTGCAACACTAACTTCTGGCACTGATGAGGGACTCGGTTGTTCAGTCTTTGAAAAAGAATTTGGCACCAATATACTGCATAATATCTCAGCCTGGTAACTTCATGATTCCTGTTCTGAGTGTCCATAACATGATCTTTCTTTGATCAGAGTAATTTTGTTTATAAAACGTGCCCTGTACTTGCTCAGGAAAGGCACAGAAAATGCAGTGTATATCTAAATAGCGTATGTGGTCCAGGGTCTTGACTGGTAGCACTGTGTGGGGTGCCAGGCAGTCAATGTACTGGGGATCACGGGCCACCCAAGGTGTCATAGAAGGGATACTTTTCTTCTTGTAAAGGTAGGAGATAATCAGTCTGAACCTGACCACTTATACGAAAGGTTGAGGACTCAGGCTAGAGCTGATTCTGTTCCTACCCAAAACCAAGATAGTTTCTGAAAATACTGCTGGATACATAAGTTATTTACAGTGATAAAAACAAGAAAAGTATTAAAATATGTAATCTTCGTGCTTGCTTTATACAATATACTGTACCAACTGGGGTTCCAGCATGCTTATTTTTTTTCAGATGTTTCAAGGGCAATTTTTCTTAAAATCTCAACACCCAGTAATTAGATAATGAAAAACAAGCAAGTTTTCAGCTCCTAAGAAATTCTAGATACCCTTCCATGGGTAACAAATGGGACCTGATGAATATCAGTCCTACCAAGCCTTTCCAATTTGCGTGTACTTTGATGTGATCAATCTTGGTTATTCAGTCACACTTTTTGTTAAAATAAATATTTAATGTGGGTGGAAAATACTGTAGATAATTAGTTTTTTAAATATTAAGAATACTTTTTTCTAAACAATGTTACAACAGTTTAACAGCTATTTTATATCCAGACTTTCCCTCTGGTGTTATGTATATTTAATTAAAACATACTAACATTAAACTTATGCTTCCAAACTTCAGCAAACAAATATGCATATGCTTTTCCAGACTTTCTTAAAGGCTGAATTCCCAATTTCTGTAGCACGACCATTTTACATAGCACACTCCATCCTGGCCCTGATTTACTGATGAAGAATATAACATTTTCTTCCCCTCAGGAAACAGTCCAGGATCCCCACAGCTAGAAGTATTTCAGCCCTCTCACTCAATAGTTGACTGATCTGTTGTTAAAACAGAAAAATACATCTCAAATCCCAGAGGTACTGGAACTCATAGTTCCTGTTTGGGAGAGATACCCCAGTCATAGGCTCGAGCCTGATGACTGCTGTTCCTCTGTGTTGACTAACCTTCAGCTTTGCTCCTCTCCTCTCTATGGGACTGGTGACTGGCATCCAGACTGTCCCATGGCAAAACTCCCCTGTGCTGTGTCAGGAGCTAGTAAGTGTTCTGTCTGGTAACTGCTATCTCCTGCTTCTGGATGTGCCTGGGTTTCCCAGCAGGGTGCCTGGCCCTGAATGATAAATGTCTAAAATCCACATTTCCTCCCCACTGTTCCTCCCCACCTCCTACCATTCATTGGCCTTAAAAAAGCCAAATGCTTCAGTACGAAGCAGGTGTGTTACACATGTGCTGTTGAACATCTGGCTAATCCTCTGTGGGGGCCAGAGAAGTGTGCAAATCCTAGAATGGGCAACTCTCCAGGAAAAAATATGAATCACTAGTTCTGTAAGCAAACTATTTCTGGTCTCAATTGAAATCCAGGCTTACAGCTCTCTCATTCTCCATCAGCCCACTGAATTGGGGTTTTGATCTGCCTCAGTTTATAGACAGAGTATGCATAATGTGATTTATTTTATATAGGTTCTAGAAAAATATTCATTTATACATATGTTTTCACACCTTGAAACAATTATGGCCCCAAGAGTGGTTATAAAGAAAACGAGTAAGGGGGAAAATGTCATTTTGGGTCTCAAATACTAGTGTTCATTCATGGCTTCCTTTGAAACTATAGCTTGTGTGCATCTAAATGGGGAACTTACTCTTTCTTTCTATCTAATGTGTGACTTTGATCACATATATATACAAAATACCAGTAATTGCTGCTTCCGTTCATCCTGCTTCATACTGCTTTCATCAAATTGTATTTTTATAGACTTCTGTATGAATCATATCCTCACATTTTCATCCTGCTAGTCCCTTGAAGATTTGTTCCAGATCAGATATAAAACCAGAAGAATGTGTTTTCTGAATCTAATACTGTTGCAGCTTATGAAGGTGAAAGGTTCATCTGTAGAACTGATCTCAAATGTCAGGATGATAGAAATCAAATGGAGTTAATGCTATGGCATTTAAAATATTTTTGGCCCAACTTTCTCATGAGCAAGTGGTGAGATTTTGATCTCATCAAACTGGAACTTTTGCTCTGATTTGAACTTCAATCAAGAGCCTCTAGTCTCAAAGTAACCTGCTTTTAAACAGTATTTTTCTGACATATATTAATTATTTTTGAAGACATAGCCAGACACCTAAATAGATGTGATCCAAACAGAACTTTGATTACACTCCATGGCCTTTCTGAGGTCCTTAGTGCACAAGGTGCATAAAAAGCAATGAACAGGGTAAAGGTCAACTTTAGTAGTAAAAGTCTTACTGGGATACTGCCTCAGAGTAAGAATCTCTGATTAACATTCTCCTTTCCTCAGACATAAGGTACATCTTAAGAAATAAGACTAAATCCTCACAAAGGATTTACATATATGGCAAATAAAGAGTATTTTTCTTTGCTGGAAATTGCAGAGTTCTTGAGGAATCTATTACATTTATAAATCAATACAGATTTCTGCAAAATTAGTAATGACAGCATTAAAAAATTCATCACATGAAATATGTATAAACATGTTCTTTACTATTTGATTTTGCTTTACTAGAAGCACAGTAAGAAAAATATATTTTAAGAAGAATTTTTTATGCAAGTATAATCTTAAATAGAATACTTAATTCTTAAATAGAATTTTTAATGGAGTTACAAAGATGGGAGCCTCATGGTTTCAGTAAGTTATTAATTTTTCTTTTTTTCTTTCTTTTAATGAACTTGTGGTAGTTGGAATAGACTGTAGAAAGATTTTTCCAACTTAATCTCACAAAATCCAGTGAGCACCAGCAAAACTAAATTAGCTTATTTATGTGATCTGTTTCACTGCCTCTTTCAGAGGGGCAAAGGCTAGCAAGAGTAGCAAAGATTACAGCACAAACTAAAATAATCATTTCTGAAAAAAATGATAATTTAATGTTCATACAAGTTTTTACATGGGAAAGTTTTGTATTCTGAAACCAGTGGGCCAAATTCATTGTCAAATTAGTAAACCTTGGGTGTTGAAAATTTTAACAGCAGTGTCTGTCATTGGAGCCAGAATATATATTCTGACATATTTCTTTAGGTTATAGCTGTAGGCTGCAGCTAGGCTCAGTTCCCGTACATCATGATGCATCTTCCAAAGATTGTTGCATGATTTGACACTGTCCTGCATGACATCCTTGTGTCTATATTGTAGAGACATGGATTTGATGCATGGCCAAAAGTCAAAACCAATGTAGCTAAAGGATGTTTTTGAGGAGTTTGAGAGAGAGAGAGAGAATGCATGAGATAAGTGGAAGAGGTCAAGTTAACGTATATAAGAATTCTGCTAAAATTAAGAATTGTGCTTTTCACAGATTCACAGATTTGTATGGGTTGGAAGGACCTCTGGAGATCATCTAGTCTAGCACTCCTGTAGAGCATTTTGCACAGGACTCTGCTCAGGTGTGTCTTGAATGTCTCCAGAGGAGGAGACTCCACCACCTCTCTGGGCAGTCTGTTCCAGTGTTCTGTTACCCTCACAGTAAACAGGTTTTTCCTCATGTTTAAATGGAACTTTTTTTCTTGTGTTCAGACAGAACTTTCCATGTTCAGTTTGTGCCCATTGCCCCTTGCAGATGTTCATTTTTTTCATCAGGTTTTGTTTCCCACTCTTGGAATGGGAATTTTCACCATTTCAGTACCCATCTCATTTTTAACATCCACCAGCACTCAACGACCCTAACCACACTCCTGGGGACTAGTATTACACAAATTATCTGCTTCTAATGGGCACAGATGTTCTTTTATTCTATTCTGCTGTCTCCGCTCCTTGGGAGGGCTCCAATGGCCCTCCAGCCTCCTCTGGTGACTGCTACTATTCTTCAGTGCCCTTCTTAAATTGTGGGGCTGAGCAAGGTACCATCCAGCAGCCTGGTAACTGTGATGGCACAAACAGTTATGGCCATGCTGTCTAGGGAGATTCCTGCAGTACTACAAAATTATGTTCATGGGGCGTAGTGAGATAGTGTCAAAGCAGCAGCAAAACCATGCCACATTATTTGCTAACACAGTAGCCAGCAGAGTGATAGACAGAATATAAATGGTTTACTATAGAAAAAAATGTATAGCCTTTTCAGCAGTTACAAGCAGCCGAGTACTCAAGAATGACTGTTTCAGTTCCTTAGATTTCCTTCAATCCACTCATAAGGTCTTGGAGCCTCCTTAAAGATATCTTTCCTTCCTTTGAGAGTAATGCAAAACATTATTACGATGGACAGTATGTTTTATCAATTTTAAGGCTGTAAATACAAAAGACAAAACAAAGCCCAAACTAATATTCAGAAATGGAAACACAGAAGTCTGGATGAGAACTATGCTCTTAAACCTGAAAGGATTTTAATGGGTTTTAAAGTGAAAAAAATGGAATGGTGCAAATCTTAAGGCAGGTTTCCTTGTGATGTATTGCAGTTTGACTAATTGGTAATTCAGGCTCTCATTTGTTTCACACCAAAGGTGATTTTTTATTTATAGCTATGGTTAACAATGCAATAGTCAGTTTGTACTACACAAACTATGAACAGTTTGTTTCATGCTGAAATCTTCAGTGAAAATCTGTAGAATTTAAATTTATATATAAATATGTACATACATATATAATAAAAAACAAAGAAAACCTTTGAAGAAATAAGTAACTGCTTGTTTAAAAATCCTTCAAATGGTCTTTTACAGAAAGCTATTCCTGCTGAGCTCAAAACAAAGTCCTTTTCCTTTATGTTGAAATAAAGCTTTTTGTATGTTGTTGTGAAGTAGAACAAGTACAAGAAAACATAATTCATGTGAAAACAAAATATATTACTCATAGAATGATGCTAATTTTAACCTATTTTTTTAAAAATAGTGCCTTTGTGCAAAAGCTATTCAGGCGTAGTATGCTATTAATACAATTTTACTTTTCAGTGTTCAGAGCAGTTGGTGCAGCTTGCAGCATTGTGCTCTGTACCAATCAATTCTGCTGTGCATAGGTACTGTTAAAAACAAAACAAAACAAAACAACCTAACTTTGCCAGCATGAAACCTCAGGAAATAGTGCTCTTTTATATTAATAAGCTATTCTATGCTTTCAAAGAAAGGAAAAAACTGCTGCCTGGATTGATTTGTAAGACTGCTTACAAGCTTTTCATTTGAAGTCTTGTTATAGGCCTGTTCTTCTGGTCATATTCTTTTTTCTTTTTCTTTCTTTTTTTTTTTTTTTTAAGGATCTAAAATATATTTTTAAAAGATATGTCAAATGCTGGACTTACATTAATTCTAATTGATCCAAAGCATGTATTTGGGTCAGACAAAATAATTTTTACAACATTTAGACCTGAGAACATACTGTCAGTCCAGTGCAATTAATTGAAATCTGACAATTCAATGGAACAAATTCACACCAGTTTTCTTAAACAAAACAAAACAACACAACCAGAATGCATTAGGTTTTCAACACATTGTAAATATGTCTATTTCAGTTTTCATAAACTCAATATTATTTTTGGCCCTGATTCTTCATTATCATCACCAAGCATCTGTTAAGCTAACACAACTTTTTGATCTCAGATGAAAAGCTGTATAGGAAAGAAAACAGGAAAAGAAATTAAGGTACACTTAAGGTATGTGAAATTTGCATGTATTATACAACCAATTAGATTAAGAGAATATTACTGGGGTCAGGAAGTCAGATGCTTGAAATTTAAGAGTTCACAGATACACAGCCATTCAAATCATTCCAATTTCCACCCCTTTGGCAATACAGAAGATGGATATTCACACCACATCTTTGGAAGCTCCTGGATCTCCACAGGAAAAGGTCAGCAGTGTTGGTAGTATTGTTGCTGTTCTAGTTTCATGGTGGCAACATTCATGAACATTGAATGACTGTGTGTTTGGCTTTCATAGCAAGGTTGCCATAGGGGCAACCTTCTTCTGTGAGAAGACACAAGAAGCTTCTCCCATGTCAAATAGAGCCAGTGTCGACCGTTCCAAGATGGACTGGCCAATATCAAGCCAATCAGCGATGGTGGTAGTGCTTCCAGGATAATGGATACATGAAGGGGAAAAAACTGCTGTGCAAGAGCAACCAGAAGAGAGGAGTGAGAATATGTGAGAAGAACAACTCTGCAGATACCAGGTCAGTGCAGAAGAACTGGGAGGAGGCGCTCCAGATGCTCTAAAGCAGATATTTCCCTGCAGCCCTTGGAGAAGCCCATGGTGAAGCAGGCTGTGCCCCTGCATCCTGTGGAGGGAAGCTGATCTCCACCTGCAGCCCTTGAAGGACCCTATGCCAGATCAGGTGATGTAGGCTATGGCCCTGTGGGAAACGCATATGGGAGCAGGCTCCTAGCAGGATCTGTGGTCCATTGGAGAGAGGAACTCACACTGGACCATGTTTTCTGGCAGGACTTTTGATCTCATGGTGGACCCACGGTGGAGCAGTCTGCACCCTGTGAAAAAGACCCGTGCTGGAGCAGTGTGTGAACTGCAGCCTGTGGGATGGACTCACATTGGAAAAATTCATGGACTGTCTCCTGTAAGAGGGACCCCACACTAGAGCAGGTGAAGAGTGTGAAGAGTCCTCCCACTGAGGAAGAAGGAGCAGTAGAGACAATGTCTGGTGAACTGACCACAACCCTTGTTTCCTGTCACCTTGTGCCGTCTGGGTGAAGGAGGGAGAGAAATTGGGAGTGAAGTTAAGACTGGGAAGAAGAGAGGGGAAGGGGAAAGGTGTTTAAAGACTTATTATGTTATTTCGCTTACCATACTCTGCCTTTTAAATGGCAATAAATTAAATTAATTTCTCCAAGTCAGTTTTTTGCCTGTGACAACGATTGATGAGTGATCTCTTGCTGTCCTTATCTTGACCTATAAGTCTTTTCTTATATTTTCTCTTCCCTGCCCAGCCAAGGAGGGGAGTGATAGAGTGGCTTTGGTGGGCATCTGGCCTCCAACCAGGGTCAATCCACCCCATTGTTACAGCAAGGATCTGATGTTTTATGGGGGAGGGAGGAATGAAAATAGCAAATTCTAAACATAGATGCTGACAAAATGCTAGGTGGGATTTCATGGGATAAAGAGGAAGTACTTACATCAAAAGTCTGCTGCAAATGATGATGCTCAATCACATTGAAGAACACAATGACTTAACGCAGAATAGGATTTTACCTAAATATTGGTACCTCTGCTTGGAAATGACAAATCTGCAGAAGAAAATTGGCATGCACTAATGCTGGTAGGATTTAACATTGTAATGTCTTCAAAGAGTCTTGATCCTGTGTTTCTGAACTGACACTAACACAAGGCCTTTGTCAGCCACACCTGAATAACTAAGTAAAAAGGCACATAGTAAGGGTTGGGGGTTTCGCCTAGTGAATGAGGTATCTTATGAAATACCAACACCTTCAATAGCCTCCTTCTCTGTTTTAAAGTTAATGTTTACTAAATTTTTTTAGGTTTTTTATGTTTTGCACAGACATAGTGGCTCAGGTCACAACCTCACTTATGGTTTTAAACATTTATACTTTATCTGATTTAGTGCATAGCTCCAGCTAACCCAGAGACGTAACAGAAAAGAAACACCAGACAGAGGTGTGGTCCCTGGACTGAGTGAAGCCAAACACTCACACATGAGATGGCTTGAGACGCTCATCTGTGCTCACCAGCCAAGAGCTTTTCTTGGCATCTAGTGTTAGCCTAACTGAAAGGATGGGAAGGGAAAGGACTCTGGAATGATATTCTATGACCCCTCACCATGTGTGCCACCCAGTCAATTTAGGTTGAAAATCTTCTTTGGCAGAAATCTGAGTTCTCTTCAGGCATGCATCTCAAATTTTCTTTAGCTGGAGGGTGAACACAGCACTAATTTGGGAGAGGGCTGTAATCTGAGTGTAGAGATAAATCAGAAATTGCTCAGATTTTTAAAAAAATAAGAGAATTATACATACAATTATTTGAAGGGTTTAGTGCTTTGGAAACAGATGTAGACTAGAAAAGCAAGTTTTGTTTTTAACCATATTATGGAGAAAAGACAGTGTTGAGACAGTTCATAACGAAGATTAAGTTGAAAAACAAAGTACGGAGAATGGGTCAAAGGGGAGAGAAATTAAGCATGAGAATGGGTTGAATACCTAGCTCTTTGGGATAATAGAGTGAGGATGTGTTGCAGTTTTGTGTAGCTGGGTACTGGTAGAGAAGAGGGGCTGCTTCTAGCTGTAAGGAGCAGCTAGAAGCAATCTGCAGGCCCCAGCAAGTAAACATCTCCTGATTCAAGGCCAGAGTCACTGCTGACATAGACCGAGCCAATTGGCAATGGTCACAGTGCCTCTGTGAATCACATATAGGAGAACAAAAAAGCACAGGCAGCTGCATTTTGCCACCAGAGAAGGGAGTGAGAAGGTGTATGGAGCTGTGCAGACACCAAGGCCGGGGAATGGGGGATGGGGGGAGAAGGCTCCTCAGATGCCAGAGAGAAAGATGTCCCTGCAGCCTGTGGAGAAACCCACAGTGGAGTGGGTGTCCCCCTGCAGCCCATGGAAAAGGCCAAGACCCCACCTATAGCTCGTGGAGAGGCCTCACGCTGGATGGAGCAGGTGGAGACATACAGGAGATGCTGTGACCCATGTTGTAGCAAGCCCATGCCAGCACTTGCAGCCCATGGAGAGAGACAGAGACACAGAGAGGAGCAAGGGAGAGATTCATTTCAGAGCAGATTTGCTGGGGGGAGGCTTGTGACCCCGTGGTGGACTAGGACTGAGAGACATTGTGATTTATGACTGCCTACCATAGCAGTGACCCACACTGGGGCAGCTGGTGAAGAGCTGAAGCCCTGTGGTGAAGGACTCACATTGGAGAACTTCATGAAGGACTGTCTTCCGTGGGTGGGACCCCACGGTGCAGCAGGGGATGGGTGTGTGGAATGAATGCCCCCCCTGGCCAAGAATGAAACCACCTTGCAAGGGAACTGACCGAAGCCCCCATTTCCCCAATCCCTGCCCCCTCCCCTCTGCATCACAATGTGGGGGAAGTAGGGAGCAAAATCATGACTTAAGTGAAGACTGCTAAGAAGGGAGGGATGGGGGAGGTGCTTTAAGATCTGATCACGCTTCTCATTATCCGACTCTGGTGTCACTGGGTGTGCAGTGCAGTGTAATAAATTAGAGTTTTCTTTCCTTCACTCTGTGTTGAGACTGTTTTGCCCATGACGCTGATTACAGGATGATGTCTCCTTGTCCTCTCAATATATATATATATATATTTTTTCTGCCCTGTCCAACTGAAAAGGGGAGTGATAGAACAACTTTGGTGGGCGTCTGGCCTCCAGCCAGACCTAAACTACCACAGGATGCCTGTCCTTATCAATTCTTTTTCCTTTTATAACTCTGTCAAAATGCAAGTGAACAAGGTGTTCTTCTGTTTTACTTACTTTATTACATGTTATAAGCTGAAACAGCAGGGAGATCTCTGAAGCTGAAACAGTAAAGAGATCTCTGATCTCAGGTCAAAGCTGAAATTTCCTTCTGAGTCCTAATCTGGGAAATCTGTCCTTCTTGGTGAGGAGCTGTAAACTGGAATGAAGGAAACATTCACCAAAAGCTATCCTTGTCAACAGAATTCATCTGAATTTTGGCATGTCTGCCTTGTGGAGTTGAATTCATAACTCCAGCTAGGTGTTTATAGTCCCTGAGCAATGTATAGGATAGTAAGGTGCCAAGGAATTGAATTTGCAACAGCCAGCACTGAATGGGATTTAACATCTAAGCCAACAAGTGGTGAATACTAAAGTGTTTCTGCAAACCACTTTTCTCCTGAGTTTTATGCTCCTCACTGTGCCTGTGAAGCTGAAATTCACAGCCTAAAACCTTCACATAATTTAAGGTGCTGAGTTGTCCTATTGGGTAACTAAAACATCATAAAATATAATGGTAGTGGTAGTGTCCAATGGTTGTAAACTTATCAGTTCATAATGGTCTTTTGGTTTAAATGCTCACCTGCAAAATGTATCTTTCAGAAGGAGATTGAATCTTTACTTCCAGGAAAAATGCCCTAGCTATGAGACAGAAGGAAGAGTTGTAGCAGTCCTTGGGACAGAGCCCAAGACTATGACTCCCAGATCCAATGTCTCTTCTGTGGATTCCTAAGAGCACGTTTCTTGTATTAATTGGGTAAGAGTCTCATAGTTTTTTTTTTCTTTTTGCATAGTGTCTATCATCAGAAGGAATGGTGGAACATGGCCTCACACCTCATTGTTTCAAGTCTGATGGTTAGGTCATGTTCCTGAGTGCTAGAAGTAGTGGTTTGGGATCCCTCTTTATGTCCCTCCTCCTCATTTTCAATTATCTTTGTCCTGCTAAGATTTTTAGATGGCTTAAAGGGAGTTTTGTCAAAATGCTTTTGTTTTAAAGCTGTATTAATTCATCTCCTTCAGGTGAAGACGCCATGTCATAATTCTGAGAGACATCTGAGATCCATAACATATTACTTCTTCTTTCAAAAACCCAGCATTTGAGATGATGTGCTTGAGGTCTTAATTTATCAAAAAGGCATTGCTTTCAAATGTCATAGAGCATCTGAAAACAAGCTCTTCTTATTCCTTATTTAAACTTAGCAGTGCTCTAAAACACGTTTACTGATGTTTTCTTAAATTCCTCTGTGCCCTACTGGAGCACAATAAGATATATCAATTATGCAAATTTAGGATTAAGTAAGCAAGGAGTCCTCACTCACATAGAAGCCTCCAGTCATCCCAGGAAATTTGGGAGTTCACACATTCTACTAGTAATTTAGAAAAAAAAAACACCCCATGATTTATTTTAAGTTTTTTTATCTTCAAGTCATAGTTTCACTTATACCTGTAATATATGTACTCATTTAACATAAAGGATTGAGCGTCATTTTCCACCCTTTCTGAAGAAAGAGAAAGGAAAGTTAAACGTAAAGTCATGTAGCTTTGAGGAGCTTAAGAGGTTCTGATAGTCCCTATTTTAACACTAAACATTTAAGGAGGCATTCTGGGTAAATGTTTGCCCTGGAAACCCTGTAATTGAGATGGGATATGACAGCAAGATATGTTTTTTAATGTAGGGGGTAGACTAGTAGGAAAGACAGTATAATGATAGTGTCAGTATAATGATTTGGTTGTAAAAACAGGGAAGGAGTTCTAATAACTGACATAGATGTATTTGCATGTGTTTTAACAGACTTGCTCTTTGAGAGTGGAGCATAGGTAGGAAACTACTGTTAGACCTCGAAATGTGAACACTACCCTACTTTGTTGGAAAGAAGTTTTACCCAACATGGCAGCTAAGCATCAAGCAGTCACTTGCTCACTCACACCCCCTGGTGGGATGGGGAGGAATATTTGAAGAGTAAAAAAGCTTGTGGGCTGAGATAAAGACAGTTTAAGAGGTAAAGCAAAAGTTGTACATGCAAGCAAACCAAACCAAAGAATTCAGTCATCACTTCTCATGGGCAGGCAGGTTTCCAGCCATGTCCAGGAAAGTAGGGTTATTTGGCAAGATAAATGCCATCACTTCAAACTCCACTGCCCCCTGTCCTTCTTCCCTGAGCTCTTTATATGCTAAGTATGACGTCATATGGTATGGACTATCATTTTGTTCAGTTGGGGTCAGCTGATATGTTTGTGTTCCCTCCCAACTCCTTGTACATCCCTAGCTAGCCATATGGTAGTTGGGGTGGTGTGAGAAGTAGAAAAGGCCTTGACTCTGTGTAAGCACTGCTCAACAACAACAAAAATTGTTCTATATAACAAATATATATTGTGTTATCTGCACAGCACAAGTCCAAACCACATCCCCATACTAGCTACTATGGTGAAAATGATCTCTATCTCATCTGAAACCAGGACACTTTGTCTGGACCAATTTAATTCCCCTTCATTTCTGTGGATTTTCTTCTCTGGTTATTAGCTGCCAAGCTAATATAAACAGTATGCATCAGCTTGACCGCAGAAAAGTTCTTACAGCACAAAGGTTGGGGTTTTTTTTCAACCTAAATGTTATTGAAGCTATTTATGGAAAAGTCCATTTATACCTTGGTGGTAGCATCTTCCATCTGAGCAAGCCTTAATCTACCTGAATTTACAGTTGAACTCACGGGATTGCCTCAGATGTTGGGTGTTTCACCGCAGACTCTATTTTGATATTGACACGTGTCTTGTCTTCCTAAGACCAGTAAATAAAATCTGAATGAGAATTGCACACCCCTTATTCCTAGCAAACCACTGTTAAACTCAAGATGTATGTGGGGCAGAAAGGGAATGTGTGTTCACATTGGTAAGCCATGGCTAAGTTGCTCATTGTGCAGTTATGATTAATTTGTTGAGAGATCATCAACTGAACAGCGTTTACTTGATGAAGAAAACAAGCAGTAGCATATAAAAGAGAAAATACTATGTGGTGGGTAGCACTAGTGAACTCTTTTCCTCCAGATATACACAGTTTTTCTAAGGAGTTTACAATGAGCATATTATTCTGCTTTAAATATTCCTTAGACCTGTTCCACATAAGACAATCTATCATTCCCACACATTACTAAGTCATGAGAAATACTAATTAAAAAAAAAAATCTTTATTTTTTTAACTGGAGTACAGCTACATCAGCTGTGGTTACTGGTTTGATTTCAAATCCAGAAACCACAATAAAGGCTGTTTTCCTTACATCAGATGTGGTGATTAATATGTGGTAGACTTGGGCTCCAGATTTTTACAGTTGTGTTAATTGATCACGAGCCAGAGCCTGGGGCTGTATAATTAAGTTAGCTGGAAAATTAATGCAGGAAATAGCTTCTAGATTTGATTGGTTTAAAAATCTATGAATACACTTATTTAATCCTTTTGAATTAAACTTGGTGCCAAAAAAATTATGTTAACTATGTCTGCAATTTCATAACTTCAGGGCACTATTCTTTTGCTGCTTTTGAAATCAGTGATGTTTGTACAAAATGGACTAATCTTAGACAATCCAGTAAAGGGTCTCTCTGTCACTGGTTAGAGATGTTGGATGGTCTGTGCCTTTGGTCTGATGCATATAGGCACAGATATTAGATTAACTGGGATTTAGTGACTGAATTTCCTTACTTACAGATCAACAGTGGATTGCTGTGCCTGTGCAAAAGCCCACGGAGGTGAATCGAATTCCAAGTGGGTGCAGCTTTTACCTATGTGTTTTAGGACAACAGGAATAGGGCCTCATTAAACAGTGATTGATATTGTGTATCGTGCCTCTAGTATGGGACACCGGCTATGTTCTCTCTTCCTTGTACTCTAAGATTGAATGTGGTCACCAAACAAGATTAGAAATGTTATAGCAAAAACATCCTTGAAGGAAAGGTAAGGAGAAAATAAATGTTCTCTAGTTTTGACCTCATTCGTTACCTTCCTATAACGCAGGAATAAATACAGTCAACAATTATATTGAAGTAATGATAATTAAAGCCATTAAAGTAAGTGAGTGTAATACTGGAGAAATACAGGGAAATCAAATTTAGGCTTAGAGAATAGATGAAGATACCGAGTGTTTTGATAAAAGGTGTTTTGTTTTGTTTTAAACCTGTAATTAATGTACACTAGTTTAGGCTACACAACATATTCACCTTATTATGTCCTGGGTTACATTTGTCATCTGATACTACATTAAATGACACTCAGGAAGTTGCAGGTCTTCATAGGATCATTTTAAGGTTGCGTTTCATCACAGATGGGCAATGACATTATAAAGCCAAGGGAGAAGGAAAAAACACGATGGACAAATAACAGTGAAATAAGAAATAGCGCTTTCAGGACTTTCTTGGACTTTAATTGCAATTCGACTTATCAAAGCAAAAGAACCTTAATCAAAGGACCTTGTAGTATAAAGTATTTTGTTAGAAAACATGCAGGGTGAAACTAAAAAGCCCATTACCTAAAGTGCACCAGGCATCAGTAATAAATAAGCCAAGACTGAACATAATTGGGGTGAAGGGTTATGGTTTTACAATTAAAGTTGTTATGCTAAGGTGATGTCCTAACATTACCAGCACTGCCAAGAGGCAAGTCTGTATTCTAACTTTTAAAAGTAAGCTACTGTGATGGGTGAGAAAGTCTTTCGCTGATTTATTCACTTTATTTGGGAGCTACAGAAACACTAGACCAGAACTGATGTTGTCTTACATTTCTCTGTTTTTGATAAATGAATGGTCGAGCAAAATGAGAATGCAATACACATAATTCTGCATATCATCTTAAAGCAGGCATAGATGATCAAATTAGTAAAAGGAAATACATTTGCTCTTGGATTTTAACACATTCATGTTATCACTGAACATGAATTAAAAATTCCATATTCTTAAATTCCTAACCAGTGTTCTAATAGTGGACCACCATTAAAGAAACCTGTTAATTAACATTTTTATCAGTACAAACAGCTCTGAAAATAGACCTTTCATAATTTTTCTTGCCTATGTCTACATGAGTTATTACTCAAAACTTTATAAATTATAGAGGTTCAACAAAGAAAATCAGTAATTATTTCAAGAAACCATACCAGATTTTGAACTCCTATAGAAACATGCCTAAAGTAAATCTCAGGCTGCTTCCAGATATGCTTCTTTTTTTTTTTTTCTGTAAAGTGAACAGATTTAATGTAAAAACGTTTAAAAAGCAGAAAAATATACACAATGTTTCAGACATGACAGGTAAAGCTATAAAGATGAATAATATTTAAGGAGGAGTTAGGAAATTTGTAGAACAAATCATTAGCAGTGTTTATTTTACTACCTCTCATCTATTTTAGTCCTTTGCAAGTTTGTTGTTTGACTGATATATGCACTACCTCCCTTCTGGTAGGAAGTTGAGGTTTCCTTTCCTTGCCATCACAAACAGTGGTAATAATTAGCTAAACAAAGATATTTAATAAGGGCTTGATTTTCTTCCACTGGTGATGACTGAAAAATTGTCATTGGGACAGTTTCTTTTTCTTTCTTCCTCTACTATGTGCTGTCATTTACACCTTTATGGAAAGCACCATGAGTGTAATTATTTAGAATGAACATTCACCATGTACTTTGCTCTGTTGTAAATTATTATGTGAAATACACTGAGGGATTCTGTGCCAGCATGGTTTTAAGATTAGCCCTCAGAACACACCAAAATTTGTGTAAAAAGGATCATTTTTATTCAGACATAACTTCTATCCAGCTTTGTATTAAAATTTCAGTGTTAGTTCAAGAAAATTCTATTTCCTGCTATGTGGCTGTGCCAGTAATACTGACACTTGGGACTTTGGATCAGCTTTTACCGTGCCCCACACAACTGCACATTATGTTGTCTGTAGAATCATTTCAGGACTGCCTTTACTCACAGTGGGAGATAAAATTATGTGAAATTCTGATGGACAAATAAAAGTGGGATACAAACTGACAGTTTAGTGAATATTTATTAGGAACATCATCCATGTAGGTTTCCTTCAGTTGGTCCCCTCTGCCCATCTGAAACTTGTTTCCGGCCAGAAATTGAGCTTTGGCTGTTTCTGTGGGGAATGCAGGCTGGATCTAACACCTCTGCTCTGCCTGAGCTCACAGGTGGTCAGTTGCACACACAGGAAATTTCCTGTGCAAATCCAATACTCTATGCAGCATTGAACCACATATTTCTGCGCAAAAAGTCTTGGGCAGAATATTTCCAAGACTTTTTGGCAGAAATAGGACAATACTCCTTTTTACAAGGTGTCACATGGAAAGGATGAAGGGTAATGGGTGCAAATTACTCCCGAGGCAATTCAGAGGAAAATTTTTCACCATGACAACTATCAGCCATTGGAATAATCTCCCCAGGGAGCTGGATTCCCCAACATTGGACACTTCTAAGATGCAGCTGGACAGGGTGCTGGGCCATCTTGTCTAGACTGTGATTTTGTCTAGACAGAGCTTTTGCCAAGAAAAGTTGGACCAGATAATCCTTGAGGTTCCTTACAAATTGGTATGTTATGATTCTGTGAACACTATTTCATCACCCAAATTCAATTATTTGCTGTTTCTGTCCTAGGGGTTCTCTGCTGTGACATTTCCCAGTTGACATTTATTTCAGTTTGGAAAAAGAATTTATTCTCTGAGGCTTGGTCTTCAAAGCCCTTGTAGTCTTGCAGAGAAGACACCTAAGGAAGAAGATCAGTTTGAGCAAAAGTCTGGTGTATGGTAGTTTACTAACTTTATTTTGGTTGAAAACATGATGCTAGCATTGGAATTTAAATCCTATTCATATATAGGGTTCCAGTAAGTTTTGCATCTTACTGAGGTTTGTTAACATCATACTAGTTAAGTACAACAATGAGGCATAGATCTACACAAATATATGAATTTTCTAAGGTCACAGGGAAAATTCTATGAATCCCAGGTCTCATTGTGGAGCAATTAAACATAAGATGCTGAATTTTTTTTTCATCTTTCACCAAACTGTACAGTTGGTAGAAGACAGGGGCAGTTCTACGCCTCTGAGGTTTCAGCTAGAGACATTTCCATACCCTTAGAGGGACCACATTTGGCCCAATATGAGAGTTTGTAATACTGTTCTAACATATCATGTGAAGAAATCTTTGCAGGCAGGTGAAAGCTACTAATGCAATAACTCATTTCTAGCGTTTAATTTTTACCTCACACCATAGAATCCAGAAGACTTGGTAAGACCTCAATAGTTTTAAAGAGGGATGCAGAATGATAGTAGTAAAGTTCCTTGTCTATTAAAGACAGAAGTAAAATTGATCTAGGAAGAGTGATGGGTGCTCCTTCTCTTCAGTAAGTATGGCTGAATTGTAAGCAGTTCTCACTAGTGTGAACACTGCCAGTAACTTCAGTAAGAGGGAGTATGGAGGAAGTCTAGTGTCTAGCTTTGTAAAGCGGGATTAAAAAGGCAATGCTTGCATTGAATAAAAGTAGTTAAACCAGTTGTAACAATTTACTTAAGTAACTGATTTTAAGCACTTAATTGCAGTGGTGAACAAAAAACCCTGAGACACTTGTAGGCAAGATGAAAAATTGCCCTTCTCCTGCCTATCCTAATGCGTTCATCATAATAGCAACTCTGACGAGCTCTCTTCTATAACTTTTGTACCCTGGGGAGTTAGCCAAAGTATTAATAATGTGGATATCAAAAGACTCATCCTAGCACCTCCGGTCCTGGTGGCTGTTCCTTTCAGGAGTATTAGTGACGGCACCACTTAAAAGCACAGAGCCTCAGTGATAAAGCTCCTGTTCAACTTGATGCATGAGAATTGTACTTTCTGCATTACTGCAGACAATGGAACCATTAACTCACTATCAATCACCCCGCTCTCAGCACAGCCCACTCTCTAACAAGAAGCCATGGGGCATAAGGTATAAATAGCAGACATAAGTCAACTTCCTTGACCAGTTGTAATTGTGAAAGAAGGATTGTAAACTGTGTTTTGTCCTCTGTCCAGGCTTTCTGAAACACACCAAACTCATCAAGGGATGCTCTGTTTTATTAGAAGGCTCTGAGGGATGGTTCTAGAGATGGGTCTCTTCTTTCCCTAAAATGGGAAGTAATTTTAGGTATCTTGAATACCTTGGGGCATTTTGAGGAAGCTCTTTCTGTTGTAACAAGATAGGTTAAATTTAAGCAATTCTGACTTTTTGATGCATGGGGAAGCTCGATTCCCTCTTTTGTTTCTTTGGCTCACTTTCCAGAGAGTGTGTGGGGTTCAAGAATAGTATGTCAATTAAGGTGGTAGGGAAGAGAATAGATTTACATCACTGTGGATGTCAGGAGAATTAAACCTAGATAGGCTTTCAGATATATATTTTATATATTTTTTCAGATATTTATTTTATTATTAATTAGAGATACATATATTCATTAGTTATTGTTGGTGGTGATTTTGTTATTGTTATTATTACTATTTCTATATTTGTAAGCTGGTTGGTTTTGTTCCATGAAAGCATTTAAATAGCTAGGTTCATACAGCACTTTTCTCCCTTTACTGGTTCTCTTCCATGTGAAGTGAATGGAAGCTATTTTAATTGCCTTTCTTAGAAGGAATGAGATCACAAGCTAGCTGCAATCTCCTTTTATAGTTCTCTTTGTTACCTGGCATGAAGGGCTAGTACAGGCTTTTAAAAGTAGGTGATTCTGGCATAAAAGTGGGGTGGTCAAGGTCTGTGATTCTTCAATGACTTCCACTGACAGCTTTATCAAAATTAAATTGCTCACTCTTCTGTAGTGGAAATCCTGAGAGAAGGTAGCAGTGAAATAGCTCACTGTTTTCAGCTGAAACATACTCCATTCCTTATGCAAAAGGATTTGCTGATGCAAAGAACTGTAATTTACACCTTCCTATGACAGCCTTTGTGACTTTGATCTGGTAGGTAGAAAAGAACCCAGGCATACTTACCAAAGGTGGCTATAAATAGATTTAAATGCAGTGACTTATCTTAAGGTTAACAATAAGTTGTCTTTACAGCGCTAACAAACTAGACCACACAGCTTTGTTTTGATTTTTACCTGAAGTATAGACCCGTATAGACCTGTGTGGTCTAGATGGATGATATCAATTACATTTGAAAGCCTGATAAAATGGAATGTAGATGATTTGTTTAGCTGATAGCAACCTCTCGATAAAAGCCACAGTCATTAGTAAACCTTGGCATGTATATATCATTCTTATTATGGTCAACGCATAGTCAATGCCTTTTTTTAATGTGTGCACCTTCCTTATTTTCAAGAGCTTTTCCAAGTGGTTGAGGGCTGTGGATTATGGTGATTTTGCTGTTATTTATGGTGAGATAGAACCAAAGCATGCTCTGCAGGGAGCCAACGTATTAATCAGTGCAGTATAGTGTTACATACACACAATCACACGCACACTTCCACATGTTTTTCTGTCAAACTGCTAAAAAAACTATTGACTGAGAAATTATTTTTATTAAAAGAAATTTAAACTATTGATTAATTGCTGGTTTTAAAAACAGTGCCTTCAAAGGTCTAAAAAACCCCACAATTTCAGGTAACCATGTATTGCCCTGTGTGTATACTGTTGTAATACCATGCTACTGTAAGTAAATAGTTTAGCACTTAAGATAAAGTGTAGGACTCCTGTAAAATTGCTATTCCCTAGTTACCATTTTTTTACAAATTTTGTGAAGAATGGTCAATACATGAAGACTCTTATAATAGAGTATGGCTTCCACATTCTCCAAAAACTTATTTTAAACTGGTTGGAAAGGAATATTGAAGTGTGACTATAATGAAAGGAGTCATAGGTACATTCATATGCCCATCTCAAGTTAAGTGAGAAACGTTATCTGAAAGTCCTCCAGTTATCAACACACACAGACGTATACATAGGTATTTCTGAATATTAGACACAATGATAACTTTTCCAGCATTTTTTCAATGAAATATAAAATTTTTATGAAATAAAAAGATGTAGGGAAAAACAGTTGATTTTTGTATTTTAATAGATTGTTTTCCTAAATGCCAGCTTGTGAGAAATTATGACTTCTAAATGTGTAATTTTGATGTTAAAAAAGGTCTAAATACACATTCTGACACTTTTGAACTTTCATTCCACACCTGAGATTGATTTATTTTGGCCTTTTTAGGGAAAGAATTTATTGCAATTCTGTAAGATTTCGAAATTTCTTTTTCTAGGGCGCTATTTGAGCAATTATTTTGGGAGGCAAGAAACATGAATTTCAGGAACCGAACTCAGAAAAGGCTTGTTTCATTTACTGAGATGGGAATTTATTGTGTATGGGGAGTTTTATTTGCAGCTGACAGTGCTTAACACTTCTGGTGAATCAGGCTGAAATTCCAGGTGTGTGAAGAACAATAATGTAATTATTTCAGAAAATTAAAGTTGTTAGAATTCTTCCTTTTGTTTAATCTAAGGAATGTGAGCCTTATGATAGGTCAGAAGTCCAGGGTTTAAAGATACTATGAAACCGAAAAAAAACACCACTGCTATATATAAACATTTTAGTACATGAATTACTTGAGTTTGTGAGGGCCTCTGTTAAAACATCCAAGTGATTTTTCACAATTGATTCTCTCACAACAAACTGAGAATTACTGGGGACCCAGAATTCAAGCTTTGACTGCTAAGAGTATGTGATTCAAGGCATTGGCAGGACTGCAAGTAGTCCTCACTCCTCAAATGCACACGTTTCACAAGGCTTGCAGAGCACAGCCACATCTTGCTATTTTAGAAAGCAAGCGGGCATTATTTTGCTTATATTGCAACTAGATTGTTGATGTTTCCAGCAGAGCAAGGGTCAGATTTTGTGTAATGTTTCATGTGGTCAGAATGGGAAGATGACTAAATGCTTTTATACTTTACAGTTTCTGGACTGCTCCCGAGGTCACTGTGGCTTTTCTAACCAATGACATCTTCTGCTCTTGCCTACAGTAGTTTCCTCTATCCCCTGGTATTGTCTCCTGCTCTGTGTCCCTCTTCTGAAATCAAACTGCTTCTTTTAGGGTCTCTCCAGTGCCAAAGGTGTACCAAGGGGCTATTGGAAGTGGAACAACTGTAGTTCTTGTCTCTACATACCAGAGTTTCTCTAGCTAAGTGTACTTTTCATCTTGAGATTTATACACAGGCTGAGCTCAAGACCAGACAAGTTTTGTGCTTGTGGTTTGTTTAATCACAAGCAGTCATAGAAGACCTGTTAGAAAACATAAGACTCCTTGTAGCTTGGTGTGTCTAGTATCTGCATAGACAATCACAACAGCTTGCATAAACTTTACACATGCAAACTATAGGGAGTCTGAGACAAAACTAGATGAGGTGCAGACATGCTGTATATGTTGTGCCCACTACTGCTTTCTAAAAGGGGTGCAGACAGCTTTCTTCTGCTTGTGGATGCATTACAGCAATGCTTAAATTCATGACCACAAACAGTTTTGCAAGGACACTGGTGGTTCTACAAGTAGCAAATTGTATGAGAGAGGATGAAATAAAAGTACTCTTCTATGTAAGATACTTGCCTAGGCCTCAGGAGAGCTTTTCTCCCTGTTGAATTCCCACAAGATTCCAGTGTTGTGAGCAAGAGGGAGCAGATACACTTATTTCTAGTATTTCACATCACATTGTTTGACTTTGGAGAGGTAGTGTTCTTTTATTATGTAGTTCTTGCAGCTCTTACACATAATTGTCTTGCTGGTATCACTTGTATTAGCTCTGCAAAACCAAACGGAGATATATAGCCTTTGTTTTCAAATGATATTACATATTATAATCCCCCCTTCATCTTCCTCATCAAAGATTTCAACACACTGTTCAAAGAAAGAGTAATATCAAAGGTTATGTAAAAAAACCCAAGCAACTTTAAAATGTCAGCCAACAGATAGTTTTCTTCTAAGTATTGTTCTTGTGTAACTAGTATATGAATGATCCTCAAGTACCCAAACTTCCTAGATACTGCAGACTCTACCTCTTATATGAACACGGTTTATTCCTTTAGCTTCTGCTGTGGGGTTTACTAGATTGGCAATAATGATCAATGCAGTGATCAAAAAGACTCTTAGTCAGCAGAGATGCTGCAGTAGCATTTTTTCCTTCCAAGTAGTAGAAGGAAGTAAACATCTTAAACTCTTTTTCTATACTGTTTTAATAAGGGAATAGTAATGGATATCCCCCACTGCTATTAGCTGAGGTGGGAAATACAAAGAGAGACAACAGCAGTTTTAAGACAAAAATGTTTGTGTGTATTGATTAGGTCAAGACCTGTTTTTATAAGAGGGAAAGCTGAAAGTAAATCTGCTTTCTGAATCAGCATTTCCTGGTCTCTGCTGCCTGAGAAGCTACACTGAAGTGGCTTTGACACAACATAAGCTTGTTCTGTCAAGAACGTCTCATTATGCAGGCCTTGCTGATTTTTAAAATCTGGACTTTTTATACTCTTAGTACAGTGGAGAACAAAAGAAGCACAGTGATTGATTTTACTCAGTCATCAGGGAATTTCTGAGATAGCTCATTAACGCAAGGTGGACGCACTAAAGATTGCTTTTTAAGGAAGACTTAAACTGATAATCAAATTTTATTAGTATGCCTGAAGTCTTTCTTTAAGCCATCATGAATCATCTGTACAATGCAGCCTTTAGGTTTTAAAACTGGGAAATAAAGTAAAAATTGCATTTTCCAGATATTAACTTAAGAGATACTATTTTTGAAGGGAGTATTTTATACTTAAACTACTAAAGAAAAAACTAAAAAACTAATGATTTAGTTGAGTTTAAAGGATGTGTATATGACTGAGCTGTGACTATATAACACCATAAAATAATAATATAATGTAACTATATATAGTAACATAAAATATATATTTATACAGTAAACCAAAATTATTCTTGTATCTACCATAAGTGAAAAAAAAAAACCCGACATTTGAAACTGCTCAAATTTTCCATAAAGCAATGAAGTACATTGAGTAAAATTGTTCTGTGATTTGAGTTCAAATACTGAAAAAAATAATCTCTTCTTAACATAGGGAAAATTGCATATAGTACAATAGATATATTATGTGTGTACATTTGAAATATGTACATTGCACACTGCACGCAAATATATCATATATATGCAAATATATATATATATGAAATAACTTCTGAAAAGTAGTAACATACCACTTCTGGCATTATTAAAATGAAAAATCTATTCATTAGGAAGAAAACATTAATTAACAGAAAGCACAAGATTCAAAACACTTATGTCACCAATGCTGTTGAGACTGTAATCTTGTCCTTGATCCCTGGACTCCCAAATAAAGACCTCATAAAACCCAAAGCTGAACTAGAAATACAATATAGAGTAGTAAATTGCAAATTCAAATAAATAACAAAAGAAAGTACTCATCTAAAGCCTACGGAAGTCCAAGACAGTTAATTGTCCTTTAATTAACTTTGATGAGTTGTTCATCAACCCCCTAATTTACAATACATCTGTGGACTCCTTTGTTTTTCAACTTAGAGTCATATATATTAACATCTCCTGAGTCCTCCTGTAAATCTTCTCTTCTGCTGAAAAAGAAGATATTATTTGATCTAGATTCCAAGGAAGCCATGGAAAAGTAAAATTAGGGTTTAAATTTTGATTGGGAATTCTATGCGCATATTTGTGAGACCAAGAATGTAGCACTATGTAAATAAACAGATCAAATAAATCAACACATTATTAAGTTTTATAGAAATAAATAGGCTGCTGAGTGGTAATAAATCAAAAGTTTATAAAAAGCAGGACAGAGTAAGATCAGTCTAATTAAGCTAATATTCTTTCAAAGCCAGTTTATTATTTTCAGATCTGGGTAGAAATGTTTTTCTGACGAAATGGAAATATAAAACTTTCTGTGAACATATATACATTGCAGTTAAATTATCTTGGGGGAGGGAAGAATATATATACAAATGGAATACTATGAAAATGTTAAATTCTTTTTTAAAAAAAAAAATCAAAGTGTATTAAAATTAATTTGGGGATCTGTCTTCTTTTTAGAAAACTATACTTGTGATTCATTTTGGATCAGAGTGAAAGCAAAGTTTGAAATAAATGAATGTCCCATGAAATGGAATTCTACTTGTAGACAAAATCTATCATTTTTCATGTAAGCCAGAACTTCATCTTCAGGCAAGGTCTAATATAGGAAGCATTCTCTGACACAGTAACTTATCTCTGGATATTTTAATTTGTTTGTTTGTTTGTTTGTTTTATAATATATTGTTTCTTAGATGTAAAATGGGAAAACATTTATATGGTGACATATCTGAATGACTTTACTGGCTGTGTCTATTTCAGACCATGTGAGTCTTGGTAACGCTGCCTTATGCACTGGAAAGCCATGCTACCCTTTTCCTGTGGCAGAATAACATTTTATATAAGTAGAACTGGATATTATTGAAACCATGGAGGTTACTGCTTGAACTATAATTACTTTCTGGTCTTTTGTAATTATTCCACAGGTATTGCAGACCAAGTTCTCTGAGAAAATAATAGTAATAAAAAAGAAACAACACAACCCAGCAGCTGCAATAGACCGTCTTTAATTTTGGGATATATGATTGTCACCATATTGACCCCAAAGGCCTGAATCATAAAGCTCACTTTCCATCCAATTAATATAGCAACATGTATGATATGACTAGCAATTTTTCCAGGGTTCAGATTTCTTCACTTTTTTCACTTTGCTTGCTCAGATTTGTTATCAAAATGTTCTGTTAATGAAGGCTCACTAAAAAATATTTCTACATGAAATATTATAACACATGTATATATATGCATTAATTACTTTTTTCTTCACTGGTTTCAGTGCATATTATCTCTGAAGCAACTGTTATTGAACTAATTACTGAACATCAAAATGCATTACATTAAGTTAGTTTTTAATTGGTATTACTAATAGAGGAGTGAGATGGCAAAAAACAGAGGAAATTTTAACTTCTGTGATTTTGGGGCTTTTTCAGTCTAATCTATTGGTAGAGTTATAACTGGTGTGAGTTCACTCAATTTCTTGTGCAATCAGTGACTACCTTTCTATTGCACTTTGATTCAGTGCAATTCTGTACCCCTGCAATGCAGCAAAATAATTTATATGAAAGACAAATGAAGCCATGAGATATAAAGGGTTCTTCATGTGTGTGGTACTGTAATATGGAATAATTGAGTTGATTTGCAAATGCTATTCTTCAAAAAATCTTGACAATTATTATAGATCAAAAAAGGCAGGTGTGTCTGATAATTTATCTTTTGTCAGGTTTTTTGGCAAATCACTGTTATTTCAGTGTAGGTTTTGAAATCTTGTACTAATGAAGTCTATTACATCAGCAATACAATACATTGACTGTATAGTTGATATTTTCATTTGTATTGGCTTCACGTGATGAGGTTTGGGGGAGAGGGAGGACAGTGCAGGGGTAGCTTCTGTAAGAAAGCACCAGAAGCTTCTCACAGGTGGGACAGAGTCAGTGCCAGCCAGCTCCAAGATGGACCCATTACTGGATGTGTCCGACCACAGCTGCACCAGTCAGTAGCCATGGCAGCCACCTCTGTGAAGGGGAAACATTTTCAGCAGCAGCTGGGAGAGAGTGTTGGTGGTATTTTGCTGTTGTATTATCATGATGGAAACATTCTTAGCCTTGAATGACTGTGTGTTTGGTTTGCATGACAAGGTTTTGGTAGAGGGGCTGCCATAGGGGTGGATTCTGTAAGAAGATACCAGAAGCTTCTCCCATGTTGGATAGAGCCAATACCAGCCAGCTCCAAGATGGACCTATTGATAGCCAGTGCTGATCCAATCAGTGATGGTGGTAGTGCTCTGGAAATCTTCCCCCTGAGGAAGGATGAGCAGCAGAGATGATGTGGGAGGAACTGACCCCCATTCACCATACCCCTGTGCTGCTAGAGATGGGGAACGCTGAAGAGTTGTCAGTGAATTTGAGCCCAGGAAGAAGGAAGGGGTGGGGACAAGATGGTTTTTGATTGGTTCTTATTTCTTACTATACAACTCTGTTATTAATTAGCTAGAAATTAAATTAATTTCCCCGAGTGGAGTCTGTTTTTCCCATGTGTAAGGATCATCTGGCTCAGAGCTCCACAAACAGGTTTCGACAATGTCTAGCCCATCAGGTGACTCATGAGGGGTTGTAAAGCAGCTCAGCCTTGGATTGCCTTGAGGCCCCATCTCAGCAGAGGCAGCCCATGGGGACCTGTGTAGATAGCTCAGTCTTGAGTTGTCCTGCAAAATGAGACTAAATGGGCAGTGCTGCATAATTCAACAAACCAAAATCTGTGATGAGCGTTGAATTCCTTCAATAAAAAATATGCCCTGAGTCCCAATCAAGCCACTATTCAACTGCCTGGCAGTAAGATAAAGGACGTCCAGAGAGTCCCCATTTGGCCTTAATGGGTCCAGACAATACAAAGAGATGCAACAGATAGGGCATAAGACAAAGGGGATCGCTGCTAATGCCAAACATTGTCCACTAGGACAGAGTCCTGCCCACTGTTACTGACATCAGACAAAAAAAAATCAAATAAAAGCCCCTTGGATTTAGTCTGAGATGGGGGAGTCGCTTCTCCAAGTCTGTGAGTAGATTCTTCCCTCTTGGCCAGGATGCTGGCTGAGGTAACGTACTGAGAACCCTTACCGGAGAGATGGGTAAGTGAGTATTTGTTTTGCTTTAAGTTTGTGGTCTCAGGTGACTGACTAACACACGTGTATAGTATTTAGTGTGCTTGTGATAGTGTGTTCTGGGAATCTGCGGTGGTTGTAACATCGAACATTGCCTGCGGGCGGTAACAGTGAGTGACGTGACTCTGCTGCAGGAAGTAATACTGCATTCCGTGACTGCTGTGTTGGCAGTCGTGTATTTTGTGACTCTCTTGTGGTTGTGATAAGTGTAGTCGTACTTCTAAACAGCAATAGTGCATTTCTCCATTGTATCCATGAAACCTGCAGTAGTGACCTGCACGTGGTTCAAAAACGAATTATTCTTATTTTCTATTTTTAAAACCCTCCACTCAGGTGTCTTTCCATCACACCATGATGGTAAATGCTAAGTAATCCCCCTGTCCATATCTCAGCTCATCATCATATTTTGTACCCCTGTCTTGTTTATGAAGGGGAGTGTAGAGATGCTTGGTGGGCACCTGACAGCCAGCCAAGGTCAACTCACCACTGTATTATAACAATATTATACTATTTTAATGTTGGTAGAATGTTCAATGACTTGGTTGTTCATCCCTGTGTAAAAAGCTGTAAACTCATTTATGTACAATATGTACTGTTATGTACTGTTTGTTGTTTTGTTGTATGTTTTTTTAATAATGGGTTCATCTGACTAATGTGAGGTTTCAGTCTGCATTTGTGAAAATACTCACTTAAGTTCAAACTCCATACTAAAAACCACCACATCCATGTGAATTGATTGGCATTGTAATTATGTGATTCTTCTTCTGAGGGGGTATGGAGAACCAGGGTCTAGGTGGGCCTAATAGAAGAGGAAATTCAGAAATAATTAGCAGCTGAGTAACCTTGTACTTTGAGTAGAAGAGGGAACAAGAAAACTTTGTTGGAGAAAACTGAGCCAGAGTGCACATGTGATCAAAAGTCAGTCTGATTATGGTTATGGCTGGAATGACTGAGGGCAGTAAAGTAGGAGAAATAGTGAAGTAGGAGAAATAGTAAAGTAGGAGAAATAGGATTTTTTTTGGTTGGTTGGTTTGGTTGAGGTGGGTTTCTTGATTTTTTTATTTGTTTGTTTGTTTTAATAAGATTTTTTCATCCTTTTTGCACTTTTTCATTATCCCAACCTTGACCTACTAAAGTGGTCGTGAAGGAATACTTTTGAAAAGTGAGATTTGCTCCATTAAATAAATAAACAAATAACAGATTTTTTGAATTCCATATTAGATTATGTTTTGTCTACATAGTCTTTTAAAACTACTTGGAAATTTCACTTTTTGCATGCCATCTGTTTAAGTGTTGCATCTTGTGGGAAGCTGTCCATGTTGCCTGTCATTTCATGTCTAGTCACAGTTACAAGGGCTAGGTTTTACTCTGCTAATCATTCAATTAAAAACTGCCCTGTTGGAATGTGTCTTCCTCTGCCAGTGAAACAGAGATATAATTTCAGTTCATACAGCCGATCTCCATCTTTTCTCCCTCAAAGTACTCTTTATTCAGGGTAACTGCTCACATAGCATTGTGGAAGAATTTAATTATGGGAAAGTCTATGGTAGTTTTCTGGTTTAGGGTTAGATTCCCTCCTGGTGTAAGTGCAGACAATATTATTTAAGTTTCAAACCACCTAATAATAATAGACAGTTCTTAAATTACTGGTGTGGTTTTCCCTTCTGTCTTTCTAGTTAAAAAGCATTTATGTGGTCGAACCAGGGACACATACATAAATGGTATAAATGTCAATAAAAGACTGTCACCAGCCCTAAAAAAAAGCAATAGAATATCGCTTTTTTGAAATGAAGAAAGAGTGCATAATTTTTGATATTATAGCAGCCATTTCACATTTCAGTGGTTTTAATCTTAACTTGAGAAGAGTTTAAATTGTTATTCTTCCAAGAAAGACAATTTTAGAATACCATATATTTATGCAATGAATCTTCTGTATTGTTTGTCTGTCAGTTGTACTACTGTTGCCTGTACATCTGAGTTATAAAACCTATTATGCCAAATAATACTCATTGCATTGCTATACAAGAAGTCTACTGTACCATGCTACCTTTTCTTGGAGTCTGCAGAACAGTTACTGGCTCAGGTTATTTAGTACTGCCATTAGGCATCCTTTCTTTGGCTTAATGGATTTGCTGCTTTCAAGTTTGAGGGGTTTTAGTGTCTTATGTAATGTGTTCAACTTTAACAAATGGAAAAGTCATAATGCACTGAGATTTATAAAGTTATGCAGTAAGTATTTACAAATGTTCTTAAATGTGAACTGAAGAAGCTTAAGCTTGAGTTCCTACAAAGTGAAGGGCAGCTTCTGTAACCATTGCTCCTCATGGAGTGGCTTCTACTGATGCAAGGCAGCATTCTTACATTGTGAGTTGTCACACTCAAGGGTCAAAAAAAGGCTCAAAAAGAGATTGGAAGGGTGAAAGGAAGAAAGCGAAGTCTTTATATTTAAAATGCCTGGTTATAAAATTGACTTGGAAATGCAGTTAAAATTTTAAAAAAATAGCAAATTAATTATGATTATTTACAACTGTAACTGGGTTCCACACAAAAGGGTAATGAGAAGTGACTGCAGACATTTAGTTAGCAGAACTATCTGCTTTTGAATGTCAACACGACTTAGGTCCTTGAGGAGGGTGAGTGACTTTTTCAATATGCTATTAAAAGTTACAGCCAGGTTTGTTTTTTTTTAAAATTCTGTCTTTCTGAAAGGACTGAGTGTTGGATGTTCCTGTTCATTGACTAGTGGTTGCAAGGAAGGAGGGAAAGTTTATAAGAAGTTCAAAAGCAGACAGTACATCCATTATTTGAAAAGTATTGATGCAAAATAAACTTACGTCTTCAAGTAAAATGAATAGATACTTCTTTGCAGGAGAAAAGTGGAAGTTTTGGGAAGTACTTATACTGTTAGTCTTTGATAATGATTCTGTTGTGGTTAGCATTGTCCACTCACATGAATAATTGTTTTGGCTGTGACAGCGTCCATGTTCTGTCTCCAACAATGACTATGAACAGAAGAGATACTGTACACATTTCTCACCCCATGGTATACTTTGTATGGTTGTCCAGATCTATTGCCAGTTGTAGAAAGGACTGCTGCCATTTCCTCAGCCTTGCTCCTAGAAGGTCCTAGAGTTGTGCTTGCAACTTCTTTTGGAATAGTCTGTGACTAGCCAACTGTTACTCACCCACATCAGACACAGATTTTAAACCCTCTTTTATAACCGACTTAAAACTTGTCTGTTATCCAGATTGAAGAGCCCTAACTTGCCCAACAGTTCTTTGTAGAGAAGCCATTCCCTGTGTTGGATCATCAAACTCAGCTGGTGTTGTGGTTTGATCCTGGCTGGAGGCCAGATGCCCACCAAAGTTGCCCTATCACTCCCCTTTTCAGCTGGACAGGGCACAGAATATATATTGAGTGGTTTAGGAGTCAAGATAAGGACAGGGAGAGATCATTCCACAATCAGTGTCACGGGCAAAACAGACTCAACACAGTGTAAAGGAAATAAACTCTCTAATTTATTACCCTGCACTGCACACCCAGTGACACCAGAGATGGATAATGAGGAGTGTGACCAGATCTTAAACCATCTCCCCCCACCCCTCCCTCCTTAGCAGACGTCACTCCCTTCTTCCCCCCCACTGTGGCACAGGGAGTGGCAGGGAATGGAGGAATGGGGATTTCAGTCAGTTCCTCTCCAGTTGTTTTCCTTCTTAGCCAGGAGGGAGCATTCCTCACATCTTTCCCCTGCTCCAGCATGGAGTTCCACCCATGGGAGAGAGTCCTCCATGACCTTCTCCACCGTGAGTCCTTTCCCACCAAGCTTCAGCTCTTCCCCAGCTGCCCCAGTGTGGGTCACTGCTATGGGGTAGTCATAAATAATAGAATGTTTCTCAGTCTCTCAAGCCCAGACTACTCCAGCCTGGTCCTCCATGAGGTCATAAGCCTCCTCCCCCAGCAAACCTCCTCCGGTGTGGATCTCTCTCTCTCTCTCTCTGTGTCTCTGTCTCTCTGTATGGGCTGCAAGTGCTGGCAGAGGCTTGCTCCAGCGCGGGTCAAGGCATCTTCTGTATGTCTCCACCTGCTCCAGCGTGGGGCCTCTCCACAGGCTATAGGTGGGGTCTCGGCCTTTTCCATGGGCTGCAGGGGCATCTTCCTCTCCAGCACCTGGGACGCCTCCTCCCTCCACTTCCCTGGCCGTGGTGCTTGCACAGTTTCTTTTATCTTCTCACTCCTTTCTCTGGTGGAAAAAAGCATCTGCTTGCATGTTTTTACTTCTTTAATGGGATTCCCAGAGACACTGTGACCATCGCTGATGGGCTCGGCCTTGGTCAACAACGACTGTGGCCTTGAGCTGGCTGGTGTTTACTCTGTGAGGCCTACAGAGAGCTTCTAGCTCTCCAGCTCCCCTCCTCCACCAGAACCCAGCCAGGCAGAACTACAACAGCTGGTCACATGGAAGGACAGCATAGATGGTAAAGATCCATAGAAACAAAGATGATAGATGGAGGGTGAAAAAAAGCTTCAAGATAAAAAGGTGAAGAGAAAATGCCAAGAAAACCACATTAAATACAGTTATTTGGAAACAGGAAATTAAGAAGACATAAACAATGAAAATGGAACAGAAAAGTTGTGAGAGAGGGCAGATGACCAGAAGGTCACAAGGCTAATTACAGAGTGAAACTGAGGTAGAAAGAGCTGGAGAGAACAGACCATCAGAAGAGAAGTCTTCCATGACAACGTCTTGCATGTCCAAATGCTCCTGATTTGCCCAATCCTGTGGTTGTTCCTGAAGCTATGTTAAGATTACTATGCTCTTAAGACAACAGTGATGCACACTATATTATATTATGGAGGAAAGGACAATGTGCCCTCTAAATTGAATGAGATTTTAAAATAAATAAAACCCTAAAATCCTGTGTTTAGTGTTAACACCCCTCACTACATGAATCCAGTCAGACTCTGGAATCCTCTGCTTTTCTTCCTGCTGCGGATATTAAGCATGTG
This sequence comes from Gallinula chloropus, assembly GCF_964237585.1. Classification (NCBI taxonomy): domain Eukaryota; kingdom Metazoa; phylum Chordata; class Aves; order Gruiformes; family Rallidae; genus Gallinula; species Gallinula chloropus. The sequence continues at coordinate 104,372,069 of NC_140087.1, forward strand.
CCTGGTGTTATTTTTCATCCTGAGGAAGCTGGATAGTTCAAATAATTTTGGTGAAGATGTAAAGACTTTTTTTTTCCAAGAAGTTTTGCAGCTTTTCTTCAAGACATGCATATTTTAAACTAGTCTGATCCTTAAAATCTCATTGCATTGCCCCTGAGGCCAGCTTACTACATTTATGTCACAGTAGAAGAGAGCTGGTATTGTAGGTGTTGCCCATATTTCTAGTTAGTGGAAATGTTTTTTGAAATGAGATAATCAGGGTAAAACAAGAAGACTGTGTTAAGTATTAAAGAAGTCACGCTTTGGACCTGACAGCTTCAAAAGTCAGTAGAGCACAACAAATGTTGCCACAATCTTAAAGCTCTTGAGCGTCTAGAAATTTGGTATTATGCAGACTATGAAAATTTTTGTTTCAATATCCCAGAAAGAGACAACATACAGATTGTTCAATACTGAACTGTCACATAGTAAAGAAGTGAGAAAAAAAGTTAATTCATTTGTAGAAGATTTATTTGGTTTGTGTAATAGAGAGTGTAAAACAGTAAGAACTAAGTTGCCTAGCTGTCACCTGCCTCCAGGGTACAATCAAACACTGCCAGCAAATCAATAGCCTGGGAAGATATTTTTTTTTATATAGCTGGAGTTTAACATGAGGCTGTAAGTGCTCCAGGTGGCAGGGTCATTTGTTCATTAGTGACTTTTCACAATAAACAATTGTGGTCCCATGACATGACAACAGTAATTTACAAGGGAGGTGGAAAGCAAGCAAAAAAACCACCCCTCAAATCCAAAACTGAAGAAAAAGATCTCTTTGGAAGTCCAATAAATCCTAAAGAACACTAGTCGATTATGCAACAGGACCAAATAGTGCAGCAAAAGTCCATTACGTTATTCAGAGCCAGCCTAGCTGATCCATTTATAAAGAACTTCCTTAAATTGTTTTTCATTAAAATCACAGTCTGATATCAATACACACATCACCCTGTGTGCTTCAGGCAGAGATTTAACTTTTACATTGTTGCTTTATACTCCTTTTTTCCCCTCTTCTTAATGTAAAGCCTATAGATGATCTGAAGGATGGATTCCAATGGGTACTGTGTCGCTAATTTATGAAATCTGTGCCTTTTAGAGATTATTTTGTTGAAATTAGTGTAAGCGCTGGTGATGCAAGATAAGAAGAAAGAGCATTACACTGCTTATGCATTTCTTCTGAAGTTTGAAAATCCTATTTAGAGACCAACTTTAACACGATTTAAGACTTCCAGCAGTGTTCCTGGAAGCGTAATAAGTAAAGCTTGAAGTTGTAAAAGTGGATGTATCTCAGAGTCAAATTTCTTTTTGGGTGTGTGGAATTTAAAAGTGGAGCTCAGATTTGACTGAATTTAAAGCTCTGGTGCTTGGCATTTGCTGCCTGTGTGCCAACAGCATGACCACACTTTAAAAGGACAGAGGAGTTAAAAAAAAAAAAAGAGAAGAATCTTTGAAAATGTGTTGTTGTGGGGTTGAGTTTGCCTCTTTAATAAACATTAAATAATCAAAAGATAATCCTGGCTTTTCCTGTTGAAACAAATGCTTCTCTTATTTATGTTACTTTTTCAGAAAAACAAGCAAGCTCTAGCTAAGTATTTTCTAAATCCTTTTGTGTTCATCTACTGCCAGTTATGCATTCTGAAGAGCTAGTTCTGCCTGCAATTGAGCTCCCAGCCCCTGAGTAACTGAACAGAAAATCATGGACCAGTTACGTTATAAAAGTGAGAAGCAAATAGTAATGAGCACTAAAAAGTTGAATATTGGTGTCATTTGTTACTATTAAATACTGCAGTAAAAGAGGCTAGACCTCCTCTTCTTCAACAATTTTGTTACTTGGGAAGGGTGGGAAGGAAAGCTGCTTTACCTTCCTATCCCTCAGGTACCTTTATAAAAAGCCCTTTTTGGAATGTGGAAAACCAGACTGTTTAACAACTTTCCCTCCCTCTTTTCCTTCCTTCCTTCCTTCCTTCCTTCCTTCCTTCCTTCCTTCCTTCCTTCCTTCCTTCCTTCCTTCCTTCCTTCCTTCCTTCCTTCCTTCCTTCCTTCCTTCCTTCCTTCCTTCCTTCCTTCCTTCCTTCCTTCCTTCCTTCCTTCCTTCCTTCCTTCCTTCCTTCCTTCCTTCCTTCCTTCCTTCCTTCCTTCCTTCCTTCCTTCCTTCCTTCCTTCCTTCCTTCCTTCCTTCCTTCCTTCCTTCCTTCCTTCCTTCCTCCCTTCCTTCCTCCCTGCCTTCCTGCCTGCCTGCCTTCCTGCCTTCCTTCCTGCCTGCCTTCCTTCCTTCCTGCCTTCCTTCCTTCCTGCCTTCCTGCCTGCCTTCCTGCCTGCCTTTCTGCCTTCCTGCCTGCCTTCCTGCCTGCCTGCCTGCCTTCCTGCCTGCCTTCCTGCCTGCCTTCCTGCCTTCCTGCCTTCCTGCCTGCCTTCCTGCCTGTCTTCCTTCCTTCCTGCCTTCCTGCCTGCCTTCCTGCCTGTCTTCCTTCCTTCCTGCCTTCCTGCCTTCCTGCCTTCCTGCCTGCCTTCCTGCCTTCCTTCCTGCCTTCCTGCCTTCCTGCCTTCCTTCCTGGCTGCCTTCCTGCCTTCCTGCCTTCCTGCTTTCCTTCCTACCTTCATTCTTGCCTTCCCTCCTTCCCTCCCTCCCTCCCTCTCTCTCTCCCTCCCTCCTTCTCTCCCTCCTTCCCTCCTTCAGTTTAATTTCAGTGTTTAGCCTGTGGCACAACGTACATCATCATAGGACAAGCATGTCTTGGGTTCTGTTGTCTTTTTTTTCTATTGTTCATTACAATGGTTTGTCTTACTCAAGGAAGTGGTTGAAGTTTTAGCCACTATTTACATTGGACACACGACAGGAACATTTTAAGCACATGTTTCATTTTAAGAATGTGAATAAAGAAGGCCCAGATGTCATACCCTACCCAAGAGATTTTCATTATCTTCTTTGTTTTTTCCTCTGGGATATTAAATGCTCCTTAAAAATGTCAGTTTTAAGAAGTGTATTGGAATGATGGTGATGTTTCTGACCAGTCTAATCTTTCAGGGCATTTCAGCAAGATTTTACCAAATTGAGTAAGGGTAGAGTTTCTGAAACAGGGGAGACTTTCATTTATCCCTCAAGATAGAACAGGCCTTTGGTTAGTGGATTTATATTGAGGTACTGCTACTTTAATGGACAAAATTCAGTGTTATTAATAAATAACCCTTCCTTTTACAACCATTTGTGTACTTTCAAGAGTCTTCTGTATCATACAGAAGATGCCTTCAATTCCCGAGATTTTAATGGTTTAGCAAGAGAAACTTGTTGAATTGTATTTGTGATATTTAAGATAAAAATAATAAAGCATTGTTTTGTCTTTATAAAATTCTGAATATAAGACTATAAGAAGAGCTATTCTGGTTCAGAGAAGACCATTTAGCCAACGTTCTGCTTTAAAGAGCGTGTATGTTCTTCAAAAAAAAGAGAGGCAGGTATGGGGTGGAGGAGAGTAAGAATGGGGCAAGCATCCATAATTCATCCTTAATGATTCCTCAGCCTCCATGCATTTTCAGCTCAGGAGATTTCCTGAGCTTGGTGTCATTTATCTTTTTAGTAACTTCCATGTATTTTAAGAGAGCTGAAGAATTAACAATTTTACCTCTGTTTTTTGGCTTCTGTGGCAAGGTTTTCATAGCAGATAGCAGAGGGCCTTCACGGGTGGCTTCTGTGAGAAGAGATCAGAAGCTTCATCCATGTTGACAGAGACAGTTCCAGCTCTTGGCAAAACTGACGCAACTGCTGGCAAAAGCAGAGCCTACCAGTGATACATCTGTTATTAATAAATAACATATAGATATCTAATGTTATTACTATATAACATTTCAGCAACAGTAAATACTGCTTTGTAGAAGCTGTGAGGGAGAGGATCATGCTGGTTTTGGCTGGGGTAGAGTTAATTTTCTTCATACTAGCTAGTACATGGCAGTGGTTTGGATTTATGCTGAAAACAGTGTTGGTAACGCAGGGACGTTTCAATAATGCCGAGCAGTGCTCACACAGAGCAGAGGCCTTTTCTGCTTCTCACACCACCCAACCAGCAAGTAGGCTGGGCGTGCACAAGGAGTTGAGAGGGCACACAGCTGAGACAGCTGACCCCAGCTGACCAAAGGGATATTCCATATCAAATGACATCATGGTCACCTTATAAAGCTGGGAGAAGAAGGAAAAGGCATGGATATTTTGAGTGATGACTTTTGCCTTCCCAAGCAACCTGATCTAGTTAAAGGTGTCCCTGCTAACTGCAGGGTAGTTGGATTAGATGACCTTTAAAGCTCCCTTCCAACCAAACACATTCTTTCATACATGTGATGGAGCCCTGTTGTCCTGGAAATGGCTAAACCTCCACTTGCCAATGAAGAAGGCTGCATAGTTGGACTAGATGATCTCCAGAGGTCCCTTTCAACCCCTATCATTCTGTGAGTCTGTGATTTTTAAGGTCCCTGCCAACCCAAACCATTCTATGATTCAATGATTCTAAAACCACCTAGTTCCCCCTGCATACTGTGAAAAAACATGTCAGAACTGATATCTATTCTGCAGCTCATGGAGGACCCCAAGTTGCAGCAGGTGGATATGCTCTGAAGATCTGCAGTCCCTGAAGAGAGTCTACATTGGAGTGACCTGCAGTCTGCTACAGGGACAAAGTGTGAGGAAGGAGTGGCAGAAAAAATATGTTATGAACTGACTGCAACTCCCACTCCTCATTACCTCGGTGCTGCTTGGGGATAGAAGATAGAGAAGAGTGAAAAAGTGAAGCTGGGCTTAGGATGGTGAGGGGTGGGGGGGTCATGGAAGGTATTTTTAATTCTGATTAGTTTCTCACTGTTCTGTTCTACTTTTACTTGGCCATAAATTAATCTTCCACATGTCATGTCAGTTTTATTCATAATAGCAATTTCAAACTGAATTCCCTGTTCTTACCTTGACCAGTGAACATTTTTGCCTTGTTTCCTCTCCTATCCTGCTGAAGAAAGGGGTGTGAGAGAGTGGCTAGGTGGGCAACGGGCACCCAGACAAAGTTAAGCCACCACAAACTTGTCTTTTCTTCCTAGATTTAATAAGTGTACATCCATTACTGTTTTTTTTTCTTTTGGGTTATGTTTTCAACATTTATCTAACTTCTTCCTCTTTCATTATTTGACACTAACTGTTTCACAGGTTTCCTGACGTATCTTAATGTGGCTTTTGACTCCAACTGAGGCCTACCCAGAGCTGATGAACTTCTGAACTTTGTACATTCATATTCTTACTGAGACACCCCAGGATTAGATTTGCTGTGTTCATCACATCCTTGCTTTTTGTTTGTTGCTTGAAGTAATCTGTTATAGATTAACAACAACTGTTCAGGTTCTTTTCTCAACAAATTGATATGTAAGTGCCTAAGCTATTGCTGTTAAAACACGACCTGAACCAAGAGAAATCTACTATAATTCTTGCTGTCTGAACTGTACAAGTGGTCTTGTTTGACTGACCTTTCTGCCTCAGTTCCCCTCCTACATCTCACAATTTAGATTATTAACTTTTCGGATTGGGACTGATTGTGCATATGCAATGTCTAGTACAGGCGTCTGATTTAAGTCAGGTTCATTATTACCAATAAAATAAATCAAGTCATGTTGACTGTTTGTTTAGCACTCAGTCAAAAGCCTGATGTTTCTCCAGTTGATGACTGAGAAGAGTAAGTAAAGACACACACCTGTGAAATACTACTTTTCAACAATGAAAATTGATAGAACTATTTTGCTTTGTATTTAGGATGTGTATCTCTAGAACAATACTAGGGAAAAAAACCCAAAAAACCCCCCCAAATCCCCAAACCATAATATTTTACTTAATGCAGTTTAGCCAGGGATTAAATGAGAGAGAATAGCAGTAACATAAAATGGACAGAATACTTCCCATCTTCAAAACGCTATGCAAGTCATAACTAATTAAACCTCACAGTGGGTAGAACACTGTTTTTTGGAAACAAGCCAAAAGTATTTAGATATGAATTAGATCTGAAGAAAAACAAATCACAGGTCAAATACCTCATTTTTTTCCTCTCAGTTTGGCTGTTTGACAAGAATATTTCTTTTTTAATGGACGAAAAAAAATCATGTCTTCTTTAGGTGTTCTGAATCCAAATTTTTAATTGAAAAGAGTTATTTTTCTTATGGTTTAAACAAACCCTTTAATAAATCTTTTCCATACATTCAGATGTTAAAAATCAGAAAGATAATTACAGCTGTCTTAACAGAGGCCAAAAGATTCATCATACAAAGGGACTGTCTTGGTAGATAAGTCCGTATCACTTTAGCTTGGTCATTACTATTCTGGAAACCAGGTTCAACATTGGCTTCATATGAAATTAACAGCAGCAAACTGAAACATGTACCTTTCTTAAGAGATCAGGTAAAAGTAATTTCAGATTTAGATTTTACAAGAGCAAGAAAAGGACCAGAGGCAATTACACATTCAATAGACAGAATTAGCTCAGGGTTCAACCTTTTGAAGATAATTGAAACTACTCTTTTAATCAATTACCTTGATGGCAGGCATCAACTTGTGCTGGATAGTACCAGGTTTTCAAGTATATTTTCTTTTCTTTTCCTTATATGACTGTTCAAGGAAGTACTGGACCTTGCACAGATTTTGCTAGAGTAACCATTGTGCAGTAGCACTTCATCAAGGCCCAATTAATCAGAAATATTTCAGTCCTCCTGAAAATTTAAGTTCAACTTTAAAAAAAAATATTAAGGTTCCTTCTCTTAAACTTAATTGCTTAATTTCTTTCATAGAAAGATCTTATGCTCTAACCAATGAAATTTCATGTTTGAACAGCTTCCATCAGCCTCACTATTTTTATTCTTTAAGGTATAAAGGCATCATGTGTCACACTACTTAACAAAAGAGGCCAAGATAGAGAAATATGATGGAAGCATGTTTCATAAATGTGAATTCTTGTAGTTATGAATCTTATAAGAATGAAAATAATGTGAATATTCAGATGAATTAGATGACAGAACATGAATTCCTGTATTTTTTTTCTGAAATATTTGAAAATATTGCTGGATTGAAAGCTTTAAATACTGTGTAGACAGTAGCTATAAAATTATAGTCACCATCTTGCTTATTAAAATTCATTTCAGGTAGTCATTTAGCATAAACATTGGCATTTCTGAACTATCCCTTTTATGAGACTACATTTTAAGACAGAAATTTTTATTTGAATTCAGGTGCATCCAGTGTAATTGATCAGCTTGATACGATTTATTCATTGACTGAAGACAGTCCCTCACTTGAGAGATTTAATTTCAACAGAGCTAAGTTAACTTAAACAGGAACATACACTCATACTTACCTTTTATTTCTTGTGTATTCCTGTTATCTTTTATAAATCTTGAGAGTTTTTCTTTGTGAAGATGAATATAACAAACATTGTTTGGCTGTATGAGAAGTTGTATTGTCCCCTAACTGAACATGAATTTACATAAAATGCTGCTTCTTAGTCTTGAGTATACTTCCAGCATCCCGTTGCTTGCTAATAGACTTAAAATGCTAATGATGGCTCTATTAACACTTAGAGATGCTTTTTCTTATTCTAGGAACAAATAAAATACTGTGTTTTAGAAGTAACTATTATTTATTGATAGTTGTAAAGATTTAAAAATAGAAGGAACTCAGTATACATTACACCTCCAGCTCCAAATATATTACGTTTATGCTTTAAAGTATAATCTGGCATACATGTTAATATTTTGTACTTCTAAGTTTCTTTAGAACAGTAGGAGAAATAGTTGTCTACTATTTTCACTCTAGAATCTTGAATCTTTTTTATTCCTAAAAAAAAAGTATATTTTTTTCTTATAAAAAACAGTTAGACAGTTAGAATTTTTCCAGCATTTCAAATGGCAGAGACACAGTAGAAATCCAGAGTAGTAGTTCTCCTATGTGAAATAAAGACAGGGTCCATTTGCAACAAAGAATATATGACTCTTCTAAATACGCAATTAAAAACCCTAAACTTTTAAAAAGATCTTTCTTTAAAAGATCTTGTCCAGAACTGTTTACTGGTGTGTTTTACTTCTGTTGCTTGAATTACAATGAGAATGTCACAGAAATCTATTTAGTACAAATATTAAACTGAAAAGATGACTCATATCCTGAAAGATCTTTATAAGAAATAAAATAACAAATAGCTATGGACAGAAAAGCAAAGATAGATCAATCAGCATAACAGGTTAACAGCTACTTGGCCAATCATGGAAAAAAAGAGATCGAGAGAAGGATTTTTCAAAAGATGGCAAAGTGATATAGTAGATAAAGAGCAGAAACAGGAAAGACAGGAAAGTACTTATCCAAACAGAGGAAAAAAATATCGAGGCTAACATTTCTAGTTGCTGTCCACAAGTGTCAACATTTTGGTATTCAGCATATATGTAGTGTGATGGCATATTTAAAGAAGAATCTTACTTCTCTGTGTGTTTTTTCCTTTTTCCTTTTTTTTTTTTCCCCTGAAGGATTCTCAAAAATACAAAATATTCACTTCTAAAGGAGCTTTCTTGTAAAGAGAGGATTTCCTGATGTTCTTCATGGTACATTTTCCTTTCTTTGGAAAGTTCAGCAATGAAACACACTCTGGAGTATCTTATGTGAAAGTTTATGGGATGCAACAACAAAAAGAAACATCCTTGTAATGCAGGGAGGATTGCAATAAAATATTGGAATTAGCAGCTGCAAAGCTTTGAGGGCCAAAGCACAATTCCAAGAAACCAAATTCTAAGAGGTTCTTAATTTTACTAGCTGTGAGTAAATTCAGTAAATGAATGGAAAGGATGGCATATGTCTCAGATAAAAAATGTGGTATGGAGCTCCTTACTCCTGATATGTATCAAGACATCATTTCCACTATGCTCACATTGATCTGTAGTTAAAAATTACATTTTGAAGTGTTTTGGGGATATATTTTTCCTGGTGCAATTTTCCACTGATTTGAGGTAAGCCTTTTTAAAACACAGTAGTTTGTATTCAGCTTTTTTTTATATTTGAGGTGGAGGTAGAAGTGATGTCTAAAAGATTTTTTCTTAGAATTCAATTTTTGGAAATTCTTCTCATATTTAGAGGGTTTTCAATCAGTCAAGAAAATTTAGCTTCATCCTTTGGCATTGTTGACTAAATCAGTTGCTTTAATGGAGAGTGCTTACAAAAATACAGGAGATAGGGAAACTGATAAACCACTAAATCAAATTAACTACACTGAAATTCAAGGATTTGGCCGTTAGTATCTGTTCACATCGATGTATCTTGGCTGGAACAAAAAAAAACCTGTATTACTGTAGCAGACTTTAACTGTTCCTGTCTGCTAGCATCCAAACTGATTCCATGCCACTTTAGGAACCTGCAGATTAATACCACATGATTTAATAAAACATTGCAGGCCTAGTCAGTGTTGGTGAATTTATGCATGCTTATGCACAGATATTTGTCTTAACTGAAGACAGTATGTTTGCAATGCAATTTATAAAGCAATCAAATTTATAAGTACCATGGCAATTAATCAAACCAGAGCACATGTTGAAGCCATTTCTCTGAATAGCATAAGCACCAATGAGGTGAGGATGAAGAAAGAAATTTAAAACCTCAACTATCTAGAGATAGGCTTGTTGATTTGAACAGCTTCAATAGCTTATTCTTTTCCCTTGACTCCCTCTTGAAGTCCCAGTCCAGTTCAAGTGAGTCAAATTAATGGAGCCTTATTTTGATTTGGATATTCACTCTATTAAAAAAACCCTAGAAAATTGTTATATACAACCCCAACAGGCTATTTAGATTTTGATTCACGTGACACTTATGTTCTGTTCAAGTACTTTGCTCTACATGCTACTGAAGAGCAATCTGTACCGTATAATAAAAAATACAAATCACTTTCCCACTGAGAACAACTAATAAGTCTTTCACCTTTTTTATTACTAGATCTTTATTGGAAAAATAAATTTTGTGTGCTCAGCCATAATTTTACCTTATGTCTTAATATTTGTTTGTTAACAAAATATAATTGTCCTTTCCATCATGCTTGTGGAGTGTGTGGGGAGAGCTCCTGCCTGCCATCTCCTGAAAATTGGGAAGTATTTGTTAGAACATGAAAGTTGCAAAGGCAAGAGTGTATTCACCTCTCACAGTTTGAATTATTTCTCACTGGAAATTATTGAAATGAAAATATGTTTGTCCATGAACAGAAGAAAACCATACATTTCACAAAAAAAAGATCCACAAATGCAAGAGTTCATTTTGAGCTACGAGAAGAAAAATGGCTGTCATTAACAGTAAACTCCTTTTAATAGATGAGAGACTGGAAAAATGGCTTGCCAAGGACCCCAGAAAGTTGAACAAGAAGTGGAAAGTCCTGTACCTGGGGAATAACAATCCCATATGCCAATACATGCTGAGAGCTACCCAGCTGGGAAGCAGCATGACTGAAAAGGACCTGGGTGTCCTGATGGATACTGAGTGTAAGATGAGCCAGGGATGTACCCTTGCTGCAAAGAAGGCAAATGGTGTCCTGGGCTACATTAGACATACCACTGTCGACAAGTCAAGGTGATGTTTCCCCTTTATTCAATGCAGATGAGACCACACCTGGAGTATTTCATGGACATACTGGCATACTGGTGAGTGTTCAATGAAGGGACCAAGGGACTGGGGCACCTCATACATGAGGGAAGGCTGAGAGAAATGGGACCATTTAGCCTGAAGAAGAGAAGGTTCAGGGGGGGAATCTTATTAATGTATATAAATACTGGGGGGCAGTGGGGCGTGATATAAAAAAGACAATTTTCAGTGGTGCCCATTGGCAGGACCAGCAGTGTGCACAAACTGAAATGCAAGAAGTACCTTCTGAACATCAGGAAACAGTTTTTCTATCTTGAAGGTGATGGAGCACTGGGAACAGCTTGCCCAGGAAGGTTGTGGTGTCTCCATCCTTAGAGATGTTAAAAAACTGTTCCCAAAACAGTCTTGGGAAAATGGCTTTAGGTGATCTTGCTTGAGCAGGGAGGTTGGACCAGGTGACTTCAGGAGGGCCCTTCCAACCTCAACTATTAGGTGATTCTGTGATTTTGTCATACACAGTCTGCGATTTTTATCAAGGTTACATGGCTTAGGATCACAGTTCCATTAACTTACAGTGGTATTACAGTGGCACCAATACGCAGAAGAACTTTTTCACAGTAAGGGTGACAGAGCACTGGAACAGGCTGCCCAGGGGGGTTGTGGAGTCTCCTTCTCTGGAGATATTCAAGACCCATCTGGATATTGCTGACCCCTAGGACATATCTCTGACCTGTGCAATATGTCCTGGGGAACCTGCTTTGGCAGGGGGATTGGACCCGATGATCTCTTGAGGTCCTTTCTAACCCCTATGATTCTGTGATTATGTGATTATGCTTCAGCTCCTAGAGATGCTTTGAAAATGTGTCCCATTAGCATGTTAGATCAACATTGACATTTTTTATGTTTAGTTTCAAAATTATGCATTTAAGACTCTACACTTTAAAAGTTTTGAAACGTCTTTTTCATATGCCCTCTGCTTTGTATTTGAAGCTGTTCATTTGTAGAACTACTCCATCACAAAATTGCATGTGTAGCTGTTCTTTTATGACCTAAACCTCATCATTACTGACATGAGAGCTCTGCAGATATCTCAAATGATCTGTGAACAATAGTAAAGTCTAGCAAAAGCTGTGATCTTTAGAGGCCATTTAGGCTGCTATTGATTCAGTGGCAAAAGAGTCCAACAGTAATAATGATAATAAAAAATCATTGACTAAGTCAGCATTCATCTAATGATGTTAGGTATAATTAGATCAAGGATCGAGGATCTTTTGACTCATATAACACAAGAGTTCCTCAGTTTGTAGAAATTTGGCAAGTGCCTTGAAACCAAACAAAACACTCTTTGAATTATCCCATTCTGTATATTCTTACATAATTTATTTTTCTGGTAATTCTTTGTACAGTAACTGTGAAACTGTGGTCCAGAAATATATTTTGGTGTCATATGATGTGTTGTGTCATGTGGGATTGACTTTTCTTGTTTGTATAAAATGATAGCACTTCTTGATGCTTTCAACAGAGGGGAAGTGGAGAAGGAAGTGCTGATTGCTTCTCCCTTGTGTCCAGTGGTAGGATGTGTAGTAATGGCTCAAAGCTGCAATTAAGCGAGGTTTAGACTGCACATTAAGTGGCTTTTCTTTATCAAGAGGGTGGTTAAGCACTGGAACAGGCTTCCTTCAGAGTCGATTGGTGCCCCAAGCCTGTCATTGTTTAAGAGGTGTTTGAACAATGCATTTAAAGGCATGCTGTGGTCAGCCCTGACATGGCCAGGCAGTTGGACTAGACTGATGATTGGTGAAGGTTCATTCCAAATAAAAAGGTGTGCTTCTCCCTCTCCTCTCCTCTCCTCTCCTCTCCTCTCCTCTCCTCTCCTCTCCTCTCCTCTCCTCTCCTCTCCTCTCCTCTCCTCTCCTCTCCTCTCCTCTCCTCTCCTCTCCTCTCCTCTCCTCTCCTCTCCTCTCCTCTCCTCTCCTCTCCTCTCCTCTCCTCTCCTCTCCTCTCCTCTCCTCTCCTCTCCTCTCCTCTCCTCTCCTCTCCTCTCCTCTCCTCTCCTCTCCTCTCCTCTCCTCTCCTCTCCTCTCTTTTTTTAAAAACATGTATCTTCTACTACTTTTCTAGATAAGCCGTTCTTAAAAAAAACATTAATACTGTTAAATAAAACAAATTTAACAAATTTAAGCTATATGGTTAGAAGAGGGACAGAATATGTCTTAATAGAATTTCTTTTGAGATGTAGGCCAGTTTATGAAAAAGCTCTTGGGAAATTATATTTACGTTTCTCTACGCTAAATTTCTTATCATTGTTATATGACATAAGATACAGTTCTACAGCAGGGTATATTCTGTGTGTTCTGAAAGTGATCTTGGTGTGTGCACATAGGTCTTTATTTGTCAACTTTTTTTAAGACCTTCTGAATACAAGACAGGTTCTTTATATGTATTTCACTACTGTTTTATTAAGCAACATATCAAAAGAGACACCTCAGAAAAGAAAAATGTTGTTTTGCCTGAAATAGTCACCTGACATTTGACACTTTGCTTGATTTCCTAATTTGCTGTAGTTTTTCTGCACAGGTTGAGTAACCCAGAGAGTGTGAGGTTCTCTAACTTACGACATATAAAACATAAATGAAATGTTCAAGCTTCAGAAAGTAACTGCATTCAAAGACAGATACAAGAATATTGCCTTCTGGACATGCTTGTCTTTATTAACTATAGAAAGAAGAAGAACAACAAAACTAGCTAAGACTCAGTGTGTATTTTTTGGATGGTGAAAATTAGATAAAGAAAGACTACTTGCAGTTTCCTTGGTTGATACAGCTTTAGCCATGGACACCGGAAAGCTAGATATGAGCTAAAAATACTCAATTTCCCATGTGAGCTAAAAATACTAGATTTCTTATAGCAGTCACTTTTATAGCACAACTTCATCAAGCTGCTTTTGACGTTTGTCTCTGAGAGGAACTGTACATATGAAGTGTCTAGATCTTTCCTTTTGCTATGAAGGAATTCAGATGACAGGTTGTATGCACATATCTAAATGAGACCCATGCTGAAACTGATTTCTCAGTTCTATCTTTAAAATTGTATTAAGAATATCTTCCCTTTTTGTAATGTTTATTATTTTACATTATCTTTTTACAGACTCTTTTTCAAAGAGAGTTGTCTTTCATCTAGGAATAACTTAATGTAAATATACATCCCAAATAAGAATGAATGTAATAAACTGCTGGAGTCTTGCAGCTTAAGAACTCTAGCTTCAGAAGTTAATTTAAGAATTACACTCTTAAGAATTATTATTAAGACAACAACTATGATACTAAATTAAGAATTTTTATTGTTGTCGAGTAATGAGGTATTTCAAGGTTGGTTCTGCATGTCTGAATCTTGTTTCCCAAACTTTACATAAGTGATCTTTAGTTCTGCAGAAAAAATTGCAAGACTGGGAGAGTGAACCATAAACAAATTCTGCAGCGCTTCTTCATTTCCATTTTCCCTGCAGACTAGATTCTACAATATAAATGTGCAGACTATACACGCCAATATAAACTCACACTGATCACTGCAGGCTTACAGCCCAAATTTCTGTTATCAACAGTGAATATCACGGAAAAGGCTGTGTGCAGTTGTACTTCAAATTAGATTAAGAAATTGATACTTAATATGTCATTATTAGTGTATTTTCTTGACAAAAGCATTAGGCTAATTGTTTTGATTGGGTTGGAATTCACTGGTTACTGGGAATTCATATTGATTAAGAGGTGAGAAATCAGAAACTGTGCAACAATTCTATTGCTTCCCAGGAGTCAAAAAAAAAATGTGTCAATTTAAATAGTCTTCTAGTGTATGTCAGTATTTACAATACCTTTTCACAAACCTTGCATACCTAGTGATTCTAATTGTATGTTTTTGTATTCAGTGACCAAAGGATCTATTTTTGAGATCTATATTTCTATTCATGAAATATTAAACTTGAATCATATCTGTAATAATAGCTATTGAATAAAGAGTATATTATTAATATAAATTAGGTCTGTCAAGTGGTCATAAGAATTTTTTTTATCCCTTAACCCTTTTATTAATTAGTCTGAACAGTTGTATACAAAGCCAGCATATCTAAGACATTAGATGAACAGTTTCTTGAAGTCTTTGTTGATACGTCTTCCTTCAAGCATATGGCTAAGGTTCTTCCAGTCTATCCTGTCTACTGGAGCTACATTTGTGCCTCTTTAATCTTATTTCCAATGAAGTCTAAGGACTATTAAATGGCATTGGTCGCTTTCTTCTTTCTTACAGCTCAGTTTTTGAGTTGAATAAAGTAATGTCTCTCTTTCTTGGACAGCTCATGTTTGGTGTTGGATTTTTTTTTTGGGGGGGGGTGTGGTTTGGGTTTTTTTTTGTTTGTTTGTTTGATTGTTTAGGTTTGTTTGGTGGTTTGAGGGGTTTTTGTGTGTGGTTTTATTGGGGTTTTTTTGTGTGCCCAATTTAGTAGTTAGAATAAGCATATATATACACACACACACACAGAGTATTATTAAATACTTGAATGTTCAGTGATTTGTGTACTTAGTACTGAGGATTTTGAGTTTTGAGTGAAGACAACCAGCTTGGTTTAAGTAAATGGATTTCATGTGCCGTGGTGGAGGTTGATACTATAGAAGTTTCTTTTGTCTCCCTGAGTGTTGTATCATTGCAAAATGTTCTTTGAAAATGAATTTTCCAAACAAAATATAAAACTAAAGGAGGGAAATTTAAAATGACTCAGAAAAGTAATGAAAAACATGCTGTAGATTCTCCTGATGACAGGGTTTCCCCTTCTGGACAGCAGCAGCTTGGCTCATTTGGTCTACCGGAGTGCCATTTCTATACCGAAGCCTCCTTTTGCTCCTCTGAAAGTCAAAACCATCACTGCAATTGAACAATGTAGGGTACAACCTTCCATTAAGAAAAATAGGCACGTCTCTAATACAAGGGTCATCTTCCTACTTTATAAAATATCGAGTCACACCTTAACCTATTGACCTTGACACCTGTAGAAGTCTCAATATTTGTGGAGCAGCATACTCTGGATTTCTGCTTTTTGCATAAAATTTCTCTCTGGAGGAAGACAATCATGTGCCAGTCTTCAGTTCCTCTTCTGCCAGTTTAATAGCACCTGGATTCTGACAAGACAGTCTTTGAAGAGTGTAACATTTTGTCTTCTTGAGAGACACAGGGCAAGAGCATGGCCCCAGTTTGTACTGTTGAATAATAGATTGGGTCCTGTGAGAGGGCACCTTTTACCTCTCCTACTGCATTGCATGAGGTTGTGGACAAAAACATCTCTGAGTTTCTGCCTTGGCCTCAGACTGCACTAGCTGCAGGCCCCTCTGAGAAGCTATAGGACCTACCAGGTGGCTGATTGGTACCATGATGCTTCCTTCTTAGAGATTCACTGGACACAGCTAGTATTGGGGGAAATCCTTGGGAAATGTCCAGAAGCAGAAGTAAAGACACAGATGTTACATTAGGAATAGGCCATAGTCTGTGAAGTGTTCTGTGGGTGGATACTATAAATAGATGCAAGTGCAAGACTTGACAGACCTGATTAAACCACTACCTTGTATCTTATAATAGGAGGACAAGAGAGCAGAACTTCTTTTAATAAAGAATAACTCTTCATTCAAGGTTCAGTACAAGATGAGGAAATATTTGTCTTTATGCAAATACTAATAAACATTATTATTTGTTCTTAAAAAATAAAATCAAGCCAAAGTGAATACTATTTTAAACAACCAGTGAATGAAAACAGGAAATTTTGTACAAATTACTTTTTTTTCTTCAAGGATTCAGTGTTTGCCATGGTTACAGATAGGGACTCTTAATGACTTGCATGGTATATTGATTCAAATTGCCTTATACATAGCAGTCAAAACCCAATTACATTAAAGAAAATTAAATTTAAAGAGCATGACTCTCACTGCCAATGGGTGGAAGCTCTTATACAGCAAAGCAGAAAGTACATCATCTTTAGATTTTCCAAATTTGCCAAGTGTAACATTGGCATTTGCTGCTGCTCTTGCATACAGTGGCAGAGTTAATTGCAATAGTTTGCTCGCTGAAATCCAAAAAATAATGAATTTAAACTTTGTGGAAAGTTTCATAGTTTTGCCAGTGGCTAGCTGTTTACTACATAATTCAAATGTAAGATAAACTTTCAAGGATTCTAATCTCTTTCACAAAAAAAATAGAACCCACAATCTAAAAGAGGAGCTTTGCTTCTCTTTCCAGGTTAGGCTTGTTACACACTCTTCACATTTGGCAGCTGGTGTTTCCTCTAACTCTGAGGAAATAATTTGAAGTGTCTGGGTTTTTTATAGGGAAACAAGCATTTTGGCACTCTATTAAAGAATTTTGAAAAACTTAACAGAATATAATGTCTGTCCACAGAATAAGGCTCTTATCTAAACAATTTTTCCTCCTATTTTTGAACCTCTAGACACATTGGGGCTAAAGCTCCACATTTGATTCACCAGAGGGAGATTTTCCTGTAATGCATGACTTCCTTTATAAAGCTGCTGAGGCCATAGCTACCAGCCCCCTGAGACATCCTGGGGGGGAAAAAAAATAAATTAAGAGTTAAAGTGTTAGATAAATAAAATTGTTCAGTGAAGAAATGTCTTCATAGAAGAGTTGGCCTCTAACTCACCAGAAAGTCTAGAAACATGTAAACAAGTCTGAACCAGCTATATGGCAGTCTGCAAGATAAACTTGACCTTGCTCTATAAATTATCTCTAGGTCTATACAAACTGAATGCCTTGCAGCTTAGTGTCTCCCTGTAAAACATTACCTTCCAGACATATTTTCTTTGTAGTTATCCTGAACAAGGTTAGAGTCAGTATGCATATAATTGGGCCATAATCCCTGTAATTAGGGATTTGGGGGTCGTGGTTGACAGCAAGTTAAACATGAGCCAGCAGTGTGCCAGGAGGGCCAACTGTATCCTGGGGGTGCATAAAGCATGGAATTGCCAGCTGGTCCAGGGAGGGGAGTGTCCTGCTTTACACTGCACTGGTGCAGCCTCACCTTGAGTACTGTGTGCAGTTTTGGGTGCCACAATACAAGAGGGATGCAAAAATATTGGAGAATGTCCAGAGGAGGGCAACAAGGATGGTGAAGGGTCTGGACGGGAAGACTTACAAGGAGAGGCTGAAGTCCCTTGGTTTTTACAGCCCGGACAAGAGGAGGCTGAGGGGAGACCTCATTGAGGTCTATGGCTTCCTGGTGAGGGGAAGCTAAGGGGCAGGAACTGATCTCATCTCTTTGGTGACATTTAATAGAACCTGAGGGAATGGTATGAAGCTGTGACAGGGGAGGTTTAGGTTGGATGTTAAGAAGAGGTTCTTTAAGGGGAGGGTGGTCGAGCACTGGAACAGGATCCCCAGGGAAGTGGTCACAGCACTGAGCTTGACTGAGTTCAAGAAGCGTCTGGATGATGCATTCAGTCCCATGCTCTGACTTGGCTGGCCCTGTGTGGAGCCAGGAGTTGATCTTGATGATCCTTATGGGTCTTTTCCAACTCAGGAGATTCAATGATTCTATGATTCTATTACTTATCTGTTCTTGCAGGAGATGGATAGTGAATCTGAAGCCTGGCCTTGTAATGGCTGCTACACAGCAAAGTCACATAGAGATCAAGCTATCAGGGTTGTTTTTTTTTAAAAAAAGCGTATTTTTACTGCCTAGTTGGTAGTGTTAATTTTAGTCTTATTTGTTACCAGTCTACAGAGTAAACTTTACCTTGGCTAGAAATGTTGCTTCTACATTTCTCGCTTACACTTGATGTTTACCTTAACAAAAAAAAACAAACCAAAACCAGCAAACCCCACCCTCTACCTTTTATGACCAAGTATCACCAAAACTTGGTCTAAAATCTACTCACTCCTATCTCTTTACTGCAGTGATGGTAAAATGGTAAAAAACACTGTGAGCACCATCTCACCAATGCAGACATATTTTTATGGGCTTAACAACAGAATAGAGGTTTTTTCCATACTGAAAATATTTGCATAATAAATTATTGTCAAACTTTTAATTGTAATAGGCTGTGTGAGAAAATTAAATGACCATGACAAATCAGTTATTTATGCTGACCATTGGTTTTATAAGAGGAGACACACTTGCATGTATTTATTTTTATTCCATGCATTGGGCAATAAACATGGCTAGATAAGTTCCAGACATGTTTCAGAAGTGATTTTCTCATCAAAAGCTGTGACAGACAACGTTTCATTAGCTAAGATTTCATGCCTTGATTGAAGCAGTTTTCAAGAAAAAAGGTTTTAGAAAATCCTGTGGGATGCATATATACTCAGAGATACCCTGATTGACCAGAGAGGTTCATAGAGAATGCCCTTACCCAAGCTGCGGACCATCCCTGAAAGTTATATCCAGGTTCAGCCTCTGTTCCAATGTATAGTTGTTAAGAGAATACCAGATTTCTTAGTGAACGCACAGAAGATTCTGAAGTTAAAATATAATATATATAGAGAGACACAAATAAATAATTGGCTTTCACCTGTTTTGAAATGTAAAAGTTTGCTTTTGTCAGCTGTCATGCTTTTAAAATCAACTTAATTTTACTTCAGCATTAAATTCTGCATTGTTACCATATGTACTTGGTAAACAAAGAACCGGTTAACTCTTGCAGGGCACTGGATTGCCAGATGACATGATCACAAGGAAGTCTGGGAACAATGTGAATTTTTCTCAAAAAAGCTGCAAGAGTTAAGTTGTCAGTTGGTGCCCTGATGTCCTGTTTGGTAGAGGATTCATTCAGGCCAAACATTGACTTCCATCTCTTTACTAAACCACAGAAAATAAGAGAGGACTCAAGACTGGACATCCACGTTTGAATCCACTTAAAAATTGAGCTAGTATACAATCTCAAAAAGAATTACTCATATCTACTGTGAAGGAAGTTAATTGGCAACTGCAAGATACCTTTGCAGATGGATTGAGTAATCAGATCCTCTTACACCAAATATACACAAACATGGATGGCTTCTAACTGCATTCAGCTTCCTCCTTACATTATTTATCAATAATTATCCTTGTTCAGAGAACTCAGAGGACAAAAACAATTGGAAATGTGAATGTGCCCTTTTAAAACTTTTGTTGGCATGTAGATTAATTTTAACCTTAATTACCGTGGGCCCTTATCAGTAGGTTTCTGTATTAAAGAAACAAACAGAATTTTTCTGTGATCACAGTGCAAGCTGTTTCTTAACTTAGTGTAAATGTGCGCATAAACTTGTTGGAAAGCTAAAAAAGTTACTCTAATTAATCCCTTAGAGAATAATTAGTAGAGCTGAAGATATGAAATTTAAACCTCCCAGGTGGGTTTTTTTATAACGGTCTCATAGAGCACTAATAAAAGGACTGCACTTCTCCTAAGAGCTAATGCACTTGTAAAACAGCCAGAGCATAAAATATTTGTGTAATAATCAAGAGATTGAAGCAAGAAGACTGTTTAAATAAATACCACTTGTCAAGGAGAATAGATTCTTAGAACAGTTACCACCGTTTCTCCTCTGTTAACATTTCTAGTTATGATGCTTTATGACTCTGCTTTACAAGACGTGATCATTTTTTACTGTTTGCTTGGTTTTGTTTGGGTTTGTTTTGAGAGTGAATTAAATTTGCATTTGAACAGACTTGTGTGTGCTGGATTTAACTGAGGCTACTAACATGCTTAAAGTTAATCTCAGTGGTTCCAAAACAGTGGTCAAATAAGTACAACAGGTTAAAAAAAATAAGGCGACTTGTCTGGGTTTTTCTAGAGCAGCTTTTTATTTAAATGGAAATTTCCAACAGAAAACTCAAGTTTAAAAACAACCGAATCAACCAAAACCCCAAGCTACCACAACTATCAGTGATTCTTTCTTTTTGTCTTTTGTAACCTTTTTGCTGTATTTGTCTTCAGAATTTGCTATTTGTAATTTGTATTTGCATTTGTCTCTCAGAATTTGCTAAGGCAATAGAAACATGCCCTAATCTTCTCTAATAAGGAAAAAAGTTGAGTAATAAGAGTATGGGTAAGGAACACAGGAACTGGACACCTTTATCAGACATAACAGTCCCAATTATTTCGCTGCTTATGTATACTCACCTTTTGAACCAAGAAAAAGACAACCTATGTCTGGTGATGAAGTAGAATGTAAGAACGGATGCTAATTTGGCTCTTTTGAGTTTTTCTTCTCACAGACTTACCTTGCCTGTTAGCCACCTCACCCTGGACCTTCTTGCAGAACTGTGAGGGCTTCTCAGTGTAGTGGTCTCTGTCCCATGAGAGCCTCCATCACTCTGGGGAGGGATGTAAAGGCTCAATGAATTTAAGCCCTTTTCCCAAAACTTTTATATGCAATGCAACCTAACCCAACATAAGTGACCAACAGGCTTTGGAAATTGTATTCAGTCACCTTAAACCTTTCTTGTAAAGCAACAGTACATTGAATGGCTCCCAACTGACAATCTCTCCAAATGTTTTTACTCTAGCGTTCAGATCTCTTATCTTAAACATCCAGAGAAAAGATATCTGAAGATATCAGATGAAGGTGCTGTGTATACCAGTCTGAGAGCTTAGCAGGGAGGCAAAAGCATGTTTGGTGGTAAGTAAAGAAGTAAGGCAATCTCTAAAAGTACAGGAAATTGGAAATTGAAAAAGTTGCAGGATATCTTGTCTATCTATATGTCTGTCACAAAGTTACACAACTGGTAATAAAGTAGCAAGTGTGTGTGTATGTGTGTATTTTCACCCCAAACAATCCCGTAGTTGTATCAAAGAAACAGTTGGCTCTTGTATTGTGTGCTATAATAAATTGTGTTGCACCAAACTAACTTTGGAGAATAAAAACTGAGTTATTTATACTCATTTATTTTCAGTGCTTTGAGCAAAGGGTGGACTATTAATACTAAGTAAGAGAATTGAATTTGAATTGGAGAAATGATATTTATTGAGAAAACTAACACTAGAGAGAAGCTGCGTACCAAGAACTATGCCATATGAACAGTTACAACATTAAGTGCTTTTGTAGCTTTGAGTGGAAGCTATCTTCCATAATTTGTGAACTGCACACTTCAGATTTAATTGGATCTATCATTTGGGGAGGCTAGACCCAGCTTTTTGCTTTGCAGATGTAGGAAATGGCTTTTTCTGGATCTGAGCACAAATAACAGGTCATGTTTAGTCAAAGTCCTTAGAATGAAAAAAAAATACTGGTTAAAATTTAGCAATCAGAGGTAGTTTTAAGTGAATTGATAGCAGATGCAATTCATTTCAGAATATTATGTCAAGAAGGTATATATCATAAATAAAAGGTATTTCTTTCAAGTGAGATAGGAAATATTATTGAACCTTAAAAGCACTTTAGAGACATTCTTATTCCAAATTAAGTAGTTAAAACAGCACGTGCAAATGGTTTGGATGTTCAGCCCCTTCCAGTCAACCCTTAGTACTTGTTTAGTCCTTTGCAAAAAGCAGATCTAAAACTAACAAGGTGCCTCAGTAAACTTTTATTAACTTCCAGAAAATTTTGTATAACATCTTTTAAATAAATTATCCGTTTTGGACCTTATCTGGTTTCTGAATATGTCTGCTCAGCTACAAGTGTTATCACTGGTAACTCTGCATGCAGAAACAGACAAAACAGAGGCCCTAAAGAACTCCACCCTGGTTTCTTTCTGCAAATGCAAAACTTGCCTGTTTTGTGTTATTCTGCATCAGCAGTTTTTGCAAACAAGGCAGTCTCAGCAAGGACATAAAAACTGGTAATTATGGGCAACTGAGTCATATCTTTCCAAAGTAAATTGGCCTTCAGCTCCCAGTTCGTGCCTCTAACTGCACTGAAACCTGGTGTGGAATGGCATGAAGTCATACTGGATAGTATGTGAACCCTGTTCCCCTACGTGTTATCTCCACACAGACTACGAAGCAATGATGCATAGGCATATTTCTAATGATTGTATGTGATTAGTGTGGGTTGGAGATAGCAGCAGTGATTACAGTACACAATATCCAGAAGGTGTGATGGATTTTTAAAAACTGTACATATGTTAAAATAAATTTCCAGTAGTCCTGGTTAGTCGGATCTTTATACTTCTGCCTGCAGATCTCTTGAAGGAGAAAACCAAAAGCAAAACATTTGATCAGATGCACATATTATATACCCTCCTTGAGAGGTAAGTCTTACCAGCAGCACAGTGCTGGCTAATGCATTGATCTTGATGCATGGTTATCTCGCATTGCTCTGTGATTTTAAGATGCTTTGACAGCTGTCACAAGTCAAAGATGTGTGTATTACCTGCCAAACATGGGTGTAGATTACACAAGTAGAAGCTGTTTTTTAAGTTGCCCAATATTCTTATTCATTAATGATTCTTGCTACCTATCCATTGAAGGTTTTACAGGTGCTGCCAAAAGAAATCCCCTTAGGCCTAAGGAAGTTGGAAGGAAGAAGTAAGGGGGTGGTTTTTAGTGCTGTGAGTCTGTAGTGAGTTTCTGCTGAGTTTTATATCAGCATTGCTTCAGTTAGCACTCCTTGGCATGCTTTGGCAATCTTTCAAAATAATGGTTAAATATAGGAATGTTCAAAGGCTGGGGTCATATTACTGCCACAGTAGCAATAGAAGCAGCAAAAGCAGACTATTAAAAGTTCCCAGGGTTTTCTGAGAGACTACAGAAGGGAGAAGACCAGACACCTCCTCTTCCTTCTCCAGTCACAGTTTGATTAATTCTCTCCTAAATATCAGTGAGCACTCAGATTGACCCGTGCCTTGTGCTTATCTGTGCTTTTAATAGAGATGCTGCCTGACAAGGTTTTGCCTTGTGACAATGATGTCATCCAAGAATGAGCTTAAACATGGGTTTTGCAGAGCACACCACAAAGTTTCTTCTCAACAGGAAATGTAATGAGTGCCACCACTTTTGAAGCAAGCTATGCTGTGACAATGCATTAGAATAAGTTGTGGCCTATATTGTTTCTGGTACATATTCATTCTCTGAAGATACCAAATTGTACAGGGGTTGTTTTGGGCTATTCCATGCACTGCAAGTGACTTCTCTCCAATAAACTGCCAAAAAGGCTCATTTCTTTTTTTCTGGGTTAGGGCAACATCAGGGGCTAAGTTCTTTCAAGGGTGAGGAAAGGGAAGGAGACATAAAAACTAACTTTATTCTTTGTACTACCTCCTGCTTTGGAGACCCATGGCCATCTCCAGCCTGTGTAATGACTCTAGCTCTGTGTAAAGATGGAAATAGCCATGACTGTCTAGAGCAAGAGGAAAACCAGAGGACAGAGACTTGGGCATGCTAGGCTCTCATTTAAATAACAGCCTACTTTGGGTGGCAGTGCACTACAATAAGACTTCTGTCTTGCAGTTCTGAAAGTTCAGGATAGAAGAATTAGCAATGTACGCCAAGTGGGGGATGAGGTGTCACACAGTCAGGGTTTCCTCTTAGCACCAAAAAAAGAGAAATTTATGTAAAATCACAAAAATGCATCGTTTTTCTTCACATTCCATAGTCAAGCATATGAAAGGTAGAATATATTTCTAACTTTTGTACAACTTTAAGTCTTCACTTATTTGGATACATTCAATTCCTTTGTGTGGTCATATACCATCCTTTCTACAGGATCCCTCTCTTCACTGCTCCTTATAACTGTACACGTGGGCATACAGGTTACCTATGTGAAAAACAACCTTGGCATTCCTTAACTTAGAAAACATTCAAGTTGCCAACATTCATCACAAATTAAATAATTTTAATGGCATTTTTGTACAGTCTTTATACAGCTATTAATTACAGTGATCCTGCTTTTAAAATGGAATTTAAAGTGTTAGAAATCAGATTTTCTTCACTTATTTAAGACTCACTCCAATTCTACACATGTTAAGGAGTTTTGGTTAGTCTAAATGGTATGCTGAGGAGCCATAGGAAGATGGAAATTAAGTAACCCATCTCTTTATGTTACACCTTCTTCTGGCTTCTAATCACGTAAAATATAATGAGACTACCTTTCACATCAGTAAAGTGGCTGTAATTAGACCTAAGTGAGTGGAAGCAAACCTGAGTTACAGTTCCTTATACATTACTTTTTAATTTGGCACACTTCCAAATTTATCTGATCATCACATCTAAGCTTCATATCATTACATCTAGATGCTGCAGAAGAGCTACAAAAAAGAATGAACTCTACATGGGCCCTTAGCAATAGAAAAAGAACTCCTCTGCTTCTCACACACTAGAGGTACCAGGGGACAGAAACGTTTTCACATATTAGCAAGAGATGTGACCTCGATAATAGGGTCCAAATAACATTTGGTGACTATACTTTAACAGTAAAAAGAAGTAAATTGTCAGGTAAGAAACCACAAGAAGGTGGTTAGTCCTAAAAAAAAAAAAATAATATCAGGTTTTCTGCATTTCCAGTTAGTGCCACTGACCAGATTTTGCAAAACTGCTGATCTCAAAGACCGGAAGCAAATAAATGTTAACTTATTAAGAAATACATTCACAGCGTGAATGCTAAAGGTGTTTCCATCCTAGTAATATATTGTAAAGGAAGGGGAGAAAAGGACATGGTTGAAGTACTATGAATTTGTGCTCAGTAGAAAGAACTTTTTTGTGAAAGTCTGGTTCACTTAACAGTGCTCTCTCTTGCTCAGGTAACATCAAGAGCATATTTGAAGACTTTATAAACTGATTGTCCCACAAATGTGTGTCTGATGTTTTCTGCAGTTCTAAAAAAATTTACTTCTGCCTTTTGCTATGCTGATGGAGCAGTTTGTTCATTTACCTGGAGACAGATTCAGTGAATGATTTGGGCTAAAAAAGAGCTCCCCAAAGAGTTTGTATTTTATTTGGGTCATTTCATCCTTCTGGTTTATAGTACCTTCCTACAAATAATCACACTGGGATGAGTAGATGTCACAATGGAGTAAGATAAGCGGTTAAACTAATTTTATAGCTAGTAAAAAACCTGAATGCAGAGCGATGAAATTTTATTCTCAGGAATTGTGCTATATGCTCAAAGATTTGCAAACTCAGTTCATTAGGTGATGTCCAAGTGATGCCTCTTTATCTTAATTTATTTTTTTTCTGTAGGGTTGGGTTTACTCAGAGAACATCTGATGTCATCTGCGTAAGAAGTGGAAGAAATGGGCAGCTCCAGGAACCTTACTTGCCTATGAAAATGTGAACGTCTCTCAGAAGAATTTAGTACTTCACAGTTTTAAAATTTTTACCTAACACACTTGAAATTTTAGTTAGCTACCTTAGCTTCCTTTTTATATCTCAGTCCAAGTTCTTGGTTCAATATTTGAAAATACAGCAGTGTACACACTGACTTAGCATAACACTGAATCAGAAACTCAGCTTGAAGCAGATACAGACATCCTTTCCAGACTGGAACAGTCCCGATTGACTTCAGTCTGTTTTACATTCATTCTTGAGTGTGCTACTGTCTCAAATGCAGAAAAAAATATTTCCACAACCAACTTTGTTGAAAGAGTAAATATGTAACTTGAAAAAAAGCCCAAATACTGAGTCTTCAAAGTCCACCAAGATTTATTTCAGTATTAATATTCATTAAAATCTGAATCTTTTTGATTAATAGTATGCTTATAAAATGTAAATTATCCTAATTCCTTTAAAAATGTGGAATTGTCTCTCAGCGATAGCACAGTGCTCACATTTCTGTGTTGAAATGTCTGTCTGAATTTGCTAAGACTACTTTTTCTGGATTCAGGCATCTGTATTCTCTTTTATATCAGGATCTGTCTGTTGATTTGAAAGGAGCATCTGGATAGTTTACTAACTCAGCTGTAAGTTAGACCAGCAGTGCTCACCGTTTATGATGTCAAGTCTTTCAATCTAGTAATTTATTTTGTTTTGACTCTAGTAAGAGCTTTTTATGCTTATTGATTACTTATTACTTGCTTTGTAACATGTACAGCAGCTTCCTTGAAATGTAGTGTGAAGAATACAAGTATTCAGTGGGCACCATGTGACAGGAGATTAAACTTTCCAGCTGCCTTTTAACTGAATGAGAGAGAGAAGAGGACCTCTGAATTCAGCAGACCCAGAGGTATTTAATAGCCTCTAAAAAAAGAAAAAAAAGATACAAATTAAAATTATCTGTGCTCCTTGCCAAGCGATGAAGTATATGACTTCATGTTAGTCAGGAAATAGATGACTGTATACATTAAAGACTTCCCTTTAATTTCCATCACTGTAGGCTGGTTTCACTTTGGATTAATTCTATTTTCTTGAGTGGAATAACATCTGATTTTCGGTGATGAAGTCTAATCTGGATGAGTATCACAAATAACATCTAAAGGGTCCAGTCCAGTGATGTAAATGGGAAACTTCTCTGTGAGAGTGCAGCTGCACCACTGTACAACAGCATTTGGAGCTACAACATTTACTTGCCTATGAAACCCATGTAATTATCTTGCTTGAAAAGCAAGGCATTTTCTATACTCCTTTCCTTTTCATTTACTACAACACAGATTAAAAAATTTGTAATAGCACAGGGACATTTCTGGAAACAGTACAGAGTTCTGGAAACTGGGATCTAAGCAGTGAAGGTTTAAAGAGAAATAAATAGTTCCACTTTTAATACATGTTTCAAATCATTCTATGATTATATGAAACACATATACTAAGAAGAGAGCAAGAGGAAAGGAGAGAAATAATGTCTTCCAGATGACAGCTTCCTGGATGGAATCTGAAGTCTAAAGCAAGAGAAAATTTTCATTAACATTCAGATTACATGTCATTTTGATTCACACTCCCTAAGCAAGCTAATTTGGTCTGCAGCCAACCTTCTTACAGTGTGATGACAACACAACAAGCTTCACCGCCTCTCTTTCATTGCTAATGATTCCTTGAGTGACAGCCGTGGTCTCTGAGCTCGGCATGACACTTCACCCTGCAGCAACCTGCAGTGTCAGAGCTGCCTCTGTCCTTGGCCCCCGCTGCGCTTTCTGCAGCAAGGACACTCCACCACGTCAGGGCAACAGCAACAAAGGGAAGGATCTGCTCAAGACCGCACTCAGAGAATGGTATGTTTCTTGTGCATATTGCTGTGTTATAATAGCCACAGTGGGTCATTTGATTCCCTCCAAATGCCTCCACTATTTCACACTGAACAAAAAGGAACAAAAGAGAAAATCTTTATCTCAGCACCGGCTTCTTTATGAAAATGACAACTGTGATGTGCTTCCTTCACAAAAGTTTTCAGTTATCTATGGGTCTTAAGTTCTATCAGAGATTTCAGTCAACGTTGTCTTGATGGAACTAGAGAGTCTTAACACTGACCAAATATTGCAAATTATTAAGGATTCACTTCAGGCTTTGTTAGAATGGGAACTGTTTTACCCACTTGCTCTTGTGTATAGTTGCTGTAATGTCTGATCTACTTCAGCATCTTCCTTCTATGTTAGCTGTTTACTCTGAGGGCTGTTCAGCTGTCTGTGTCTAAAAGGATAGCTATTCTAATAATTTTCAAACTCATGTTTATACAAGACAACCTCAAGGAATGTTTCCTTAAACATCCGATTTCTCACTTCCCTGTTGAGAAAACCTGGGCATTTTTTTTATCAGGATTTGAGAAATACAAACTTATGAATAGGTTCTAAAGAACCTTACTTAACTGTCCCTCAAGGGACTGAAGGGCTCCTGCAATACCCTTAAGGTCAATGCAAATATATGGGCTGTTAATGATGTTTGGATTTCATTATATCTATACATAATTCCACTCTATAATTTCAGTGGAATAATACTGTAAATACAAAAAACTGAAGTCTCTAGAGCTGCACACTATATGTTATATCCATTCCTTTGGGGGCTAGATGCCTCTCTGAACATTTTTCAGTGCTTGAAAATTCTGATGATGAGAATAGTGACTTGACTAGAACTTCAGTATAGGAAAAATGACATAGAAAAGGTTCATACTTGCAGTATAAGGAAAATTGAAAAACATTTTTTTTTAGTGTCTTTTCTCTGAAGTTCACATTGTCTGGGCTACCTTTGAGGCACAAATGTGTCATATACTAGTAAACAAAATGGTTCCCTGGAATTACTCTTTGACCCAAATAATAGCTGCTTTACTACCATAGTAATCATAGAATCATAGAGTGGTTTGGGTTGGAAGGGACCTTAGAGATCATCATGTTCTAACTGCCCTGTCATGGGGAAGGACACCTCCCACTAGATGAGGTTGCTCAAAGCACCTTCCAGTCTGGCCTCAGGCACTGCCAGGGAGGGACAGCCACAGCTTCTCTGGACAGCCTGTTCCAGTATCTCACCAACAGTCCATCCTATTTTACCTTCCATAATATGAGTAATCTGCATATCTCTGCTAAGTATGGTCCTTGGGCCATGCTTAACTCGCCATACATGCCAAGGAACTGCCTGAGAGGGTGTAAGTTGTCCAAAACACTGTGAGGTTTTGCACTCTTAACAATTTGAATTGATGATCGAATACCAGTGCTCTTATGGATCCTGGTACTATGGAAATTGCTCATATATATGAGTGTGTGTATGTATATATACATATGTATAGAGATCTATTTGTATATAAACATGAAAGCAGTAGGGAAAGTTAGAAAGGAGCTCAGTCAAGGTGAGGACATGGTGCATGCCTTGGTTGAATGTGATGTCTGAGTGATTACTTCTATTTATTAGGAAGTATCAGCTCTCCCGTGCCTGTGGAAGCATCACAAGTTTCTGATGTGCTTTTTTTTCTCTGGCTGGTACTACTATGAATTTCCCTAATGACATCACTGGTTTAACAAGCTATAGGCATCTTTAGAAACAGTGGCTGTCTGGTTAGAAAAAGAAAGGCTAAAGTATTATGTAGAACACCCACATTAACTACCTGGGACGTCAACCGAGAGAGCTGAGGACTTGCATTTAAGTATAAAAAGCTTGAGCACTGACTGTTTGTAAATGTGGGGAGGTGAAAGAGGAGGGGAGACTCATCAGATCATGTTTTTGCCATGTGGAGCACGATTATGTTTCAAAGCCTTCGCTTTTCCAAGTGTGCTGTCATTCTACTGCTGCTGCTTCTTTTATATTTGGCATTAACAGCAGGATGTTTTGGCATCATATCTGGCATAAGAAGCAAAGGTGGAGTGGCTCCAGTGTCAACACCCAGAGGCAGATTCAGCACTAAGAACTGCTACAATTTATAGTCCTTTCCAGCACAAGGCAAGATCTGTGGAGCAGCTGATCATACATTATATTTCAGTCATAAAATACAAACCCATAAAAATAGTCTGCTAATGGTGAATGAAAGATATTGTTCTGCATGTAAAAGAAGAAATAATCTTTTATTTGCAGTTGAGGAAGGAAGACTAGTAAGGAATATGTTGGACAATTTCACTGTTCCTAGGTAAGGTCATGATTTTTCAACATATAACACCTGCTAGGTAGAAGTGGCTGTCCTTACCATATCTGGCCCTGCTCCAAGATTTCCTGTGCAGTTTTCTTATTTAGAATTGGGAGTTTAATTTTCAGCTTCTTTCATTTCCTTTTTTGATGCAAATATGCATAAGCCATTTCTGTGTGCACAAGAATTTTAGCATAATAAAAGCACTAGGGTGAATCTCTGGTTACTGGAACAGAGCAGAAATTTCATCCATTTCATATTAGGATTTAAAGTATGGATTACTTAAAAATGCATTCATTAAGTCTGACCTACTTTTTAATCTTCAATATTCCAGTTTGGTTTCTAACAACATGGGGAGCTTCAAGGTCTTCTCGCTCCTTCCTTTTGTTACTCAGGTTCCTTTAATTGGTATAGGGAAACAACGTTCATCTGCAGTAGGCAACATGCCTCAATAGACTATGCATGGGGCTGGGAAACGTCAGTTCCTCAATTCACAATTTTGTGGTGAAGCTGTCTTAAAATGGTTGCTTCACTTTTCTGAATCTTTCTATATCCAAGCACTGGGTTTCACATGCTTCATTTGAAACTGTGCTAAGAAAGACCAGCTTTGGGTGATGCTAGCCATGCTCAACCTCTTCTAAAACTTAAAATGTACAAAATCTGACTTACTATTATCTCAAAATAGTAGAAGTTTTCATAAGGCTTACAGAAAATGATTGCAGTATGAATAAGACAAGTTCTAGAATTATTGAGCGAGGAAATTCATATTGGCAGTGCTTTACCTTATTAAAAGTGAAGCAGAAGTAATGACCAAAATCTATAATGTATGATTAAAGAGTAACCAAAAAAAGACAGTACTAAGTATTTAAAGTGATGAAATGCCAAGAGGAAGGAAGGAAGGAAGGAAGGAAGGAAGGAAGGAAGGAAGGAAGGAAGGAAGGAAGGAAGGAAGGAAGGAAGGAAGGAAGGAAGGAAGGAAGGAAGGAAGGAAGGAAGGAAGGAAGGAAGGAAGGAAGGAAGGAAGGAAGGAAGGAAGGAAGGAAGGAAGGAAGGAAGGAAGGAAGGAAGGAAGGAAGGAAGGAAGGAAGGAAGGAAGGAAGGAAGGAAGGAAGGAAGGAAGGAAGGATAAAGAAAGACAAAGAAAAGAACGGAAAAGAAAATAAAAAAACAAAGAAAAGTAAAGAAAAGGAAAAGAAAAGTAGAGGAGAGAGGAGGAGAGGAGAAAAACAAAGAAAAGAAAAACAGAGAAGAGAAAAGCAAAGCAAAGAAAATAAAATAAAAGCAAAAAAAAAAGAGAAAAGAAAAAGAAAAAGAAAAAGAAAAAGAAAAAGAAAAAGAAAAAGAAAAAGAAAAAGAAAAAGAAAAAGAAAAAGAAAAAGAAAAAGAAAAAGAAAAAGAAAAAGAAAAAGAAAAAGAAAATAGCTAGCTACTACTGAATGTGATGTGAAAACAAATTTGCCAGCTCACGTTGAGCTTCTCATCAACTGGGACCCATAAGTCTTTCTCCTCGGAGATGCTCTCAATCCTTTGTTCACCCTGTAGTTGTGCTTGGGATTGCCCCTACCCATGTGCAGGACCCTGCATTTGGCCTTGTTGAACTTCATTCTGTTCACATGGGCCTCCCTCTCAAGCCTGCCAAGGTCCCTCTGGATGGCATCCTTTCCTTCCCACATGTTGACCACACCACACAGTTTGGTGTCAGCAAACTTGCTATGGGTCCTCTCAATCCCACTGTCCATGTTGCCAAAGATGATGCTAAAGAGCACCCAAATGTCCTGAGGTTTACCAGTGTAGACATTTACACAAATTTCTAAGTCACATATACAAACATTTGTTCAAAACATATCTTATAGCATTAGAGAATCCCAGACTACCACATATTCACACTTAGTATAACCATATAGCACAATTTAACATGTTCTCATACTGCATTAACCCTTATGATATTTTAGCTTTCTACTCTCTGATGGAGAAACAACATTGCAGATGTACTTGTGATATAATACAATGACTAAACTTGAAACCAGCACTGGTTTCAGAGAAGGATAAGAGAGCTTGGCATTGTTCTTGAGCTTTACTATACATGTTTGCTGCCAGCCCATCTTTCTGCATCTTACGTATATTCCCTGGTGCTTCCACATATCTGATTTCTCCAAAACCAAATGCTCAGAAGCTTCCTAGCAGTATCTGGCTACTGCTAGAGCAAGTTGGATTTGATGGAAACCTGTATTCAGGTAATTCAACTTACCCTTAAGGGCAATATGGACAAGTAGAGTCAGATCTGAGCAACATGCTGAACCTCAAGAATCTTCTCAGAATTTCTTTACTTCAGGAAAGGCCTGTTCTGAGGTAGTGGTAAACTTTTATACAGTGCCATTTGTGTTCTGTAAATTGCTGGCCCTTTTGGAAATAAAAACAAATGCTTATAGAGTTAAACAAATACCCTTAAAGAGATCTTCATGATAAACATATGCAATTTAAATATAGAAACAATAGAGATAAATATTTTCAAGCATATTGTTAATAATAATTAAATATTATAATTATAATTTTACATCAGTCTTACTTAAAGAATGTCCATGGATATTCGCTGAAAAAGAATCAAGTACCAGATATGCTGTGCATATTGTCTGAAGATATTCTTTACTCAACTTTGCTTTTTTATTGCCTGAGAATTTTGGAAGTATCATACCCTAACAATTTTATTAAAAATACTTGGTATATAAGATGGTATATCTACAAGTAATGAGAAGTTTATTTGTGTTTTGGTTTGGGTTTTTTTTTTTTTTGCCCATTGCCAATAGTTATTAGCTAGCTGTCCTGCATTGCTTGGATTTTAGATGGCGGTAGTGGATAATATCTTGTTTCACTGCATGACTGTCAATATTGTTCTCTATGTGAGAACACTATCAGCCATATTTCACAGTTCTGTTGTTGGTTTGTGTTCAATGATTTGTGGATCAGATACAGTGATGTTAACTGTTAACCACATCTACTCTTCTGGCTAATGCTTCTGGTTTCTCACTGAACAAAGACTTTATCAAAATCTGTGGCTGACAGGAGCAAGTCAAGAAATGAAGTTAAAGCTTTGTGCTGCCTCAGATGTAAAGTGATGCTT
Organism: Gallinula chloropus; assembly: GCF_964237585.1. Taxonomy (NCBI): domain Eukaryota; kingdom Metazoa; phylum Chordata; class Aves; order Gruiformes; family Rallidae; genus Gallinula; species Gallinula chloropus. The sequence goes on from NC_140087.1 coordinate 104,405,272, forward strand.
CCTCTAGATGTAGTACTAACTCTAGCTCTCATAGGTTTGCTTCCATAGAAGTTATTCAGTGACAAATACAAGGTTTAACTATCACAGTGAGATATAAAGGCTAATATATAAGACATATGCTGAGCAGGAAAGAGGTTGCTCTGCAGTACATGTATTTAAATAGACTAAGAGTTTATTCTTGTGAAACTACTGTTCGTTGGAGCTGCACAATAACAACATATGTAACAATCAAAGCACTTCTCAGCTTGCTCATTCTGACACAGAGTATGTGGCAAAGATGCAATCTGGTCCATAGTAAAAGGCAATGTATTTGCTAGGATGCAGACATAGCAATTCGGTTATGCTTCATTGTTCACAGAAGAAACGTGTCAAGTGTGATTGCATTCATCATGACTGCTGCAATGCTTTCAATATTTCAAATATATTTACGTTCTTTTTGCAGTCTTATAGTGGATTTTTTTTAAGTTTTAGTAGATTGCACAAAAAAGTACCCACATTAATAACATTCAGAACATGTTTTGCACTTCTTGTTGTTATATTGTAGCTACTAGTGAATTAAAAATCAGACAGCTGTGTATTATCAGGTGGGTAGGTGAAATAGAAAAGCCTAGGCATTACAGGCCATGATACTACAGTTCTGTGGCAATTGGCAACCAAAATCCTTCATTCTGAATCCATCACTAAAAATCTGTTTCATAAAGCTCCTGATGTTGAGGTGGTATGGTTCTTGGACAATTGACTCTCTTGGTGTCTCATGCATTTTCTGTGCCAATAAAACAGTCCTTTGTATTACTCCCTTTTTTTTTTAGCACTTTTTTTCTGACTGAGACAGGTCAAAATCAGGTGTTGTGTATATGCAAGTGGTAAAAATGAGGTTGACTAGGACATACGAGAGAGAATGTTGGGGGTTGGGGGTATATGTGTGCTACATGAAGGAAAGCAAAGAGATTACCTGAATTTGAAAAAAATGTGTCATATAGGCAGGATTAGGACTCTTCATTTTATGCACATAGTCTGGTGTAATTCTCAGATTTTTTTCCATGTTTATGTCAAGACCTTGAGATTGATGGTTTATTTGCTCTCTCTTCTACCAATAAAATTATGCCAAAGGAAAATTTGACTTCTTTAAAGCATTTTTTTTTTAGAGGTGCCTCCCTTTGAGGGTTTATAACTCTGCATTATTGCCAGGCACAGGTATTGTTTTGTGGAAATCAGGAATCTATTGGTGTAATTTTATAGTTTCTATTACAAACTGTTATAAGTCGTATGTTTTGCACATTACACATATTTATCTCTTTTGTACAAGACTCTTGTGACCACCTTTCCTTTGGAGGAATAACCTCTACTTTGCACAGACAAAGCTTTTCAAATATTTTTTAAATAGATGCTGAGCAATTCTCAATACTTAAGAGTAAGAAACTGTGATTCTCACTTACTAGCCCATAATAACAGTAGAAGGAAAAGGTAGAGGAAAAGGCTGCTATTTCTTACCTGAAATGTGACTAGAAAGGATTGTATGCATCAGAAGTCAGAAAATGGAAAATTGCATTGGGAAGTGTCTTCTAGAAACAGAATAATATTTAGACCTCGTTTCAAGGATGAGCACCTAGAGCAGTTGTTCTTTCCATGACACTGAGGAGAACAGCGGGAAGAAGGCGGCAACTTAGTTATGGGACAGTGCAGTTCATGCAGTACGCAAATAGAAGGAAACAAATAAAAATGCATTCCTATTTTTTCCCATAAATTATTGCTTTTTCTGGCACTATCCCTTGCTTTGTGTAAGAAGCCTCTGTTGGAAGTTTCATTTTTAACTCCTTCTCAAGCATAAAACTTGGATGGATGAAAGTTCTGCTTGGTAGAATATGCAGCAGACCTCAGGAGTTAGGAGCAGTGATCCTGTTCTTTCCACACCCAGGTGTTGCAGAAACACTGAGAATCTGTCCAGAGCACATCAGCAGTCTGCCAAAGGACAAAAGAGGGTGTTGGGGAAAGAGCTCTGCTGTTGTTTGCTTACAGGCTCCGTAGATCTACAGAAATGTTCACTCAGGAGGTAAAGCAAGACTACATCACATAATCCTCTTGAGAACTAATATGTGCTCAGCAGTGGGGAAGGGAGAAGGATTTAATAGCTGATAGTTCTGGTTTCTCAAAACATTGCCACCTAGGAGAATTTGTAAAGTGCTAACATGGAGAATTCGATCCTCTCCCATCATGTGCTGTAGTAAGCCTTGGTTCTTTCCTCAGGGCTGTGCTGAAAGCCACAGTCTTACTCTCAATGAGCTTCAAAATAGATTGCTCTAGAAGGAATTTAACTTCACTTTCTATGAAACCATTTGCAAATTCAGAAGACTGAAGGTTTGCAAATGTTTCTTTCTAAAGATTTTCATGGTTTGCCGCAGTTTGCTAAGGAACACCAAAGTGTGAGTTTCAGGCTGTAAAATAGAAGTCTGCAAGCTCCTAGTAGATTAAAACCTGATTGGTAGTAAATGAGTCCAGAAAGGAAGAGGAAAAAACCAAACCAAAACAAAACATATAATCTATTTGTAAACATTTAAGGTCAGTAGCAATAATAACTCAGCAGGAGCTGTGTCTAGTTTCAGCTTCCACTTGCTCAGAATCTGTGTCTAATCAGTGACTAACATTGCTACGCACTGGAAACCTCATTTGCAGCCACGCAGCTACAAAGGAGCTGGCACAAAAACGCAAGCTTAGAAAAGAATGGAGTTTCTGCTTAAGCCTTTGGCTTCCATTTTGATTGTTGGATCACTTTACATCAATTTGGTATTCAGGTCACAATTTGTTAATGGTGGTAGCAATAAAAATCTCTTTTGTTTTTGATGATGGCTTCTTGCAAACAAGCCATTTTATGTCTATGGCAGGGTGGAAAGAGATGCTGGGTCAGCACAAAGCTAATTTGCAGCCAGACAGGTTACTGTATGTCAAGGTTTCCTGAAATGGTGTTACTTTTTTTACTCCTTGCTTACAGTTTATACGGAGCTCTATAGCCAAGACTGAAATTGCCCTTCTTTTTTTCTAGAGAACTAAATCCTCATCCAGAGTAAACTAACATACTGGTATAGGGAGTTGCATGAAGAAAGCACAGATATTGAGCAGTGCTCTATGTTCTCAGTCACCATTTAGTTCTGACTTTTAAATGCGTAGATAGGAGGTCAGGTAAAGTACTGTGCTGGTTCTGTGTGTCATGGAGTTAATTTTCTTCATAGCAGCTTGTATATTTCTGATATCCATCAAGTAGAAAACAGGGACAAAAATATGCTTGGTTTAGTGCTCAGACACTGTTTAATTTAGGGTACTCACTTGCTCTACCAACAACTCTGCTTTTGAAGAAGGGCAGTAGGACTGATAAGAAGCAGGTTTTGCTAAAAAGTATCCTTGGAGAAGAGCTGAAAGGCTGATAAGGAGGAAACATCCTGCTCCAGCAAGTGCAAGATCTGGGGCATTGACAGGGAGGCCTGAAGTCAACAAAATCTGGGGGAAAGGTAAAGGTGGCAGGGGGAGATTATGACCACTCACCCAGTTCAGGGACTATGCAAAAGATCCTCCCACATCTTCAAGGTGCATGGGTGCTAATTTAAATGTGCTTGACCAATAGTAGATGATGCAGTAACTACTAACCAATTACTGTAAATTTAGGTGGGTTTTTCTAATCCTGTAACAAGATAAATAGGTTGTAAATTCTGTGTGTAGGGGGCTAATTTTGTGGAATTGCCACCTAGCACCCCTTTCTGCACAGACATGGAATAAATCAAATAGCTCTCCTCTGTGTGTATATTGGTGTGCTGCACACTGTGCAACAACCTAACTTTTGGGACTATAGTTTTTGATGACCCCGCTTGGATTGCACTGACAACCTTGCCCGAATTGTCTTGCTGTACCTGATGAAGAGAAGCAGACTGACAACTCCAGCACGCACTGACCTGTTGATTGGGGACTCCATTGGCCCCTCTCCTGCATCAGGTTGTAAGTGACACAATGCTATGTGAAAGAGGCATTTAGGACGAAAAAGGGGGAGAGCAGGAGTTTTAAAGAAACAGTGTGAGTTCGGTTTTGTTGAAGATGTATCAGAGGAATACGTGGCAGCAGTGTATGTTTTGGACTTGTAAGCAAAACAGTTTTGATAACACAGGGATTTTTAGCTGTTGTTGAGCAGTGCTTGCATTCTACCAAAGCCTTTTCATTTTCTCACACTGCCCTACCAGCAAGTAGGCTGAGGACGCTCAAGAAGTTGGAGGGAACATAGCTGAGACAGCACACCCCAACTGACAAAAGGGATATTCAATATGATGTGCTCAGCAGTAAAATCTGGTGGAAGAAGGAGGAATGGGCAATATTTGGAAATAAGGTGTTTGTCTTCCTAAGTAAGCCCTGCTTTCCTGGAAATGGCCTGCTAATGTGATGGAGTGAATTAATTCCTTATTTTCCTTTGCTTTTGCATACAGCTTTTGCTTTATCTATTAAACAATACCAGAACAAGATAGATTTGGTCTAACATGAGAAATCAATACATATTATGAATAATAAATCAAAAAATGTTAATGAAAAATTAAATATAATTATTAAAAATATTAATGCAGGTTTGACAACTATTGATTGAAAACTCCAGTGAGGAAGTTTTCAGTGGATGTGCCCATAGTCTCAGATATCTTTCCTACAGCTGGCCCACCACAACTAGAGTATACTGAGCCTCAAGGGATAGATGAAGAGATATTCTTTCCTGAATTTGCTTGAGAATTGCATGCATATGAGGGATGTATTACTGAAAAGAAGCTGAAAAGCATGGTTTTCATATGGGCCAACCAGCTGCTTACACTCACATTTCTAAGGGAAAACAGATTCTTGATGTTGCCTACTTAAGTAAAAAAATAGGATATCTCATATTGTTTTAAAGAGGGAAATTAAAGAGCTGGATAAGAGATGCATCTTTGACCTGAAAAAGAAGGGAATATTGAGGAAAATTCTAATTCTGTATGCTCCTCTTAAATTGTCACAACTTTAACCACAGCTTTGACATGAGTGTATGTGTTCACACGTCTTCAGGGAACTGCCCTTTCACTGAATGACCCAAAGTCTCAATTATCCTAATTTTCCCCTTACCCTCCCAAAATCAAACGTGAATGAAATGCCTTTGTAAAAGCACTTTCCCTATAGGTTGACTTTGGTTGGTAATTTATTAGTCTGAGAAAGAGTAGAGACAGAGAGAGATCAATATATACATTCTATCAGGCATCCAGATACTCTGTACCACTAATGAAATTTGGTTTTAAAAAAATCCAGCATGCTCATTAAATGTACAGTCTGCCCTGATCCTGCTTAGAGGAAACATATATCAAACACCCTTACCTAGAGACTACCATTTTGAATGAGATTTATTATACATAGTCCTATGTCATTTGATGGTTGCTGGTCCAAGATTTGTCAGGTGGGCAAAACTCTGGACACCAAACAGATAGAGTGTAATTTGATGGTTTTCTCACATATACATACAAAATAAATCTTGACCAGGAAAGCTTTACATTCTTTCTAGGATTTTTAAATAATATTTATGTTTTCAATTTGGACTTTTGAACACAGACCATTCTTTCTCAGTATAAATCTCTAATGCCTCCTTAAATGTTAAATTCTTGGCCTTTCCACTATCCTGTGGCAATAAGTCAAACACAAGTTCAGATCCACGAGCTCGGGACTAGCAGGAGGTGAAACAAAAAGGCAGAAAAAGGCAGAAATAAAGCATGACATAATGTAATTCCTCATTAGTTCATATATATTTCTTTATCAAATAAATCAGTAAAAAGTTACAGGAACGAAACTGCCATGATCACTTGTTCTGCTGGATATTGGGTCTGCCAAGTAACAATTATTTTCAGAAAGATTCAGATCTTTATGCCTTCTATATCTCGTGCAAGTCCACTGAACTTAAAAGACCAAAATTATAAATGTTGTCTTAATGCAGTCACTACAAAATATTTTAGGATCTGATAGACTTTCTATAATTCCGAGGCAAATCTTCAAGCCTTGTTAAAGTCAGAGGAACTTTTTTAGAGTTATACAAAGTATGGATACAGTGTTTGCACATAATGTATCTTTATGAATGAATTGGCTCTTTAAAATTAAATAAGAGAATTTTCATTTAAAAAATTGAAATCTAACAGGTGAAAACCTGAAACAGTTGAAGTATCTTTTTTTTATTTTTTTAATTCTGTGCTGACTTCAAAATGAACTACAGATTTGGCCAGAAAAACTCCAAAACATCTGCTTTACTAATTATTTAAAGCCACTTCACAATTTTAAAAATTACTTCTATCCATAAATATGCAAAGCCGTGTTGAACACAGTGTTAGAGGCTGAAGACAAGTAGATTGACATACAGCTAAACACTAAAATAAGACTTTGCGTCCAGCGAAAATATGTAACTTTTGATGCATATCCAAATCTTGTATGTTGTTATATTAGAAAAAAAGGAAATTTTCTTATCTTAAATATACAACTCTGGCCTAAAATTCTTAAAATATAGCCAGAAAAATAAGACGTGCTACATATTACAAAAACATCCAATCAAGTAGCAAAACCTGATGGAACTAGAGAGAAAGCTTGACTAAGCATCAAGCAAGCAGAATGTAAAATAAAATACAAAAAGTTTTGTCTCTCAGCATCCTATGGGATCAATATTTTAGTTATCCAAAGTTCAGACTCGCGGTTCTAGTTCTCAAGTATCACTTCAGCTGGAATTTAAATTCTAGTGTTGCAGCCAGTCAGCAGTGGAGGCTGACAGCATCCTGGGCTCTCTCAGCATGGGCACAGCCAGTAGATTTGCTCTTCTTTTACCAGTCACTTCTTAGACTTCATCTAGGAACTGTTTTGGGCACCCAGTTCATGAAAGTCACTGAAAAACTGGAGTGCAGCAGAGGCAGAAGGCAGGAGCACTTTTACCCTGCGAGGGGAGGCTGGGGGAGCTGGGCTCATACATCTTGGAGAAGAGGAAGCTTCAGGGGAACCTAACAGCAGCTCCCCAATACCTTTGGAGACCTTATCAAGGAGGCAGGTATTTAGTCAGGGGTGTAACAGGAGAACAAGAGACAGTCATCAGAAACTGAAGGGGAGGTTCTGAGTGTTAAGTATGAAAAACTATGGGGATAATTATACAAAGGACCAGGCAACCAAAGAAGCTCCAGGATCTCTATTCTCAGAGGTCTCCAGAACATGACTAAACAAAGCTCTAGGCACCATGGTCTGAATTTGGTCCTGACCTCAACTTGAGGAAACACTTGAACTAGATGACCTGCCAAGATCCCTTCCAATATGAATTATCCTCTGAATGTCTGCTTCTAGAATCTGCCACTTCTTTCAGAATTGCTCGAAACCATGCTGATGCATTTTGAACAATACTCTGTAATGAATTAAATCCCTGGAGTAAGTCATAGAATCCAGGTTTCCCCAGGTCCTTGGGGTTGCTCTATACTTTTCAGGGGGCGGGACAGTTTTTCTAGAAGACATAGCATGATAATTATATAATTAAAGTCTGTGATTTAATGCAGACTTTCACATTGATTAGCAGAAGAAATCACGGTTCTTGACTTCCTAACTTCAGCTAGCATGAATGTGTCGTTTTCATATTGCTATATAATGTTGTCTCTTGTGCTCAGTTTCCATGCTGTTGAGACAGAGAAGCCTAAGATCAGGCGTTTTATTATTCCCTGAGTGAATTGCAATCTGTGAGAGGCCATCAGCTTCCTAGCTCAGACCTTTGTCACTTCAGCTAATTAAAAGGGCTGTTTTACTGACAGCCACTAGGAGGTGATGACACAGGCATTGCCACTGGTTTTCCCAAGGCTTTGACGATTGCAGAGGCAATATATATCTCACCCTTGCCAAACCCTGAATCCATATGTCAGAAACATGGTAGCATTAGTTGAATGAAAATATTATTTTCACAGCCTAAAAGGATTTTGTACACTACATTTTCCTAACTTCAGTTTTGGAAATAGTGGGCTGATTTTTACGGAAAGCTTTCAGTAGTACTGCTTTGAATACTCCAAGTGCAAAATCAAGTTCTAGGATTTTAGAATGGAAAATTTTAGGTACTGTAACCAAAGTTGAATCCAACTTTAACTTAAATGATTAAAATGATGATGTGGCAGAAGATGGCATTCAATAACACATTTTTGAGTTTTGCACTAGTTAAATGTCTGCATGAACACTGTAGGTGACGTTTCCATTGTGGGTTTTAGATCTGCTCTTTACAATTTCAATTGTTAATGTTTAATACAACTTAACATCGACACTCTAAGTCTATACTGGGTTAGAATTCGGTTATGATAGGTGTTTTACAGTCCCAAAATAAGGCATTAAGTGAGACAAAGTGAAATAAGGTGGAGCAAGAGGGTATAGCAATAGAATGTGATTTTTTTTTTCAGAGACTGGCTCACCAGAGACACATACAGTCTCAGTGGATGAATTTTAGTCCTAATTAGAGTATTGTCAGTGGAATAGTTATTGTCCTAATCAGAAACTGTGGCAGACAGGTGGTCTGTTAGACAGGTTGTAAAGCATACACAATGCATAATAAAGTCACCAGAGACCAGACAATGTGCTGACAACGATCCTAGGGCTCTTTCCAATGCTGCCCTTAGCATTGAAATTTGGGTCTTATCCCTCTGATATATATAGTCCTAACTGTTTAACTGTGACCTTTGAACTCCTGTGTTTAACATACAGCTCAGTTCTGATTGATGCCAGGATAGCATAAAGAGTGTTACAAGAAGAATGTTATTATTTTTGCCACCTGCAAAATATTAATGCAAATATTTTTGGTGTGCCAATGACTGTTAAGTGTTGAGTGGTTTATGCGGTGACAACTTGGACCCAATTTTACAAGCTGTTACATGCTTGTATTTCATTTTAGGAAGAACGTAGGTACCTCACAGTAACAGAAAAAAACCTATTAAAATTCTTCCAAAATCCATAGAAAACTTATTTTTCATCACATGGTTTCCCTAAGCAGAAATGTCTGAGCTTGGATGAGTCATGATCCTGGAGGAGATGGGCAACAGACAGTATTTGTCTTCTACTTAAGGCTGCCCGAGATTTTCCAAGTAGATCTCCTTACAGCTAAGCTCTCCAATAGCCTAATTTACTCTGAGCTTTCTTAACATACATTAATAATGGATAATTTAATCAATTGCCAGCTGAGAAAACTCAACTACAGTTATATGTTAAGCAACTAAAATTCAACTCAAGTTACATGTGACAGGGAGAGTGGATTCATCCCAAGATCAATTATATTACAGCTACCAGTGTCCTACATTTCTATTCACAGATAACACTGGCAATGGACAGTTCTTTGTTTCTTCCTGTGAAATTGTGTAATTATTGCTACAAGTTGCTTAAGATTTATTTTGCATGAGACAGAGAAAGTAAATAAGAGATAACACAGTTTGTAGGCTATTGGTACAAACTTGAGGACTCGTGGCGACTCTTTTATTCAAACTTCACAGAAAGTTCCTGGCACAGAACCGAGGAAATTATCGAGTTAAAAATCTTTCCATAGGAAAGATTCTTTCTGTGTCCTTATAGTTTTCTCCGGTCTTTTTTAGTGCATTTTCTCTCTTCTTGCCTTATTTACCTTTTTCTTGTCCCATGCACCCCTTGTTCATGTTAGAAACCAATTTTTCTCTCGGGTTTAGGGGCTCTTAATCTAATACTAGATAGTGCTGTCTCAGATTTTCATTGAGAATACTAATCCATGTCTAATATAACTACAGCAGAGTTAAGAAGGACCGTAGGTAGAGTGCACCCAGAAGTCTGTTTTTACACTGATAGTGTTGCAGTGAACGTTTCTCATCCTACCCACTGAACTTGTTAGGGAAGCAGCATGTAGTTCAGGAAGGTTGAGCCCTTGAAAGCATGTGGCTCGCAGAGATTAGGCTCCCGTATCCCACTTCCGTAACTCATCAGGTTAGGACTTTTCAGGCGGTTGCATATTTTTGTTAGTGTGGCAAAACACATGATAAATAAATATTTCAGATATGATCATTGATCACGACTGCGAACATAGTTACATAGGAGCTTTCATAAGCCATTGTCTGAACAAGAATGAGTGAACTCAGGTGAATTTACTTAATCCATCAAAATCCAAGAATGTTGAACAACTTGTGCTTACTTTATTTCAGAAATTATTTCATGCTTTCCTTCATTTGGAATGTGCTGCCCAATTCCCCACATCCCCACGCTCCCCCACCCCCACCCATGACTTTTCAGTGCTGCATTAATAAAACTGCTGCTTGGCCTTTTGTCTTGATGCTGAGACCAATGGAAAATGAGTAAATTGCCTAGTATGACAGCACACCATTCAAATAACATAGGGGAACCTTAGGTGACATAAATCCAGAATACCTAGGTTTTGATGCCTGATCTGCTTCACATTCATCAAAAGTGATGCATAGAAAGTGTGGTCTTGCAGACAGATGTGTCCGAGCTGGTGGAATAATTTTAGGAACAATTCTTCTGAGATAAATGACACCAAGGACTGAATCAGAAACCATGTTGTTAGGATTATGGAAGGCAGACAAGGATCTGGGAGCCACTCTTCTAGTGAATTCTGTGAGCCTTGTGCTAATAGAAGTTGCGAACTGAGAGTCTCTTACCAAGACTAATATAATCAAGGGTGTTAGCGGGGATATCTCTAGGCCCAGGTCTGGAATCCACACAAGAAAAAGTGTTCACGTAATTTTTCACAGTAAGATGGATTCAGAAAAAGGTACAAGGACCATCTGGCACACAGAAAAGTTGTCTATACTGTGTGAGACTGAGGAAATCCAGTCTACTTAATTTATCCTGTCGGGGTTTGAAAAGTAACATTAACAGTCTACAAGTGTTTTCTTTACTATGGGAAATCTTCTCCCTTCTTGCCATATAAGTATTCAGTCTAGGAAATTGAAAGTGTTTGTGTCTAGGAAGAAAAAAAAATTCTGATATGGCTCATATTTTTAAAACAGGAAAGTAACAGGGCCAAATCTGACATCTGGTTATCTGATGCTAGAAACAATTCAAACATCAAGCTTGTCAACACAGGGAAAGTAATGCTTTCCAACCAAGATTGACGCTCAGCCATGATTTCTTAAGGTTGTGTTCTAAATTATCCACAAGTAATTCAGAATCACTAGGTCAAATCTTGGAAGATGGTTAAAGAATGACATTTTAATGTCAGTATTGCAAATACATATGCGATAAATATTTAATTTGCAATTTCAATTTACTAGCTGAACATGCAAGGTCACATAAGCAGTTAGCTGTCAACAAACCATTACCTGCCACTGCCTGCCAATCAACCACAGATGGTCCCATGAAGTCCTCCCCATCAATGCAGCATGCAGGTATTATCAATAAATAGTGGTAGCAGCACAGGAGTTAAAATTAAGACCTGTATTGTCACCAGAGTCATTGGTCAGATGGACCTTAACATGAAAGCTGACAACCTCACCAACTGTGACTGCCAGACAGTTGTTCACATACAGGTCATTTCTGCATGGTGAAAAATCTGACATGTGGCTGTGAAGGTCTTCTAATGGCTCAGTTGCTAAGTTACAGGAGGTTTTGCTTTGATGCAGATAATAAACAGCTGTTTACCCAGTATGTTTGCACATACTCTAATAGGATCACTTTGCTTATTTGCTTTTTTTCCTACTAGTTGCACTGTGTTAACATCTGTCAAACAACAAATAGCAATATCCGAAATGCATGAATATTAATGAGATGCTATTTTCATCATGGGAAGGATATGAAAATAAATCTCATAAAAATCTTTTTATTTTAATAACTTTTCTCATTGGAGGATGGTTGCCAATTCCTCACATGATTTCTTCACCTATCTATACTTGTGAGAGATTTTATCCCTTAGCTTGAAAGCAGAGTTAGCATGACTAACCCCAAAAAGGTGTCATGATGTCTTAAGGCCACATGTTACGATCATGCTGTCATACCTGGCATAACACAATCCACATAACACCTCTAAGTAGTTCATGGGTTTATTTATGTCTTCTGGCTGATTTAGAGCATATCATCTGAGAAAAGTACAGACAATCTGGTATGAAAGTTCTCAAGTGAGAAAGAAAACACTACATTCATTCATATTAGTCCTGTGCTTAATCACCCTCAAAGTTTAAACACGTGCATCTTAATTCTAGTTTGAATTTAGATCTGCTTTGAGTCATTGAATCTTTTTTAATGCCTTCATCTGAGGGTAACAAGCCAGAGCACATGAAGTGGGGCAATGAAGTTGGCAGTACATCATAGCATCTCTATGCAGTTTTCTGGCACAGTTTTAGGAAGTTTTAGAATTGTTAAGTATAAGTGCTCTCATCTATAAACCTGCCTGGAGTCCCAGTGCAGCTACACATACATAATCTGTGGACAGTGGCTCACTAAAATGCTTTCTGGATGTCCTATCCAAACGCTTCACTACCCATACCACGTCGGCAGTATGATTGCTCATGGATACTCAGGCGATCAGCCTCTGGCCAATATTTATTTGTTGCATGTCAAATAGAAATGCTCACTGATTGCATTTCTCTTGCCCATTTGGAGCTTTACATGAGCAGTTTAACAATACTGCTGCTTCAATGACTTTGATATAAAAGCCTGATTCTGTAATTCTGTGCTGCTACTATAGGGTGATAATGGATACCAAAAAAAAAAAACAACCAAGCCAAACTAAAAGAAAAAAAACCTCAATCCTGGAATGTTTTCTTGAAAATAACTATCTGTAGTAATTTAATATTGTACTCAGTAAAATTATAAAATTATCTCCTGTGCAATGTGTATGGTTTTCTAGAGCTGACAGAAATAAATTAAGTAGAACAACTCTTTCCAGCTTTCATTCCTGGAACCTCTTTACATGTTTGTAGTATGCCAATTTTTTTTCCCCAAACTGTATTGAACTGCAATTTATGGATAATTATTACAGAGCAGGTGTCATTTTCAATTAAAAGTATATTAATATAACTGTTTTAATTAAAAGCCATATACATATATATCAAACTAGAAATTTATTTAAAAATCAATGTTTTTCTCAGTTTTTCCTCACTCCCATCATTTGATTTTCTGATAAGGATCCCTGGAATTTTTAAGCAAGTGTAGGAAATTTTAATTAGGACCATTTTCCCTAGCATATCTATTAATTACATACTTGCTAACTCTGAAATAAACATTTCCGGTCACTTGGGCCATATTTATTACAGGATATCTGGCCTACTACCTTTTTCTAGACCCAAAATATTTCCTGCCTTATATGAACATACCAAAGTGATATTTTGTATTAATTTGATTGGAGATTTCCAGCTGCCACACTTTTTGGCACCTCAGCAATCTCCAGAAGTTAAATGTATCTTGTATTTGAATAGACGTCTAAATATATGAAGTTTACATTCTTTTTTCATGTGTTCCAATATGAGGATTCCCATATGTTGCTTCAGGTCATTATCATTATACAAAAATTAAGAAGTATGGTGAAAATTTTATTAGCTAGGACTAGAGGCTTGATATTTAGTTTGAATTATTTTTTGGATTAGGGTAGGGTGTGAATTTTAAGTGTGGTATCTATTTCTGTCCATGTGCTGACAGGTGAGGGTATGAGGGGGTTGGATATTTGGCCACAGTATTTACAGTATTTCCTTCTAAAGCTTTTATAATAACAGTATGGTGGGGTATAAAGATCTTGCACAAAATGGCTACAACTTGAGTCAGTACCAAGACTGGGTTTTGTCTGCTTTATTAAAAAAAAAATAAATCTTATTGTTAAAAGGAAGTGATACTACATCAAGATATTGCAAGATTGATACATGCCTCTACTGCATGTTTGACTGACAACTTTGTCCTATAACAAAGGTAGGGTACAGTGGGAATTATATATCACCTGGAGATACTGTCATTATTTTATTATTCTGGGATAAAACAGAAATCAGTTACAAAGTTCAGGAAGAATCTTTCTTATTATTATTCTGTAGCAAGAGGCAGCAATGAGATGTGTTTTACAGAACAGTTTTAAATTTAGTATTTTTTAACTCAATAACCTGTTGTGATGGTGCAGATTTACCCTACTTCTTGAGCTGAAGCTGGTGGAGTTAAAACCCTCCTATTTCTAAACTCAGTACAAAGGTCAGGCAACACGATAGGGACTTCCAGCAGACCCACATCACAAGCACTACTTTTAACAATTTGTTGCTGTTGGGGATTTTGGTTTTCTTTATAGCTGGTCTCGGGAAGCATAGTTCAACACTTCACAGCTTTTGACCTTTCTTCACTGCTTTGGATTGTCTGTGGTAACTTAAAGAACACATTATAGCTGTAAGAATTTGAATTTTCTGACGTCTTGAAATAGCAATGCAATCTGGGCTAATCAGAGGAAAATGAATGGCTTTCAGTGAGCACCATGTCGTGTTCAAAGCAGGGGTCTGATTCGAGCTTCAGCGGAGTTCGGTAGGAGCTGGCAGCATCTCAGCGGTGCCTTGCAGCTGCCAGTGATCAGCTCTGGAATTAACAGGCAAGTCCACTGCTAATGCCAGATCACAGCCGCTACTCCTCCCTGCTGAGCTTGCCCTAGCACGGTGGGTCCTGCTGCATAAGAAGGGAAAACATCACCTGCAAGGAGAGAGAACTGGGAGAGGGCTCCTGTGTTCTGATGGGTGTGGTGACTCAAACACCCAAACCCAAAATCTTTACTCCATGGGTGCAATGGAAATCCTTAGGAATCCATAGATTTCCAGTAAGCTCAAGGTAACTGTATGTCTTATTGGAAACATAGTATGGTAGAGGGCCAACACAGCCCTGACTGCAGGAGTATCTTGCACTTGTGAAGGACAGTGCCCACCAAAGTAACAATTTTGTAGTGCAGTGGAAATTACAGTAAGAGTGAACTTGTTATGTTTTCCCTGAGTTTGTCTAGCTCCCAGCTTTGGGCATTTGCCTCAGGGTTAATACAATCTGTTTTGATACTGCAGTAGTAACCAAAATAAAGACCCTATCAGGAATCACTGGAAACTTCCAAAAATGATAGCTAAAACTACTAGGCTGTCATGAAGAGAGTTGCATCCATATGTCTTGGTGTTAGTCTTAGCTGACTGTGAAAATTTAAAAAAAATATATTCCAACTCTTAATGGGCACCAATCTCTGACTCTTAGCTGTAGTTATTCTGTATGCTTGAAGAGGACACTACATTGTACATAGAGTTTTTGAGGTGTTTTAATTAAAGGTATATTTGGCTCTTGCATGCATGAAATGAACTCTTCAGAAAAATAATATGACTGGATAAATTGTAAAATATTGGCTATGGCTACACAATCTGCCCTGAGCAAAGAGTAGTCCAGGAAGAAAATTCTCTTTCATAGTTTTCTATAAGCTAAGGAACAATAAACTGACATAATTGTCTCACTGATTTCAATGAAGAGGAAAGTTGACAGCAATAAGTAGAGCCTACCTGCTTCTCCAGTGACACCACCACAAGTGAAGACAACTGCATCAATTTATTGTCACTTACTGGGTAAAGAGTAGACAGGGACTTGGCAGAATACCTACTGCTTTCCTTTTCTTACTTTGGTGCTAAACGGAACGTTTTAAGTCAGAATCAATTTACTTATGAGTAACATAACTTCTTAATAAGGAAACAAATAGTCCAGTTTTAATAAAAAGTAATGATGCATCTCTAAAATTATGTACAAAAAACTTATACTGTTTAAATATCTTTTTGGTGTTACATATCAACATTCATCGTGATGTTCTCTTTGTCTAAATTGTCTGAAATTACTTTTACACATATTGTATAATAAATTTCAAAATAATCACATTTTGCTACAGCATTTATTGCCAAGTACTTTTCTGCACAGTGCAGGCTCTGTTTTTGTAAAAACTATGTCCCTAGCCACCTGGCAGCTCATTCTTAATTCATGTGCATTTAGTTACAGCTGGCATAAAAAGCAGAGTTTTCCAAGGACACTCTGCAGACTTGCCCAGTGGAAATTATAACCTCTATAAAATTGTTTCATGATCAAATTCTGTTTTCTCAGGCCTGTTTTGTCAGATCGTAGCCTTGGGTAGAAGTACTGGAGCCACTGAGCTGCCAGGATGACATGTCTAGCTAGAATTACACTGAAGGTAACCAAATAACTCTTAAGTAGGACAGACACTTCCATCTGTTGATTCCATTGCAGGGTCAACATTTAAGGCACTAAATGATTCTCACAGAAACACGCTGCCTGCCCCCCAATTTTTCTGTATATATTTCTAAATAAAGAGTGGTTCTGTTTTGTTGGTGTGGCTTGGTTTCAGGTTGTTGTTTTGTGGGTTGTTTTTTGTTGGGGTTTTTTTTTTCTAAACTGCATAATATTTAAGTAATTTGAAATTATGATTTGTCTGACAGGTAGATTCAGAGATTTCAACAGTTGAGAGTATGCCAGATTGTTAGGAAAAGTGTTAACTAGTGCAGAATATCAACTTCTAAATAAAATAGCATATTTAATATAATTAAAAACAGTGACCATTGGCTTCACTATAAAAAATATCTTATGGCCACAGAATATGTCCTTATTTTTTCAAGTTTGCAATGGCAATAATTCTGTGTGGCCACCAGAGGAGTGATTGCCCAAGAAGGTGCTATGGTTTCTACATACCAATCTGTGAGGACTGTGGCAGCAGGAGGAACAGAGTAGCCTTCAGAGCTTCAGTAAGTGTCCCAGCAATTTGGTGACAGATGTCTTCCACGTTTCCTCCCACCCTCACAGGAGCACTCAGGGAGTAAAATACTGAGCAGTGCAAACAATAACACAGTAATGTAATACTCATTACTACAGTTATCAACAAATACCCACCATGTTCTGGCACAAGTATCTTCCAGCGTTCTGGCACAAGTATCTTCCATTATTCTGTTTTAAATTGGCTGATTTTTAAAAAGTTTGTTGATTTGGATTATTTTGGATGTTAAAATTTAAGATGGAAACTATGCAGGTATGTAGCCTGTTAACATGGATGTATCATCCTTCAATCAGAAAGTTCTCAAATTGTACAAATCAGCCAGGTTTCTGGGTCTAAGGCATTGGTTTGTTCATGCTGGTATTCTGAGATTCTTAAATGAACACCTAAACCACAACTTGAACACACGCTTATGACTTGTGATCAAGTGGGGCGTGTAAACTTCTGTTGCTCATTTGAAATGCAGTATTAGTATAAAAAGCAAACATCTAGACTATGACTTGTGAAAGAGGCTACATTTACAAAGAGAGATGCATGGAAGTTTTTTAAGTGGTTCATAATTCAGAGAATAGAATCAAACCAAATTATAGGAATTAGAAGGCAGTCACATAATCCCACTTCTGCTCATACTTCAGTATCATAGTAACAATGGCAGAAGTAGTAATGGTAAGTATATACAGCTGAAGATTAGAGTGAAAATCTGCAGTAAAATGCATTTGAAAAATTGTAAAATTAGCCTGAAGTTTGAAAATGGGCAAAGAAAAGGCAGGATTTTCTGCAAACGCCTTGTAAGGCTTTGTCCTGACACTTTCCCCGTGCAGGGAGTAACCAATAAACAACACTATGCCATAGTGATTTGTTCTGTGCCTCAGTATAATGAACAAACCTCCAAATGAGCAAACAATAATCATTCCAAGCAATATTTTAATGGAAAGTAAGATACCTTTTCAGTTGGGAGTTGGATCTTTTAAGTTTGAAATGACAAATTGAATTCATATATTGTATTACTGAAATATCTCTCAATTATTGCAAATGAACATTGAACTGATGTGACTTTTTTACATCCAGTACTTTTTATATATTATTTTTAAAACCAGTTTCATATCAGTTTCTCCATTCGGTTGCATAGACGTAAACCAGAAGTAATGCAGCTGAAATTAATAAAGCTGTGATTCTGTAAAGCCAACGCAGATGACAGAAGAATTAAGTTACACAGACTCTTTCTCTTCCATCTTATAATGAGGTAAAACAACAGCAAAGCTATTGGCTTAACTGGAAATCTACGTCATTTACATGAATATGAATAGAAAGTAGACAATTTGTTTTTATTTTCAATAGCCATGATAACTGAGGCCATATGTCCTACTATATAAAACATATGCTCTCCATAACTCCTGTCCATACAGAATTGGCATACATAAATTGCAGCTTACAGTTCCAGTAGAAGTTAATTGCCTTCTGCCTTCTCTTTTTCTACTGAAGTGGTTTAAGGGAACAAAAGGTTTAGTTCAGCATTCTGCCAGTTACAAAGACTGGTCAGATTAATTTCAAAATCTTGAAAGGAAGTAAAAGGTAAAACTGAAAGGAATGGTGTTGCCTATTCACCAAAACACAGGATTCTTTTATCTACAATACCAGTTATAATCTCTTTTGTATAGATGGCTACTATAGACCCAGGGGCATGATTCAGTGATTCCTGTTCTTAAATGTCAGAACTGACATGTCTGCCAGATGCTTAAGCTTTGATTGTGCTTATTGCAGAACTAGCCAGTACGGTCGGATCCTAAAGAGTTGTTCAGCTGACCAGCCATGCAGTACCTATTTTATGTTGAGCAGAATTGCTTTTCTGGAGTGTGGTAGATCTGCACTGTGAAGTTTTGGTGTGTAAGTCTGAAGCTAAATCCCACCCCAGATGACTTCCTGTGTAAGACTCTGAAACAAGTCATAGAATCACAGAACGGTTGGGGTTGGAAGGGATGTTAATGATCATCTCTATCCCCAGCCATGGACAGGGACACCCTCCACTAGACCAGGTTGCCAAAAGCCCCAAACAACCTGGCCTTGAACACTTCCTGGAAGGGGGGCATTCACAGCTTCTCTGGGAAACCTGTGCCAGTATTTCATCACCTTCAGAGCGAATAATTTCTTTCCGATATCTAATCCAATTCTACCCTGTTTCAGTTTTAAAACCATTACCCCTTGCCCTATCACTACATGCTCTTATATACAGCCCCTCTCCATCTTTCAAGTGTCCATCAGTATTACACAACATCTTTCTAGAATCAAAGTCAAATGCTAAAAATGCCCATACGTTCCTACTCACTCCTATTAAAGAGCGAAATTCTCCCCACATCAGGACTACTGAAAAATTATTCTTCTTCATGCAATATTAAATATTGATGAAAGGGAACTGAAGGCACTCTGGATATTGTATTAGAAATCACTTTGGAAACAACAGACTTAATCGTCTGCTGGACTTTGTAAATAACAGTAATAATGTCTAGTTATATTAATAATATTAAAAAATCTGCATGGAATTCCAATAAATATATGGAATTACAATGTTTTTACAGCTTAACAAATTAAATTTTAATTCACAAGAAATGTAAAGACTATCATGTGAGAAAGACTTGGAAAAACCTGAATATTTTTTTGTAAACTGTATATCTCACAAACTTTCAGATTGAGGTCATTAATTACCATCCCATTTATTTAAAATATGATTTGCTATTCTTGGTTGGGCTTCCTCATCCATTAGTTCATATGCTATTATTGAAAATAGTGAAATATTTCCTTCCAACAGCATGTACAATAATTGCTGTGTATAAAGTGACAGTGCTTTTTAGTCTTTGATTCGTGATGTACTTCATATGTTCATTCCACTTTTCATAATATTTTCTGTGCATGCTATGGATGAGTTTTCAGTACTCTTTTTCCAAATTATTTGCTATTTATCTGTTTCATAAAAACTTTTCTCAAGACTGTGATAATGAAGTTGCTCTACCAATAAGGAAACTGTAGTTTTAACTTTTCAGTGTTTTCAAAAGTCCTGATGGCTACATATAAGTGTCCAGGTTTATCCTTGTCTGAATAGCTATTAATTAACTTGATCCATTACATTTATCCTCTTTTCTTCAAGGTAAAATTTAGCAATCAGAGAAATACCCTGGTGTCCACTCAGATCGGAGTGTTCACCAGGGAAATAGCAGAACTGTCAGTGCAATTGCTTTCTATAACACCAGTTCAAAGGATTAGATAGCATGTCAGAGAACTTAGATCATGTCTCATCCAGCTATCAGCAGCATGCAGACCACAGGCGCAGCACAGCCTTGTAGGCCATGGCTCTTTGAGAAAACCTAATCTCAGTCTATGATTTTAGAGATCTACTTGTTCAATGCTTTACTCTTCCCTGATTGTGGTGATGAATGCTACCCTGCACTCAAGATATCTCAATAATAAATTGGTTATGGTTTCTACCTAAAGCTGATCCTACATGCCAGGGCTTTCTACATAAGCGTTAGGTATCACTGTGCTGACACAAGGAAGTGGTTATCAGGGAAGTGGAAGATAAGCCTTTTTGTACTTTGTGAACATCTTTAAAACCGATGCATATTTTTCATTGCTCTGGTAATGTTTACATACCACATTTACAAAATATCCTTCTAAAGGATCATCTCAGCAGGCTCTTTTAAAAGAACGATAAGTATCACTGGACAAACTCCACACACACATTGTCTGGGTTCAGTCCTGTGCCAACCATGCAGTTCTTGTTGATCCAGGAATATTTCATGGTTTGTGTGTGCCCTGTTATGAAGATACATGAATGGATCTTATCCATGTCTTTCTATGTCTATCTTAAGATGCAAATTTCAGAAGAGGTGGAAATTTGTTCCAAATACTATGCAGATACTTTACACTGTTTTCAACACTGCCACAGACCCAGTGCCTTTTTTGTTTGCTTTGAGATAAGTTTTACTTTACATATGATAGTCCATATATAAAAGAAATGGACTTTCTGTACTGATACAATGTGATCTTCATTGTATTAGGCTGCAAAGTTGCAAACAACAGCATTGGGAATTTGTTGAGACTTGAGATTAAAGTTCTCTTTCTGTGGGCAAACTCAATGACATGGATATTTTGCAAACGTATTTGCCCTCAGCAACTTCCTTTTTTAAAATCATTCATAGAGTGTACTGCTTTAAAAAAAAAAAAGCAAAACCAAAAACAAAACCAACCAAACAAAACCCCAAATCGTTTATGTGCCATGTAGTACACAGGGTCCTGCGAAGGTCATCTGAAGTGCATGACCCATTTTGAATTCCTTCAGTTTGCATGACTTTGTCAGTTTTAAACTGATGATTCTGACAATATTTCTCAGCATCCCTGCTGAACATTTAAATCTGGCTTCCTACTGCTTTTCATACTGATGCTTACTGTCAACTTGATGAAATGAAGTCATAATTAAACAAAAAACATCCCATAAATAATTATAAAATCGCACTCAGCCTATCATTTGAGTTGCCTGAAGGCATCTTTAGATACTTGTTTTTATTTGTGTTATGTGGCTTCTCTATAATTCTAATAACCTTATTTTTCCTCTACATCTTTCTCTAATTCCTCTCAGATGATGTCAGTTTACGAGATTACTTTACTTCTCTTAGATGTCTTTCCAGGACTCGGTGACCTCACTCTGCAGGAGTGGACACTAGGAATGTGCAAGTGTGCGGTAAACTTCCTGCCTTTTTGTACCAACTATCCTGAGATGCTTTCCACAAGTCTTAATGTACGAGGGAAGAAACGGCAACGATGCCAGAAAGCTCCTCTGAAGTCCCTGATGATTCTCAGAATCTATTTTGCTTGTGGGGTCATTCAATTATGACTGAAATTAGTTCAGTTATTCTTTTTGTGTTGCAAGTATAAAAATAGAAAATATTTTGAAATCTGGGGCTGTATCCAAACTGTAATTTGAATAAATTGAAGAATGGTTATAACTGCGGGGTCTGGGTGCTGTTATATTTTTACTTAAATGCTGAGACGGCAGACTTGTGTCAAGACCTCCCTGCTGAAAACTTCAAAGGCATTCCTTCCAGGCAGAAAGTTTATTCTAGAATTGTGGAAGTTCCTCCCTGAGGTTCAAAGGGTCATTGCTAGAAAACTCATCATTATCTGTAGGGACTGGTGACTTGAGTAAAAAGCTAAAAAATATTGTGAATATTGACTATGCTCACAAGGTGACAGGATGTGGGAATTAGTCAACAAACAGAAGACAGGCAGATGTTTGAGGGGATGGTGGGTATGTGAATGTGGTTACAGTGTGAATAAAGAGATTTTTCAAGTATGACAAAAATATTTTATCCAAAGTCAAACCAATTCTGGTGTCAAAACTGCTTTCAAAAGAGCTATCAAGGAATGAGGGAAGATCCCAAGTTATTGGGAAAAAATCCAGAAGTGTGAAGTCAGCCAGGTATATTTTTGCTAACTTTCTTTTTTCCTTTAATTTGCACAGGGGGCAGATAGGATATTAGGATGAAATACGTCAGATATGACAAGACTGGAAGAATGGAGCTAAGGCAAAAAGCTTTCTATGTTTTAGCTGGCAAAACTGTGCAGAACGGTGGTTTTATAATCACTTCAGGGTCCTGCAGGACTAGGTTATCTTCCCCTGTTCTTCACTCTACCATTCTTACAAGAGGAATGTTTAGGATTATATTTTTTCACTGTACCCCACCAAGGAATATTGGTGTATACAGACTGTTCAGTATCAGGAATACTCCTGCCTCTCTAGAAAATCATAATTTTCTTCTTAGTAGTGCTGCCTGCTTCAGATATTCGCAGTCATCAATTCCTTGGTCCTTGTATTCAATGTCATCCTTTACTCATACCACATATGCCAAAAGATTAACTAAAGTTATGGGGTGACTAAAGTAGCGTGTTGGGTACCACTACATACAGTTCCAGAATATAAAACACTGAGTCACTTGCTTATAAGAACAGCAGAACTTTCTCAAAGAGTGATGTCAACCAAGAGTAAGGCACAGTGTGGCTGCTACTGACCCAGTAATTTGACCTTTCTTCTTGAGCACCTTCTGTTATGAATACATTTCAGCAAATGAATGCATGCATAAAATAATACTCAAAAACATATTCCACCAATCTATTTTCTACAGACAAGGACAAGGGAGCAAATATTTGACAGGCATCAATCTCAGTGCCTGTCACATAGTCAAAGTGAAATCTGTGAGAACCTCTGGAGGTGAGGACCCACATATGCTGAATGCTATCTATCAGTCCTAAATCTAGGGTACAGGCTATGTTTAGCAGTCAGTATATTTAAGCAGACAGTAGGAATCTGATGAAACACAAACTTACAGAAGAATAATTTAAGTTCTATATCAGTAAAATAAGCATTTACAGGTATTGTTGTCATTACTACAAAATTTCTGAAGTGAGTGCTGGCGCACTTTTGGCCTGAGTCAACAGGAAATCTCCCCAGAATTGCTTTGCGAAATTTGCGAGTTAACACAGGACAGGAACCATTCCCAAAAATCAGACCCAGACAAGATGTACTGGAAAGTTTAACAGTTGAGCAAGGACTGTTTAGTCCCATTTAGTCTTGGGAAGAGAGAACAGGTACTGACTAACTAACTCTGTCAGTTAAGCGGTAGAAAGAGATGTATTCTCTGAATCCACTGGGCCACTGGCCCAGTACTGAGTCAGAAGGAAAAATATAGGCAGTTGTATTTCTTGACATTTTTCATGTGGAAATGTGTATTTTCTGCACAGCTTGGTTTCTTTAACAGCACAAAATGGTTTAAATGGTATTTTTCATATTTTTATTTTGTTTGAACATATGTTACTGCATTCAATAATTAACTGAGGATGAAAAGAGCTTATTGTCAAATGTATTTGTGTGTGTGTGTAGTTCACAGTAAGTGAAAGTAAAGATGTTACATTTCTAGACTGCCAATGAAGAAAGAAAGCTAGAAGGTCAAGTTTAAAAACAATGGATTTCTTTTCTGGCTGTTATACCAGTAACTAGTAACAAACATAGTAGTAATGAAATGGGAATGTGTTTGACTTGCAGATTTACGTTAGCCTCTCATATTGTTTTTATCACATTTTTTCAAACAAGAAATCAGAGTGAAAGTGTAAATTCTGATTGAAAATAATTCAAATACAACTACTATCATCCATGTGAGAAAAAATTGTTTCTCACAATTCATGTTTTGAGTTGAAATAGAATCACATTTCCTCCACTCACATTTTCTTACATTCCCACTACATGAACTTAATTACACTGGAGGGGATTCTTCATCGTCTATATTCTGGTCCCTCAACTGCAGCCATAACTTTGATGTAATTTTAATAATATTTGTGCTACGTAATGGCTTGTAATAGGCTCTAGAATGATTCTCCACTCTAATCTGTGCTTCCCCAATGGATTCAACAGCAAAGCATAACCATCAGCTACGTGCAAAGTAACTGCCATAGAGTCTGAAGCTTTCAAATTTAATGCTGCACTACTAAAATATTGAAGTATCTCACTTTATGACATCAAAAGCCTTTACTTTATGCATAGTACTTTAATCCAAGATATTTTTTAGCTAAATGTGTATTGTTGCTGGTTGTCTTTGTTGCCTGTTTGAATGTTTTATGTTACTCCATACTCTTTATGATTTTTTTATAACTTTATACTTTTACCCACTAAAGAGTAAAAAAAAAGTATAACTTAAAATTAACAAGTTAAAATAACTTTTCTATAGACTGAAATACTTTGGATCTTCAAAGCTCAAATATTTTCCAATTGATTTGGATACAAGATATATATATATTACCCACTTTTTTTCAGTTTGAAATAAAAATTAAGTGTTGCAATGTATTATCATAATCAAAACAAAAATGTCCACATTCCAGTTAGTATACATCACTACAAAAATATGTATTTTAGACACCAGAATTTAATTTTCAAAGCAAATATTCATCAAATGTAATCTCATTTGGATATAGACCTAGATATGGATTTCAAATTTATATCTGGGATCTGAAGATTCATCTTCTCGTTATGTCTTCATATATGACCAGATTTTTGTAAGAATTCTGCCTGGATTTGAGAGTTGTATGTTCAATATGCTGTATTGTCACTTATGGGTTGACCTTGGCTGGCCTTCAGCCCTCCACCCATCTGCTCTTTGACTCCCCAACCCCACTCCCTCAACAGAATAGAGTGAGAGAAAATAAGATGGAAGGTTTCGTGGACTGGGATAAGGTCAGGGAGATCTCTTACTAATTAGCTTTGTGGGAAAACCAGATGTGAGTACAGAAAAATTATTTTCATTTACTGTCAATTAAAACAGTTTTGGGCAATGAGAAACAAACTAAACCAAAACCTTCCTACCATCTCTATTTTTCCCCCACAAGGCTCAATCTCTCTCCACTGCCAAATCTTCTACCTCCCCTTTCCTGCTGCAAATGGCACATCCAAGGGAGAATGGAGGCTGTGGTCAGTCCATAACAGCTCTGCTCTGCAGATCCTTCCTCCTCACCCCTGCTCCAGCATGGGTCCTTCCACAGGCTGTAGGAAAATCCTACATGTGGTCTCTCCACAGACTGCAGGGAAAATTCTGCTTTAGGCCCCGCACCACCTCCTTCTTCTCTGATAGTCATTGTTTCTTCCTTTATTGTTTTCCCCAAACACTCCTCTCTGTCCCTTGTTAAGTATTTTCCCTGATGTTCCCCCACCTCGGCTGTGGGGCTGGGCAGGGCCTTGTGGTGGTTGGGTTGGAGCTGGCTTGGAGCTGGCTAGAACTGGCTGTGTCCAGCACAGGGCAGCCCTGGCCTCTCCTCACAGTGGCGGTCTGGCATCCCCCGCTCCCAGCACCTGGGCACCCACACCCCTACTAATGTCCTTTTGAATAACCAAATTTAAATATTCATGAAGTTTTGACTTTTAAAAATATCCAGGTACATGTGAAAGTTATTTTGCACTTTTCTGAAAGTAATAAATATTTGAATTTGGATGTTTTCACTTGTTAACTCCCCCTTTCTTTGTCCTTCTTAGGTGTTCATAAATTGACTAAGAGAAAAGAGTCGTGATATTTTTTCTGCCCTGATTTCAGCTAGGAAGTTCTAACAATCAAGTATCTAAATATTAATGGTTTATACAACAAAATGGTGTAGTGTCCATAAGGACATAACATTTTAAAAGAACTGTGTAACTACCAGCAGATCAACCGTGATATTCCTGTAACTTAAGACTCCAAAAACTCCTGGATGATTTTGAAAGCCATAGGCATGACTGATATCAACACAGCTGAAAAGTTTATTGCAAAGGATATAATTATGAAGACAGATTTATGGGTCATCCTCCCAGTTGAGGTCTTAAAGGACTGAAAGACATAACTCCATGCAGATACATGGCTGAAAATTGCACTCATGTGACATGCTTCTATCTTTGATCAGTAATTAAAGGGTTTTCCTTTTTTCCTTCAGCACTAGTTTCCTTCTCAATGGCCTGAAGTCATTCAGAATGATCAATGATTTAATCATGTTATCATTCTGTCAGACTCAAATCCTTTTGTGGGATCTTTTACAGTTTAGTAGAGATTATTTTCAGGTTAGAAAGATCTGAAGACTTCAAGATTAAGATCTAACCAAACCCCACATAGCCATCCAGTGTTGATTTGCAGTCTTGAATGTTAAAATCATTTGAGATCTTTCTATCCGGTTTCAAGGAGGCCCTCCTATTATAAGTGTATATGAGGATCTTGTTTAGGGAGATCATTTTTCCCTGGGTTTATTTCTCATTTTCCACAACAATCTTCAGTGTAGTAGCAGCAGTATCAAATCTCTAATAACATCCAGAAGTTGCAAATTAAGTCTTCTGTTTTACCATTTGTTCTGAATTTTCAAATTTGCATGTTTATCTGCAAGTACATCTCTTGTCAAAATG
Organism: Gallinula chloropus; assembly: GCF_964237585.1. NCBI lineage: Eukaryota > Metazoa > Chordata > Aves > Gruiformes > Rallidae > Gallinula > Gallinula chloropus. Next base: position 104,431,980 of record NC_140087.1, read on the forward strand.
GAACAAGATGCAGGATTTTAAATTCACACTTACTTCAGTCACCATTCCTATAAACGTTCTTCTTTAGTGCAGGACAAAAGGAATCATAAGATACTTATACTGATGCAATTATTTAAAATAAAATGAAATAATTCTGAAATTATTTATGTGACACTAAACATTTCCACAGTAAGAGGCATTATTGGGTAAATGACTGTAAAACTGCTGCTTACCTTAGGACCAGTTCTCAGTTCCCCTAGTTTTGCAAAAAGCCTCATTGGTTTTGACAGGAATTTTGATTTTTTTCTGAATCTTTTTTTATCTTTCCCGTACCTTATTAGTAAGGCAGAAGTGAAAGAATTGCACGTCGTATGCAAAATGTAGTTGTGCCATAGCTTTAAGCAGTGATAATAATGATGTTTCCTTTTTGATTGTCTATTGGCTTTCTGATATATCTTCATATATAGTGATTATTAAGGGGATGGTTTCATAGAACTATTTTTAATATATTTCTAATCTAATTCTTGAATGGGAATAGCAAGTGAATAACCCATAACTCTGTATGTATGCCAAAGCTTGTTTTATGCCTTCTGCATTGTTTTGCATTCATCACCATCTAGTCTTGGCTGTCAAATTACTTCCAAGTCACTCAAAGCATGAAAACTTCCTGGGCATCTTTACACGTGACTTTTTATCACCCTGAATATCTTAATATATAAACAAATTTTGTCACCTCATTGAGCTTTTCTAGCTCAATGTAATAAAAGCCAGATCCAGATATAGAACCCATTGGGACCTAACTAGAACATCTGTTGCAGAAAACAGACATTGATTCCTACATTTTGTTTTATCCTTCATCCATGAATTAATACAATTAGACTTTCAAAAAGAATCTTAACAAAACTAATCTTTCAAGATATAAAAGAACCTTTTTGAAAATTTAATGGAACCTTCAACTAGACTATTGGAGGTTACTCAAGCTCATTGGCTTATTCATTTCTTCCAAGCAGTCTAATAGACCTGCAAAAAGTGATTTGCCACTACAGAATCCAAGTTATTTCTTTCCTATCATATCATAGTTATCTCTACATCTACTAATTCTATTCTTTATTATAATTTCAACCAATTTACTTGGTATGAAAGTTCTGTTTCATTGGTTTCTTTTTCCCTAGACATTACATTGCAATTTGACATCACTATTATTACATTTTGGTCCCCAGGTACTAAAACTCTTTTAAGTGCTAATGTGCTCAGAAGAATTTAACAGTTTGATGGTTTCCTCTTCAAGTTTTGGGGTGACTCCCCCTTTGTTCCATTCTTCATTTTTTATTTTTTATAAAAATGCTGCTTCTGTTCTTTTTTGCAGTTCCTCTGGCAAGTCTCCTCTAGAGAATGATTCCAGACTAGGAAACTTGCTAAGCTTCCCTACACTAAGGAATTAGTTTTTCTATTTGGGGCCTGTATTTAATTTAATTTAGTTTCTATTTACCATATAGCTTGGTGTGCAATATATTTCAATAATGTACATAGCACAGATTGCTTGTTTGTTAAACTGTAGCTTCAACAGATGAAATAAATTGCCTGGGTTTTGCAAACATTTAGTACTGTCAGTAAAAAGTTATAAATACTTGTGACAGGAAGTTTCCTTAGTTACTTAAAATCTGAAATGAGAAGTCCAGAACACACTGATTTAGGAAGATAGATCCCAACAAGACTAAATTTTATGTGAACTGTAGTTTTGAAAAACATTATCTAAGCCTTTCAGGACTGGTTTTAAAGAATGTCAATTTCCTCTTTAAAGAGTCCAAGCAATTACACTGGCTTCTGAGACACCTCTTATCAAAATATTTCCCATAGGTATTTTACAGAACTGTAGGTTTTTCAGGCTGTGGCGCCTGTATTTGAGCTTTGCTCTGTCTCCCCTAGGCCAAAAGCTCATGAATCATTATGCTACCTGCCTTCTGAGGAAGGCAAAGGGGATTAACTCAGTAGTTGTGGGCTGATTCATCCTCTCCTTATGCCCTTTCTATAAATAGCCACACTGTTTTTTGTTTTCTCTGATGATTTTTTTCTGAAGTTTTTCCTTGTAATCCTGCAGATTTGCTCTTGATAGAGAAGGAAATTGAAAAGGGCAATTGATTGTAATTTTGTTGGGGGGGTGGTTTAGGCTTTTTTATTTGGGAGTTGTGAGTTTTCTGGGGTTTTTTTGTTTTCTGGGGTTTTTTAAGTTTTTTTTTTTTCTTTAAAGAAGGGAAGGTGTGCAGGGAAGAATGAATAGGAGAGGAGAAATGCATCAAATAATGAATAACAGGAAATTCAAACTGTGTGAATAATGGCAGAGATAGCTGGTATAATTACAGGTGATTCCTGTGAAATGCTTCGCTGCTCCAGAGAGAACATAAGTGTTGGGGGAGGGGTGAGGTGGTGTGGACAGACACAAGAAAAAAAGAAAATATTAATTAAATATGAGAAAAATCTCTTTCTGTTTTCAGTGGATGTTTTTCAACAGGTCCAGTCAAAAAAAAGAGAAAAAAAATCCTTTGCAGCTGCCATTATAGTGGCTTTTCCATTTTGCTTTTTTGAAGGTGTCTCTCTGGAGTGACACTGAAGTCTTTAGGGCTGGTATCATATATGCTTTGCCCAGTGTCTTGGTATCAGATCAGATTACCTTGGGTTTTCATATAAATAACATAGTAAGTGAGCTAAGAATATATGAATAGACAAATTCCTGTTTATCAATTAAAACCTGTTAGGTTGATTCTTGTATATTTTAAAAAGATTTTTATCTTTAAATATGCAGGTAGTCATGGACTTGTGCAGCACTAGTCACATATACAATATTGGACATCCTCAGACTCTTTCTAGGTTTTACTCTGATGATGCTAAAGAACACCTGAAAACAACTGAGAAATGAAAATTTGTGTATCTTTTTCTACATATATTTAAGAATAACCCTTTCACTTGAGAGCCACCTGTCAGAACTACTAAATAAATAATACTCCACATCTGTCATGATGTTCAGGAAATCTAATTTGTGAGTGGATTGCTTTAAATATATATATATAAATAAATAGTTTTGCAAATGCTAGTTTCATTCATTAGATTTTAATAGTCCTGTGCAGAAACTTACCAGTATTTTTTTAGCATATGTCCTATGTTCTTTTTTCTTTTCAAGGACAATACAAGCTACGCATGCACTGTTACTAGTTTTTTGCTTCTAAAAGATTTTCCTCCATAACCATAGATTTTTTTTTTCCATAGGGATTATTTTTAGGAAAAAAAAATGCCTTGAAGATTTTATGTGTGCTGTAGACCACACTGCAAGTTTATCACACCTGTTAGTTGAACTTGGGACCTCACAAACTCAGAGAAACCAACTAATAAAGAAAATATTTTCTGCTTTTAGAAAGAAATATGTAGCGTATACTATTACAGTCATCTCTTCATTTTTTAGTGACTCTTGAATATTCCGGTAAATGATGTCATTAAAACCATCTAAGAATATTAATGATGAAAGCCCTCTGAAACAGTGACACTCTTGTTCTGTTCTCATTGGCCTCCTGGTAAATGCTGTTGACACAGAAGTCTAAGTTATTTCCTTACTCATTTTTCTGGAATACTCAGTTTTCCAAAAAGCATAGTCATATTCCAACCTTCTATTTTTGACACTAAGAACAAAGACCATAATCATATTTTACACTGTATTTTAGGAACAGTAACTGAAATGTTTAGAAGGAGTTGGTTTAGATTTGAGGTATGTGGGAAGTAAAGAAGAACAACTAGTACTTGGAATTTTCTATTTGAATTATCCTAAGCATGATCTGTGATAGATACCAACACAGAAAATGGGGTGGGTTTTTTTCCTATTCCCATGGATACAAATAGTCTGTACCTAAGAAAAAATACACAGAAAAACTTCTGGAACTTTTAACGCTCAGAAAATTGTATTTTCAGGTTGTGCATCAAGGTGGCTTCCCAATGAGTGAAAGATCTATAGCCTTGTATAGATATTTAATAGGCAAAATGCCCAACTTTGTTCCTTTGCAAAATCACTGATTTTGAATCTCTCACTTTGGTGCTAATCAGTTTCTTCTAGCTCCACTAAGTTTTGTAAAAATAATCTCCACCTCTCACCAAGGCTTCCAGTGAGCTGACTAGCTGAGGGGCAGAAATATATTGTTTGCATTGTTTGTATTTCCTACAGGATGAAGGTCACATGTCAAAACTATGGGGAGCAGATAGGAAGAATCTTTAATCCCTAAATCACTCTCACTGCTAAGGAAGGACTACAGCACTGACAAGACTGAGGACACATCCCAAGAAGGCTGGTCTCAAAATGAGAGAGGAGAGGGAATAATGGGAGTATGTTGGAGGTTGGGTGGTGTCCGCCAGATTCACCCTGCCTGATATCAGGCATTTATGTTAAAGAAATAAGTGCCTTCACAGTCAAAGTATCAAAGTGCTTATTCATTACTTATAGTACTTATATGATGGTTGAGAATAGAGGTCCCTCTTGCCATATTTTATAATGGGCTTTCACAGAAGAGAAAGACAACTTTATAAAAATAACCATTCTTCAGTGAAGAATGTTCAGCAAAGTGAAACTGAGTTAAACTGCAAGTTGATGTTCTTTCATTTTTCTTTCTTTCTTTCTTTCTTTCTTTCTTCCTTCCTTTCTTTCTTCCTTTCCTTCCTTTCTTTCTTTCTTTCTTTCTTTCTTTCTTTCTTTCTTTCTTTCTTTCTTTCTTTCTTTCTTTCTTTCTTTCTTTCTTTCTTTCTTTCTTTCTTTCTTTCTTTCTTTCTTTCTTTCTTTCTTTCTTTCTTTCTTTCTTTCTTTCTTTCTTTCTTTCTTTCTTTCTTTCTTCCTTTCCTTCCTTCCTTCCTTCCTTTCTTTCTTCCTTTCCTTCCTTCCTTCCTTTCTTTCTTCCTTCCTTTCTTTCTTTCTTTCTTTCTTTCTTTCTTTCTTTCTTTCTTTCTTTCTTTCTTTCTTTCTTTCTTTCTTTCTTTCTTTCTTTCTTTCTTTCTTTCTTTCTTTCTTTCTTTCTTTCTTTCTTTCTTTCTTTCTTTCTTTCTTCCTTTCTTCCTTTCTTCCTTTCTTCCTTTCTTCCTTTCTTCCTTTCTTCCTTTCTTCCTTTCTTCCTTTCTTCCTTTCTTCCTTCCTTTCTTCCTTTCTTCCTTCCTTTCTTCCTTTCTTCCTTTCTTCCTTTCTTCCTTTCCTTTCTTTCTTCCTTCCTTTCTTCCTTTCTTCCTTTCTTCCTTTCTTCCTTCCTTTCTTTCTTTCTTTCTTTCTTTCTTCCTTTCCTTCCTTTCTTCCTTTCTTCCTTTCTTCCTTTCTTCCTTTCTTCCTTTCTTCCTTTCTTCCTTCCTTTCTTTCCTTCTTCCTTTCCTTTCTTTCTTCCTTTCTTCCTTTCTTCCTTTCTTCCTTTCTTCCTTTCTTCCTTTCTTCCTTTCTTCCTTCCTTTCTTTTTCTTCCTTTCTTTCTTTCTTCCTTTCTTTCTTCCTTTCTTCCTTTCTTCCTTTCTTTCTTTCTTTCTTTCTTTCTTTCTTTCTTCCTTTCTTCCTTCCTTTCTTTCTTTCTTCCTTTCTTTCTTTCTTCCTTTCTTCCTTTCTTCCTTTCTTTCTTCCCTTCTTCCTTTCTTCCTTTCTTCCTTTCTTCCTTTCTTCCTTTCTTCCTTTCTCTCTTCCTTTGTCTCTCTCTTTCTTTCTCTTTCTGTGTTCTTTTTCCCTTCCCTTCCCTTCCCTTCCCTTCCCTTCCCTTCCCTTCCCTTCCCTTCCCTTCCCTTCCCTTCCCTTCCCTTCCCTTCCCTTCCCTTCCCTTCCCTTCCCTTCCCTTCCCTTCCCTTCCCTTCCCTGCCCTTCCCTTCCCTGCCCTTCCCTGCCCTTCCCTTCCCTGCCCTTGCCCTTGCCCTTCCTCCCTCCCTCCCTTCCCTCCTTCCACATTTCCATGACTCTTCATTCAGTTAGCTGCCCTATGGCCTATCTGCCTCCATATACCTCTTTTCTGTTTCTCTGAGATGACTGTAAATTCTGGAAGGCAACTCACACACTGAGGTAATTCATATTAGCCAGAATGGCTGATGGAGGTGAGGACTAGTCACTGCTTCCAGCTCCCTAGCCTTCCTGCAGACAGCACAAGGTGACTGGTCTTGCAGTGCATGGAGCTGATTTTTTGCCTGAATGGCTGTCTTTATGACTAAGGAGCAAGATGAAGAGAGGAATCAGCAGTGTGCCCTGGCAGTAAACAGGGCAAACCACATCCTGGGATACATCAAACACAGCATAAGCAGCAGGTCAGGGGAGAGGATAATCCCACTATATTCAGTGTTGGTGTGGTCGCATCTCAAGTACTGTGTGCAGTTCTGGGCCTCAAAATAGAAGGATTTTACAGTCCTTGAGTGCATTCAGAGGAGAGCAACAAAGCTGGTAAAAGGGCTAGAAGGTGTGCCCTGTGAGGAGCAGCTAAAAGTCTTCGTGCTTGTCTGCTTTGAAGAGAAGGAGGATGAGTGTCAACCTCATTGTTCTCTACAGCTTTCTGAGTAGTGGAAGTGAGGAGGACTGTTCTGAACTCTCCTCTCTGATATCTAGTGATAAGCTACATGGGAATAGATCAGAGCTGCATCGTGGGTGGTTCAGACTTGACATTAGGAAGCATTTCTTTACTGAGAAGGCTTCCTAGAGAGGTGATTGATGCCCCAAGTCTGTCACTTTTTAAGAAGCATTGGGACAATGTTCTTAATAACATGCATGTTGGCCCTGACATGGCCAGGCAGTTCGACCAGGTAGATGATTGTTGTGGGTCCCTTCCAACTGAAATATTCAAGTTCTATTCTATTCTACTCTATTCTATTCAAAGCTGTAAAGTCCCAGGCAGAAGTCACATGTAGGCTGTTGATTACAGCCCTGGCTAAAGATTCCTGAAAGACCATCAATGATATACCTCAATTGTAAGCTGTTTATCATCAATGTCAAATCTACAGGGCAAGCCAGATGTACACTTTAGTCTGTGTTGTGTTTGATAGGAGACTTTTTATCAGCCAGCAGAGACTGAATGCCAGAAAGACCTGTTGTGAACAGCAGGAGTGAGAAATAGGAGTCTGATTCTACAGCCTGTCTTTCTTCCGGACAACACCTACTTAGTTTGGCCACAAATACCCTCATGAACTTTTGATACAAACTCAACCACCCTCAAAAAGAAAGGAAAATGCTCCCTAAGATCTTTCTGTCTCTCTTTGGTCTTTCTGATGGAAGCCAACAAGTATTACATGGTAGTGGCTAAAGGAGGCATGCTTTTCTCTAGATTCTTGAAGAGAATTCACATTTCTAGCAAAAGATGTGGAAATCTGGGTGTATGTTGAAGCCTACTCCTTTGGGCATCCATGAAACTTCCAGGTTCATGGCAGGGCCAGCTTCACACTTAGGCTGGGTTGCCTAGGTTATTGTCCAACTAAGTATTGAAAATCTCCAAGAATGAAGATTCCAAAACTTCTCTTGGCATGCAGTGCGAACCACTCTCATGTAAATATTTTTTGTCCTTACATCTAGTTGAAACTTCCATTGTTGTAACTTGCAATTCTTGCCTCTCGTGTTTACTTCTGAGGACCTTAAAGTTCCCTATACATATGTCACTTGAGCACTTTGTGACGGAACAGGCTTTGATATTTGGCTAAAGTGAGGTGCAAGGAGTTAAATGACTTGTTCAAGACCAGTCATCAACTAAAATTCAGACTCCAAGGTCAACTTATGTAATTATCCAGTAGACAAATTGACATGTCTCATTCATTTACAAAAGTTGGGGATAAAAGCAATAATAAAAAATGCAATATAAAAGTGACTTTTCTTTTCCTTGAGACATCTGTGATTACTTATGGTAAGAGTTGTTCAAAGTGTAGTTGTCAAACTAAAAAAAAAGGATTGAAATTTCAGCTTTTCTTTTGTTTACTCTGGAATAATTTCCAAACTATTTCCATAAGCTGAGAATATATTTGGTGTTTGTAAGTACTTGCTAAGTCTCTCAGACTTAACAAATTGGCCAGACTGCAATTTGTTTCTGAACTGTTCACCTCACCTTTTTACTTCTGGCAATGTCTGATTGTTTTGCTGTCTGATGGCTGTCAAACTTTGCAGACAGTAAAATAAGACTGGCAAACAGGCTGTGGTGAATAGGAAGGCACTGACATCCATTGTAAATCCCTCAAAGTGCCAGGATTCACAAACGTATTCTGCTGTTATCTGCATATCTAGTAACTCTGTATAGAATTATTCCATAAATGCACTAAACAGAGATCAGCCTGGTTTTCATGGTCATTGCTGTCACCAGCTGGAGGTGCTGGCTGATCCCAGACTTCCTCTGAACACAGCTGAGATTACTCCCAATTAGGGTGAGAAAAGGGCTTGAAACTTGCTCCAGGAAGACAAGGCAAATGCTGATAAATAACTTGCTCCAAAATATCCAGGAAGCATCTATCAGATCTGGAAACTTAATTCTACTGATCCCAGTCCAGAGCCTTTGCAAGCAATTTCAGATGCAAATTGTTTTCTCCCAAATTTTTAATACCTTTCTGCACAACAAAAACAAACACAACCAACAGATTTCCTACAGATTTCCTATAGATCGTCCCTAGTTTGCTGAATTTGTCAGACGATAGGTTAGGCTGGGCAGTACAAGCCATCAGTTTCCAGCCATTTGTCTCTCAGAAGTGAATTAGCATGGCTTTTTTTTTGTTTGTGGGTTGTTTTTTTTTTTTTTGAGGAAAGGGAACGAAGCACTATAGCTGCACTTCCTGGGATAGAAGGACAGAGATCAGTGGTAAAACATTAATGCTTCCAGGCAGGGGTACTTAAAGGCAAACAAAGGCGCTTTTCAGCCTCGGAGCCCAGTGTCATGCCTCCTCAGTCCCTCAGGGTGGGGCAGACAGGCTGCTGCAGAGCTGTGCTCTGAGGCTGAACATGCATGCCACCGAGCGACTCACAGAGAACGACTGAAGAACAGGCACTTGCTTTGGGTTTTTTTTTAATGTAACACACCACTACTACTAACATAGTAACATTTAAAATTGCTGCAGCGTTCAAAACTCAGCTGCATTTTGGAATTTTTCTTTAGGTAATCGTGGTAGCTTAAAAAAGTGGGGAAAAAAACCCAAACCAACCCAGGACTCTTGATTTCATTCTTTCTGGTAAGAACCACAATGAAATGGTTCTGTCCTGCACAGCCGTGTGCGTAACAGGCACTGCGTAAAAGCCAACAGCCTTTTGTTTGAGAGACAACCTCCTACTCCTTTGATACCAGCCAGGGCATCTTCACGGCCTGGTTCTGTCACATCTCTTGCAAGATGGGGCCAAGAGGTTTAACTTTTGCAATATCTGCATGAACTCAAATTCTGTGAAGAGCTTCAGCTGTGGTTAACTTTATTAACATCTAATTCAGAATTTTAATGCATTCTTTCTCCTCCAGTAAACACGAACACACATGCACTGAAGTACAATTGTTTTAATTCCTTTCATATTAGAAAGCCAAGTTCAAAATCAAAACAGAAGACTAAGTGAAGTCAAGCTTTTAAACCCATAATCCTAAATTATGGGTTGTATAATATAAACAAGAATTTCCTTTCATATTCGTATGAAGAATGTTAACTGGTAATATAACATGGTTCCAAGGTAGGAATAATATTTTTTTGGTTGCTAATGCTTCTTTGATTCTGTGGAAAGTCATAGATCACAGAGAAAACGTACTTGCTGTCTAGGTCACAAATGTTTCCAGGCAGAATCAGAACACCGGTTCTTCAGCTGTACAAAAGCCACAAAAGCAAGCCCTAGCTAAAGGATGTACTAAATCAGCAATATCAGTTATAGGTCACTTAACAGCTTCTGTTGTCAAGATGAAAGAGGTCTGTGTCACACAGGCATGCATACACAAGCACAAGTGTCATGTCACCATAACCTCTTTGTATGCTATGCCTGGAATGAAGAACAAATGTATCCATATTGCATCCTTTTTTTTTTCCTTGAGAAAATTACTGAGGGACCAGAGATACTGTTAAGTGAGAAACTATTACCACTGCTAGGTATGTTTGACATTACACTCTGTTTCTTTAACATTAAATTAGTCCTATCACTGTGATAAATAATTCTTCTCTCTTGATGGCTTTTACACCTTTCAAATATTTGTAGATTTATTTCCCTGCTCGGTAGTCTGTAAGCCAACCTATACATACTTAGGCATTGTAATGATTCCTGTATGAAGACATGAGAAATGAGAGGCATCAAGCTGCCCTAGGTAAGGCTGCTAACAGAGTACTGATGTATGGTGACCCACATAGGGAAGGTCATCTAATGCACAACACCTGCACATTTCTGCTTATCATCTGAAACTGAAATGCCTGTGATTTTTCCTCTCTTCTCCACCCTGTCTTCAGCTCTGGTACTCTGTTATTAAAGCCAAATAAATTACACTTCCTGGTATTTTGAGCTGGATTTGTTTTGGTTTTAATAAAGATTTCTAGCCTCAGACACCAAGGGTATTTACTCTGGCTGTGTTGTGCCTCTTGTTCTATCACTGATGAGGAGCTGCCTTCAGCAGAGATGAAACTTGGGAGGAGATACCACGCAAGAGCAATTTTTCTGCAGATTTCATTTGATATCTCCTGCTTCTGGCAAAAAAAGAAAAGGGGAGAAATGGAATAAATGACTGGCCAGAGAAAAGTAAAGCACCTCAGATGCTTATTTCTAGCCACCTGGCTATCACAGCAGCCAGAAAGCTGAAAAAAAAAGAAGAAAAACAGTAAATAATATCAAGCAGGAGAAGTGAGGGAGCTGGATGGCATAGGTAAAAGCCTGAGCAGCCTCTGGTTGTTAGTCAAAGGTTAGGCATGTTGGCACCTGCTGCAGATCAGCTAGTGGAAAAGAAAACCTACTACTTTAATTTACAGCTTGAGGAAATGTAGCAGGCACCATGAGGCTTTGACTCATGATGTATGGAGCCCTGGTTTTGATCAGCTTCCATGTCACTTGTGAGCAAGCATGCTGTTACTGGTTTGTAATCCCTATGTTGTTATTTGTAGCTCTTGCATAGGTCTGTTTTGTAGTTGAGTAAGGACCTTTGAGGCCATCACCTTATTTCTGTACATTTGTGTATTTTCTATACGGTGTCTGATAGTTTCTCATGTGCTGCAAAGCTATGCAAAATGATTAACCTAGGGACAATTGTAAACTCATTTCTAAGTAAAGGTAAAGGTGAGGAAGGAGGCAGACTGTCACTTTACAAGAATTTCACTGGTCGTAACAGGTATAGTGTTCCCACTCCTCAGCTTTGGCACCTGTTACAGGCACTGGTGGTGGATCATGGTACGGTGTAGTGGAATAAGGCCCAGGGAACTAACTACAGGCTGTATAACTAATAGAAATCAGCAATATCTTATTACCTGCATTCAATAAATAGCTGATCCAGACAAAATCTTTATTTATTAATTCTCAATGGCTTAGTCACCATCGGCAGATAATTGACATCTGGATTTTAGTTTCAACTTAGAGTGAAAGTTGCAAAAGATTTCTAATGCAAGCCTTCAGATACTGTTTTGAAATCTGTGTTTCATGGCACCATAATTTCTTTATAGTTTAGTTACTTGAGCAGTAGTGATTTATTTATTTTAATCCCCCCTTGCAAATGGGAGGATTTAATAATCCCTTGCAATTACTTGCAAGGATATTTTTCCTCTTGTTCAAATTCTCTCATTTGATCATCATCCAAGCAAGAAGTACAGCTAGTGACCTGTTCAGCAGCCATAGCTTAGTTTGATTTTTTCCCCTCTCAGCTTACTGTAAATCAGCTGTTACTCTTTTCAGTAAAGTTACAGCAGCTTAAAAGAAGTGCACTGTCTAGAATCAAATTCACTGTTGCACTGATACCTTCATAGGAGAAAACTCTCATTTTCTTTTCAAGATCTGTTGCATTTTAATAAAGATACACTCTTCACAGCTTAAATTACTGTTTCAATCGGTTGAAAGTAGTGATGAATATATGTGGATTGCCAAACATTGAGCTGGGCATGTTTTTGGAAAAAGTTCCAACCAAAACTATTCGTTTAGCTTTACTCAGAATATTTTATGTCATGCTGCCTTTAAGAATATCTCTATGGCAGATATAATGTTATTAAATACATATCCTGTGTACAATAAATCAGGAAAGGAGCTAATGGATAAAAGAGAAGCATCCACAGAAGGTAATAAACCCCTAAAAACTAGAACAGACAAAGGAGATGAGCAAATAGGAAAAAGTCCATGAAATCTGAGGGTTTGGACACACAAACAAATTTTTGTGTGTCAGCAGGTTTGTGGTAACTGTCCATGTGTGTGATCTAAGCTCCAGCAAATGCAAATACTGTTTCAGTAAAAGGAGACTAAACCAACTTGAAATAAGTTGAAGCTTGAGATCATACACATGGATGGATGGTCAGCAAAGTTTAGCTGACATACAGGACTTTTTTTTCCTCTCTGTTTACTTATTAGGGTTTTGCCTCATCCACAAAGGTAACTGACACTGAGATGAATTAAGGGCTTGCCTTCTGCAGTTGTATGGACAGTTTAGCTGCACTGATCAGCTCCAGATACGCTGCAGTTTGTGACATGACATGTTAACTTCTGGTTGTTCCTGCTTATGAACTGGAGCTTAGTGTCTGTGTTGGTGCTGTGTGAGGAGACGTTTGAGTTCACCTAATAGCTTCTTCCTGGTAAAAGGATTGTTTTTCCCGCTCCTAGCAATGTACTCCTGCCGCTTTGCTCTGTTCTGGCACTGCCTGACCCTTTGACAAGCCAATTCAGGTCACTGGGCTGGCAGAAAATAAACCAAGCAGAAAGAATGGAGTATTTTTCTGTTGGCTTAATGAACAAAATTGAATCAGCAAAGAATCTGATGAGTACAAGTAGAGCTAGTGCAGACGGAGAAAAGAGCAGGATCATGCAAGCAGGAGAAGGGCAGAGGAAAGAAGGCAATTCCTTTTAGTTGATAAATCACTCAGCCTGTTTTGTTGAACTGCATGGTTACTCATCAAGAAGCATGACAAAAGAAAGAGAACTTTTTTTTTACCACTAGCTGTGGATACTCAAAGCAGAAAAGCACTTGGGAAACTGAGGCTTAGAAGCCACTCATCTCCCAGAACTTGGTCAGGAGAAAAGCACAGGCTATGTCTTGTTTAACAGAATTGAAAATTGAAGCAAAACTCCAGTGCAAGTCCCCATTGCCAGATGAATCTTCCTGGTAGTCAAAGAGGTAATTTTCTCTTACAAGCAAATATAAACCATATGGCTTAACAGGTGATTGCTTCACTGAAAATAATGTAAACTCTATAGCTACATTTTAGGAAGTATTTATTGTTGCCCTGTCTGTCTCACTACAACAGTCTGTTTCTTGCAGAGGCAACCACAAGGCTGGGCAAATTATTTTCCTCTTCCTGGCTTAATCTCCATTCACTGCTTGAGTTTACAACAGTTTTCTGGGTAGCAAGGTCTGATTCATCCTGAGCTGGTTTTCTGCTAGCTGTTTCTGCTAGGAGGGCATAGCACAGTCTCTCCGGTGCCAGACACACCAAGTAGCTGTGTCTCCTGTCATTTTTACCCTGTTTGCCATGTTAGCAAACCCCTGCTGCTCTGGTTTTGCTTACTGCAGCCTTGGAAACGTAGACAGCTCTGAAATAGAAGCACTCTTCCATCTCAACTGCAGTCCGTAAGTTAGTTTCTTCTCCCGCCTCTCCAATTACAGAATTCCTGTGAAGAGATTTTTCTGTCTCATATCTTTCAGGTGACTTTTGTGTCACACTTACATTTTCTCTCTGAAAAAGTTTTGACAACAGAAATTTTATACTACAATGGGATTCTCCTTCTAGAAATGATATATTTTAATAACTGGTTTGCTGTTTCCAGCTTTGTTTAATAACTGAGTTGTTAAATTCCCTGGTTTACACCAGGAGATTGAAGCAGTGCAGACAGAAGAGACAAGAGTAGTTACCCATTCATAGCAGAGAGCAACTTCTTGTGATAATACAATTTTGAATAGAGTTAGTGGGCTTCAACTTCCGTTCTTCCGAGCAGGATTAAAATCAGCCTGAAAAGGGTCTTTCAGTGTGTTGAGCAAAAAAAAGTTGGAGTTTCAAATTACAGCAAATGCAAACTAAATCTCACACAGCTTTTCGAATCTGACAGGCATTCCCCAAACTGAAAGAACTTGGGTTGAAGTAATCTACTAATTGATGTTCTAGGATTACAGAACTCTGTCTTTATTTTATATATGTCTCCTTTCTAACTTTTCATTAGGAGATGTGTTTCTTGTGACCTGCCTGAATTCAAATTACTTCCTCTATGGTAAAAGAAAACATGGTATTTTTGCTCTTATTCACTAATACTCACATGTGTTCAGATGAGGTTTATATGGAAAAAAAAATCACATGCATGAAAATTTATTTAGGTTTTGAAAGAATGAGTTTGGTCACCTAGAAAACTCCTCCTTAGAGCTCAGAATTTAATTGGGTAAATATTCAAGATTCAGAAGTGACAGGATTAAAGAGGAAGATACATTTTTGTATGGTGCAAAATATTAACTAAAGTCAAAACACATAGCATTATCTCCAGAAAAACTTCCTGTTATAGTGTCCTTTGACCATAACTAATTTCTAAGGTATCTCAGATTCCCAAAGTACAATTTTACCTGGATTAGGAAATATCCATTTGCTGTTTCCGTTCTTAGACTTCTACAGACAAGTCTTTAATTTCTGTGAAATAGTCAGCATTGTGCATCTCAGGACTTTACAGGTTCTGTCAAAAATGTTCTAGCTAGTTCCAAAGGGACTATAAACTGGCATCATTTCACTGGATGGGAAGGGGGGTGGTGTGGGTTATATATCTGACCATTACGGGTTGATTACCATCTCTTTTAAAATATACCTGGCTATTGGCATATATGTTAGATTAAGGGAATAAATTTGCTCATAATTGATTTCACATTTCACCTGAATATCCTTATCTAAAGCAATAACCAATCTAACCCAATCCAGGACCAGATCCAACAGTGCTTGCTGGACTAATGTCTGAACTTTCATCAGCTCTAATGAACTTGGAAATAGGCCCATGATAACTAATAGCTTATTTCTTAAATCATGGCCATGTTACTAAACAGGTACTTCTTACCCATTCTGAGTTTATCTCATATAATTTTCTATCAAATACATCAGATTTTGCAGCACATTGCAATTCTGTTAGAGAAAATGTGTACATTTTTCATCACTGGTTTCAGTCTTTCCCTTAATATTGTCTGGGGATAAAAGATGATGCAGATATCTCCCTTTTTTTTTTTTTTTTGCTTCACTATTAGTCATTTTTCTGAATCCCCTTCATTATTTCTCTATCTCTTCTTACTGCTGGATGGATTCATCTCTTTTGGCTGTTCCACCTCTTTGTACTACTATTACTGTGAATCTGAATTGGAAGGCTAACTCCTGCTCCTGGCAAATGTTGACCCCAGGGCTAAGCATTTGAATTTGCAGTACTGAGCGTTAGAATGAGTGTGAGACCAACCTTCACACTTCAGAAACTTGCCAGTTGGCAGGTTATACTGCCTGTCTGTTTCTCATTCTGTTGTGCCCTCTGCAGTCTGCCACCCTGCATCCCACAGTCTTTTTTGTCAACAATTTGTCAACCTAATGGTTTGTACCTGAGAAATTGCCTTATGACCCATCAACAAGTACTGAAAGCCACAGAACAGTTGTCCCAGTGAGATAAAAGTTTCCAGTATGCTTGGCCACTGAAACATAATTGGAAATATTTGGTTTTTGTTAGTAAAGCAAACATTCATTAAAATAAGGGTCTGTAGGACTGGTTCCGTGTAGTTTTATGCTTTTGCTGTGTCCTTTTTTGTATAACTCATTAAAACAGGTTTAATATAAATGATTTAGTATCAAACCACCAGAATGTACTAGATTGCTTCAGATTCTTCCAGTTCTATATCTGAAAGATTTTTAAGCAATAACCCAGGAAAGTTATGTCTTATGGAACAGTGAGCTTCCATTTCTTGATGCTATCTTCTTTACATCATACTTCTGGAAGCACAAGGAGAAAAACATCTTTTATGGGCTTCTAGGTGTTGCCATGAAGGAAGCAGCTGGATAGCTTTGTTGACGTTTTATGTAATTTCAAGACTTTATGTATTAAGCTCTGTTGGAGCCCAGTGAGTGAAGCAGAAGGTGATTCAGAAGATACCTCATGACCACTCAGCTGAATCACTCTCAAGATTCTTTGACTATTGCAACAATGCTGATGGAGTCTTTTGCAGTGGGGGTGGCTGAATGCTGGAAAAGACTGTCAGGAGAGACTGCAGAGTCTCCATCCTTGGAGATATTCAAAATTTGACTGGACAGGGCAGTCTGCTTTGGTTGATTCTGCATTGAGCAGTGAGGATTGGAACAGATAATCTTCAGAGCTGCTTTCCAACCTGAGTAGTACTGTGATGCTGTGAACCTACTTTGTCATTTCCCTGTATTCCACCAAGGAATGCTGAGTTTGGACTTTTAATACAGCTGGGTTGATATGCAAAAGGCATATCTGGTGCAGAATTTTAAAGGATTTTCCCCAGGGTGATGGGCCATGGTGCCATTGGGAATCCAGACCAGCACCTGGAAGCAGTTCAGCTCATCACTTCTACCTGGCCGAAGGGAGTACACAGTGATTTACCAGGGTGTTGAGAGCTTCTTATACTTGTTTTTCATCCATACTCACAGCACCAGAGTTCAATTGCCACCACATTAAGACTTTTTTTTTTTTTTCTAAATTCCTTTTCATATTTTGCTTGGTTCTTTGGCTTTTGTTTTTCTCCAGAGGATACTCTGTAAATGACCAGAACAGCTCTGCCTGGGACCAGCTGTTACTGCTTCTCTGCCAGATGTGCTTCCTGAAGGTTTTAACAGACAGCTGAATTTTCTGTGCTTTTTTAGCTTTTGTGTCAACAATAACTGAAGCTCTGCAACTGAAGTGGGGGCTCTTATAGAAAGATGGTTTCTGAGGAGTCCTTTCAAATGCACCAAGTGTAGGAAAGCTACATTTGCAAATGCTAAAAATAGCCAAGAAAAGGGAAAGATACACAGTTGTCTTTAAGCAGTACTTTTGGTCAGGGTTTCTACTTTTCAGCAGAATTTCGCGATGCCTTGGAAAAGTGTGCACAGCAATGGGAACACGGCAGTACAAAGTAGCTTGTACCAGCTCTGCTTTTCCCTCCTTGTTCAGGTTTCCTTTTAGAAAAAGGCAAGGAAAAAAAAAAAGAAATCCTGATTACATCCAAAGCAGCTGATACACCAGTTCTAGCTGGTTCCAGAAATTCCTAACAATCCTTTTGCAAAAAGAGTCTATGATCTGAACCGTTCTCATTCTGAATTGCTCTTAACAAAAGAAATAAAAGGCAAAAAACAATACTTGTTTAGCATTGAGTAAGATACTTTGCAGCCATGGCCTTTGTAACAGTGAAGTGTGCTGCATGCGATGGGCGTACAGCTTTACTTGGGGAAGTTGGCTGAAAATACTTAAGCATTTTGCATGGGCAGATGGAATATGTGGCCATTTTTAAAGCAGGAACAAATGTATGAATTTAATTAGAAAGTGATTTGACAAGCACTTGTTCACTCCTTGCATAATTTCCTAAAGAAACTTGGAACAATTAATTGTTTCAGAAATGATGTTAAATAGTTTCTATAGACGCCTTTTGTTGTCATTTCAGAAATCTTAATACAACTTCAAGCTGAGTATTTTGGTTTTGTTCTGCTATTGTTTGCTGACCCCTTTGACAGCCCCCAAAAATACATATGTATTTAAAAAAATCCCAGTGGAAAAATAAAATACATATATATATATATATATATATATATATATATATAAATCCCCCAAAAAACAAAAAAGAAAACAAAAAACCCCAACAACAGACAAGTATAAAGACAAATTCTTGTATATTTTACTAAGTACAGGTGCTTTGTTTATATAGGCTTCATGAGTGACCAGAAAAAACATCCAGACAATCATGAGACTCCTTGCCTTGGCTGGAAATTGATGCATCTATGAGAAGGATGTCAGAGTTACAATTTGAAATGCATATGATTAAAACCAGTCTTTTTGAATCTATCTACATATGTACCTAAGCAAAATGGTTGAAACTATCTGTTAACAACTGTTACCCCCTACTAGAAATGCCTAATACTGCCCAATCCTAAGAAAACAGAGGTGATATTCAAGTATTTCCTCTCGGTGACATCGGTGGTTCTGTGCTTTTTTTCCTCGTTTAATTAAAACAAAATCTGTAAATAGAATCTGCAATACCCCCTCACACTTCTGAAAGTTAAATGGAAATCTTGCTTACACCTTGTAACTGGCAGGATATACCTCTATTACTTCCCATACTAAGGCATTCTGAAAGCTTGTGAGTTATTCTATATATAGATTCATTCATTTGATTTAGGATCTTTACCTTCTTACTCTTACTAAATTTGTCTTAACAAAGCTGGTGGCAAAATACTTTTAAAAAAACATTATAGCAATATCTACTCCATTATACAGAAATTTGTTTCAATCTGTTTTTCTAACTTAGCATAATCAGGGCAAAGAAAGATTCTTCATGAACTTGTTCATATTTTACCAACATTTTCTTATCCTCCCTGGCAATTCAGAGGCAATTTTAGCTTTGTTGTATACTTTCTGTGTACTTGATAATCTTTCAAGATTTCTCCTATTAAGACTTCCCCTTAACTACATATCAAAGAAAATAATCTATTTTCTATAGTCATATTTGGGCCATATATTAAAACATTCTTGAAGAGACTTTTCCCACTATCTATTTATTGGCAGATTTTCTCAATCTCGGTCTGGGTAACAGCAAGGTTTTTTCAAAACATTTGCAAGGGAATCTGAAGTTATACAAACTTGTAAAACTTTCTTTCGAAAGAAAAGGAAAGAAATTGCAGGCTGGGTTTATCTGAAGGTGTAAAAAAGGTAATGCACCTTTACATTCAAACCTGGATCTAATTTCATGTTAAATAAGGCACAGCTTGTATGCTGCAAATTGTTTAGCACAATTCAGCTCCTCGGGGACACATTTCCTTCTCCAGTTTTGTCACTTTTAGTAGAGAGTTGAAAGTGTCGGGACCCTGAGAGCACCAACTGGCCTTTAACTGTCCTGACCAGCCCTAACTGGAATATGCGAACACACACACAAATAATACGAAGTCCCCTGAGAGGGTGGGCATAATACTGCAGGCATGCCAAGGTGCCATGCTGAGGACGCAGGTGGCTTTGGGGCAGGAGATCCTTGCTCCCACTGGCTCACAGAGCAGGCAGAAAAAATGTGTGCTGAATTGCATCGGACAGTGCAAAATGCTTCTTATATAAGTTCACAAGTGGAATTAATCTGATTTAATTTATTTTAATAAAAGATATTCAGCAAAGAAGCTATCTTCTAAGTGTTCCATAGCAGCCTTTTCAATGACAACTTCTGTCTTTATTTTACAAATATAGTTTTCTTATAAAAAAATGTTGGGTTTGAATCAGCTAGAAACCAACTGTATATTTTCCAATTTTTGTGGCTGAATACCTACGGAAACCTAATGATTTGAACAGACTTTTTTTTGGCTGTTATTCTAGAAAAATCTTATTTCATCAATATGAAGTTTTGGCAAAAGATTTTCAATTAATTGTTGTAAATTCTGCTTTTATTTTTTTTAAACGAGAAAAAGAGATACTTTTTTTTTTTTTCCATTAAAGTGCTTTTTTAAAGCCAAATAGGGATGCCAAAAGCTATGTATCTGACAATCTGGCTATAGAATTCCACCATGGGTGGTCATATGCATGACTATTATAGGGTTATTATTTTGGAAAACACGGAGTCTTGACCTTCACAAGCATTTAGCTTGATATAGCAGGTAATGCAGAACACAGATTTCTCTCCACGTTAATTCCTGTATAAACTAAACCGTCCCTTCTTAGAAAGAAACAATGTACATTTGATTAAATGTAAAA
Organism: Gallinula chloropus; assembly: GCF_964237585.1. Lineage (NCBI taxonomy): Eukaryota > Metazoa > Chordata > Aves > Gruiformes > Rallidae > Gallinula > Gallinula chloropus. The sequence continues at coordinate 104,451,990 of NC_140087.1, forward strand.
TCTAGAACAGCCTTCCTAGTAAAGGAGAATTAATGGAAATCAATACTGAATATTTTTAATACTCATTTAACCTTGGTGCCAATCAGTACCATTTCTTCTTGGAAAGGGCATCAGTTTAACGTAACTCACAATTTTTATGTGATTCCTTTGAACTCTCTCTAACTTACCATTTTGATAAAGCACTCTGCTGTTATGGCAGTAATTGCAGATAGAGAAGTAGTAGCTCCATTTTTCTGTTTTCTGTCCTGTTTATACAGTTGATGATCATGTTAGCTCTCTTGGCTGCACTGTTTTGTATAGGGATCTCATGTTCAGCACATAATCCATGAAGATCCCTAAAAGTCTTGCTATTCTATCTCAGAATAGGATCCCTTGAGTTTGACCTGCACGCTTTGTGTGACCTCTCTTTTTTGTATGTAGATATATAACTTTACACTTGGTAGTAAATATGTCAAATGATAGCTAATCCATCACACCTTTAGGTAAACTGTTCTCATGATTGATTACTATTGATGTTAAAAATGTTTGGTTTATTTCCAATCTGATTTGATCTGCCCTCTGATTCCAGACTGTACAGATTATGTTGACTGATAATTCAAAGATTGTAAATCACATCTTTTTCTCTCATAAACAATTTTTAGAGGGTCTTTTAACATTACTTTCATTTAAAAGAGAGTTAAATGAGGCAGCTTTTGCCATAATCTTCTTATTTTCCACTTTTCTGCAGACTTTCCTGTTTGCCAATAGCCTTTTAAAGTAGCTGGTGCCAGAGCTAAACACTGTCTTCTAGTAATGCTCTTCTGATACACAAAAATGTCACACATCTCTAATCTTGTATGTTCTTCACTTAATATTGAGGGATTTCTCTTGCTTTTCTGTCCAAACCACTTTATTGCAAGTTCATGTTAAGTTTATTATCCAACAAAACTCTTACATAATTTTGCATTGTTGCTTTCCAAAAGGCAGTCTACCAGGTGGGGGTAACTTCTAATCTTCATTACAACATGTGGGATGTCCCTGTACTAAACCTTATGAAGTTGAATGAAGGCTGGTCTTTGCGACTGTGATAAGAGACTATCCAGGTATTTGGAATCTCTACCTTCAATTACTTTGTGAAGATACATCACTGAGTTTTCAACTTGCTTAATACCTTAAAATTTATTTTTTCCCCTTTATTTTAAAAATTTTAAATGCTATCAACTACTAATTTTAAAAACTAAGTATTTATCAATTAGATTCCAAATTTCATTAATGATATCATATTTCCTGGCTAAAACCCAATTACCATAAAGCAATTCACCATCTAACTCTATTCTGTGTTCAGCTTGGGACCTGCTCGTTTTAGCTTGCAAGTTGAATTACTTCTCTTGCAAGTGCATTGTTCACTTGTGAACCCATTTAAGAATAGCATCCTGTTGGCGTCTTATTGTCTGGAATTTAGTGTGTTTTCAGCTTTCTGAAAGCCACTTTAACAGCATGGAGACCTTTTTCCCAAGTTTTTCCTGAATTCTTGAAACTTCGTAATAAGATACGTTGCTTATGAACTGTACCATGCTTACCTTTGTTGCAGAATGCCTTTTTTAGCTCAAGTCTTAAAGGCTCAGTGCTCTCTGGGCTTGGAGATCTGCCTGCTGCCAGTAAGACATGGTAATATCAGAAAGCTCTTTCTGACCTTCTAATTTGGTATCAGCCTAGTCCCTCTGTCAATTAAGATATAGCTAGGGGGTCATTTATTTTATACTAATAGCATCATTCCTCTCCTATCTGCCATGCATTTGGACTGCTTCCAGTATACTTCCTCTGAGCTGTGTGTTAAAGCAGAAGTGAAGGCTAGAAGTTGAAGTCACCCTCTGAGGAGGCAGTAAACCAAAGTTTCTTTGTTGTCTTTTTAAGACCAGAGATTGGTTCTTTTAAATGTCGTGACTACAGTGGGTAAATTGTCTGCTTGCATTGCACTTAAAGATTTGCAATTTGACAAGCCTTTTTAGATATCAACTTGAATGATGTAAGACCTTGAAACTTATGTACACAAAATATGCTCATCCCATATTCTTCCAACAAGTATATGGGTATCTCTGAGCAGGCAAACAGAAGTTTAAAAAATACAGTCAAGTACAAAGAACAAGCACGTTTTATTTGCAGAATGAATGATAGATGCATAATAGTGTTAAATGCGAAGATTTGATATGACAATAAAATGAAACTTCTGGTAGTGTTCATTCTCTCAGAATTAATCAGCAGTGTGAAATTTAAGTTGGCTGTCTGCAACCTGTCTGTTCTGCTGATTTTTTTAATTGCCTATTGGTTAATGTGAGGAATCAAAAGGACATACGGAGACAAAATTCAATAGTCAGGTGAGCAGCTTCCTTTCTGTGATTTAGATGACACAGTGGAGTGAGTGATGATAAGTGAGAGTAAAGTGACATTTTAACAATTTTTTAATGTTAAAATGTCCTCAAGTAGGCTGGATTCATACATACTCCTGGCTGTTCGACGTCTCTTGTGTGAAGAAAATCTGCGGTATGTCTTAAGTGGTGAGAAAGTTGAGTTTAGTGTTGTCTGGCATCACTGTTGCGTTTCAGCATGATTGAAATACGTTAGCGATTCTGGCCCTGAGAGTGCATATTTGCTACAGACAGTTAAAGTGGACTGAAATAGTCTTCCAAGAAAGATTTTCATTATTCTTAAACTTGGCTGACAAGACATACAGTTGTCTATTCTAAACAGTTTACCAACAATCAAAGTCCACCAACATAGACTTCCCTCTGGTGCTTGCATTTATTCTTGTTTTACACAAGTATAGCTACTTTAGAGGTAAGCTGCCCCCACCCTACATTTTTTTAATTATTAATATAAAAAAATAGTTTGAATGTAGAACATGGAAAGGGGTCAAAAGATTTGCCTCAGTGGTTGTACAAAGAAGTGATTGTGCCCTTTTCTAGATGGAAGTGAATCTCATCAGATTGAGAAGGTGAACTCCCTGTACATGTGCAGATCTTGTTACTGCACTACTTCAGCTCTTACCATTGCAGACCACCCTGAAGCGAGCTCTGACTCACTGTCCATTGGACCCTTTGACCTCCCTGCTGACTCCAGATGAGTCTAAGATTTCTCCATGCGTGCATGTGTCCTTTTTAAAATACATGCACACTAGTAAGTAAATGGAGACTGTGATATCCTTTTAGTTTTAAGCACTGAGATGGGAAATAAGAGAAACAACTATCTAGAATTAATTTCACACTGTGTTAAGCCTAATTCAAGAAAAGAAATCTGTGTTTAAAAAAATACTGTGGTTTTCATTTGAAAAATATTGTATGACAGTTTTTACAGTTAAGCATTATATTGTCATTGTAAATAGCAAAAATAATTTTGAAACAGAAAGGGTCAGAGTGGCAGACTAGATTGTTTTGCAGCATTTTTGTTTTATGCATTACTGTTCCTCTGTAAAATTGCACTTGATATATGGTAACATAGTAGGAATTTAATTCTTGAATAAACCAAAATAGTTCAGAAGTATCTCCAGTCAGGACAGTGAAGCAATGTCATTGTTACTGAGCTGAGAAACAGACAGAAAACATCTTCTCTGGAAAGGTGTAATTTATTAGCCTGATCTTTTGAATATTTATGGTACAAGTAAGATTATTCAAATGCATTTGGTTTTAATCTCACAGCCATGTTCATCTGAATGAAATTAATTGCTTGTGTAGTATGCGTTGTGGGGATAAAAATGTTAGAAACAGTGAAATTAGGAACCATTACTAACAGCAGTGATTACAGATTGAATAAATGTAAGATGCACAGTCAAATGGAAAGGGGAGATATAAGATGAATCAGGAGAGATTTTGAGTGTGGTATACTTTTCATATTTCTGTTGCTCTTTCCTCAATATATATAGCAATTTCTACATTAAATGACGCTTTGATGACAAACTTGACCATCTCTTTGTAAGCATTTGCATAAAATTTTCTAACCTTTGCTCAGTTCTCAGAAAAGATCTGCAAGAGAAACAGTAAGAATACCTTGTTTTGCTGAGAACACTATCTTCTCAATTTCAGCAACTTAACCCCCCCCGTATTAGATGCTATTTACTTAAATAACATGCAGCATTATGGATGAAATTTGGTCTGCTCGCACTTAGAATTTTTAGTGTACATATTTTCAGTCCGTAGTTGACAAGTGCTATGGTATAGTCTTGACATGCCCTTCCAAACTTCCTCAGGTGGTTATATGAGACTTAGGTACCTTACTTAGCATTAGGAAGCCTGACATTTAAGGAAAGTCTGAGAGAACTGGGTTGTTCAACCTTGAGAAAATAAGGCTTAAGGGAGACCTTATCACTGTGTTCCAGTATTTAAAAGATGGCTACAAATAAGATGGAGATTCCCTTTTTACAAAGAGTCATGTAGAGCCAGGGAGTAATGGGTGCAAATTACTCCTGAGGAGATTTTGATTGAACACAAGAGGAAAATTTTTCACAATGAGAAGTCAGCCACGGGAATAATCTCCCCAAGGAAGTAAATTCTTCAATGTTGGACACTTCTAAGATTTGTCTGGATGGAGTGTTATTCCATCATGTCTAGACCATGCTTTTGTCATGAATGGTTAGGCCAGATGATCCTTCAGGTCCTTTCCAACCTGGTATTCTATTGTTCTGTGATTATTTCAGGACACTTTTTTCTACATACTTATTATACTGATAGGTGCTAGATCTACAGCAGACTGGATTGCTAACAGGTACTATTCTTTAAGATCTAGAAAGTACAGATTATAACTCCCCATCTGGGCATTTCTTGATAAGTAATAAAGTTTGTGCTGCAAGACTGTTTCTCCTCATAGGTTAGGGTTTGAATGAGTATACCAGATACAGTGAGTAGAAATGAGTGTGGAGATGGCAGTTTTCACTTTACACTTGCTGTGTTTGACTAAATAATGAAAAGTATTACTTGAAAATCACAAGTCAAACATCTACCCCTCACACTTTAGTGCTGGCAGAAACAATTGGAAACTCACACAAGAGAACTGTTTTTAGATAGTAGTTACTTATATGAGTTTAGAGCAGAAAAATGTGTAGAATAGTCCCTATGTACAGTATCATACAAGCCCAACATCTGAGTCTGAAGAGAATACATGTCCATATAATTATATGTACCTGTGCATTTGCACTGGCATACATGAAGATTTATATTATATGACTACATGGATTGCTAAATTATCTGTTTATGTGTGCTTTTGCATCCTAGTGTGGCAGAGAACATAGGTTTTCTCTCATTTAAAAAACAGACAAGTGTTTTTCACTTGCATCCTGTACTTTCCTAACAGGAGCTTGTAGATAGATGCTAAGCATTTTTACTTCATTTCAAAAAGCACTCTTCAACTGTTTGGGAGTTAACCTATAAAAGAGAAAATTTTATCCGTGCAGCTGGATGTTTATGAGGACATTATGTTACATACAAATTGAAAGGTATTATCATGACTCTGGAAAACTTCTAGTACATGTAATCCAGTAAGCCCCCTGGCATTCAGAGCACAGACTTCTCTATTGTCTGATATCCTGGAAGCAGTGCACTGAATATGAAGACTCTGCAGATCTTTTTCTGCCTTTCACTCTTGATAATATCCTAATTAGGAAAGGAATGAACAACTAAATATCAGAGTATAGTCAATGAA